>NC_135237.1:349336060-349936060 GCF_051348905.1 Ranitomeya variabilis | reverse complement strand
GCTCCGCTCCGTACACCTCGTGCACACCCGGCTCTGCTCCGTACACCTCATGCACACCCGGCTCTGCTCCGTACACCTCATGCACACCCGGCTCTGCTCCGTACACCTCATGCACACCCGGCTCTGCTCCGTACACCTCATACACACCCTGCTCTGCTCCGTACACCTCATGCACACCCGGCTCTGCTCCGTACACCTCATGCACACCCGGCTCTGCTCCGTACACCTCATGCACACCCGGCTCTGCTCCGTACACCTCATACACACCCGGCTCTGCTCCGTACACCTCATACACACCCGGCTCTGCTCCGTACACCTCATACACACCCGGCTCTGCTCCGTACACCTCATACACACCCGGCTCCGCTCCGTACACCTCATACACACCCGGCTCCGCTCCGTACACCTCATGCACACCCGGCTCCGCTCCGTACACCTCATGCACACCCGGCTCCGCTCCGTACACCTCATACACACCCGGCTCCGCTCCGTACACCTCATACACACACTGCTCTGCTACATCCACCCAAACCCCTCCTGACCTCACACAAAAGCTTACCCTCCTCCAGCATGATGACAAACAGCACTGCACTACTGTCCTGCACTACACGGAAGCCCTTGATCATGTGACTCCAACTCCTCCCCTCCTGTGACCTCATCACAGGTCCTGTGCGCACAGAGCAGTGGCAGCTATAGTAGTGGTGTGCGGCTCTCTGCGGTGGAGGGGCTCTGCTGCGGGACAAGTGCAGTCCCACCCGTGATCGCGAGTGCACGCGCAGCAGGGCCTGTAAGGAAGAATTATTTAAAGGGCCGGCGGCCCATTTTGTAGCTTAGAGTTCTTAGGAGCCCGCCCAGTCTGCTGGACTGGGTGGGCCCCTAAGCACTGCGGGCCCCGTCGCAATTGCGACCCCTGCGACCGCGGTAGTTACGCCCCTGCAGCGACAGTTTGTGAACCATTCACCGTCCATGATTCGGCAGTCTTTTAGAACAATGATGAACTGGTGCAAACTTAGAAACAATAGGGATCCCGGATAAAACAAAGGGATCACTTTAAGAATTAACCCAGGACGGGTTTTAAAGCAGCAAAGAAGAAATGAACAGTTAATTATTTACATGGTCGTGGTTCCGAGGTTTATTCTCATAGTAGGTCGCAAGACATCAGTCGATAATGAACACTTCCTGACCGGGGAAGCTTTGGTTCCATATCCTCGTCTGATGCGGTGTCAATGTCGTTGGTTCGTCTTTCAAATGTGGTCAAGTCACTAGGAGTCTTGGTTCGAATGTCAGTTTTAGTAGCAGGTTCAGTAGTGGAAATGATGCACACAGTGGTGGTAGTGTTAGGATTTGTCAATTCAGAGTTAGTCTTAGTTGTGGCAGCAGGTAGCGCTGCTACGGGGCCTATCAACAGTTCTTCAGTCACTGGGGCAGGGTCAGCGTTCTTACCTGCCCCAGCGGTGTCTTCGACGTCGACTGGCTCTGCTGGTGGCGGCGTCTGCAGCGGTGTTGGCAGCGGCTCCTGGAGTGATGTAGGGAGCGGTGGCGCTGTTGAGGAATCCTCCGCAGGTGTCATCCGGTATGCGGCCCTGGTGGTTACCCGCATCTGCAGGAGCTGGTCAATCAACTCCTCCATTCCGGCCTGCAGGGAGTCGGTGTCAGCGGTGGAGGCCTGGTTCTGGTGCCCTTCCAGGTAGCTGGGGGAGTCCTCTGCTCCGACCCCACGCTCTGGTCCTGGGCAGCTCGCCATGGCATCCTCCACGTGGTTCGCCTCTTCCTGGTCTTTTTCCCGCTCTCTCCTCCGTGGGAGGTTCCGTTTTCTTTGTTTCCGCCCGCCATTGAGGATCAGGAGGCGGATCTCGGCTGCTGACAGACACGTCCTCAAGGTACCTAAATATTTAGACTGGGCGGCCATTATTTTTCGTGCTTCTCAGTTCGTTCACGACCACAATTCCACGCCCTCCTTCTTCTCCTGCGCTCCTCGTGGTGCGGTAATGGCGGCGGTTTTGGCATGAATTTTGGCGGCAAATGGCAATACACAGTCCTTGCAATAAATCACAGTTCCAATATAGTTCTGATACAGTTCTTAGGCACACATGACCCGATTTTCAGGCTTAAGTAGATCCTGTTCGTGACACCAAAGTTGGATCACCCCCAGGCGCAGGGCAGTGGGGTACTCGGCACCGGGTCCCTCTGTCTCGGTTCTGGGGATGTCACGGTGGCCCGACCCGGTCCGTGGCCCTGCTAAGGGGCGCCCAATTAAAGGATGTAGTTTGTCAAGTGTTCGTGACGCCACCTGTTGTGTTCGGTCAGGGTGACCGACGCTGCTTAGGCGTCTGCTGGGAGGATGTTATGGCAGCTAGATGGAATACCTTCCCACAGGTGAAGTATGTTCCCATGGCTTCCCAGTAAGGTAGATGATGATGGTGTAGGTCGCAGTAAATAACGAGGACACAGGGTTGCAGTCTCTTTACCTTTTACTGTAGACTTCAGCATCCACAATCCAGAGCACTGCTAACAGGGCTGGCTGAATCCGGCCGGTCCGAAGGCACATCCAGAGTTCCCTTTGCAGGTGAAAATCAGTAGCCTTCCTACTAGCACCTGTGTGTTGTAGTACTTCCCTGCTGAGCACCACGGGATAGTCCTCACAACTGTCGTGTATGTTTCTGATATTCTCTCTCTCTGTCCCCCAGATGGTATGGATAGGATGACCCGTATGACGGGGTAGGTCTGGAGCTATTTTATAGGGACCCTAGAGACGCCCCTCTCCCACAATTTGCCTCCGTTGTCTTCATTAGATTAAAGGTTGGGCAGCCAACTTGGAATTAACTGTCCTGCCGTAGTTTGAAGTAATGCGTAGAGCCTATTACTCCCTCGGTGTTCCGGCCACCGGCTATGCGCCTCAGAAGGAGGCCGCCGATCTCGGGGCAGACCCTCCTCCCGGTGTTATCTCCTTGTGCTGTGATCTCGTTGCTCACTCTCCACAATATACTTCGCTTCGTGTCCTTTCTTAAGTTGCTGCCGCAATGAGGTGCAGGCGCAGCTCCGTAATGTTCTATCTCTCGCTCTGTCTCTGTCAGGATCCCACCCCTGACAGGGACCTCTGTCTGCAGCTCAGATGTTCCTCCTTCTCCCCCTGTCTGCCTGACAGGTCTTCCCTGGGTCAAACCCAGAAGCGTTCTGCCTGACTTCCTATCCAACCCATCAGTTTTACCCGTGTGTGAGGAGTGGCCTAGTAAATAGAACCTTTGCTCCCCCTGGTGGACTGGAGTGTGAAGTGTAGTGTGTGACTGTGATACCTGGTCAGGTGAACTCCTTTAGTGCCATCAGATGTACCATCACTCCCCCTGGTGGAAGAGCGACAATACTGCAACGACAGGACTCTGGGGCGCTGCACATTTAAAATCTCTGATTTTGTTCAAACTGCTACACTCTGTAAACTAATTGATACATCATTGGAATCAGGGTCTCTTCCTACATTATGCTTCTCTCAGATGAGGTAGCAAAAACCTGGTGACAGATTCCCTTTAAAGGGAGCTTGTCACCATGAAAATGCATTCTTATTAGAGATGGGAGAACCCGAACAGTAAAGTTCCGCGTCCGAACCAAACACCTACTTTTCTGGCATGGACACCGAACACAGACTTCACCAGGGTAGTTGTTGCGCACAGCAATCTTTGCTTTGGATCGGTTCCCATGCTGTCAATATACAGTGTGAGCGTGCAGCTGTGATTGGAGGAATAAAGTTTACCTCCGGTCACTGGTGTCAGCTAATGGGACCGATGCCAGCTGATGCCTGCTGCCACTAATAACAGTGAGAGCAGGAGCGGCTGATGAGAGTATCCATCAGCCAGCTCCTACGCTGTAAATAAGTAATTTAAAAAAAAATGGCGTGGGTTCTCCTGTATTTATGATAACTACCCAGACAAAACTCACAGCTGGGGGCTGCAACTCTCAGCTGTCAGCTTCAGCAAGGCTGGTTATCAAGAATAGATAATATTTTTTAATTATTTAAATAAATAGTAAAAAAAACCTGTGAAGTTCCCCCCATTTTGACAACCAGCCTTGCTAGAGCAGACATCTGGGGGCTGGTATTCTCAGACTGATAAGGGGCCATGGATATTGGCCCCCTCAGCCTAAAAACAGCAGCCCGCAGTCGCCCAGAAAAGGCAAATCTAAGGGATGAGCCAATTCTGGTGCTTTGCCCAGCTCTTCCCACTTGCCCTGTAGTGGTGGCAAGTGGGGTTTATATTTGTGGAGTCGCTGTCACCTTTGTATTGTTTGGTGACATTAAGCCCACAGATTACTAATGGAGAAGCGTCTATAAGAAACCTATCCATTACTAATCATATAGTAATATGGTAAATAAAGACACAGCAAGAATAAAGTCTTTTATTTGAAATAAAGCAAAACATTTTAACTTTTTTATTTAAAAATAAGAAACACAGTCATACTCACCTAACGCTTAATTCCAACGAAGCCCTTGTCTCATGTAATAAAACAAAAATAAAAAACAACAATATCCCTCATTTATTCATCATTCTGTCCCATGTCATAATCCATATCTGGGGTATAAACAGTTTTCAACCTGGACGATGCCAAGATGCGGCCATCCAGGCAGAGAACCACTGGTGAATCAGCTGCTGCAAGCTAGTGGAGCACCCCGGCAAGGCAGTGGTGTTCTCAGTACCGGGTCCGGTCTTAAAGGGGATGTCACGGTGGCTGCGACCTGGTCCGTGGCCCTGGGTGTCCAATTAAAGGGGAAGGTCTTTTAAGGGTATTTGATAAAGTCTGTTGTTCGTGACGCCACCTGTGGTGTTCGGTCAGTAGGGACCGACACTGCTTAAAGGGGTCCTCTGGGGTGATGTTGTTGCAGCAAGATGGTAATGCTTCCCACAGGTGAAGCGGGGTCCCCAGGGCTTCCCAGGTGTAAGGCACCGATGGTGTGGTGGATGGTATGACTAATAACGAGGACACAGGTTTACAGGTTTTACCTGGTTTACTGTAGCTTCAAGCAACGACAGTCCAGGGCACCAGACAACAGGGACAGGCAGGGTCCGGCCACCTTAGAAGCGATTCCAGAGTCTCCTTTACCAGGTGGAGATCAAAGCCTTCCTCCAAGTGCCGTGGTGATGTGGTCCCTTACTGCCTAAGGCTTCTCATAAGGTCCTCACAGTTTCTCTGTCCCCCTTAAAGGATAGGTCACAACCCATATGACAGGTGAACTGGGCCTTTTAACAGGGTCTCTTGGATGACCCGGGCCCTATAATTATCACTGTGTCTCCTGGGTATAAATGCGGACAGGTGATCTGCAATCCAGCTGTCCTGCCGATTTCAGCTATGCCACATTAGAGTTCAGCATGGCCTCGGTCTTCCGGGTACCAGAATCTGCACTAGCCAGGGAGGTAGCCTCTTCTCAGCTCGGCTCCCTGTGTTCCTCTACTTTTCTCCCTCCTATTCTCCTTCTACAAGCTGTCCGTGCTTTCTGTTCCCTTTCTCCAGGAGCTGTGGTTCCTCGGACCACACGGCTCTTTCAGACTTTCCGACCCTCTAGGTCCTTCTGCCCTCTTTCACTGTCTCTCTCAGACTGCCTACTAACTTTCCCTCCAGCCAGAATATAAGGAAGTTCCCCTTAATCCGGGTTCAGAGCTCCCCCTTCTGGCCTGGAGTGTGAACGTGTTGTATGTGAGATTTACCTGGTGAAAGATACCCTTCATCGCTTCCAAGCGTGACACCACTTTCCCCCAGGGGAAAGTAATGCCACTGTGATGAACAGGACCCTGGGGCGCCACACTAGCGTACCATTTCAGAGTCCATCTGACTCCTTCCTTGTGGAGACTACATGTAGGAAGGTTGTCCTGAGGAGGGAGTCAGATGAATCTGAAATGCGTTGACAATAAACCACTTTATCCTGAGATCCTAATTGTTGGATTGCATTGTAAATCAGCAGCGCAAATCAAAAGCAAATCTACCCTGATATTCTTCAAAAAACACTTGTGGATATTGCAGCAACTGACATCTTCACTTCATTAGTGGTTGTGTCACACACACTCCCATCAGGTGAGCAAAAGTCTATTAAGCCCTCACTATTTTACTTGGACAAGACCGTATTAGACTTTGCATTTTTAAATCTAATTAGAATATTGCACTTTTTATGATATATTTACAAATTTGTTACAGAAATTTCCCTGAGTGTTTTAACTGTTCTACTCATCTGAATGAAATTTGAAAAAAATTAAGAGTCATCCTGTAGAAATAAATTCCAATCACATGTATGGAATGAATTTTTCAGTCGCATGCAACAAGCCAGTCATGTGTGAGTATACCCTTAATCAGATGTTAAACTGAAGAAATGAAGGCACAACATAAATCTCATTTAGGAAAAAAATACATGAAATTGCTAATGTGATTTTCAATGTCAACTTTTATGCTGAAACACTGGTAAAAAAAAATCAATATGTATTTATTTTACAGTAAGATCTAAGCATAGTTCAGAACAAACATGACACATGAACATAACGAATGAATTGCTCTTTTTTTCATGTTAATAGCTTTCTCATCTCTCCCCATCCAATCTCTTGACAGAATGCAAAAGCCAAAAATCTCATCTGAATTTTTTATATATTTGTTATGTCTAGTAATGAGCAAATTTGTTCGGAAAACGATCGCCAAACATAAATTCGGCATGAATATGGCACATTCGGATTTGTGGTCGGAAACTCTGGCAAAATTTTATAAAATCGGAAATAATCGGTAACATTTGGTAAAAGTGCAGGAAAATATTTGCGTTGCCAGAAAAGTATTTTCAGCACTTTAGCAACGATAATGGTGGTGTATCAGGAGCGTTTGGCACGTGTTTGATGAGGGGAGGGGTTTGCAAAGTTCAGAGGCGTGGCATTCTTGTAAACAGTAATTTTATTTATTTTTTCCTAACTTTATGTTTGCACATTGCGGCTAGCCAATCAGGGCGCAGGAAACACCCACAATGTTCTGACACAATGGTTTATGTCATTGGCTGCTGAAGTCACATGTCCCTCTTCATATAAAGACCGGACATCTTGTTTTAGCACCATTTTGACACTGTAACAGTGCAGAGAGGCTGCTCCTGATGCTGGCACTGTTAGCAGCAAGATTTTAGCTAGTTAACTAGGCAGTTATATATCAGTCAGATAGTGTAGTTTGCTACTGTCCAGTGTGGCTGTTAAATTTACCTTCCATCATTTTTTTTGCCATTACTGAGGTCCACAGACAAATCCAGCAGGACACATGTCCTACAAGTGTATTGTTCACTGCTTCTATTGTGTTCCATGCGTAAGTATAGCATTCTAAATAATATTTTTTCACTAGCTAAATGTGAAGCAGTCTGCTGTATCCCACCTTGTCATTTTGGTAGGAAAAAAGGATCATCCCTGCGCTGTCGCAAGAAGAATTCCAAAAATTGTAAAGGCTTCAATGTGGTTTATTCTACGTGTTTCAGGGTTCAGGTGACCCCTTCATCAGGACATAACACAAATATTGTACAAGAGTCATAGGTATACAGGGTTTACAATGTTTACCTGTAAACTTGTTGTAATTATATTTTTTTCTGTTGCTAAATGTGAAACAGTCTGCTGTATCCTACATTGTCATGTTGTGGCGGTGATATGAACCTGTCTGCAGACCTAACGTGCATAAAAAAAAATTATAATTGTCTGTGGACCTCAGTAATGGCAAAAAAATGTTTTTGGCCTTTGCTAATCAGCATATCTTGTCTTTATATTCTTATACAGTGTAGTGTGGTGTTATAAGTATAATGACATACATTTTAACTGACCTTCTGATTGAAAATTGTAAAGGATTGAAGAAAAAAATGGTTCCCAATTCTTTGTTGTTTAAGATGTCTTTTTGGTGACCCACTCAAAATTCCATCTTTTACATTTAACCCCTTTCTGACCTCGGACGGGATAGTACGTCCAAGGTCAGAACCCCGCTTTGATGCAGGGCTCCGGCGGTGAGCCCGCATCAAAGCCAGGACATATCAGCTGTTTTGAACAACTGACATGTGCCCGCAATAGCGGCAGGTGAAATCGTGATTCACCCGCCGCTATTAACTAGCTAAATGCCGCTGTCAAACGCAGACAGCGGCATTTAGCTGGCACTTCCGGCCGGGCGGCCGGAAATGAGCGCATCGCCGACCCCGTCACATGATCAGGGGTCAGCGATGCTTCTGCAGTGTAACCATAGAGGTCCTTGAGACCTCTATGGTTACTGATCCCCGGTAGCTGTGAGCGCCACCCTGTGGCTATTGAAGCATGGCTATTGAAGCATGGCAAAAGTAAAAAAAATTTGAAAAAAATAAAAAAAATATAAAAGTTTAAATCACCCCCCTTTCGCCCCATTCAAAATAAATCAATAAAAAAAAAAATCAAACCTACACATATTTGGTATCGCCGCATTCAGAATCGCCCGATCTATCAATAAAAGAAAAGTATTAACCTGATTTCTAAACGGCAAAACTGAAAGAAAAAAAGTCGAAACGCCAGAATTACGTTTTTTTGGTCGCCGCGACATTGCATTAAAGTGCAATAATGGGCGATCAAAAGAACGTATCTGCACCAAAATGGTATCATTAAAAACACCAGCTTGGCACGCAAAAAATAAGCCCTCACCTGACCCCAGATCATGAAAAATGGAGACGCTACGGGTATTGGAAAATGGCGAAATGGTTTTTTTTTTAGCAAAGTTTGGAATTTTTTTTCACCACTTAGATAAAAAATAACCTAGTCATGTTAGGTGTCTATGAACTCGTAATGACCTAGACAATCATAATGGCAGGTCAGTTTTAGCATTTAGTGAACCTAGCAAAAAAGCCAAGCAAAAAACAAGTGTGGGATTGCACTTTTTTTGCAATTCCACCGCTCTTGGAATTTTTTTCCAGATTTCTAGTACACGACATGGTAAAACCAGTGATATCGTTCAAAAGTACAACTCGTCCCGCAAAAAATTAACCCTCATATGGCCATATTAACGGAAAAATAAAAAAGTTATGGCTCTGGGAAAGAGGGGAGCGAAAAACGAACACGGAAAAATGGAAAATCCCAAGGTCATGAAGGGGTTAAGAGTTGTGTAATATATAAAGCTGAATGTGTGTGTGTATGTGTGTATGTGTGTGTGTGTATGTCCGGGATTGGCATCTGCACCGTCGCAGCTACAGCCACAAAATTTTGCACAGTCACACGTCTGGACCCCAAGAGCGTCATAGGCTATGTTGTGAGGCGAAATATTAAACCCGCGCGTTCCAATTCACCAAACTATTTTGCCCTTATCTACATAATGGGGAAAAAGTGAAAGAAAAGTGTTGGAGGCAAATTGACAGCTGCCAGATGTGAACAAGGGGGCCTTAAAGAGTGAGAGCGATGGCGCCAAAGAGTATATACTGTACAGTTGCTAAGGTGGGGCTCCGACATGGGATACTCACCACACACGGAGATATGAACACACACACAAAATGCGCCACACACTACCACGTGCTTGAACACATATATCACCCTCAGCACACATTTCACCACACATACACCAACCTCGCCACACAAAAGTCGAAACACAAAAGTCGCCGCTCAAAACTCACCATGCACAAAACTCACCTCATGGAAAACTAGGCTCATGCAAAACTCGCCACACGTGCAAAACTCACATCATGGAAAACTTGCCACACGCAAAAGTTGCACATGCGGAAAAATTGCCACATGCACAAAAGTTGCAACACATGCAAAAGTTGCCTCACACAGAACTTGCACATACTCAAAATGCACCACACATAAAACTCGCCACGCGCAAAACTCGCCATGCGCAAAACTTGCTGCACACAACTTGCTACACTAACCTGTCACATGCAACTCGACACACAAAAAGTTGCTACACGCATGTCGCCACACAAAACTCATCTCACAAAAGTCGCTACATGCCTCGCCACACTCAACTCAACACACACAACTTGACACATGAAACTCGCCCTAAAACACACACAAGTCTGGTATTATCCTTCAAAAATAAAAATCTGATTAATAAGCAGACAAACTACAAGAGCAACAAATGTACCATATAGGAAATACGGCAGCTGTCAGTCACATGACCTGTCTATTCTGTGTATGTGTGAGCTAATGTGTACTGCCAGGTGGGAGGGCTTCCTGTTGGCTGGGGACTTATCAGGCTGCCAATTTAGCTTACAAATACTGAGGTAAAAATACTGACCAAATAACAAGTGAACCCGGTCTAATACAGGAGGAGATGACATACAGATATATACTATATACAGGGGAGATGACACACAGATATATACTATATACAGGAGAGATGACACACAGGTATATACTATATACAGGAGGAGATGACACACACATATATACTATATACAGGGGAGATGACACACAGGTATATACTATATACAGGAGGAGATGACACACAGGTATATACTATATACAGGGGAGATGACACACAGATATATACTATATACAGGAGAGGTGACACACAGGTATATACTATATACAGGAGGAGATGACACAGATATATACTATATACAGGAGAGATGACACACAGGTATATACTATATACTGGAGGTGATGAGACACTGGTATATACTATATACAGGAGGAGATGACACACAGGTATATACTATATACAGGAAGAGATGACACACAGGTATATACTATATACAGGGGAGATGACACACACATATATACTATATACAGGGAAGATGACACACAGGTATATACTATATACAGGGGAGATGACACACAGGTATATACTATACAAAGGAGGAGATGACACACAGGTATATACTATATACAGGGGAGATGACACACACATATATACTATATACAGGGGAGATGACACACAGGTATATACTATATACAGGAAGAGATGACATACAGGTATATACTATATACAGGAGGAGATGACACACACATATATACTATATACAGGGGAGATGAAACACATGTATATACTATATACAGGAGGAGATGACACACGTATATACTATATACAGGGAAGATGACATACAGGTATATACTATATACAGGAGATGACATACAGGTATATACTATATATAGGAGGAGACGACATACAGGTATATAGTATATACAGAAGAGATGACATACAGGTATATACTATATACAGGAGGAGATGACACATAGGTATATACAATATACAGGAGGAGATGACATACAGCAGGTATATACTATTTACAGGGGAGATGACATACAGGTATATACTATATACAGGAGATGACATACAGGTGTATACTATATATAAGGGAGATGACAAACATGTACATACTGAGGGGAAAATGAGAGGTGTGAGGTGAAAATGAGGGGTGTGAGGTGAAAATGAAAAGGTGTGAGTGCAAAATGACAGGAGTGAGGGAAAATAGTGGAGTGATTGGAAAATGACAGATGTGAGGTCGAAATGACAAGTGTTAGGGGGGAATGAGAGGAGTGAGGGGGAAAATGAGAGGTGTAAGGGAGAAAATGAGAGATGTGAGGGGGAAAATGAGAGGCGTGATGGGAAAGTAAGAGAAGTGAGGTGCTATAACTAACCACAGATATTTACTATGCCCAGGCAACGCCGGGCTCTTCAGCTAGTATGTTTATAAATAAAAAGATTTTTGAGACGTTACATTGATAAGCCTGTTCGTAGTATCAGTCTATCAGGACAGCATGGTGGCTCAGTGGTTAGCAATGCAGCCTTCTAGCGCTGGAGTTCAAATCCCACCAAGGACAACATCTGTAAATAGTTTGTATGCTCTCCCCGTGTTTGTGTGGGTTTCTTCCGGGTTCTCCGGTTTCCTCCCACACTCTAAAGACATACTGATAGGGAATATAGATTGTGAGCCCCATCGGGGACAGAGATGACAATGTGTGCAAATTGTAAAGCGCTGCAGAATATGTGGGTGCTATATAAATAAAAAGATTATTATTATAATTATCTTACATGACTGTTGGTGTCTAACTCCTGGTGCTATTTTTGTTTAGCATAGTGAAGAAGAGGCTGGAGTAAAGTGGTCCCTTCACATTGGTTTATGAAACCGTGACATCTATATGTGATTGAGTAAATAAAATAGTGCTTCATCTCATACGCACCTGTTCATTTTGGAACATCTCTGCACCTCAATTCTACTGATTATGGAGTGCCGGCCCCCAAAATATATTTGACGTTTGAGGCAGAATCATAGGTATAGGAATTAATAAAAATAACTATAAGAATGAGTATGATTTATTTGCTTATCAGAGTAGAAACAAAATTGACACAGAGAAAGGAGAAAGTGAAGAGAAAACACAGAAGGAAATTGCATACATTTCTTAGCAACTTCTGTGATTAGACAATGGAAAACAATCCTTAGAGGGGTTCATCAGGAATAGAAAAAAATAATTAATGAAATGAAATCAGAGGTAAATTCCTAAATACTTTTTAAAAGCAAATCACAATTGTTTAGTCTAAAGGTAATCACTGTAGAATTAAAATGGCCACTATTTTGATACACTCAGAAACTTGTCCTAGAATGTTAAAAAGCCATGTGGCTGTGAACAAGTGCAATAGAAAATTTGACACCTCCCTTCCTGTGTTGGAAAATATGCTCTCAGCTGATGAGGTCCGGTTTTAGGCAAAGTGGGGTCCTGGGCAAAAGTTTATAATGGGGCCCCGAATGCTCACATATTGCACCATCACACAGAAATATTTTGGATGTATTTACATGTGCTGATTTCAGGCTGCTAAATGAGTGTGATCGACAATATTGAAGTCATTCGACGCTTGTTTACCGGCCTCTTTACACTGGCTGAGGAACAATGATGGGGACAGAATGATCACTAGTAGATCAATCTGTCCCCATACAGTATTATGTTATCAGCAGCAGATCTGAAGTTTTCACTGGGCAATGTGCTCCTGAGACCAATGATATTTGTTCTGACATAACCAATCCAATCACTCGATAAATAGGCAGCATTTTGCTTGTTTAGTATAATGCACCCCATAGTCCTCCACTTAGTTTAATGCACCCGCAAAGTCCTCCACATAGTATAATATGCCCCATAGTCCTCCATATACTATAATATACTCCCCATAGTCCTCCATATAGTATAATACACTCCTCATAGTCTTCCATATAGTATAATACACTCCCCATAGTCCTTCATATAGTATAACACACTCCCCATAGTCCTTCATATAGTATAATACACTCCCCATAGTTCTCCACATAGTATAATACACTCCAGCAGGTGTTCACAGCAGCTTTGACAAAGAATGCATGTGTTGCATTCGAAATGCATTAGTTTGTGTCCTCTTTTGATGCATACCCCTCCCTGCATCAGATTTCAACCTCCGACAGATCTTGTCACATGATGCTAGTCTTGAGATTTATCACTTTTTAATCCATGTTTTTTTACATTGATAGACACAAGTTTTAATTAGAGCTGGAAAATGTCCTCAATTTCTTTGCAGGATTCACATTAGGCAGGTTCCCAGCAATGAGAATTGCCTTATCGTGGCTGCCGGGTATACATGAATTGGCCAATTTATGTGCTAAGTATTCACAATTTTTCACATTTTCTAGTGCAGTAATGTAATTCAAATTTCATGTATTTCATATTTGCATGCTATAGTGCTACATAGTGAAACTTTATTTTTTTGGTTATATATGGAGATGGCTATTCTTAGTGATGGTCAGTCTTTTGATATTTGCAGCCTGTATTTCTCACCTAATACTGGAGATACCAGGGATGCTTATGTAAGAATATTCTGTTCACATTTGTGCCCACCCTGTGTCCACCGGACAGGCCCAGCTGGGAGAATGAATGACGCATACATACGCTCTGCTTCCAGTTCAGAAACAGGCAAATCCCCATAGCACACAGTGCGTGCGCTGAGGGGATTCATATGTCTGTAGTCACACAGAGTGACTGCAGATTTATTGATTTGGAGCGGACAACCCCTTTAAGTAAAAAGAGGCTGTGTACACTGCTATCCACTCTGTCTTTATAAATGTTGAGCACCTGCTATGATATAGGGCGAGAGCATGACAGTGCATGGTTTAGCTTTCTTTTTACTCACTATAACAGAGCTTTCTATTTTGCATGCTCACAGGCACCGGTAGTATTAACGTTGTAGAACAGCCTGTATTGGTGTAAAAAAATTATGTAAATTTTATTTTTTATAGTGATTACCTGTTTACATGACACAAATTTAATTAGCTAATTATCAGTACTTAGAAATATATTTGTAATGACATTTCCCTTAGTTATTTATTTTTCTTTTATTTCCGTGCAACCCCTTTAATGTGCATTAAAATGGCTGACTATAGTTAATGCTTCTTGTCACAAGCCGCTAACTGTGTAGGTAGAGGCATACTTGGACTTTCTAGATCCAGAAGCTCTCTCAATACCACCAAGACCTCAAAACTTAAGGAAGAATAATGCACAAATAAATGTTACAAAATAGGTGTAATGTCATAAAATAGGGATCATAAATATAATGATGTAATAGATAATTGCTAATAAGGACCACTATGGTGTCATAGTGTAAGGAACAATTTCTTCTACATATTTGCATGTGAATTATCTTGGTGCTGTCCCTTTAGCCAGGCATGTAGGCTTATGAAAGTGAAATATACAGTGTTTATTTTTTTTAATCCATGGCCAGATTTTGGAGTTTTAAGCAGGAATCAATTAACGTCAACTGAGATTAAAAAGCTATTTCCAACGCTTCGGATGTCAGAATAACTTTGGAAAGGAAAAATTGGCATCAGTTGTGGCATCGAGCCTCTAGCAATTAACAACAGCGAAAAATGATCCAAATAAACAGCTTTTTTGCCGGCAGCTACATATCTTTCTTAGAATTTCTTTGATTCTTTAAAACCCCCACATCATAACGCAATCAATTGTAAAGACACAGACTCTGGGGGAAACAAATATTATTTTTTTAAAGCTCATTAACTCTTAATTTGGAAATAATACATCTCAATACAAATGTTTTATCTGACTGATGTTTCAACAAGCGTATGTATTCTGTTCATAGATTACAAGGAATTCCCCAATAACTGATACAAGGCTCTGTTAAGATCTGTGGCTTCTGCTCCACTGGATCTGTTATGTGATACCAACGGCACCCTACAGACCCCACTACACAACAATGCCATCCTTTTCCTTTTTTGGGAGAAGAATAATGATGTGCAACAATGTTACATACAGTGGGGCAAAAAAGTATTTAGTCAGTCAGCAATAGTGCAAGTTCCACCACTTAAAAAGATGAGGGGCGTCTGTAATTTACATCATAGGTAGACCTCAACTATGGGAGACAAACTGAGAAAAAAAAATCCAGAAAATCACATTGTTTTTTTTTTTAATCATTTTATTTGCATATTATGGTGGAAAATAAGTATTTGGTCAGAAACAAAATTTCATCTCAATACTTTGTAATATATCCTTTGTTGGCAATGACAGAGGTCAAACGTTTTCTGTAAGTCTTCACAAGGTTGCCACACACTGTTGTTGGTATGTTGGCCCATTCCTCCATGCAGATCTCCTCTAGAGCAGTGATGTTTTTGGCTTTTCGCTTGGCAACACGGACTTTCAACTCCCTCCAAAGGTTTTCTATAGGGTTGAGATCTGGAGACTGGCTAGGCCACTCAAGGACCTTGAAATGCTTCTTACGAAGCCACTCCTTCGTTGCCCTGGCGGTGTGCTTTGGATCATTGTCATGTTGAAAGACCCAGCCACGTTTCATCTTCAATGCCCTTGCTGATGGAAGGAGGTTTGCACTCAAAATCTCACGATACATGGCCCCATTCATTCTTTCATGTACCCGGATCAGTCGTCCTGGCCCCTTTGCAGAGAAACAGCCCCAAAGCATGATGTTTCCACCACCATGCTTTACAGTAGGTATGGTGTTTGATGGATGCAACTCAGTATTCTTTTTCTTCCAAACACGACAAGTTGTGTTTCTACCAAACAGTTCCAGTTTGGTTTCATCAGACCATAGGACATTCTCCCAAAACTCCTCTGGATCATCCAAATGCTCTCTAGCAAACTTCAGATGGGCCCGGACATGTACTGGCTTAAGCAGTGGGACACGTCTGGCACTGCAGGATCTGATTCCATGGTGGCGTAGTGTGTTACTTATGGTAGGCCTTGTTACATTGGTCCCAGCTCTCTGCAGTTCATTCACTAGGTCCCCCCGCGTGGTTCTGGGATTTTTGCTCACCGTTCTTGTGATCATTCTGACCCCACGGGGTGGGATTTTGCGTGGAGCCCCAGATCGAGGGAGATTATCAGTGGTCTTGAATGTCTTCCATTTTCTAATTATTGCTCCCACTGTTGATTTCTTCACTCCAAGCTGGTTGGCTATTGCAGATTCAGTCTTCCCAGCCTGGTGCAGGGCTACAATTTTGTTTCTGGTGTCCTTTGACAGCTCTTTGGTCTTCACCATAGTGGATTTTGGAGTCAGACTGTTTGAGGGTGTGCACAGGTGTCTTTTTATACTGATAACAAGTTTAAACAGGTGCCATTACTACAGGTAATGAGTGGAGGAAAGAGGAGACTCTTAAAGAAGAAGTTACAGGTCTGTGAGAGCCAGAAATCTTGATGGTTTGTTTCTGACCAAATACTTATTTTCCACCATAATATGCAAATAAAATGATAAAAAAACAGACAATGTGATTTTCTGGATTTTTTTTTTCTCAGTTTGTCTCCCATATTTGAGGTCTACCTATGATGTAAATTACAGACGCCTCTCATCTTTTTAAGTGGTGGAACTTGCACTATTGCTGACTGACTAAATACTTTTTTGCCCCACTGTATGTAACAGAGTGTCACCCCAGCCTGTACACATGGACCATACTGTAATCAGGCTTACATTAGCATTCCTTGTCCTGTACCTGGTGGGGGTATGCTTGTCTTTGTTCCTCTCTGCAGGGGGCATCTCCAATACACAAACCTAAAGACAGACTGCAGACAGAGTTTCTGGAACATTCTTAAACATTGAAGCTATGTTTAAGTGGGTGGGTGTTAGTATCTCTGCTCAACAAAGGTGCTGATCCCAAGAGTGGTAGGACAATAAGCCACATGTTCAGTTTTTTGATGCTGTGTGCTTTGAAGGACAAGGATCTGCAGCTGCAGCTGGATCCTGGTATTATGTATGGAGATTGGAGATCATTTGGCCACATGGAATTGTGATGCCTCACCACCCTACTGGAATTAAGGACAGAATCTAAAGACTATTGTTGTGTGGTGACTTGCGAAGGGCTGGGATCTTATGCTGAGGCATGATCCTGGTGACCGTACATATAGTTAGAAGCTGCCATGTGGGACTGTGTTTTGTCCCTCATCTGCTGGATCCATTGAACTTATCCAAGGGCTATTTCTATTTCCCTGGCGTCGGATTGCCAACTGGTACCCCCGGATCTGCTCCCTTTGTGTGGACTCATTGTGGGCGCATTGTGGATTCATTGTGGACTCATTACAGACACTGCAGAATTACCTTTATTTGTGTTGCCCAAGTTCCCTTTTCCAATAAATCTCTTTGGAATGTTTATTGGCCTGGTGTCTCTTCCTACTCTGTCGCATACCCCATCACAAACTGGTTGACAGCTGCGGGATCAGAGCAGAACGAATGGAGGACAGCAACCCATCAACATCTGGCACCAGAACCTCAGGATACAGGAACTGGACTGTGTTGAGCTTACAAACACAGGCCTGTGAATTAGGAGTCGGCTACAAAGGGCTATCCAAGGAGCAACTGATTGAGGCTCTGGAAGAAGCTTGCCTGCAAGATGGCACAGAGGAGGGATTTCCACACCAAGTGGAGGAAAGACGGGAGCTGGAGGTACATACCCAAAAAAGTCAATGAGTTGTGTAGTATGAGGAGGAGATGGCATTGCTTGGGGATGAGGCCACCATAGAAGATAATTGGAAGGCCATTCGCACAGCTAAGGAGAGGTAGCGCATGGTGGAAGCAGCTAGAAGCTCCAGACAGACTCTAACCACAGCACCCACCATGAGGGAATTCCCAAGGGTGTGGGTCAGACATCTGGTGGAGCTGCCGAAGCCTACAGAGCTATGGACCCCCGGTGGAAAAGTGAGTATGGGGAGGTAAAAGAGGCCATTTTTGAACATTATGCCATAACCCCAGACAATTACAGGACTCATTTCCGCTCTTTAGCCTGTGATGGGGAAGTGTCTTTCAAGATGTATGCCCACAGGCTCAAACAAGTATGTCATCGATGGCTGGAGGGAGAAGGGGCCTTAACTTGGGATACTTTCCTCCAGATAATCCTAAAAGAGCAATTCTACGCCTAATGCCCTGCTGAAAGATCTGGGAAAGGGTGCGTGAGAGAAAACTAGCGACAGTAGAGCAAGCTGCCACTTTAGCTGTTGAGTTTCTCACCATCAAGCCTCAGTGGAAAAAATTACTGGTGGATGGAGGTGGATGGAGTAAAAACTACCAGCACCCCATCACCAGTGGTCTCTTGTCCTTCAGTCCCCAAAGTTTGCTGTCCCACTAGATCACCACCTCATGTTGATCCCCATGTGACTTATTGTAATAATTATAGGGGATATCCCTGCCATCTTATCAGATATTGAAGCCGATTCCTGCGAATCCTGGAATCAATAATTTCCTCCACCACAAATTGTTCTTGCCCATCAATCACCACAGGCTGTGGAGGTGGCACAACACGTCCCTGGAAGGTATTAGGAGATACAGGCTTTAGTAAAAATACATGAAAAACTGGGTGTACCTTCATTGTCCCAGGCAGCTTCAGCCGGCAGGCCACAGAGCTCACAATACCATTGATCTTGAAAGGGCCAATGAATTTCTGTCCAAGTTTTTGTGAAGGAACGTTTAACTTCAGATTCTTAGTTGCTAACCACACGGAATCTCCTACCTTGAACATGGGTGCAGGTTTACGGAATCTATCAGCCGATCTCTTATAACGTTCTTGAGCTGTGGTCAGGGATTCCTTCAGAACCTCCAAATTCTGTCTCATCGCAGTCAGCCTTTCCTCCACTGCCGGAACCAGAGAATTAATTGGAGACCTAGGTAAAATACATGGATGATAACCCAGATTGGCAAAGAAAGGTGTAAATTTAGTGGAGGCGCTCTGAGAATTATTATATGAAAATTCGGCGAACGGCAACAACTCCAACCAATCATCCTGGAGATGGCTGACATAACATCTTAGATATTGTTCCAGCGTCTGGTTGGTACGCTCAGTCTGACCATTTGTCTGGGGATGGTAAGCAGAAGAGAGACAGACATTAATATTGAGTGCAGAGCAAAACCCCTTCCAGAATCTTGAAGTGAACTGCACTCCACGGTCAGAGATGATCTCATCCGGAACCCCGTGCAACCGAAAGACATTCTGTATAACCAAGTTCACTGTATCTTTAGCTGAGGGGAGGCCGGTGCACGGAACAAAATGAGCAGCTTTAGTCAGGCGATCAACTACCACCATGATTGTATTCATGCCCCCGATGTAGGCAGCTCCACAATAAAGTCCATTGATATAGACCCCCAAGGGCGGGACGGAACAGGTAATGGTTGTAGAAGACCCGTAGGTGCCACATGAGGAGTCTTGTAATGAGCACATACCTCACAAGAGAGAACATAGTCCTTGGTATCCTTCAGGCAAGTTGGCCACCAGAAGAATTGGCTCAGGAACTCTTGTGTCTTCTGTACCCCCCTGTGACCAGCCAACTTGGAGTCATGTACCAACTTGAGGATCTGCAGACGGACGACCTCCGGGACGTAGATATGTCGATCTCTGAACCACATGCCACCCTTAAAGACAAGATTAATATCCACAGGTGGGTTGGCCAGAAATACATCACCTTCCTAGGCCTCCCTGCACTCCTTCCATAAGTCCTGATCATGGATAACTCCGATGAAATTGGCATCAGATAGAATGGTCTTGGACGGGGCTCCAGGTACGGAATCCGCAGCATGGATTCAGGATAAAGCATCAGCCTTCCCATTACGAGAACCTGGACGGTACGAGATAACAAAGTTAAATTGATTTAAAAATAAGTTCCAACGAGCCTGACGAGGAGAAAGACATCTAGCGGATCTAAGGAACTCTAGATTGCGATGCTCAGTTAGCACTATGATCTGTTGTGCAGCTCCTTGCAGATGATGCCTCCATTCTTTGAAAGCCGCAATAATAGCCAGCAATTCCTTGTCTCCCACGTCGTAATTCTTCTCTGCTGAGGTTAGTCTACGGGAAAAGAATGCAAAAGGATGTAGCAGACCCTTCTCTCCAGTTCTTTGGGAGAGAATAGCCCCCAAAGCATTATAAGAAGCGTCCACCTCCACAATGAAAGGAAGTGTTGGATCTGGGTGTATCAACAGCGGTGCTGATGTGTAACAGACTTTAAGCCGATCAAAAGGTTCTTGAGCCTGTGATGACCACTTAAAGGGCTTTTCCTTCTTTGTCAAGGAAGTAATGGGACGGACAATATCAGAAAAATTTCAAATGAAGCGTCTGTAGAAATTTGCAAAACCAATAAAACGTTGGACCTCCTTAACATTCTTGGGTACCGGCCAGTCAAGGATAGCCTGAATCTTACCAGATTCCATGTTCAGCCCCTGGGGAGAGATGATATAACCTAAGAACTGTATCTCAGAACGATGGAACTCGCATTTCTCTGGCTTAATATACAGATGGTTCTCTTTCAGACATCTTAAAACAGTTTTGACATGTTCTTCATGTTCCTTTAGAGAGTCAGAAAAGATTAGTATATCGTCCAAATAGATCACTACAAACTGGTCCAACAAATCTCTGAAAATGTCATTAGCAAGGTGTTGAAATGTTGCAGGGGCGTTACAAAGCCCGAAGGGCATCACAAGAGATTCAAAGTGTCCATACCGGCATCTGAATGCTGTCTTCCACTCATCCCCTGGAAGAATACACACCAAATTATAAGCCCCACGAAGAACTAGTTTAGAGAACACCTTAGCATGGCGGACTCTTTCCAGTAATTTGGGAATCAGAGGCAAAGGGTAATGGTTTCGTACGGTTACCTTATTCAGTTCTCGATAGTCAACACAGGGTCTCAGGGTCCCATCCTTCTTCTTTACAAAAAAGATAGGTGCCCCTGCTGGTGAGGAAGAAGGATGTATGAAGCATTTGGCTAGATTTTCATCAATATACTCTTTTAAGGCTTGAAGCTCAGGTGCCGCCAAAGGGTATACGTTACCAAAAGGAATGGCTGCCCCGGGAAGCAGCTCAATGGGACAGTCATAATGCCTGTGTGGAGGAAGATGATCTGCATTCTTCTTGTCACAGATGTCAGAGAACTCTTTATAAGCTGGAGGTAAAGAAAATAACTGTACATGTGGTTCCATAGCTGTGGACTCAGGGACAGCTTCTGTTAACGCTGAGTTGCTCCTTGTTGGGAAGATAATCTCCTTTGTCTCCCAGTTGATAATTGGGTTCTGAGAACCCAACCAAGGAATGCCTAAAATCACAGGAAAATGAGGAGAAGAAATTAGCAAGAAAGAAAGTTGCTCCTGATGATTAGGCTCCAACAAAATTTCAAGGGGTACGGTCTCCTGATCCACAGGCCCAGAAATTAAAGGTGACCCATCCACTGTTTCCATGGTAATTGGAGAGGCTCTTTGCTGAATTTTAATACCATGTTCCTTGGCAAATGCGATATCCATGAAATTGCCACCTGCACCAGAGTCAATCATAGCTGAACTGGAAATCCACTGTCCTGAACACAGGATTTTAATAGGGAGAGAGCAGTGAGAGTTCTTTTCCTTCAGCTCCTTGGGGGGTGAAGTCATAGAAAGTGAATGGAATACAGCGTTTAAAGGCAGGCTACATTCAGAGATGTCATATTCATCATCACAGTTGTCATACTCCCCTATTGCTGCTAGCACCTTGTTAGGCCATCTAGGACACTTAGGACAATTGATCAAGAAGTGGTCAGACTGGCCGCAGTAGAAACATAGACTTTCACGCAGGCGATGCTCCTGGCGCTCATTGATCTCGTGCCTCTGAACGGAATCAATTTGCATGGGCACCTCCTCCACCTCCTGAGAGGTTTTACCTGCAGGCTCTTTGGAAGGAAGGGAAAAGTTAGAAACACGGTTATATGCAGCAAATTTCTCCTGCCTACGCTCAGTAAGGCGAATGTCTATGCACACACAATGCTGTATAAATGTCTCTAGCTCTTGTGGTGACTCAGAGCGGGCTAGTTCATCTTTTACAATACTAGACAGACCCCTTTTAAAAATAGGCAATTGTGCATAACTGTCCCAATTGGTATCTACCGCCAATCTCCTGAATTCAGTGGCATACTCAATAACAGAACGTTTAGCCTGGCGTAAAGACAACAAAGCAGATTCAGCGGTTGCACGGCGATAAGGGTCATCAAACATTAATGCCATAGTGGCCAAGAAATCATCCAAGTCATTTAACCGTGGGTCACGAGACTCAATCATCGGATTCGCCCAGGCGAGCACTCGTGAGGTCAGTAGCATTATTACACACAATACTTTGGATCTATCAGTAGGAAAACGGTCAGCATGCACATCAAAATATAGCATACATTGATTCACAAAGCCACGAAATTTGTCGCGATCACCATTAAATCTGAATGGGGGCAACTTAGGTGGGCCAGCTGGTGGCGGTTGCCCAGAGGGTAAAGTCACTTGTGCAGCTATTTGCGTGCTTATGTCCTGAAAAGCCCGTCCATACTGGGACTCTATGCCAGCAAGTTTGTTTTCCTGGGCTGCCATGCGGTTGCTCAAGTCCTGCAAAGTTTGTCCAAACACTTCTTGATTGTGTTCAAAGATTCCAAACTTCTTTTGCAGACCTTCCACATCTTTCTGCAGTGATCTAATTATGGAAAACACCTGCTCTAATTTGCTTTCTGCAGTCATTGTTCCAGCAGTCTCCCTTTTTTTTTAGGCTAGAGTATCCTGTAATAATTATAGGGGATAACTCAGGAGACTCTTTGCGTGGAACAAGACAACTACAGGACACAGTTTTATAAGTGGTAATGTCTATATTATCACACGGCGATTCAAACAGGTGCAGAGAGAAACTCAAGTCCACAACACTTGGTGCAAATAATAAACGCAGCTTAGCAGTCTATAGGAAACTTCAGAGGAAACTGCAATCAAGCAGAAAGTCTATGAAGCACAGTTATTCTTGAGGATACTTGACTCGAATAAATCCTTGTCTTAGTCCAGGCACAGATAGATATGCTTATTAGGCAGTTCAAATCATATCTTAGCTCAACCAGGGAGGCCTGGTTAATTGTCTTAGGTTATTGCAAAACAGCAACAGCTTACATGACCAGCAAATGCAGATGGAAGAAACCAAGAACAGCAGATGAAGGAGGATTACTGGAAACTTGTGTATGCAGCAGGAACTCAGAGCAGAGTAGCAGGATCACCACACAGGTTCACAGGAGCAGGTGTATAGCCAGGGAGTAATCAGAGATCAGGAGCTGGATGCAAGGCAGAATACTCTAGCACAGACTGAAGGCTGGGGTGTAGTTTTATAGCAGGAGACACAGTGCACATGAGACCAAAGATGCCATCTTGGAAAAGGGCAGTAAGGTAAAAAATGTTCAGAGTCCTGACACTTATCTACCAGCTAGTCCTGCCTCTTCCTCTGAAATGCGACAAGGAAAGAAAGTAGTAGAGTGCAGGTGTTATTGATATGGGCATCCCGGGCATCTGCAGGCCACATGCCCAGTTATACAGTGGAGGAATTGGTCTCAACCCCAACAAACACCTCTCATGCACCTTCACATGGATATCAGCCTCCAGCTTCCCTTACCTCCATCCCCCGAGTGAACATGGGAAGGAGTGCGATACAGCACAGATATTACTGATATGGGCAGCCTGGGCATCTGCAAGACACCTGCCCTCAGGGTCAATTGAGGATTGACCCTGAACCAAATCGGCCTATCAATTATTTACAGCCAAATACAATGGAGGAAGAGGTGCCACCCCTACAAATTGATCTGCCTAATCGCTCAGAAACCCATGTTCGACCATTAGGGGTTTATGGGGTGTGGGCCACAGCCATGAGTTCCTTTAATCCTCAAAGAAAGCACTTACAGGAGATCATGCTGGATGGTTGGAGAGTTCTTGGTTTTTGTGACTCTGGGGCTTTTCTCACCATAGCTGATCCCAAAGTGGTTCGGCCAGAGGCAGTACAGCATGGACCTGGGATTACCATTGAATTAGCTGGAAGCCAATGGAAGAATATCCCAAAAGCAAGTGTATAACTGTACATTGGCTTTGGGGTCAAGCAATGCATGGTTGGGGTGATGAGGGGCCTTCCTGCAGATATTGTCTTAAGAAATGATGTGGGAGTGCTACAATGTCAATTTGTGGGTGCAGGAAGCAGAGTTTAAGTCACAGAGGATGTAAAATGGAGCTCAGCCTTCACCGACAACTTCCCCATACAATAAAGATGAAGCAATCAACACAAATGCTGATGGATTGTCCAGACAGGAGCTATAAGTTATGTTGGCCATGTCTACGTGTACTTGACAGGTGACCTATTGAGGTCACTAGTCTGTACACTACGTGAGGGGGGAAGGGGTTTTAACAGAGAGTCACCCCAGCCTGTACACATGGACCATACTGTAAAGGTACCTTCACACTGAACAACTTTCCAACGAGAACGACAACGATCCGTGACGTTGCAGCGTCCTGGATAGCGATATCGTTGTGTTTGACACGCAGCAGCGATCTGGATCCTGCTGTGATATCGTTGGTCGGAGCTAGAAGCCCAGCACCTTATTTCGTCGTTAGGTCGGTGTGTATCGTTGTGTTTGACAGCAAAAGCAATGATGCCTGCAATGTTTCACAATGGTAACTCCGGTGGTTGTAAGTGGTAGCGCTGCTGTCTCTGAATCGCAGCATTTATCAGGTGTGTTCACTTCTTGCAATTTTGACTGGGCTATTTAGTCTTGCTTCACCCTTTAGTCAGTGCCAGTTGACCATTGTTCCTGGAGGATTCACATCCCTGCCTGGTCTCTTCTGCTTTGTAGTTCATTTCAACAAAAGATAAGTTCTGCCCTTGATTTTGCTGTCCACATGCTGTGGTCTTATTGTTCACTTCTTTTCTATGTTTTGTCTTGTCCAGCTTGGTCTGTATAAGGATTTTTTTAGCCAAGCTGGTATCTCTGGAGATGCAGATATACCCTCCATATCTTTAGTTAGCTGTGGAGATTTAGTATTTTCTGTGGTGGATATTTTCTAGTGTTTTAATACTGACCGCATAGTACTCTGTCCTATCCTTTCTATTTAGCTAGAAGTGGCCTCCTTTGCTAAATTCTCATTTCAGTCTGTGTATGTTTTTTCCCTCTCCTCTCACAGTCAATATTTGTGGGGGGCTGCCTATCCTTTGGGGATTTCCTCTGAGGCAAGATAGTTTTCCCTTTTTTATCTCTAGGGGTAATTAGTCCTCCGGCTGTGTCGAGATGTCTAGGGAGCGCTAGGTACATTCCACGGCTACTTCTAGTTGCGGTGTTAGGTTCAGGGTCTGCGGTCAGTACAGGTACCACCTTCTCCAGAGTACGTCTCATGCTGCTCTTAGGCCACCAGATCATAACAGTACAACTGGCCCACAATGAGTTTACCGCATCTCAGAAGAAGGGAAGGAAAGTGCTGAGCCATTTTTTTTTCTGTAGTCTGTTGTGTTTTTTTTTCTCTTCCCTCTTTACCTCTGGGTGGCTCAGGAGTTCGGCGCTGGTATGGATGTTCAGGGATTGGCTTCTCGTGTGGATCAACTTGCTGCTAGAGTACAGGGTATTTCCAATTATATCATTCAGACTCCAGTTTTAGAGCCTAGAATTCCAACTCCTGATTTGTTTTTTGGGGATAGGTCCAAATTTCTGAGCTTTAAAAATAACTGTAAACTGTTTTTTGCTCTGAAACCCCGTTCCTCTGGTGATTCCATCCAGCAGGTTAAAATTATTATATCTCTGCTGTGTGGTGACCCCCAGGATTGGGCATTTGCCCTGGAACCTGGGAATCTGGCGTTGCTTAATGTAGACACCTTTTTTCAGGCGCTTGGGTTATTATATGACGAACCTAATTCAGTGGATCCTGCTGAGAAAACCTTGTTGGCCCTGTCTCAGGGTCAAGAAGCGGCAGAATCATATTGCCAGAAGTTTAGAAAATGGTCTGTACTGACTAAATGGAATGAGAATGCCTTGGCGGCAATCTTCAGAAAGGGTCTTTCTGAATCCGTTAAAGATGTTATGGAGGGGTTCCCCACGCCTGCTGGTCTGAGTGATTCTATGTCTCTGGCCATTCAGATTGATCGGCGCTTGCGCGAGCGCAGAGTTGTGCACACTATGGCATTGTCTTCCGAGCGGAGTCCTGAGCCTATGCAGTGTGATAGGATTGTGTCTAGAGCTGAACGACAAGGATTCAGATGTCAGAATAGGTTGTGTTTTTACTGCGGCGATTCTGCTCATGTTATTTCTGATTGCCCTAAGCGTACCAAGAGAATCGCTAGTTCTGTTACCATCAGTACTGTACAACCTAAATTTCTGTTATCTGTGACCCTGATCTGCTCATTATCGTCAATTTCTGTCATGGCATTTGTGGATTCAGGCGCCGCTCTAAACTTAATGGACTTAGAATTTTCCAGACGTTGTGGTTTCCCCTTGCAGCCTTTGCAGAGTCCTATTACTTTGAGGGGCATTGATGCTACAGCGTTGGCTAAAAATAAACCTCAGTTTTGGACACAGCTGACCATGTGCATGGCGCCAGCCCATCAGGAAGATTGTCGTTTTCTGGTGTTGCATAATTTGCATGATGCTATTGTGCTGGGTTTCCCATGGTTACAGGTGCATAATCTGGTATTAGATTGGAAATCTATGTCTGCGACTAGTTGGGGTTGTCAGGGGGTTCATGGTGACGTTCCTGTGATGTCAATTGCCTCCTCCCCCTCTTCTGAAATTCCTGAGTTTTTGTCAGATTTCCAGGATGTATTCAATGAGCCCAAGTCCAGTTCCCTTCCACCGCATAGGGACTGTGATTGTGCTATTGACTTGATTCCAGGCTGTAAGTTCCCTAAGGGCCGACTTTTCAACCTGTCTGTGCCAGAACATACCGCCATGCGGAGCTATGTTAAGGAGTCCTTGGAGAAGGGGCATATTCGGCCATCTTCTTCACCATTGGGAGCAGGTTTTTTTTTGTTGCCAAAAAAGATGGCTCCTTGAGACCCTGTATTGATTATCGCTGTTATGACCCCAATGGCGAGGGTCTCAGAGGAACGTGGAAGTCTGCAGAATACAAAAATCCAGCTCATAGGGCAGTGGTAACTGGGTTGACCATATATCTACTCCTAACGCCAACACTAGAAGTAGCCGGGGATCATTCCTACGTTGATTCTAGATGACACGCGCCAGCCGGAGAATCTAGCTACCCCTAGTAGAGGAAAACAAAGACCTTTCTTGCCTCCAGAGAAGGGGACCCCAAAGCTGGATAGAAGCCCCCCACAAATAATGACGGTGAGGTAAGAGGAAATGACAAACACAGAAATGAACCAGGTTTAGCACAGAGAGGCCCGCTTACTGATAGCAGAATAAAGAAAGGTAACTTATATGGTCAACAAAAACCCTATCAAAATCCACACTGGAAATTCAAGAACCCCCGAACCGTCTAACGGTCCGGGGGGAGAACACCAGCCCCCCTAGAGCTTCCAGCAAAGGTCAGGATATAGTTTTGGAACAAGCTGGACAAAAATACAAAACCAAAACAAATAGCAAAAAGCAAAAGGCAGACTTAGCTGATATAACTGGAACCAGGATCAGTAGACAAGAGCACAGCAGACTAGCTCTGATAACTACGTTGCCAGGCATTGAACTGAAGGTCCAGGGAGCTTATATAGCAACACCCCTAACTAACGACCCAGGTGCGGATAAAAGGAATGACAGAAAAACCAGAGTCAAAAAACTAGTAACCACTAGAGGGAGCAAAAAGCAAATTCACAACAGTACCCCCCCCTTAGTGAGGGGTCACCGAACCCTCACCACGACCACCAGGGCGATCAGGATGAGCGGCATGAAAGGCACGAACTAAATCGGCCGCATGAACATCAGAGGCGACCACCCAGGAATTATCCTCCTGACCATAGCCCTTCCACTTGACCAGGTACTGAAGCCTCCGCCTGGAGAGGCGAGAATCCAAGATCTTCTCCACCACGTACTCCAACTCGCCCTCAACCAACACCGGAGCAGGAGGCTCAGCAGAAGGAACTACAGGCACAATGTACCGCCGCAACAAGGACCTATGAAATACATTGTGAATAGCAAACGACACAGGAAGATCCAGACGAAAAGATACAGGATTAAGGATTTCCAATATCTTGTAAGGCCCAATAAAACGAGGTTTAAATTTGGGAGAGGAGACCTTCATAGGAACAAAGCGGGAAGAAAGCCATACCAAATCCCCAACGCGTAGTCGGGGACCCACACCGCGGCGGCGGTTGGCAAAGCGCTGAGCCTTCTCCTGTGACAACTTCAAGTTGTCCACCACATGATTCCAGATCTGCTGCAACCTATCCACCACAGAATCCACCCCAGGACAGTCAGAAGGCTCCACATGACCCGAAGAAAAGCGAGGATGGAAACCAGAGTTGCAGAAAAAAGGTGAAACCAAGGTGGCGGAACTAGCCCGATTATTAAGGGCAAACTCAGCCAACGGCAAGAATGTCACCCAATCGTCCTGATCAGCAGAGACAAAACACCTCAAATAAGCCTCCAAAGTCTGATTGGTTCGCTCCGTCTGTCCATTAGTCTGAGGATGGAAAGCAGACGAAAACGACAAATCAATGCCCATCCTACTACAAAAGGATCGCCAGAACCTGGAAACGAACTGGGATCCTCTGTCAGACACAATATTCTCAGGGATGCCGTGCAAACGAACCACGTTCTGGAAAAACACAGGAACCAGATCGGAAGAGGAAGGCAGCTTAGGCAAAGGAACCAAATGGACCATCTTGGAGAAGCGATCACATATCACCCAGATAACGGACATGCCCTGAGATAGCGGAAGATCAGAAATGAAATCCATGGAGATATGTGTCCAAGGTCTCTTTGGGACAGGCAAGGGCAAGAGCAAACCGCTGGCACGAGAACAGCAAGGCTTAGCTCGAGCACAAGTCCCACAGGACTGCACAAATGACCGCACATCCCTTGACCAGGAAGGCCACCAAAAGGACCTGGCCACCAGATCTCTGGTGCCAAAAATTCCCGGGTGACCTGCCAACACCGAGGAATGAACCTCGGAAATGATTCTGCTGGTCCACTTATCCGGGACAAACAGTCTGTCAGGTGGACAAGACTCAGGCCTATCAGCCTGAAATCTCTGCAACACACGTCGCAGATCCGGAGAAATAGCTGACAAGATAACTCCATCTTTAAGAATACCAACAGGATCAGCGACTCCAGGAGCATCAGGCACAAAGCTCCTAGAAAGAGCATCGGCCTTCACATTCTTTGAACCAGGTAAATACGAGACAACAAAATCAAAGCGGGAGAAAAACAATGACCAGCGGGCCTGTCTCGGATTAAGGCGTTTAGCAGACTCGAGATACATCAGATTTTTGTGATCAGTCAAGACCACCACACGATGCTTAGCACCCTCGAGCCAATGACGCCACTCCTCAAATGCCCATTTCATGGCCAACAACTCCCGATTGCCCACATCATAATTTCGCTCGGCAGGCGAAAACTTCCTAGAGAAAAAGGCACAAGGTTTCAAAACAGAGCAACCAGGGCCTCTCTGCGACAAAACGGCCCCTGCCCCAATCTCCGAAGCATCCACCTCAACCTGAAAGGGAAGTGAGACGTCAGGCTGGCACAAAACAGGCGCCGAAGTAAACCGGCGTTTCAACTCCTGGAAAGCCTCCACGGCAGCAGGAGCCCAGTTAGCTACATCGGAGCCCTTCTTGGTCATATCCGTCAAAGGTTTCACAATGCTAGAAAAATTAGCGATAAAACGACGGTAGAAGTTAGCGAAGCCCAAGAACTTCTGAAGACTCTTAACTGACGAGGGCTGAGTCCAATCAAGAATAGCTCGGACCTTGACTGGGTCCATCTCCACAGCAGAAGGGGAAAAAATGAACCCCAAAAAGGGAACCTTCTGTACACCAAAGAGACACTTTGAGCCCTTGACAAACAAAGAATTTTCACGCAAAATTTTAAAGACCAACCTGACCTGCTCCACATGCGAATCCCAATTATCAGAAAAAACCAAAATATCATCCAGATAAACAATCAAAAATTTATCCAGATACTTCCGGAAAATGTCATGCATAAAGGACTGAAAAACTGAAGGCGCATTGGAGAGACCAAAAGGCATCACCAAGTACTCAAAATGACCTTCGGGCGTATTGAATGCGGTTTTCCATTCATCACCTTGCTTAATGCGCACAAGGTTGTACGCACCACGAAGGTCTATCTTGGTGAACCACTTGGCACCCTTAATCCGGGCAAACAAGTCAGACAACAGCGGTAAAGGATACTGAAATTTGACAGTGATCTTATTTAAAAGCCGATAATCAATACAAGGTCTCAAAGATCCGTCCTTTTTTGCCACAAAAAAGAATCCCGCACCAAGAGGGGAAGAAGACGGACGAATATGTCCTTTCTCCAGAGACTCCTTGATATATGAACGCATAGCGGTATGTTCAGGTACCGACAGATTAAACAGTCTTCCCTTAGGAAATTTACTGCCTGGGATCAAATCTATAGCACAGTCACAGTCCCTATGAGGAGGCAGTGCACTGGACTCAGACTCACTGAAGACGTCCTGATAATCAGACAAATACTCCGGAACTTCCGAAGGCGTAGAAGAAGCAATAGACACAGGCAGGGAATCCCCATGAATACCACGACAGCCCCAACTTGAGACTGACATAGCCTTCCAGTCCAGGACTGGATTATGGGTCTGTAACCATGGCAGCCCTAAAACAACCAAATCATGCATTTTATGTAAAACCAGGAAACGTATCACCTCGCGGTGTTCAGGAGTCATGCACATGGTAACCTGTGTCCAATACTGCGGTTTATTTGCAGCCAATGGTGTAGCATCAATACCCCTAAGAGGAATAGGATTTTCTAATGGTTCAAGAGTAAAACCACAGCGCTTAGCAAATGAGAGATCCATGAGACTCAGGGCAGCACCTGAATCTACAAACGCCATGACAGGATAAGATGACAGTGAGCAAATCAAAGTTACAGACAGAATAAATTTAGGTTGCAAATTACCAACGGTGACAGGACTAACAACCTTAGCTATACGTTTAGAGCATGCTGAGATAACATGTGTAGAATCACCACAGTAGTAGCACAAGCCATTCCGGCGTCTATGAATTTTCCGCTCATTTCTAGTCAGGATTCTATCACATTGCATTAAATCAGGTGTCTGTTCAGACAACACCATGAGGGAATTTGCGGTTTTTCTATCACATTGCACCGAATTAGGTGTCTGTTCAGACAACACCATGAGGGAATTTGCGGTTTTGCGCTCCCGCAACCGCCGGTCAATTTGAATAGCCAGTGCCATAGTATCATTCAGACCTGTGGGAATGGGAAAACCCACCATAACATTCTTAATGGCTTCAGAAAGGCCATTTCTAAAATTAGCGGCCAGTGCACACTCGTTCCAATGTGTCAGCACGGACCATTTCCGAAATTTTTGGCAATACACTTCAGCCTCGTCCTGCCCCTGAGACATAGCCAGCAAGGCCTTTTCTGCCTGAATCTCAAGATTGGGTTCCTCATAAAGTAAACCGAGCGCCAGAAAAAACGCATCAAGATCAGCCAATGCCGGATCTCCTGGCGCCAGCGAAAAAGCCCAATCCTGAGGGTCGCCCCGTAAGAACGAAATAACAATTTTTACTTGCTGAGCAGAATCTCCAGATGAACAGGGTCTCAGGGACAAAAACAATTTACAATTATTCACGAAATTCCTAAACTTAAACCTGTCTCCGGAAAACAGTTCAGGAATCGGTATTTTAGGTTCTGACCTAGGATTTCTGATAACATAGTCTTGTATGCCCTGCACACGAGTAGCCAGCTGGTCCACACTTGTAATCAAGGTCTGGACATTCATGTCTGCAGCAAGCATAGCCACTCTGAGGTAAAGGGGAAGAAGAAAAAAAAAAAAACTCAGAATCTTCTTTCTTATAATCCCTCTTCTGCAATGCATTAAACATTTAATACTGGCCTGGCAAACTGTTATGACCCCAATGGCGAGGGTCTCAGAGGAACGTGGAAGTCTGCAGAATACAAAAATCCAGCTCATAGGGCAGTGGTAACTGGGTTGACCATATATCTACTCCTAACGCCAACACTAGAAGTAGCCGGGGATCATTCCTACGTTGATTCTAGATGACACGTGCCAGCCGGAGAATCTAGCTACCCCTAGTAGAGGAAAACAAAGACCTTTCTTGCCTCCAGAGAAGGGGACCCCAAAGCTGGATAGAAGCCCCCCACAAATAATGACGGTGAGGTAAGAGGAAATGACAAACACAGAAATGAACCAGGTTTAGCACAGAGAGGCCCGCTTACTGATAGCAGAATAAAGAAAGGTAACTTATATGGTCAACAAAAACCCTATCAAAATCCACACTGGAAATTCAAGAACCCCCGAACCGTCTAACGGTCCGGGGGGAGAACACCAGCCCCCCTAGAGCTTCCAGCAAAGGTCAGGATATAGTTTTGGAACAAGCTGGACAAAAATACAAAACCAAAACAAATAGCAAAAAGCAAAAGGCAGACTTAGCTGATATAACTGGAACCAGGATCAGTAGACAAGAGCACAGCAGACTAGCTCTGATAACTACGTTGCCAGGCATTGAACTGAAGGTCCAGGGAGCTTATATAGCAACACCCCTAACTAACGACCCAGGTGCGGATAAAAGGAATGACAGAAAAACCAGAGTCAAAAAACTAGTAACCACTAGAGGGAGCAAAAAGCAAATTCACAACATATCGCCTCTTGAATAAGATCACGGTCAAATTCCAATACCCTTTGCCTTTGCTTTCTGATCTGTTTGCTAGGATTAAGGGGGCTAGTTGGTTTACTAAGATTGACCTTCGAGGGGCATATAATCTTGTTCGTATTAAGCAGGGTGACGAATGGAAAACTGCGTTTAATACGCCCGAAGGCCATTTTGAATACCTTGTGATGCCATTCGGACTCTCTAATGCTCCATCTGTGTTTCAGTCCTTCATGCATGATATATTTCGGAATTATCTTGATAAATTCATGATTGTATATTTGGATGATATTTTGATTTTTTCTGATGATTGGGAGTCTCATGTGAAACAAGTCAGGATGGTATTTCAGATCCTTCGTGATAATGCCTTGTTTGTGAAGGGGTCTAAGTGCCTCTTTGAAGTACAGAAGATTTCTTTTTTGGGCTTCATTTTTTCTCCCTCATCTATAGAAATGGATCCGGTTAAGGTTCAGGCCATTTATGATTGGATCCAGCCCACATCCGTGAAGAGCCTTCAGAAATTTTTGGGCTTTTCTAATTTTTATCGCCGTTTCATTGCCAACTTCTCCAGTGTGGTTAAACCCCTGACCGATTTGACGAAGAAAGGCGCTGATGTGACGAATTGGTCCTCTGCGGCTGTTTCTGCCTTTCAGGAGCTTAAACGCTGATTTACTTCTGCCCCTGTGTTGCGTCAGCCGGATGTTTCTCTTCCTTTTCAGGTTGAGGTTGAGGTTTCTGAGATTGGGGCAGGGGCTGTTTTGTCTCAGAGAAATTCTGATGGTTCCTTGATGATACCGTGTGCCTTCTTTTCTCTAAAGTTTTCGCCTGCGGAACGCAATTATGATGTCGGCAATCGTGAGTTGTTGGCTATGAAGTGGGCATTTGAGGAGTGGCGACATTGGCTTGAGGGGGCCAAGCACCGTATTGTGTGTCATGATTCTCAATGGCGAGAGAACATAGCCCAGCATATATGAGAACTAGCTCTTGGAAGATGGAAACTATACTGACCATGAACTAAACCTGCCGCACAACTAGAAGTGGCCGGGTAGCATGCCTACGTTTTTTAACCCTAGATGCCCAGCGCCAGCCGGAGAACTACCTAATCCTAGCAGAGGAAAAGACAGTCCTGGCTCACCTCTAGAGAAATTTTCCCAAAAGGCAGACAGAGGCCCCCACATATATTGGCGGTGATTTTAGATGAAATAACAAACGTAGTATGAAAATAGGTTTAGCAAAATCGAGGTCCGCTTTCTAGATAGCAGGAAGACAGAAAGGACACTTTCATGGTCAGCAGAAAACCCTATCAAAACACCATCCAGAAATTCCTTTAAGACTCTAGCATTAACTCATAACACCAGAGTGGCAATTTCCGATCACAAGAGCTTTCCAGACACAGTAACGAAACAGCAGCTGTGAACAGGAACAAAATGCAAAAACACACAAGGACAAAAGTCCAACTTAGCTGGGAGTAGTCTAGTAGCAGGAACAAGCACAGAAGGCTTCTGATTACATTGTTGACCGGCAAGAAACTGACAGAGGAGCAAGGTTATATAGCGACTCCCACATCCTGATAGGAGCAGGTGAACAGAGGGGATGATGCACACAAGTTCAATTCCACAAGTGGCCACCGGGGGAGCCCAGAATCCAATTTCACAACAGTACCCCCCCCTCAAGGAGGGGGCACCGAACCCTCACCAGAACCACCAGGGCGATCAGGATGAGCCCTATGAAAGGCACGGACAAGATCGGAGGCATGAACATCAGAGGCAGTGACCCAAGAATTATCCTCCTGACCGTATCCCTTCCATTTGACCAGATACTGGAGTCTCCGTCTGGAAACACGAGAGTCTAAGATCTTTTCCACAACGTACTCCAACTCACCCTCAACCAACACCGGAGCAGGAGGCTCAACGGAAGGCACAACCGGTACCTCATACCTGCGCAACAATGACCGATGAAAAACATTATGAATCGAAAAGGATGCAGGGAGGTCCAAACGGAAGGACACAGGGTTAAGAATCTCCAATATCTTGTACGGGCCGATGAACCGAGGCTTAAACTTAGGAGAAGAAACCCTCATAGGGACAAAACGAGAAGACAACCACACCAAGTCCCCAACACAAAGCCGAGGACCAACACGACGACGGCGGTTGGCAAAAAGCTGAGTCTTCTCCTGGGACAACTTCAAATTGTCCACCACCTGCCCCCAAATCTGATGCAACCTCTCCACCACAGCATCCACTCCAGGACAATCCGAAGATTCCACTTGACCGGAGGAAAATCGAGGATGAAACCCCAAATTACAGAAAAACGGGGACACCAAGGTGGCAGAGCTGGCCCGATTATTGAGGGCGAACTCCGCCAAAGGCAAAAAAGCAACCCAATCATCCTGATCCGCAGACACAAAACACCTCAAATATGTCTCCAAGGTCTGATTAGTCCGCTCGGTCTGGCCATTAGTCTGAGGATGGAAAGCAGACGAAAAAGACAAATCTATGCCCATCCTAGCACAGAATGCCCGCCAAAATCTAGACACGAATTGTGTCCCTCTGTCAGAAACGATATTCTCAGGAATACCATGCAAACGAACAACATTTTGAAAAAACAGAGGAACCAACTCGGAAGAAGAAGGCAACTTAGGCAAGGGAACCAGATGGACCATCTTAGAGAAACGGTCACACACCACCCAGATGACAGACATCTTCTGAGAAACAGGCAGATCCGAAATAAAATCCATCGAGATGTGCGTCCAAGGCCTCTTCGGGATAGGCAAGGGCAACAACAATCCACTAGCCCGAGAACAACAAGGCTTGGCCCGAGCACAAACGTCACAAGACTGCACAAAGCCTCGCACATCTCGTGACAGGGAAGGCCACCAGAAGGACCTTGCCACCAAATCCCTGGTACCAAAGATTCCAGGATGACCTGCCAACGCAGAAGAATGAACCTCAGAGATGACTCTACTGGTCCAATCATCAGGAACAAACAGTCTACCAGGTGGGCAACGATCAGGTCTATCCGCCTGAAACTCCTGCAAGGCCCGCCGCAGGTCTGGAGAAACGGCAGACAATATCACTCCATCTTTAAGGATACCTGTGGGCTCAGAATTACCAGGGGAGTCAGGCTCAAAACTCCTAGAAAGGGCATCCGCCTTAACATTCTTAGAACCCGGTAGGTACGACACCACAAAATTAAACCAAGAGAAAAACAACGACCCGCGCGCCTGTCTAGGATTCAGGCGCCTGGCAGACTCAAGGTAAATTAAATTTTTGTGGTCAGTCAATACCACCACTAGTGTTGAGCGATACTTTCCGATATCGGAAAGTATCGGTATCGGAAAGTATCGGCCGATACCGTCACAGTATCGGAATCCAATCCGATACCGATACCCGATCCCAATGCAAGTCAATGGGACGAAAATATCGGAATTAAAATAAACCCTTTATACACTTTTAGGTTCATTCTACATGAAGGAAAACAACTAAGAATATTGTAGGATGTATTGGGGGACGTGGCGGAGATATTAAAGGGACAGAGGTTTAGCCCAATGTAATAGAATAGCAGGATTTTTTATTTTTTTTTATGAAGTTCGGCGTTAGAAAGAATTTGACTATGTTTTTTTTTTTTTTTTTATGTCAGATATTGATGTTTCACTACTTCCACGCCCTTCACCTTCTTTTTTACTTCTCCCACGCTTTCTTCTTAATTATCCTCATCATCAGCTTCTTTGACATCAACTTCTTCACCTTATTCATCTTCTTCTTCATCTTCTACCTATTATTTTTTGGGTTACATTGTTCATATTCTTTTTATTTTACTATTATCTTCATCATATTCAACTTCTTCATCATATTCTTATTTGTGACAGGCATTCCCGTAGTTGTTATCTATAAAAGTTTGAAGATTACACCTTCCGTTCTGCCTGTCACAAAACAGTTACATTTGTCCGCGTTCAGTTTGGCCTGCAGCATCAGGCTTTATCCAGGGGCACCACGAGGAGGAACGGACTCACCCCCATACACTGCTTAGTCTTCTTCTGCTTATAATTTACATAATATTTTTTGCTCTGATATTTTGTGTTATGCTTAATGTCCTTCTGCTCTTTGTTCTGCAGCCTCTTGTTCTTCTGCTTCTCGGTCTTCCAGGTCGTCGTCGTCTCCAGGGTCGTCGTCTCCGGGGTCGTCGTCATCGGGGTGGTCTTCAGGGTCGTCGTCTCCGGGGTCGTCGTCATCGGGGTGGTCTTCGGGGTCATCGTCTCCAGGGTCGTCGTCATCACGGTGGTTGTCGTCTCTGGTGTCGTCGTCATCTTAGGGGTGGTCTTCCGGGTCATCGTGTTTAGTCTCTTGAACTTGGAAATGTAGCAGAAGGTACAAGAAGGCTGAGAAAATGCCGAGAACCAGCTGATGGAACTGGAACTCGGATGGCTACCCGAAGGTCCAAGAGCCAATGGAACTACCGAGGACCAGCTGACGTTACTGGAACCCGGTTACTAAGCAGGAGGTACCCGTGCCTGAAAGCACTACCAAGGACCACCTGACGTTGGTGGAACTCGGATACCAAAGGGAGGCACCTAAGCCAAAGGCTCTGCCCGGAACCAGCTGACGGTACTGGAACCAGGATGGGGAGCAGAAGGTACAAGAGCAAGTGTCTGCGTGGCTTTTGCAGGACACGATGCCGGCTGCACAGCAGGGGAACAGCTGGCGGTGCTGGACCCCACTGACACATTGGCGAGGTGTTTTTCTCTGTGCAGCTAGCACATCTGGGCCCCAACTGGCGGTTTGTTAGAGCCCAGGGTCAGCAGGAGGAGGAGCAGGAGGAGGAGGAGCAGGGGGAGGGGAGTGTAGGCCGAAGCCTGCACTGGCGGCAGCTTTGGGTCTGTTGTGTCTGCGTGGCTTTTGCAGGACACGTTGCCGGCTACACAGCAGGGGAACAGCTGGCGGTGCTGGACCCCACTGACACATTGGCGAGGTGTTTGGCTCTGTGCAGCCAGCACTTCCGGACAGCAACGATCGGTGTTGGAGCCCGGGCTCTGCAGGGGGAGCAGAGTGTAGGCCGAAGCCTACTTGAACCGATTTCAAAGGTCACCTTTAACCCCCCCTCAGGGGTTAGAAAGTAGAAGAGCCACAGCTTATGCAGCAGTAGTGCTGCACAAGTCAAAGGTTGCTCTTTTAATTTTTCTCCTTGCACACGCTGAATGAAACACGTATAACATTTAGCCCTTTATACAGTCAAACTGTGTTGGAGGCGCGAGTTCCCTTTGTAATGAGACGCAGCACAGATGTCAAGAATCCCACCTTGGTGCTGGGTGCAGCCTCCCGAGCGTTGTTATTTGCTGTACAGGAGTCTGCGCTGTCGTGTTATCCCCTGGCCTAGCGCCGTTAGCGCTGCCCATCTTCTGGCATCATGTAATGTCGGCCGGTGCGGTTCGCGATGCCCATGAATCCCAGCCCCGCAGTGTCTTAACATTGTTAAAACACTGCGGGGCTGGGATTCAGGGCCTGGCGCAGCACATATGTTGGCCTCTCACACTCGGGTCCTTACACCCGCTTCAGACTGTGCGGCGTCATCTGATCCCTTATCGCATGCCACGGCCATGAAGCCGCACAGTCCGAAGAAGGCGGAAGGAGAGGAGGGACAGGCGAACTGATGCACTGATCCTGCCCATGAATCACACCCTCGCAGTCCCAATAAATAAGACACCGAGGGGCGTTGTGTGGGTCAGGGCGGCCGCAGAGGCGCAGGCAGCCAAACAATGATGCCAGAAGACGGGCAGCGCTACCAAGGGGGTTGCAGCGTGTCATTACAAAGGAAAGTCACACCACCGGGACGGTTAAATGGTCACACAGAGGACACATTTCAGACGTGTTTTCAGTTCCACATGTGCGAGGAGAATACGTTTCTGAGCCACCTTGCACACATGCAGCATTACCGCTGTACAAGGTGGCTGGATAACGTAAAAACGCCTGGGGGAGGGGGGACAGGTTCCCTTCAATTTCAGTTCTTGTGTCTGCGTGGCTTTTGCAGGACACGTTGCCGGCTGCACAGCAGGGGAACAGCTGGCGGTGCTGGACCCCACTGACACATTGGCTGGTGTTTTTCTCTGTGCAGCTAGCACATCTGGGCCCCAACTGGCGGTGTGTTAGAGCCCAGGGACAGCAGGAGGAGGAGCAGGAGGAGGAGGAGCAGGGGGAGGGGAGTGTAGGCCGAAGCCTGCACTGGCGGCAGCTTTGGGTCTGTTGTGTCTGCGTGGCTTTTGCAGGACACGTTGCCGGCTACACAGCAGGGGAACAGCTGGCGGTGCTGGACCCCACTGACACATTGGCGAGGTGTTTGGCTCTGTGCAGCCAGCACTTCCGGACAGCAACTAGCGTTGTTGGAGCCCGGGCTCTGCAGGTGGAGCAGAGTGTAGGCCGAAGCCTAATTGAACCGATTTCAAAAGTCACCTTTAACCCCCCCTCAGGGGTTACAAAGTAGAAGAGCCACAGCTTATGCAGCAGCAGTGCTGCGCAAGTCAAAGGTTGCTCTTGTAATTTTTCTCCTTGCACACGCTGAATGGAACACGTATAACATTCAGCCCTTTATACAGTCAAACTGTGTAATGGAGGCGAGAGTTCCCTTTGTAATGAGACGCAGCACAGGTGTCAAGAATCCCACCTTGGTGCTGGGTGCAGCCTCCCGAGCGTTGTTATTTGCTGTACAGGAGTCTGCGCTGTCGTGTTATCCCCTGGCCTAGCGCCGTTAGCGCTGCCCATCTTCTGGCATCATGTAATGTCGGCCGGTGCGGTTCGCGATGCCCATGAATCCCAGCCCCGCAGTGTCTTAACATTGTTAAAACACTGCGGGGCTGGGATTCAGGGCCTGGCGCAGCACATATGTTGGCCTCTCACACTCGGGTCCTTACACCCGCTTCAGACTGTGCGGCGTCATCTGATCCCTTATCGCATGCCACGGCCATGAAGCCGCACAGTCCGAAGAAGGCGGAAGGAGAGGAGGGACAGGCGAACTGATGCACTGATCCTGCCCATGAATCACACCCTCGCAGTCCCAATAAATAAGACACCGAGGGGCGTTGTGTGGGTCAGGGCGGCCGCAGAGGCGCAGGCAGCCAAACAATGATGCCAGAAGACGGGCAGCGCTACCAAGGGGGTTGCAGCGTGTCATTACAAAGGAAAGTCACACCACCGGGACGGTTAAATGGTCACACAGAGGACACATTTCAGACGTGTTTTCAGTTCCACATGTGCGAGGAGAATACGTTTCTGAGCCACCTTGCACACATGCAGCATTACCGCTGTACAAGGTGGCTGGATAACGTAAAAACGCCTGGGGGAGGGGGGACAGGTTCCCTTCAATTTCAGTTCTTGTGTCTGCGTGGCTTTTGCAGGACACGTTGCCGGCTGCACAGCAGGGGAACAGCTGGCGGTGCTGGACCCCACTGACACATTGGCTGGTGTTTTTCTCTGTGCAGCTAGCACATCTGGGCCCCAACTGGCGGTGTGTTAGAGCCCAGGGACAGCAGGAGGAGGAGCAGGAGGAGGAGGAGCAGGGGGAGGGGAGTGTAGGCCGAAGCCTGCACTGGCGGCAGCTTTGGGTCTGTTGTGTCTGCGTGGCTTTTGCAGGACACGTTGCCGGCTACACAGCAGGGGAACAGCTGGCGGTGCTGGACCCCACTGACACATTGGCGAGGTGTTTGGCTCTGTGCAGCCAGCACTTCCGGACAGCAACTAGCGTTGTTGGAGCCCGGGCTCTGCAGGTGGAGCAGAGTGTAGGCCGAAGCCTAATTGAACCGATTTCAAAAGTCACCTTTAACCCCCCCTCAGGGGTTACAAAGTAGAAGAGCCACAGCTTATGCAGCAGCAGTGCTGCGCAAGTCAAAGGTTGCTCTTGTAATTTTTCTCCTTGCACACGCTGAATGGAACACGTATAACATTCAGCCCTTTATACAGTCAAACTGTGTAATGGAGGCGAGAGTTCCCTTTGTAATGAGACGCAGCACAGGTGTCAAGAATCCCACCTTGGTGCTGGGTGCAGCCTCCCGAGCGTTGTTATTTGCTGTACAGGAGTCTGCGCTGTCGTGTTATCCCCTGGCCTAGCGCCGTTAGCGCTGCCCATCTTCTGGCATCATGTAATGTCGGCCGGTGCGGTTCGCGATGCCCATGAATCCCAGCCCCGCAGTGTCTTAACATTGTTAAAACACTGCGGGGCTGGGATTCAGGGCCTGGCGCAGCACATATGTTGGCCTCTCACACTCGGGTCCTTACACCCGCTTCAGACTGTGCGGCGTCATCTGATCCCTTATCGCATGCCACGGCCATGAAGCCGCACAGTCCGAAGAAGGCGGAAGGAGAGGAGGGACAGGCGAACTGATGCACTGATCCTGCCCATCAATCACACCCTCGCAGTCCCATTAAATAAGACAACGAGGGGCGTTGTGTGGGTCAGGGCGGCCGCAGAGGCGCAGCCAGCCAAACAATGATGCCAGAAGACGGGCAGCGTTACCAAGGAGCTTGTTGCGTGTGTCAATACAAAGTCAAATCACACCTGAGGGACGTTTTAATGGTCACAGAGGACACATTTTAGACGTGTTCACTTCAACATGGGCAAGGAGAATAAGTTTCTGAGCCACCTTGAACACATGCAGCATTACTGCTGTTCAAGGTAGCTGTAAAACATAGAAACACCTGGGGGAGGGGGGACAGGTTCCCTTCAATTTCAGTTCTTGTGTCTGCGTGGCGGTCGCAGGACACGTTGCCGGCTACACAGCAGGGGAACAGCTGGCGGTGCTGAACCCCACTGACACATTGGCTGGTGTTTTTCTCTGTGCAGCTAGCACATCTGGGCAAAAACTGGCGGTGTTAGAGCCCAGGGTCAGCAGGAGGAGCAGGGGGAGCGGAGTGTAGGCCGAAGCCTGCACTCGAGCAAGTTGAAAGGAAACCTTTAACCCCCCCCCCCCCCCAGGCGTTTGTAGCTGAAAGAGCCATTGTGTACAGCACTAATGCTGGAAAAGGTAAACTTAGCTCTTTTAATTATGGTCCTTGTACATGCGGAACCTAACATTTATGAAATGTGTCTCCTCACAGCGTTAAACCGTCCGGTAGGTGGAACTTTCCTTTGTCGTGTGACGCAGCACAGCCATCATTTTTACCCCCTTGGCGCCGTGCGCCGCCTCCTCAGCGTTGTTTGAATCTGTCCCGGAGCCTGCGCTGTTAGGTTAGCCCTTGGCCATGCACACATGTTGCGCTGCCCGTCTTCTGACCTCATTTGGTGTCAGGCTGGCTGCGCCTGTGCGGGTGCGCTGGCCGAGATCCCGCCTCGCAGTGTCGTCTAATGTAATCCCACCGCGGGCCTGTGATCCGTGCCCGTGCGCAGTGCATATCCTCTCCTCTCACTCCCCTCCCTACGGCTTTTTCAGACTGTGCGGTGTCACGGCCGTGGCATGCTATTAGGGACCAGCTGACATCGCACAGTCTGAAGAAGCCGTAGGGAGGGGAGTGAGAGGAGAGGATATGCACTGCGCACGGGCACGGATCACAGGCCCGCGGTGGGATTACATTAGACGACACTGCGAGGCGGGATCTCGGCCAGCGCACCCGCACAGGCGCAGCCAGCCTGACACCAAATGAGGTCAGAAGACGGGCAGCGCAACATGTGTGCATGGCCAAGGGCTAACCTAACAGCGCAGGCTCCGGGACAGATTCAAACAACGCTGAGGAGGGGGCGCACGGCGCCAAGGGGGTAAAAATGATGGCTGTGCTGCGTCACACGACAAAGGAAAGTTCCACCTACCGGACGGTTTAACGCTGTGTGGGGACACATTTCATAAGTGTTAGGTTCAGCATGTGCAAGGAGCATCACGAAAAGAGGCACTTTTTCCCTTTGCATCATTACTGCTGCACAAGGTGGCTCCTTCAGTAACAAACGCCTGGGGGGGGGGGGGGGTCAGGTTCCCTTACATTTAACTTGTTGTGTCTGCGTGGCGGTCGCAGTACACGTTGCCGTATACACAGCAGGGGAACAGCTGGTGGTGCTGAACCCCACTAACACATTGGCGAGGTGTTTGGCTCTGTGCGTACAGCACTTCTGGACGACAACTAGCGGTGTTGGAGCCCAGGGACACGTGGAGGAGGAGGAGGTTGGAGGAGGTTGGAGGAGGTAGGAGGGATTGCCACACACACAGCAGGGGAACAGCTGACGTTACTGAACCCCAATAACAGAGGAGGGACTGTTGACTGTGCGTACAGCACTTCTGGACGGCAACTGGCGGTGTTGGAGCCCAGGGACAGGTGGAGGAGGAGGAGGTTGGAGGAGGTTGGAGGAGGTAGGAGGGATTGCCACACACACAGCAGGGGAACAGCTGACGTTACTGAACCCCAATAACAGAGGAGGGACTGTTGACTGTGCGTACAGCACTTCTGGACGGCAACTGGCGGTGTTGGAGCCCAGGGACAGGTGGAGGAGGAGGAGGTTGGAGGAGGTTGGAGGAGGTAGGAGGGATTGCCGCACACACAGCAGGGGAACAGCTGACGTTACTGAACCCCAATAACAGAGGAGCGACTGTTGACTGTGCGTACAGCACTTCTGGACGGCAACTAGCGGTGTTGGAGCCCAGGGGCAGGTGGAGGAGGAGGAGGTTGGAGGAGGTAGGAGGGATTGCCACACACACAGCAGGGGAACAGCTGACGTTACTGAACCCCAATAACAGAGGAGCGACTGTTGACTGTGCGTACAGCACTTCTGGACGGCAACTAGCGGTGTTGGAGCCCAGGGGCAGGTGGAAAAGCAGAGGAACACAATGTAGGCCGAAGCCTGAGAAAGTCGAAAGGGAACCTTTAACCCCCCCCCCAAGGCGTTTGTAGCTGAAAGAGCCAGCTTGTGCAGCACAAAAGATGCAAAAGGAAAAGGTGGCTCTTTTCATCATGCTCCTTGCAAACACAGAACTAAACACTTATAAAATGTGTCCCCTGAAGCCGTGAAACCGTCCCGGAGGTGGGACTTTCCTTCGTAATATGACGCAGCACAGCCATCATTACTACCCCCCCGCCGCCGTGCCCCGGCTCCTCAGCGTTGTTTGATTCCGTCCCGGAGCCTGCGCTGTTATGTTATCCCGTGGCCAGGCACACTTAGCGCTGCCCATCTTCTGACATCATTTGGTGTCAGGCTGGCTGCGCCTGTGCGGCCGCGCTGGCCGAGAGCCCGCCTCGCAGTGTCTTCTGATGTAATCCCACTGGGGGCCTGGGATCCATGGCCATGCGCAGTGCATATCCTCGCCTCTCACTCCCCTCCCTACGGCTTCTTTTCCAGACTGTGCGGTGTCACGGCCGTGGCATGCTATTAGGGACCAGCTGACACCGAACAGTCTGAAGAAGCCATAGGGAGATGAGTGAGAGGTGGAGGTTCAGATATGCACTGCGCATGTCCATAGATCCCAGGCCCCCAGTGGGATTAAATCAGAAGACACTGCGAGGCGGGCTCTCGGCCAGCGTGGCCGCACAGGCGCAGCCAGCCTGACACCAAATGATGCCAGAAGACGGGCAGCGCTAAGTGTGCCTGGCCACGGGATAACATAACAGCGCAGGCTCCGGGACGGAATCAAACAACGCTGAGGAGCCGGGGCGCGGCGCCGGGGGGGTAGGAATGACGGCTGTGCTGCGTCATATTACGAAGGAAAGTCCCACCTCCGGGACGGTTTTACGGTATCAGTGGACACATTTTATAAGTGTTAAGTTTTGCGTGTGCAAGGAGCAAAACCAAAATAGCTACCTTTTTCCTTGTGCAGCATTACTGCTGCACAAGGTGGCTCTTTCAGTAACAAACGCCTTGGGGGGGGGGGACAGATTCCCTTACATTTCAGTTGTTGTGTCAGCGTGGCGGTCGCATGACACATTGCCGGCTACACAGCTGGGGATCAGCTGACGTTACTGAAACCCAATAACACTGGGTCGTATGTTTTGACTGTGCAGACGGCACGTCTGAGCCTCAACTGGCGGTGTTGGAGCCCAGGAATTTAAGTTCAGGTGGTAGAAAGATGAACACAACAGGAGACCTGGATAACGTATACAGTGACCTAATTTTTTAATCAGGAGGAGGAGTGGCAAATTCCTGCGAGATCCAGGCCTTGTTCATTTTCAGGAAAGTAAGCCGGTCAACGTTATCGGAGGATAGTCGCATGCGACGGTCAGTTAGTACACCACCTGCAGCACTAAAGACACGTTCCGATAATACACTGGCCGCAGGGCAAGACAGCACCTCCAATGCATACTGGCTTAGCTCTGGCCATGTATCCAGCTTTGAGACCCAAAACTTGAAAGGGGAAGAGCCGTCTGGGAGTACAGCAAGAGGGCAAGACATGTAGTCTGTCACCATCTGACGGAACCGTTGCCTCCTGCTGACTGGAGCCGTCTGTGATGGTGTAGACTTTTGTGGGGGGCACACAAAACTGTGCCACAGTTGGGCCATACTGGTCTTGCCTTGGGCAGAGGCACTGCTTCTGCTCCCTCTTTGTGCAGAGCCTCCACCACTGCCTGGACGCACTGAGCTGCTTTGGAATGCAGTAGCAGCACTTCTCTCAGTTGGAATGGAGAAGATGATGGAACTGACCAGTGTGTCTTGGTACTCCCGCATTTTTCGCTCCCGGTTCAACGGTGTGATGAGGCTTTCTACGTTGTCCCGGTAGCGAGGATCGAGGAGGGTGAACACCCAATAATCAGACATGTTGAGAATGTGGTCGATGCGGCGGTCGTTTCTCAGGCACTGCAGCATGTAATCCACCATGTGCTGCAGACTGCCAACTGCCCAAGAAACGCTGTCCCCAGCTGGAGGCGTGATCTCTGCCCGCTCGTCATCACCCCACCCTCGCTGTACACACTGAGTACTGGACAATTCGGGAACTCCCTCCTCTGGACGGATGTCTTCCTCCTCCATTGACTCCTCCTCATCCTCCTCACAAACTGTCCCCTGCCTACGCGTTTGTGAGGAACCACGTGGCGCTGACTGTCCAGAAGATGATGGAAGTGGTGAATCCTCATCCTCCACCTCTTCCACAACATCATCCCTTAGCGCTTGCAGTGATTTTTCAAGCAGGCAGATAAGGGGGACAGTCATGCTGACTAGTGCATCATCTGCACTCGCCATCCGCGTGGAATAATCAAAGGGACGCAAAACCTGGCAGACATCCTTCATAGTGGCCCACTCTGTGGTTGTGAAGTCTGTACGGCGCTGACTGCGACTTTTTTGCGCCTGATACAGCTGGTACTCCATTACAGCTTGCTGCTGCTCACACAACCGCTCCAACATATGTAACGTGGAATTCCACCTGGTAGGTAGGTCACATATGATGCGATGTTCCGGCAGGCGGTGTCGGCGCTGCAGAGCCGCAATGCGCGCTTTTGCCGTGCTGGAACGCCGCAAGTGAGCACACTCTAGGCGGACCTTGTGCAGCAGTGCATCAAGATCCGGATAGTCCCTCAAAAAACTCTGCACGACCAAATTGAGCACATGTGCCAGACATGGGATGTGAGTGAGGTTGCCGAGGCCCAGGGCTGCCACCAGATTTCGGCCATTATCACACACTACCATGCCTGGCTGGAGATTCGCTGGCTCAAACCACACATCGCTCTCCTGCTTGATGGCATTCCAGAGCTCCTGCGCTGTGTGGCTACGATTCCCCAAAAAAATTAATTTCAAGACGGCCTGTTGACGTTTGGCCACGGCTGTGCTCATGTCGGTCGTAACAGGTACACGTTCATCACGGGTCCATGTGGAGGTGGACTGTGACGGCTCCTGCAGCGATGATTCTGAGGAACTGGTGTAAGAGGAGGAGTCAATGCGTACAGAATGGATTCCTGCAATCCTTGGAGTGGGCAGGACACGTCCTGCGCCACTCGCACGGTCTGTACCCGGCTCAACTACATTAACCCAATGGGCAGTGAGGGAAAGGTATCGCCCCTGTCCATGTTGACTGGTCCACGCATCGGTGGTGAGGTGGACCTTGCTACTGACGGCGTTCAGTAGCGCGTGTTTTATGTGTCCCTCAACATGCTTGTGCAGGGCAGGGACGGCTTGCCTGCTGAAGTAAAAGCGGCTGGGCACACTGTACTGTGGGACTGCCAATGACATCAAGTCACGGAAGCTGTCAGTCTCCACCAGCCTGAATGACAGCATTTCCAGTGACAGAAGTTTGGCAATGCCTGCAGTCAGAGCCTGTGCTCGTGGGTGGTTTGACGAGAAAGGCCGCCTTTTCTCCCATGCCTGTACTACCGATGGCTGTAGACTGGGCTGGGAGTGTGTGGTTGACTGGGAAAGTGGTGCTGCGGGTGGAATGACAGCGGGTCTCTGGACAACAGGGCCAGAGGTTCTTCCACGGCGATCCTGGGAGGAAGCCGAACCAGCTGCGTGTGAGCTAGAGGAAGAGGCAACACGAGCTGAAGAGGTGGTAGCTGCCGCTGTTGGTTGGCCTAGCTCTTCAGTGTGTTTGTCTAACTCCGCCGGGTGCCTGTTGCGCACATGTTTCCACATGTTGGAGGTATTGAGGTTGGCGACTTTTTGACCTCTTTTGATTTTTTGATGACACACCTTGCATCTGACATAGCAAATGTCATCTGCAACTGTGTCAAAAAAGGACCAGGCACTGCAAGTCTTGGGAGCCCCCCTTTTGACTTTTGGAAGAGACATGCTCCTTACGGGTGCCAAAGCGGAGGCTGCAGGATCCGCAGTCTTCCCCCTCCCTCTCCCTCTTTGGGCCGTACGGGGAATCTCTTCCTCAGAGCTGCTCCCACCACCTTCCTGTCCCTGACGCCAAGATGGGTCAAGGACCTCATCATCTACACTACCCTCTGCCCCCAACTGCTCCTCCTGGGTAGTCTCAGCAGCAGAGCACGCACCAGTAAGTGGCACCTGAGTGTCATCATCAGCTGATGCGGCCTGCGAGGTGGTGACCGGAGCCACTGGCCCACCCGCCTCTTCAGAGGAAGACAGAAAAAGCGGTTGGGCATCACTGCACCCTGCCTCTTCTTCCATTTCTCCAATGCTGCTTGGCTGGCCCCCTGTTTCCAAGCCAAGAGATGATTCAGAGAACAGAAGTAGAGACTGCTCCTGTCCTGGGATCTCTGTCTGCCTGGGCAATTTTGCAGGTGGTGAAGAGACAGATGGCTGCTCTCCAGTGCTCTGTGTCTGAGAGGATGTGGCACTAATGGAAGTTGATGCATTAGCTGCCATCCATCCCACAACGGCTTCAATTTGGTCTTGACGCAGCAGCGGTGTACGGCGCTCGGCGACAAAGCTGCGCATGAACGACTGTTCCCTTGTGAAAGTGGGTGCTGATGACTCACCGGTGCCCGCAGCAGGCACAGAATCCCCACGTCCCCTCCCTGCTCCGCGCCCACGCCCACGTGCCTTACTCACTGCCTTCTTCATCTTGGTTGACTGATAAAGATAAGCAGAAAAGTACTAACGGCTTTGTGTGCTTATTCCTGAGCAACTCCTCCTAACAGGTATAAGACACACTAATTTTCTAAAGTGTGGACTAGACTTGAATATGAGCTAATGTGGCCTACACAAATGTAAAGTGGTGTAACTGGTGTGTTTGGTGAACTTTATTATTTATTTATTTTTTTGGGGCTGAACTGACAACGGATAGAGCTGCAGTCACACGGAGACCGTGCAGACAGACGTAAACGGCGCTGCAAGGCCCAAAAACCCTCCTCTACTTTATCCTATGTAGTGTTTTTCCACAAATTAGCTGGAGACGGGTGGAAAGACACTAATAGGATTTTTTTAAATTAATTAGCAGCAGACTACACTACTTGAAAACAAAATGAAAATTGATTTGGCGGTATGACGCAGTGAACAACCCTGAGCTGGAGACAACCAAGCTACGGCTGCTCACAGACTACAGGGCGAGCTGCAGTCACACGGAGACCGTGCAGACAGCCGTAAACGGCGCTGCAAGGCCCAAAAACCCTCCTCTACTTTATCCTATGTAGTGTTTTTCCACAAATTAGCTGGAGACGGGTGGAAAGACACTAATAGGATTTTTTTAAATTAATTAGCAGCAGACTACACTACTTGAAAACAAAATGAAAATTGATTTGGCGGTATGACGCAGTGAACAACCCTGAGCTGGAGACAACCAAGCTACGGCTGCTCACAGACTACAGGGCGAGCTGCAGTCACACGGAGACCGTGCAGACAGCCGTAAACGGCGCTGCAAGGCCCAAAAACCCTCCTCTACTTTATCCTATGTAGTGTTTTTCCACAAATTAGCTGGAGACGGGTGGAAAGACACTAATAGGAATTTTTGGAAAAAATGTGCAGCAGCCTGCACTACTTCAAAAAAAAAAAAAAAAAGGACAGTATGAGGCAATGAACCACCCTCCCTGAACTGAATACAACCAGCTATGGATGGCCTATGTGGCTGCACTCAGACTAGAGAGTGGGCTGCACTCACACACACACACAGAGAGACCTTGCAGATCGCTGTGAAAACAGCGCTACAAGGCAAAAGGAAGGTGATTAGTAGGTGAACACAGCGGTTGCTAAATTAGCCTTTGGAAAGCACAAAGAAGCAAATCGCTATCTCTAAACTGTCCCTCAGTCAGCAAACAGCGTCCTGTCACTAACTGAATTCACAGCAGAGTGATCGCAAAATGGCGCCAGCGACTTTTAAACTGCATCATGACATCATTTAAGCAGCCAATCACAGCCTTGCCAGTAGTTTCATGCCCTCCATGCTAAACAGGATGTGCCCACACTTGGAATCTTTCTCATTGGCTGAATTTCTGAATTTTGAATCATGGAACTTCCGATTCCGGTATCCGATACGCGCCAAGTATCGGAATCCCGGTATCGGAATTCCGATACCGCAAGTATCGGCCGATACCCGATACTTGCGGTATCGGAATGCTCAACACTAACCACCACCTGATGTCTGGCCCCCTCAAGCCAGTGACGCCACTCCTCAAAAGCCCACTTCATGGCCAAAAGCTCCCGATTCCCAATATCATAATTCCGCTCGGCGGGCGAAAATTTACGGGAAAAAAAAGCACAAGGTCTCATCACGGAGCAGTCGGAACTTCTCTGCGACAACACCGCCCCAGCTCCGATTTCAGAAGCGTCGACCTCAACCTGAAAAGGAAGAGCAACATCAGGCTGACGCAACACTGGGGCGGAAGAAAAGCGGCGCTTGAGCTCCCGAAAGGCCTCCACAGCATCAGGGGACCAATCAGCAACATCAGCACCCTTCTTAGTCAAATCAGTCAATGGTTTTACAACATCAGAAAAACCAGCAATAAATCGACGATAAAAGTTAGCAAACCCCAAAAATTTCTGAAGACTCTTAAGAGAAGAGGGTTGCGTCCAATCACCAATAGCCTGAACCTTGACAGGATCCATCTCGATGGAAGAGGGGGAAAAAATGTATCCCAAGAAAGAAATCTTTTGAACCCCAAAAACACACTTAGAACCCTTCACACACAAGGAATTAGACCGCAAAACCTGAAAAACCCTCCTGACCTGCTGGACATGAGAGTCCCAGTCATCCGAAAAAATCAGAATATCATCCAGATACACAATCATAAATTTATCCAAATAATCGCGGAAAATGTCATGCATAAAGGACTGGAAGACTGAAGGGGCATTTGAAAGACCAAAAGGCATCACCAAATACTCAAAATGGCCCTCGGGCGTATTAAATGCGGTTTTCCACTCATCCCCCTGCTTGATTCGCACCAAATTATACACCCCACGGAGATCAATCTTAGAGAACCACTTGGCCCCCTTTATACGAGCAAACAAATCAGTAAGCAGTGGTAACGGATATTGATATTTAACCGTGATTTTATTCAAAAGTCGATAATCAATACACGGCCTCAAAGAGCCGTCTTTCTTAGACACAAAGAAAAAACCGGCTCCTAAGGGAGATGACGAAGGACGAATATGTCCCTTTTCCAAGGACTCCTTTATATATTCTCGCATAGCAGCGTGTTCAGGCACAGACAGATTAAATAAACGACCCTTAGGGTATTTACTACCCGGAATCAAGTCTATGGCACAATCGCACTCCCGGTGCGGAGGTAGTGAACCAACCTTGGGTTCTTCAAAAACGTCACGAAAGTCAGACAAGAATTCAGGAATCTCAGAGGGAATAGATGATGAAATGGAAACCAAAGGTACGTCCCCATGAGTTCCTTTACATCCCCAGCTTAACACAGACATAGCTCTCCAGTCGAGGACTGGGTTATGAGATTGCAGCCATGGCAATCCCAGCACCGAAACATCATGTAGATTATACAGCACCAGAAAGCGAATAACCTCCTGGTGATCCGGACTAACACGCATAGTCACTTGTGTCCAGTATTGTGGCTTATTACTAGCCAATGGGGTGGAGTCAATCCCTTTCAGAGGTATCGGAGCCTCCAGTGGCTCCAAATCATACCCACAGCGTTTGGCAAAGGACCAATCCATAAGACTCAAAGCAGCGCCAGAGTCGACATAGGCGTCCGCGGTAATAGATGACAAAGAACAAATCAGGGTCACAGATAGAATAAACTTAGACTGTAAAGTGCTAATTGAAACAGACTTGTCAGGCTTCTTAGTACGCTTAAAGCATGCTGATATAACATGAGTTGAATCACCACAATAGAAGCACAACCCATTTTTTCGTCTAAAATTCTGCCGCTCGCTTCTGGACAGAATTCTATCACATTGCATATTTTCTGGCGTTTTCTCAGTAGACACCGCCAAATGGTGCACAGGTTTGCGCTCCCGCAGACGCCTGTCGATCTGAATAGCCATCGTCATGGACTCATTCAGACTCGCAGGCACAGGGAACCCCACCATAACATCCTTAATGGCATCAGAGAGACCTTCTCTGAAAATCGCCGCCAGGGCGCACTCATTCCACTGAGTAAGCACAGACCATTTGCGGAATTTTTGGCAGTATATTTCAGCTTCATCTTGCCCCTGAGACAAGGACATCAAGGCCTTTTCCGCCTGAAGCTCTAAATGAGGTTCCTCATAAAGCAACCCCAAGGCCAGAAAAAACGCATCCACATTGAGCAACGCAGGATCCCCTGGTGCCAATGCAAAAGCCCAGTCTTGAGGGTCGCCCCGGAGCAAGGAAATTACAATCCTGACCTGCTGTGCAGGGTCTCCGGCAGAGCGAGACTTCAGGGACAAAAACAATTTGCAATTATTTTTAAAATTTTGAAAGTGAGATCTATTCCCCGAGAAGAATTCAGGCAAAGGAATTCTAGGCTCAGACATAGGTGCATGAACAACAAAATCTTGCAAATTTTGTACCTTTGTGGCGAGATTATTCAAACCTGTAGCTACACTCTGAAGATCCATTTGAAACAGGTGAACACAGAGCCATTCAAGGATTAGAAGGAGAGAAAGAGAGGAAGGCTGCAGTATAGGCAGACTAGCAAGTGATTCAATTAAGAGCACACTCAGAACTAGAGGAAAAAAAAAAATAAAAAATTGTAGCAGACTTCTTTTTTCTCTCCTTTCTCAGCCAGTAATTTAACCCTTTTTTGGGCCGGTCAAACTGTCATGATTCTCAATGGCGAGAGAACATAGCCCAGCATATATGAGAACTAGCTCTTGGAAGATGGAAACTATACTGACCATGAACTAAACCTGCCGCACAACTAGAAGTGGCCGGGTAGCATGCCTACGTTTTTTAACCCTAGATGCCCAGCGCCAGCCGGAGAACTACCTAATCCTAGCAGAGGAAAAGACAGTCCTGGCTCACCTCTAGAGAAATTTTCCCAAAAGGCAGACAGAGGCCCCCACATATATTGGCGGTGATTTTAGATGAAATAACAAACGTAGTATGAAAATAGGTTTAGCAAAATCGAGGTCCGCTTTCTAGATAGCAGGAAGACAGAAAGGACACTTTCATGGTCAGCAGAAAACCCTATCAAAACACCATCCAGAAATTCCTTTAAGACTCTAGCATTAACTCATAACACCAGAGTGGCAATTTCCGATCACAAGAGCTTTCCAGACACAGTAACGAAACAGCAGCTGTGAACAGGAACAAAATGCAAAAACACACAAGGACAAAAGTCCAACTTAGCTGGGAGTAGTCTAGTAGCAGGAACAAGCACAGAAGGCTTCTGATTACATTGTTGACCGGCAAGAAACTGACAGAGGAGCAAGGTTATATAGCGACTCCCACATCCTGATAGGAGCAGGTGAACAGAGGGGATGATGCACACAAGTTCAATTCCACAAGTGGCCACCGGGGGAGCCCAGAATCCAATTTCACAACAATTGTGGTCTTGACCGATCATAAGAATCTGATTTATCTCGAGTCTGCCAAACGGCTGAATCCTAGACAGGGACCCTGTTTTTCTCCCGTTTTGATTTTGTGGTCTCGTATCTTCCGGGTTCTAAGAATGTTAAGGCTCATGCCCTCTCTAGGAGCTTTTTGCCTGATTCTCCTGGGGTCCTTGAGCCAGTCGGTATTCTGACGGAAGGGGTGATTCTTTCTGCCATCTCCCCTGATTTACGACGGGTCCTTCAGAAATTTCAGGCTGATAAACCTGACCACTGTCCAGTGGGGAAATTGTTTGTTCCTGACAGATGGACTAGTAAAGTGATTTCGGAGGTTCATTGTTCTGTGTTAGCCGGTCATCCTGGGATTTTTGGTACCAGAGATTTGGTTGGTAGGTCCTTTTGGTGGCCTTCTTTGTCACGGGATGTGCGTTCTTTTGTGTAGTCCTGTGGGACTTGTGCGCGGGCCAAGCCTTGCTGTTCCCGCGCTAGTGGGTTGCTTTTGCCTTTGCCTGTCCCTGAGAGGCCTTGGACGCATATTTCTATGGATTTTATTTTGGATCTTCCGGTTTCCCAGAGGACGTCAGTTATCTGGGTGGTTTGTGACCGGTTTTCTAAGATGGTTCATTTGGTACCTTTGCCTAAGTTGCCTTCCTCTTCTGATTTGGTTCCGTTGTTTTTTCAGCATGTGGTTCGTTTGCATGGCATTCTGGAGAACATTGTGTCCGATAGAGGTTCCCAGTTTGTTTCTAGGTTTTGTCGCGCCTTTTGTGCTAGGCTGGGCATTGATTTATCTTTTTCTTCCGCATTTCATCATCAGACAAATGGCCAAACCGAGCAAACTAATCAGACTTTGGAAACTTATTTGAGATACTTTGTGTCTGCTGATCAGGATGATTGGGTGGCTTTCTTGCCATTGGCCGAGTTTGCCCTTAATAATCGGGCTAGTTCTGCTACCTTGGTTTCACCCTTCTTTTGTAACTCTGGTTTTCATCCTCGTTTTTCTTCAGGGCAGGTTGAGCCTTCTGATTGTCCCGGGGTGGACTCTGTGGTTGATAGGTTGCAGCAAATTTGGGCTCATGTTGTTGACAATTTGGTGTTGTCTCAGGAGGGGGCTCAGCGTTTTGCTAACCGTCGTCGATGTGTTGGTTCCCGGCTTCGGGTTGGGGATTTGGTCTGGTTGTCTTCCCGTCATGTCCCTATGAAGGTTTCTTCCCCTAAGTTTAAGCCTCGGTTTATTGGCCCTTATAGGATTTCTGAGATTATCAATCCAGTGTCTTTTCGTTTGGCCCTTCCAGCCTCTTTTTCCATCCATAATGTTTTTCATAGATCTTTGTTGCGGAAATATGTGGTGCCCGTTGTTCCCTCTGTTGATCCTCCTGCCCCGGTGTTGATTGATGGGGAGTTGGAGTATGTGGTTGAGAAGATTTTGGATTCTCGTTTTTCGAGGCGGAGGCTTCAGTATCTTGTCAAATGGAAGGGTTATGGCCAGGAGGATAATTCTTGGGTTGTTGCCTCCGATGTTTATGCTGATGATTTGGTTCGTGCCTTTCATTTGGCTCGTCCGGATCGGCCTGGGGGGCTCTGGTGGGGTTCGGTGACCCCTCCTCAAGGGGGGGGTACTGTTGTGAATTCTGCTCTTGGGCTCCCTCCGGTGGTTGTAAGTGGTAGCGCTGCTGTCTCTGAATCGCAGCATTTATCAGGTGTGTTCACTTCTTGCAATTTTAACTGGGCTATTTAGTCTTGCTTCACCCTTTAGTCAGTGCCAGTTGGCCATTGTTCCTGGAGGATTCACATCCCTGACTGGTCTCTTCTGCTTTGCAGTTCATTTCAACAAAAGATAAGTTCTGGCCTTGATTTTGCTGTCCACATGCTGTGGTCTTATTGTTCACTTCTTTTCTATGTTTTGTCTTGTCCAGCTTGGTCTGTATAAGGATTTTTTAGCCAAGCTGGTATCTCTGGAGATGCAGATATACCCTCCATATCTTTAGTTAGCTGTGGAGATTTAGTATTTTCTGTGGTGGATATTTTCTAGTGTTTTAATACTGACCGCATAGTACTCTGTCCTATCCTTTCTATTTAGCTAGAAGTGGCCTCCTTTGCTAAATTCTCATTTCAGTCTGTGTATGTTTTTTCCCTCTCCTCTCACAGTCAATATTTGTGGGGGGCTGCCTATCCTTTGGGGATTTTCTCTGAGGCAAGATAGTTTTCCCTTTTCTATGTCTAAGGGTAATTAGTCCTCCGGCTGTGTCGAGATGTCTAGGGAGCGCTAGGTACATTCCACGACTACTTCTAGTTGCGGTGTTAGGTTCAGGGTCTGCGGTCAGTACAGGTACCACCTTCTCCAGAGTACGTCTCATGCTGCTCTTAGGCCACCAGATCATAACAGTCCCCCGCCGTCCGGCCGTAAAGCAGAGCACAGCCGTGACGTCACCGCTGTTACTGCCGGCTCCGCTGACACATTCAGAGCAGGGAAGCCGCCGGCGGGGGACGTGACAGACATCAGAAGGTGAGTATGTAGTGTTTTTTTTAACTTTTACAATGGTAACCAGGGTAAATATCGGGTTACTAAGCGCGGCCCTGCACTTAGTAACCCGATGTTTACCCTGGTTACCCGGGTGCTGCAGGGGGACTTCAGCATCGTTGAAGACAGTTTCAACGATGCCGAAGTCGTTCCCCTGATCGTTGGTCGCTGGAGAGAGCTGTCTGTGTGACAGCTCCCCAGCGACCTAAACAGCGACGCAGCGATCGGCTCGTTGTCTATATCGCTGCAGCGTCGCTGAGTGTGACGGTACCCTAATTAAGCTTACATTAGCATTCCTTGTTCTGTGTCTGGTGGGGGTATGCTTGTCTTTGTTCCTCTCTGCAGGGGGCATCTCCAATACACAAACCTGAAGACAGACTGCAGACAGAGTTTCTGGAACATTCTTAATCATTAAATCTATCTTTAAGTGGGTGGGTGTTAGTATCTCTGCTCAACAAAGGTGCTGATCCCAAGAGTGGTAGGACAATAAGCCACATGTTCAGTTTGTTGATGTTGTGTGCTTTGAAGAACAAGGATCTGCAGCTGCAGCTGGATCCTGGTATCATGTATGGAGATTGGAGATCATTTGACCACATGGAATTGTGATGCCTCACAACCCTACTGGATTTAAGGACTGAATCTAAAGACTGTTGTTGTGTGGTGACTTGTGAAAGGCTAGGATCTTATGCTGAGGCATGATCCTGGTGACCGTACGTATAGTTAGAAGCTGCCATGTGGGACTGTGTTTTGTCCCTCATCTGCTGGATACATTGAACTGATCCAAGAACTATTTCTATTTCCCTGGCGACGGATTGCCGGCTGGCATCCCTGGATCTGCTCCCTTTGTGTGGACTCATTTTGGGCGCATTGTGGATTCATTGTTTACTCATTACAGATGCTGCAGAATTACCTTCATTTGTGTTGCCCCAGTTCCCTGTTCCAATAAATCTCTTTGGATTGTTTATCGGCCTGGTGTCTCTTCCTGCTCTGTCGCATACCTTGTCACAACAAATTTTTTCCACTCATGCTGACATGTGCGCTTCTTTGCTGTGGTAATATGGTTCACCAATAATTTCACCAGTTTGAGAATCCACTTGCCATCGGAGTAAGACATCTAAATTCTAATGGCCTATTTAAAATTGAAGCAGTCTCCCAATCCTTTTCTGAATATGCCTACTGGCATATTGACTCAACAATCTGCATTAGTCCACCTACAGCAAGGATTTTTCTCTATTGGCCAAAATTCCATGAAAGTCCATACTCTTGCCTGGCAGAGATGAAAGGCTGAAATAAAGACAACATAGCCGGTAAGGATATTTACTGAAAACATCTGATACAGGGAGAGAGCTTGAGAACAGGAGCATTCTCATTAGTTCCACATCAGTCACTTGTTTTAATTCTTTTTGCATATGTACCACTGATAATGCAGGCAAAAGTTTCAGCGATGCTGGAATTTTTCTATCCATCCTAGGAAACTGAGAAAATTCCTCGAAAAAGCTTAATAGGGGAGATCAACTTAGCTCTGACTTACTTCTCCCTATTAAAATTAAACTTTTTCCTGTGTTCCGTATTGCTACGGTGTTTCCCAAAAAATAAGACAGGGTCTTATATTATTCTTTGCTCCGAAAGATGGGTTAGGGCTTATTTTCAGGGGATGGCTTATTTTTATTTCCATGAGCAATAATCCACATTTATTCTTGACCAAAATTTTTTTAATATTTATTCAAATATAATCATGTCCTCACACACATACTGCACATACACATGTATACACACAAAAATGCACATATACATGTATATGTACACACACACACACACACACACACACACTGCATATACAGTCATGGCTGAATGTGTTTCCACCCTTTAAATTGTTCCATAATTGAAGTATTTCTCCAAGAAAATTATTGCAATTACACGTTTCGTTATACACATGTTGATTTACTTTGTGTGTATTGAAACAACTAAAAAAATAGATAAAAAGGCAAATTGGACATAATCTCACACAAAACACCCAAAATGGGCCTGACTAAATTTTTTTCACCTTTCCAATATTGTGGGTAAACAACTTTTAACGATGTGATTCTCATTCAAACTCACCTGTGACAAGTAACAGGTGTGGGTGTCACGGGCATGGTTTGTGGAACCACTGTGCCACAGATCGCGGAGAACCTTGAGGGGCGTGAATAAGCGATCACCTGACTTCACTAGAGCTTCTGATGGTGAATTTAGAATTGGCTCTTGATGAACACCAGGTGCCACTCCAGGACAGACAAATGGACACACAGTAGCTGGATGCAGAAGGACAGACTGGATCAAGCAGCAGACAGAGCTGGCATCAGAGTGCAGCTGACCAAGTTCATATCCAAGTGCAGCAGTTTGTGTCAGAGTGCAGCAGACAGTGTCTGCATCAGAGTGCAGCAAGCAGGATTTAAACTAGAGTGCAGCAGGCAAGATTTGCATCAGAGTGCAGTAGGCAGGATTTACATCAGAGTGCAGCGGGCAGGATTTGCACTAGCATGCAGCAGGCAGGACTTGCACTGGTATGCGACCTTGCACAACATAGACTGTAAACAGGAAGGTTGCTCAGGCACCTCCCCAGTGGGGAGGAAGCAATATATACATAATGTCCCACATCCATGGGCTTGGAAGTAAATAGCAAGTGCACGTGCTGACCCTTTAAGGGGGCTGGAGTAAACACGCAAGTGCCCTAAGGACATGGCTAGAGAACCGGCTGGAAACATGCAGAGCATGGTGAAGGAAAGAACTGTCTGCAGCATGAGTGAGTGAAGAGACACGCCGAAGACCCTGCCTGTCAGAGCAGGGATCCGGCATGGTGCTAACAGTGGGCAATATAAAATTCACAACTGAAACCAGATGAAAAGGGGAGAAGTTGACTCAATCTTTGCCTTGTTTGTCTGTGTGTGCCACACTAAGCATGGAGAACACAAAGAAGAAAACTGTCTGAGGACTTGAGAACCAAATTTTTGAAAAATATCAACAATCTCAAGATTATAAGTCCATTTCCAGAGAGCTTTATGTTCCTTTGTCCAACGTGTGCAACATAATCAAGAAATTTACAACTCATGGCACTGTAACTAATCTCCCTGGATGTGGATGGTAGAGAAAATTGATGAAAGATTGTGGAGCGCTCCCACGTTAAGGGCAATGGGGTACTCGGCACAGGGTCTATCTCTTCTCAGTTCTGGGGATGTCACGGTGGCCCGACCCAGTCCGTGGCCCTTCTGAGGGGCGTCCAATTAAAGGTGAAGTTTGTCTGGTGTTCGTGAGGCCACCTATGGTATTCGGTCAGGGTGACCGACGCTGCTTAGGGTCTGCTGGGGTGATGGAATGGCAGCTAGATGGTATACCTTCCCACAGGTGAAGTATGTCCCCAGGGCTTCCCAGATGTGTAGGTGGTGATGGTGGACGATGTAAGGCGCCATGAATAACGAGGACACAAAGGTTGCAGTCTCTTTACCTTTTACTGAAGACTTCAGTGTCCACAGTCCAGAGTACCGTTCATAGGGCAGGCAGAGTCTGGCTGGTCCGAAGGCATATCCAGAGTTCTCTTAATCAGGTGGAAATCAGTAGCCTTCCTACTAGCGCCTGTGTGTTGTAGTACCTCCCTGCTGAGCACCACGGGATAGTCCTCCCAACTTTCGTAGATGTTTCTGATGTTCTCTCTCTCTCTGTCCCCCAGATGGTATGGATAGGAGAACCCGTATGACTGGGATAGCCTGGGGCTTGTTTGTAAGGACCCTAGAGACGCCCCGACCCCCACAATTTGCCACCGTGTCTTCTTAGGTATTTAGGTCGGGCAGCCAACTTGGAATTGACTGTCCTGCCTGTCTCTGAAGTTATGCGTAGAGTCAATTACTCCCTCGGTGTTCCAGCCACCGGCTACGCGCCTCAGAAGGAGGCTGCTGATCTTGGGGCAGAACTCCTCCCGGTATTATCTCCTTGTGCTGTGACTTCGTTTCTCACTCTCCACCATACACTTCTCTTCGTGTCCTTTCTTAGGATGCTGCCGCACGTGGGGCAGGCGCAGCTCCGAGGCTATCTGTCTCGTGCTAGGCCTTTGCCAGGATCCCACCCCTGACAGGGACCCTCTGTCTGCAGCTCAGATGTTCCTCCTTTTTCCCCTGTCTGCCTGACAGGTCCTCTCTGGGTCAAACCCAGGCAGCTTCTGACTGACTTCCTATCCAACCCACCAGTTTTACCCGTGTGTGAGGAGTGCCCTAATAGATAGAAGCAAGGCTCCCCCTGGTGGACTGGAGTGTGAAGTGTAGTGTGTGACTTGTGATACCTGGCAAGGTGAACTCCTTTAGTACCCTCAGATGTAATATCACTCCCCCTGGTGGAAGAGCGACATTACTGCAGCAACCAGGACTCTGGGGCGCTGCAATTGCAACGCAGGATAGTCCGGGTGGTGGAAAAGCAACCCCAATCAAGTTCCTAATAAATTCAAGCTGTCCTGCAGGTTCTGGGTGCATCAGTGTCAGCACAAACTATCCATCGACATTTGAATTAAATTTAACACTATGACGGGAAATCCAGTAGGACCCCACTGCTGACACAGAGACATAAAAAAGCTAGACTATAGTTTGCCAAAATGTATCCTTCTGGGAAAGTGCAGATGTGACCAAGACAGTTTTTGGTAAAGCACATCATTTTACTGTTTACTGAAAATGCAATGAGGCATACAAAAAAAGAACACACTATCTACAGTCAAATATGATGGAGGTTCAAAGATGGTTTGGGGTTGTTTTGCTGCCTCTGGCACTAGGTGCCTTGTCTGTGCAAGACATCATGAAATCTGAAGATTACCAAAGGAAAGCTGGGTTTAAGTCCTAGGTCATGGGTCTTCCAGCAGGACAGTGACCCCAAATGTACATCAAGAAGCACCCAGAAATGGATGGAAACAAAGCGCTAGGAAGTTTTGAAGTAGCCAGCAATGAGTCTGAATCTACATCTCATTGAATACCTGTGGAGAGATCTTAAAATTGATATTTGGAGAAGGCACCTTTCAAATATGAGAGATTTGCAAAATAATGGTTGCTATAGAAAGCGATTGATTGCAGTTATTTTTTCCAAAAGGGTGTACAACTAAATATTAAGTTGAGGGTACCAACAATTTTTTACAACCTATTTTTGGTGTTTTGGATATAATAATGTCCAACTTTCCTTTTTTTAGTTTTTTTTGTGTTGTTCCAATACACACAAAGAAATTAAACATGAGTATAATAAAACGTGCAATTACAATAATTTTCTGAGGGAAATGCTTATTTTTCTGGATCAATTTCAAGGGTGCTAAGACTTTAGGCCATAATTCTACACATGTATACACACACACTGCACATATACATGCAAATATACACACTGCACATACGTTACACACCAGCCTGTTTCCTCTAGAGTTCCTCTAGACTCCTACAGTCAAAAGACCTTTGGTGACATCATGGTCACATGACCATGATGTCACCAACAGTCCTTAAGCATTCTTAACCTCGGAATAGAAATGCTGGTGGTCCCTAAAAGACTGGGTTTCACCTCCTCCAGCGCCATCCCTGACTGTAAATAAGGCTAATATTTCAAGCATACTCCAAAAATCTTGTAAAATCTTGCTAAGGCTTATTTTTGGGATAAGTCTTATTTTGAGGGGAAACACGATAGTTGTAGTTCTCTTTGCTATCTTTAGATTTACCACTTTGTCTTGCAAGGTTGCACAACCTATTTTTACCTGCGACCACATTGTCAGATTGAAGTAACAAAAAGAAAAAACCTCACTGAACGCACAATGAAAATTCAATAATCTATAAAAATTAGAAGAAATATAGAGGCGTTAAAGAATAGGACAAAGTTATTAGTTCTACGTCAATAAACATGAGAACATATACACAAAAAGACGTATATAGAACAAAATATAAAGTTTATTATACTGAAAAGAGACAATACACAGAGATAAAAATAGCCACTAGTATCCGGAAAAAGTCAGACTAGATCTGAGTGGCACCACATTGGGTAGGGGGCAAAAATATACAAACAAATGGATGGCAGAAAATAACAATGTTATACTAGGTAAAAACACCCATATATCCAAAAGACAGTCAGAAATAGTACAAAGTCCTTACCACAAAAGTTCACCCTAACTGCATCTACATATTAGAGGAGAGGTCACAATATAAAGAGACTAATAATGACAAGACCGCCAAGTGCTGCCAATACACGCAAAAAATACTACATAATAATAGCAAAATTGCCTTACCAATACCCAGATGGTGGTGCCACTTCCCCTACGCACGTTTCGGCGGTGTGCCTTCGTCAGGGGGACTCACCTTCAATCCTACATCCTCTTATAGCGAACAACTGGGCAGGATCCTCAACTCAGCATTGGATAAAGGGATCATCACTCAAGATATCTGTACTCTCCTCTGGACCAAAGATCCACCTGCTGCAACCCTGTACTTATTACCAAAAATCCATAAGGACCAGCTAAACCCTCCAGGTAGGCCTATTGAGGTTAATAAGTGGCTCAAGAATTGGTGTAGGAAGGAGGGGTTTGGGTTCCTGCAGAACTGGGCCGACTTCTCAGTTGGCTACAGGCTCTACGCTAGGGACGGGCTGCACCTCAATGGGGAAGGTGCAGCTGTGCTGGGGGAGAAAATGGTTAGAAGGTTGGAGGAGTGTTTAAACTAGGGATTGGGGGGGAGGGTATTCATTTTATAGGAGGGGAAGATAGTGCAGATAGAGACCTGGGCACAAATAAGGAAGTTGGGGGTGGCGGTGGCATGGGGGGTGGGGTTAGAACAGTTAGTAATTTAAGAAAGAATAGAGGTACAGAGAGTAACATCAAGTGCATGTATACTAATACCAGAAGCCTCGCCAACAAAATGGATGAATTAGAACTAATGTTGTTGGAGCATAATTATGACATGGTGGGGATATCTGAGACGTGGCTGGATGTGAGCCATGACTGGGCTGTTAACTTGCAGGGCTATAGCCTTTTCAGAAATGACCGTACAGATAAGCGAGGGGGTGGGGTGTGTCTGTTTGTAAAATCGACCTTAAAACCCATCCTGCGTGATAATATAGGCGAATCTAATGAAAATGTAGAGTCCCTGTGGGTGGAGATAAGGGGAGGGGGAAAAAATAATAAATTACTGATAGGGGTTTGTTATAAATCTCCAAAACTAATGGAAGCAATGGAGAATATCCTCGTAAAGCAAATAGATGAAGCTGCGACTCAAGGAGAAGTCATTATTATGGGGGACTTCAACTACCCTGAAATAGATTGGGGAACAGAAACCTGCAGTTCCAGCAAAGGTAATCGGTTTTTGACAACTATGAGAGACAATTACCTTTCACAACTGGTTCAGGACCCAACAAGGAGGGGGGCACTGCTAGACCTAATATTAACCAACAGGCCAGACCGCATATCAAATATAAGGGTTGGGGGTCACTTGGGGAATAGTGATCACAAAATAATAAGTTTTCATGTAACCTTTAATAAGATGGGTAGTAGGGGGGTGACAAGGACACTAATCTTCAGGAGGGCAAATTTCCAACGGATGAGAGAGGATCTTGGTGCAATTAACTGGGACGATATCCTGAGACACAAAAATACACAAAGAAAATGGGAGACATTTATTAGCATCCTGGATAGGACCTGTGCACAGTATATACCGTATGGGAATAAACATACTAGAAATAGGAGGAAACCAATATGGCTAAATAGAGCTGTAAGGGGCGCAATAAGGGACAAAAAGAAAGCATTTAGAGAATTAAAGGAAGTAGGTAGGGAGGAGGCATTAAATAAATACAGAAAATTAAATACATTCTGTAAAAAGCAAATCAAGGCAGCAAAGATTGAGACAGAGAGACTCATTGCCAGAGAGAGTAAAAATAATCCCAAAATATTCTTTAACTATATAAATAGTAAGAAACTAAAAAATGACAGTGTTGGCCCCCTTAAAAATAGTCTGGGTGAAATGGTGGATGAGGATGAGGAAAAAGCCAATATGCTAAATGACTTTTTTTCATCAGTATTTACAAAAGAAAATCCCATGGCAGACAAAATGACTAGTGATAAAAATTCCCCATTAAATGTCACCTGCTTAACCCAGCAGGAAGTACAGCGGCGTCTAAAAATAACTAAAATTGACAAATCTCCGGGCCCGGATGGGATACACCCCCGAGTACTGCAGGAACTAAGTACAGTCATTGATAGACCATTATTTTTAATCTTTAAAGACTCCATAATAACAGGGTCTGTACCACAGGACTGGCGTATAGCAAATGTGGTGCCAATATTCAAAAAAGGGGCAAAAACTGAACTCGGTAATTATAGGCCAGTAAGTTTAACCTCTACTGTGGGTAAAATCCTGGAGGGCATTCTAAGGGATGCTATGCTGGAGTATCTGAAGAGGAATAACCTCATGACCCAGTATCAGCACGGGTTTACTAGGGACCGTTCATGTCAGACTAATTTGATCAGCTTCTATGAAGAGGTAAGTTCAGGACTGGACCAAGGGAACCCAGTGGACGTAGTGTATATGGACTTTTCCAAAGCTTTTGATACGGTGCCACACAAAAGGTTGTTACATAAAATGAGAGTAATGGGGATAGGGGAAAATATGTGTAAGTGGGTTGAGAGCTGGCTCAGGGATAGGAAACAAAGGGTGGTTATTAATGGAGCACACTCGGACTGGGTCGTGGTTAGCAGTGGGGTACCACAGGGGTCAGTATTGGGCCCTCTTCTTTTTAACATATTTATTAATGACCTTGTAGGGGGCATTCAGAGTAGAATTTCAATATTTGCAGATGACACTAAACTCTGCAGGGTAATCAATACAGGGGAGGACAATTTTATTTTACAGGATGATTTATGTAAACTAGAAGCTTGGGCTGATAAATGGCAAATGAGCTTTAATGGGGATAAATGTAAGGTCATGCACTTGGGTAGAAGTAATAAGATGTATAACTATGTGCTTAATTCTAAAACTCTGGGCAAAACCGTCAATGAAAAAGACCTGGGTGTATGGGTGGATGACAAACTCATATTCAGTGGCCAGTGTCAGGCAGCTGCTACAAAGGCAAATAAAATAATGGGATGTATTAAAAGAGGCATAGATGCTCATGAGGAGAACATAATTTTACCTCTATACAAGTCACTAGTTCGACCACACTTAGAATACTGTGCACAGTTCTGGTCTCCGGTGTATAAGAAAGACATAGCTGAACTGGAGCGGGTGCAGAGAAGAGCGACCAAGGTTATTAGAGGACTGGGGGGTCTGCAATACCAAGATAGGTTATTACACTTGGGGCTATTTAGTTTGGAAAAACGAAGACTAAGGGGTGATCTTATGTTAATGTATAAATATATGAGGGGACAGTACAAAGACCTTTCTGATGATCTTTTTAATCATAGACCTGAGACAGGGACAAGGGGGCATCCTCTACGTCTGGAGGAAAGAAGGTTTAAGCATAATAACAGACGCGGATTCTTTACTGTAAGAGCAGTGAGACTATGGAACTCTCTGCCGTATGATGTTGTAATGAGTGATTCATTAATTAAATTTAAGAGGGGACTGGATACCTTTCTGGAAAAGTATAATGTTACAGGGTATATACACTAGATTCCTTGATAAGGCGTTGATCCAGGGAACTAGTCTGATTGCCGTATGTGGAGTCGGGAAGGAATTTTTTTCCCCATGGTGGAGTTACTCTTTGCCACATGGGTTTTTTTTGCCTTCCCCTGGATCAACATGTTAGGGCATGTTAGGTTAGGCTATGGGTTGAACTGGATGGACTTACAGTCTTCCTTCAACCTTAATAACTATGTAACTATGTAACTATGTAACTATTGTGTCCGGGGTTGGAAACCTGACTGAACATGTGGGGAAATACTTGGACTCTTTTCTGAAACCATTGGTGGAGACCATTCCATCCTTTTTGCGTGACACCTCGGATTTTTTACGTAGAGTGGACTCCATACACATCGATGAGGATATGCTCCTCGTGACATGTGATGTGGAGTCCCTCTACACGAGTATCCGGCACCATGATGGTCTCAAATCTGTCAAACACTATCTTATGATGACCAACTTTTCGCAGGATGAAATTGAATTTCTCCTACAGTTACTGGAATTTTTGTTATCTCATAACTTTTTTACTTTCAACGGCTCCTTCTTCCCACAGCTCCAGGGAACAGCCATGGGAGTGGCCTGTGCGGCTTCCTATGCTAACCTGTTCCTGGGGATGTGGGAGAGGGAGCTGTTTTCAACGGATCGTTGTCAGTCGATGGAACAGGTCATTTTATGGGCCCGGTACATCGACGACTAGTGTTGAGCGATACCTTCCGATATTCAAAAGTATCGGTATTGGATTGGATCGGCCGATATCCCAAAAATACCGGATATCGCCGATACCGATACCCGATACCAATACAAGTCAATGGGACACAAATATCGGAAGCTATCCTGGATGGTTCCCAGGGTCTGAAGGAGAGTAAACTCTCCTTCAGGCCCTGGGATCCATATTCATGTAAAAAATAAAGAGCAAAAATAAAAAATATGGATATACTCACCCCTCCGACGGCCCCTGGCTCTCAGCGGTGCAAGCGTCTGCCTCCGTTCCTAAGAATGCAGTGAGTGAAGGACCTGCGATGACGTCGCGGTCACGAGCCGGTCACGCGACCAATCACAAGACAGTGACGTCATCACAGGTCCTACACTCACTGCATTCTTAGGAACGGAGGCTGCCGGTTGCACCGCTGAGAGCCATGGGCCGTCGGAGGGGTGAGTATATACATATTTTTTATTTTTATTCTTTATTTTTTACATGAATATGGATCCCAGGGCCTGAAGGAGAGTCTCCTCTCCTCCAGACCCTGGGAACCATATGCACCGCACACGCCGAAGATGACTGGGAACTTATATGAACTTCCGATTCTGATTTCCGATATCACAAAAATATCGGAACTCGGTATCGGAATTCCGATACAGCGAATATCGGCTGATACCCGATATTTGCAGTATCGAAATGCTCAACACTATCGACTACATATTTTTGATTTGGCGGGGCACTCCGGAAGAATTGGATGATTTCTTCAGAGTGTTAAATGTTAATGATCTTAATTTGAAATTGACATACAAGTATCATGAGAACCAAATAGATTTTCTTGATGTCTTGGTTAAGAAAGATGCCTCAGGTCTTTTACAGACAGACATCTTTCGGAAGGAAACTGCTATCAATGCCATCTTACATGCAAGTTCGTCCCACCCTACACATACTATTAGGTCCATTCCCACGAGTCAGTTTCTCCGCATTAGACGCCTTTACTCATCTGATTCGGATTTTGAGACTCGAGCTACTGAAATGAAGACAAGATTCTTCGATCGAGGGTACAGCAAGCGGTCTGTCAAACATGCGTACAACCGAGCCAGAAACACCAATCGCCATGAGTTAATGTACTCACAAAAAATAAAATCAGCAATGGGTGTATCAAGGATGGTAACACAATACCATTCACAGTGGCACAAGATGCAAGAAATTCTACAAAAACACTGGCCAATTCTTCTTGCAGATAAAACGCTAAAACAATATCTACCCTCTAAACCGGTTGTAATTGCCTGCCGTAGTAGCAACCTACGTGACCATTTGGTACGGAGCTACTACGTACCTACCAATCAACCACAGGCCTTTCAAACCACAGGAAGCAAGAAGATGAACGTATGGGGCTGTAGCCCCTGTGGAAGATGCGTAGCATGCACTAACATAGACAAGTCAAATAATTTCCTTTCATCTAGTGGTAAGAGCTTTACTATTACTTACACGATTAACTGCTCTACAAAAGCGGTGGTATACCACGCAACTTGTCCCTGTTCCTTAATATATATAGGACTTACGACACGTCCTTTAAAAGATAGGGTTTGTGAACATGTCCGAGAGATCTTGGCAGCGGCCAAAGAAACTGATATTGATCAGTTAAAAACAATACCTAGACATTTTAAAAAATACCATTCATGTGATCCATCTGGCCTTCGTGTCAAAGGCATTGACTGCATTAGAAGTAACCTTAGGGGTGGAAATGTTGGCCGTCTCTTGGCCCCAAAAGAGGCCAGATGGATTTGGACTCTCTGTACCATGCATCCAGAAGACCTTAATGAGTTGTTTTCTTTTGCTCCCTTTATCTGATGTTCTGACCCCGTGCCCTAGGTCTTTTTCTTTCAAAGCACTCCCCCTGACGAAGGCACGCCGCCGACATGCGCGTAGGGGAAGTGGCACCACCATCTGGGTATTGGTAAGGCAATTTTGCTATTATTATGTAGTATTTTTTACGTGTATTGGCAGCACTTGGCGGTCTTGTCATTATTAGTCTCTTTATATTGTGACCTCTCCTCTAATATGTAGATGCAGTTATGGTGAACTTTTGTGGTAAGGACTATGTACTATTTCTGACTGTCTTTTGGATATATGGGTGTTTTTACCTAGTATAACATTGTTATTTTCTGCCATCCATTTGTTTGTATATTTTTGCCCCTTACCCAATGTGGTGCCACTCAGATCTAGTCTGCCTTTTCCGGATACTAGTGGCTATTTTTATCTCTGTGTATTGTCTCTTTTCAGTATAATGAACTTTAAATTTTGTTCTATATACGTCTTTTTGTGTATATGTTCTCATTGTCAGATGGAAGCAGAAAAGGGAACTTAGCACTCTAGTTTTAGTCCATGGTGCTCAAATAGGGTCTTATCCTTATGTCATGTTAAAAGAATGCTACACTCTTTTTCAAATTGCAAGTCATTGTACTGTTTATTGTTAGAGAACCCAAGAACATGACATTTTGGTCAAATTATATGACCTTTATCAAACACTAGATTGCAGGAACTGATCAAACTGTAGAATAGAAGAGAAGTGACTAGCGGTATAATTGCTCTGGTGAGAGGCGCTTTAAGACTAATTCAACCCTATCGGCGGCAATAATTGTAAAACATCACAAGCATCATAAACATTACAACATAAATATCTAACAAGAGCTCTCATGCATGGCCATGTTTTTACTTCATCTATTGTTTACCTAGAGCAGGGGTGAGGGAACCTTTTTTCTGCCAGAGGCCATTTGTATATTTATTCCATGCTTTGGGGAATGTAGAAATCGGGTACTAACTCTGCCCACAAAGTATGTCTTGATGCTGGCACTGATGTGAGTACACAATCTTTAATTGCACGTGCCTCAGCGTTCAGTAGTGAACACTGTGTACATGTGCTCTGCGGTCCCTGGGAATCTGCCCAATGTCCGAAGAAAAGGTCATTAAGGGCCTGAGGTTCCCCACCCCTGACCTAGCGGACAACATGGTCACAGACATGGCCACACAGTGCACCATCAGGGTTGCCACTAGGAATTTACTGGCAAAATTTTTGGGGCCCCCTTGAGACTCCGTCCAAGCTCCACCTTCAGTTCAACCTCCACCCTAGCTCTGACTCCACCACACGAACCTTTCACAATCCCTTCGCCCCCAGTCACCACTAGCCTCCCCCTGGGCCCTGTTGGATGCAAGCCCCCAGTGACCAATAGTCTCCCCCTGGGGCTGTGTCCAACAGGGTCCAGAGGGAGGCTAGTGGGGACTGGGGGCTGCATCCAACAAGGCCTACGGAGAGGCTAATGGGTACCGTGTCCAACAGGGCCCAGGGGGAGGCTAGTGGTGACTGGAAGCCTGCGTCTCTGAGCAAGCTTCACAGACAAAAGTGCTGCTGTGTAGACCGGTGTCACCCGCAGCTGTGCACCTGATGCCCGGATCCTGCTGCACCAGGGGCCCATCCATGCGTGAAGCTTCCTGGGACGTGTAGAGAAACCTCCGTGTTATCTGCAGCCTCCAGCACTGCTGTGGATCAGATCATGCTTATAATAATCTAGTTATAAAGTATCCTGCAAGGTGAGCGCTGCCAGTCACTGCCTGCCCCTGGCACTGGGCAGTGTCTATGGGGAGAGATGACTGGTTCACTGTTATATTACTGGGGTCTGCAGTCACCCCAACAGTCAGGCAGGCAGCAGGACCCCTGTCTGTGTATGAGGAGAGATGACTGGTTCCACATTATATTACTGGGGTCTGCAGTGACCCATGCAGTCAGTCAGGCAGCAGGACCCCCGTGGATGGGGAGAGATGACTGGTTCACCATTATATTACTGGCCCCGTGCAGTCAGTCATTCAGCAGGACCCCCGTGGATGGGGAGAGATGACTGGTTCACCATTATATTACTGGCCCCGTGCAGTCAGTCAGGCAGCAGGACCCCCGTGGATGAGGAGAGATGACTGGTTCACCATTATATTACTAGCCCCATGCAGTCAGTCAGGCAACAGGACCCCCGTGGATGGGGAGAGATGATTAGTTCACCATTATATTACTGTCCCCATGCAGTCAGTCATTCAGCAGGACCCCCGTGGATGGGGAGAGATGACTGGTTCACATTATATTACTGCCCCCCCATGCAGTTAGTCAGGCAGCAGGACCCCTGTGGATGAGGAGAGATGACTGGTTCACCATTATATTACTGCCCATCCCGTGCAGTCAGTCAGGCAGCAGGACCCCCGTGCATGGGGAGAGATGACTGGTTCATCATTATATTACTGCTGGACCACTAATCCTGGAGCTGGGCAAGGTTGAGGTCAGTGGTGACTGGGGCCCCCCGTCCAACATGGCCCAGGGGGAGGCTAGTGGTGACTGGGGGCCCATGTCCAACAGGGGCCCTGTTGGATGCGGGCCCCTAGTCCCCACTAGCCTCCCCCTGGGCCATGTTGGATATGGGCCTCAGTCACCACTGAGCCACCTGAAGCCTCTTCTCACTGGAGACTCACCCTGCTCACTCGCCTGCCATCTCCACCTGAATCCTGATCTTCAGGTCCGCCTGCTCATCCGTCCCGGGCCCCACGTGGCACACCACATGCTGCTCTGCTCAAGAATGAGGAAGTGGAGCAGCGTGTGATATCACGTCAGGACACATGATGCACCTGAGCACAGCTTAAAGGTACAGTACACATTGCTTTTCGCCAGGTGCATTAACAACACTGTAAGTGTATCTTTAAAACACCACAGTGTTGTTATGTATCGGGCATTCCTAAGCCTGAACAAAATGTCCAGTCCAGGGGGCCCTGAGGAGGAGAAGCAAAGAGAGGGAGCCCGAGTGGACCGGGCTGCCAGTGTGTTTGGCCGGGCCCCCCTAATCACCGGGCCCCATACAGTAGTAAGGGCAGTAATGCCCTGATGGCGGCCCTGTGCACCATTAACAGTTACCCATCCCTACGGTGCTACCTGGCACTCCTCTGTGCTCTATCATGGAAATTAAAGTCTAATGTCTTGAAGATTTGGTAAACTACTTCATATTTTCAACAAAGAAACATGCAACACTATTTTCTATGTTGTATTCACAAATCTGTTCCCATTGTAAACATGCATGCACAACAGATAATCACATTGATTTTCACTAAATTCACCTTTTTTGCGTAAATTCAACATAAGATTTAGCTTTTTTGTTATTGAATTGACAGTACTTAACTTTTTAGTTTCAGTTAATCTTTGCCATGTTTGCTGGTTAAGGAGAGCTTCCATCTTCACAAAATTTTAATGTTTGTGGAAATTATAACCTGGTTCATATGATATATACTTGTAATAACACATTACAAATACCCGGTTGTGCCTTTCGTGCTTCAACTATCTTCCAAGATTTCAAGATTCCTAGAATGAGTTTTGATTTGTGGCACTTCTGTGTATCACTTCTGCTGTCTCTCCCGGCCTAAACTTTGACTCAACCTTTCTTTTCTCTTGCTCTTGGTTGCTATGTCTGTTTTTCCTTGTGAATAATAATAATAATTAAATAATTTTATTTATGTAGCGCCAACATATTCCGCAGCGCTTTACAAATTATAGAGGGGACTTGTACAGACAATAGACATTACAGCATAACAGAAATCACAGTTCAAAATAGATACCAGGAGGAATGAAGGACCTCCTCCTTCCAGGTGGATGGTAACAATTGCTTTAGTTATTCAGACCAGTCATAGTGTAAGGCTCGGGTGTTCATGTAAAGCTGCATGAACCAGTTAACTGCCTAAGTATGTAACAGTACAGACACAGAGGCTATTAACTGCATAAAGTGTATGAGAACATGATACGAGGAACCTGATTATGTTTTTTTTTTTTTAATGATAGGCCACACAGGGATCGTTAGGTTAATGCGTTGAAGCGGTAGGCCAATCTGAACAAATGAGTTTTTAGGGCACGCTTAAAACTGTGGGGATTGGGGATTAATCGTATTAACCTAGGTAGTGCATTCCAAAGAATCGGCGCAGCACGTGTAAAGTCTTGGAGACGGGAGTGGGATGTTCTGATTATTGAGGATGCTAACCTGAGGTCATTAGCGGAGCGGAGGGCACGGGTAGGGTGGTAGACTGAGACCAGAGAGGAGATGTAGGGTGGTGCTGAGCCATGGAGTGCTTTGTGGATGAGGGTAGTAGTTTTGTACTGGATTCTGGAGTGGATGGGTAGCCAGTGTAATGACTGGCACAAGGCAGAGGCATCGGTGTAACGGTTGGTGACGGAATATGATCCTGGCTGCAGCATTCAGCACAGATTGGAACGGGGAGAGTTTGGTAAGAGGGCGGCCGATTAGTAGAGAGTTACAATAGTCCAGACGGGAATGAATAAGTAAAACAGTAAGAGTTTTTGCAGAGTCGAAAGTAAGAAAAGGGCGAATTCTAGAAATGTTTTTGAGATGCAGATAAGAAGAGCGAGCCAGTGATCGGATGTGGGGGGTAATTCTGAACCATGGCTTCATCTAATAGTACGTGTCCACGTTCAGGATTGCCGGCGCTTTGGACGGAGCAGAAAACTCCCTCCGCCCCCTTCTGTAGACGTGATGATGCCGGATGTGTTCATTGCACACATCCGGAATCATCGCAGCCCACACATAGGGCCCTGCACCGCCGCAAGGTAAACGAACATGCTGCGATCTAAAAAGACGCGCCGCATGTCCGGAATCGCAGGGCTGCCGGATGCGTGTTACCACGCATAGTGGAGATGGGATTTCATAAAATCCCCTCCACTATGCTGTAACATCTGGATGCTGCGGATTGAACGCTGCGGCTCCACGCAGCATTGAATCCGCAGCTATTCCGGATGTAATACGGCACGTGGACACATACACTAAGGGTATGTGTCCACGTTCAGGATTGCATCAGGATTTGATTAGGATTTGACACAGGTAAAATCTGCACCAAATCTGCACCTGAGGTCACTGGCAGGTCACCTGCATTTTTCATGCATTTTTGATGCGTTTTTGATGCGTTTTCCATGCGTTTTTTGATGCTTTTTTTTCATGCGGATTTGTGTGTGTTTTTGTAAGCTCAATAAAGATATACCAAAAAAAGGGTGATGTCATCTCTTGTCCAACCTCTTCATTTACATACTCCATTGAAGAATAATGTTTACACACACAGACAGATAGATGATAGATAACAGATAGATCGATAGATAGATAATAGATGATAGATAGATGATAGATATGGGATAGATACATAGATAATAGATAGATAATAGATAGATCTATCGTATCTATCGTATCTATCTATACATCTATCTATCGTATCTATCGTATCTATTATCTATCTATAAATATATCTATTGATAGATATATCTATAGATAGCTAGATATATATATCGATAGATAGATAATAGATAGATGATAGATAGATAATAGATAGATACGATAGATAGATAGATAATACCAAGCCCGATGTTTAGAAAATCTATGTATCTATAGATATATCTATCTATAAATATATCTATAGATAGATTATTCATCTATCTATATAATCCTCTAAGGGGTACTTCCATCTGTTTGTCTGTCTGTCTTTCTGTCTGTAACGGAAATCCCGAGTCGCTGATTGGTCACGGCCAGCAGTCCGGCCTCGAATTGGCCCCTCCCTACTCCCTTTCCCGGACCAACTTTTTTACTATTGATGCTGGCTATGCAGCATCAATAGTAAAAAGATATAATGGTAAAAGTAATAAAAAAAAATAAAAAATCATGCTATTCTGACCTTCCGTCACCTCCGCAGCTTTCCCGCTCCTCCCGATGCTCTCGGCAGCTTCCGTTCCCAGAGACGCATTGCGAAATTACACAGATGACTTAGCAGTCTCTGGCAATGACCGCTAAGTCATCTGGGTAATTTCGCAATGCATCTCTGGGAACGGAAGCTGCCGGCCGCATCATGAGGAGCGGGACAGCTTTGGTGGATGACGGAAGGTGAGTATATTACAATTTTTTATTTTCATTCTTTTTGTGGGCTGTGTTATTTACTACGTGACTGCTATATACTATGTGGCTGTGCTATCTACTGCATTGGCTATGCTATATACTACGTGGCTGTGTTATATATTATATGGGCTGTGCTACATACTACGTGCCTGTGCTATCTACTGCGTGGGCTGTGCTATATACTACATGGGCTGTGTTATATACTACATCGCTGTGCTATATACTATGTGGCTGTGCTCTATACTACGTGGCTGTGCTATCTACTGCATGGGCTGTGTTATATACTACGTGGGCTGTGTTATATACTACATCACTGTGCTATATACTATGTGGCTGTGCTATATACTACGTGGCTGTGCTATATACTCTGTGGCTGCTATATACTATGTGAGCTGTGTTATATACTACATTGCTGTGCTATATACTACGTGGCTGTGCTATATACTACGTGGCTGCTATATACTACGTGGCTGCGCTATATACTATGTGGCTGCTATATACTATGTGGCTGCGCTATCTACTGTGTTGGCTGTGCTATATACTATGTGCTGTGTTATATACTACGTGGGCTGTGCTATATACTACATCGCTGTGCTATATACTACATCGCTGTGCTATATACCATGTGGCTGTGCTATATACTAAGTGGCTGTGCTATATGCTATGTGGCTGTGCTATATACTATGTGGCTGCGCTATCTACTGTGTTGGCTGTGCTATATACTACGTGGCTGTGTTATATACTACATGGGCTGTGCTATATACTACATTGCTGTGCTATATACTACGTGGCTGTGCTATATACTACATGGCTGTGCTATATACTATGTGGCTGCTATATACTACATGGGCTGTGTTACATACTACATCGCTGTGCTGTATACTACGTGGCTGAGCTATATACTTCATGGCTGTGCTATATACTACGTGGCTGCTATATACTACGTGGCTATGCTATCTACTGTGTTGACTGTGCTATATACTACTTGGCTGTGTTATATACTACGTGTGCTGTGCTATATACTACATCGCTGTGCTATATACAGTGCAGTGCATTGGGTTTCCAATGGTTCTCAGGGTCTGAAGGAGCGGAAACTCTCCTTCAGGCCCTGGGATCCATATTTAAGTGTAAAATAAAGAATTAAAATAAAAAATATCGCTATACTTACACTCTGACGGGCCCTGGTACTAACCGGGAACCTTCCTTCCTTAGAATCAGCCTTCCAAGACCTTGCGGTGACGTCGCGGTGACGTCGCGGCTTGTGATTGGTCGCGCGGCCCCCATGTGACCGCTCGCGCGACCAATCACAAGCCGCGACGTCACCGTGACGTCACCGAAGGCCCTGGAAGGGCTGATTCTTAGGAAGGAAGGCTGCCGGAACGAAGCCGAGGGTGAGTATATTCCTATTAGGTATATACTCACCCTCGGACATGCCCTGCTTCTTTCTGACAGCCTTCCTTCCTAAGAATCAGCCCTTCCAGGGCCTTCGGTGACGTCACGGTGACGTCGCGGCTTGTGATTGGTCGCGCGAGCGGTCACATGGGGGCCGCGCGACCAATCACAAGCCGCGACGTCACCGCGACGTCACCGCAAGGTCCTGGAAGGCTGATTCTAAGGAAGGAAGGTTCCCGGTTAGTACCAGGGCCCGTCAGAGGGTAAGTATAGCGATATTTTTTATTTTAATTCTTTATTTTACACTTAAATCTGAATTCCGATACCAATTCCTGATATCTTAAACATATCGGGAATCGGTATCGGAATTCCGATTCCAGATTCAGAAGATCGCCAACCTCATGGCCGACCCCACACAGGGGTCGGGTCGGGTTTCATGAAACCCGACTTTGCCAAAAGTCGGCGACTTCTGAAAATTGCCGACCCGTTTCGCTCAACCCTACCCATGGCCCCTCTCTAGGCTATGAATATCAGCCCGCAGCTGTCTGCGTAGCCTTTACTGGCTATAAAGGGGTACCCCCCAAGAAAAGATGTGGGGTCCCCCTATATTTTATAGCCAGAAAGGATACGCAGACAGCTGTGGGCTGATATTCATAGCCCAGAGAGGGGCCATGGATATTGGCCCCTCCGGCTACAAATACCAGCCCCCAGCTGCCCCAGAAATGGCGCATCTGTAAGATGCACCAATTCCGGCACTTAGCCCCTCTCTTCCCACTCCCGTGTAGTGGTGGGATATGGGGTAATATGGGGTTAATGTCACCTTGCTATTGTAAGGTGACATTAAGCCGGGTTAATAATGGAGAAGTGTCAATAAGACGCCTATCCATTATTAATCCTAGAGTAGTGAAAGAGTTAAAAAACAAAATAAGGACACAGCCAGAAAAAAGTATTCTTAATTTAACCATACTTACCATACTCGATCACCTGCAAAAAATTAAAAATAATAAACCGTATACTACCTGTCCGCCGTAGTCCAATTGATAACGAGCGTCCCACGACGATCTCCCCTATAGAACAGTGACATCTGGTGATGTCACTGTTCTATAGGCCATCCAGTGACACACTGACAGGAGACAATGGCTCCTGCAGTGTATCACTGAGGTTACCTCAGTTCAGGGTCTCAATTTATGGCATTGCTGCGTGGGAACTTTCTCACACAGCAGTGCCACGAGTGAGACTAGGGACTATTTTTTTTACAGTGGCTGAGGAATACAGTGTGGAAAGATACCTTCCTTCATTGTATTTCTGGAGCCCCTGGAGAGCGGTCGCATCAGCTGATGCTGCTGCTCTCCACGGGAGATCGTTGTGGGACACTCGTTTTAATTGGATTTCTGTGGATCAGGGAGTATAGCGTTTGTTTATTATTTTAATATTTTTTACAGGTGACACTGGCTTCGGGGATCAAAGTGACAAGTGATGGTGAGTATGTACTAAATGTTTAATGTACTGTATGTCTATATGTATGTACTGTATGTATGTGTTGTATGGTGTATGTTGCATGTTGTATGGTGCATGTCGTATGTTGCATGTTACATGTCGCATGCTGTCACATGTTGCATGTCGCATGTTGTTGGATGTCACATGTTGCATGTCGCATGTTGTCACATATCACATGTCGCATGTTGTATGTCGTATGTTGTTGCATGTCGCATGTTGCCGCATGTTGTCGCATGTTGCATGACGCATGTTGTCGCATGTCACATGTTGCATGTTGCATGTTTCATGTTGCATGTTGTCACATGCTGTTGCATGTTGCATGTTGTTGCATGTCGCATGCTGCATGTCGCATGTTGTTGCATGTCGCATGTTGTATGGTGCATGGTGCATGACGTATGTTGTTGCATGTTGCATGTTGCATGTCGCATGGTGCATGTCGTATGTTGCATGTCACATATTGTTGCAAGTTGTCAAATGTCACATGTTGTCGCATGTTGCATGTCACGTTGTCGCATGTTGCATGTCGAATGTCACATGTTGCATGTCACATGTTGTCACATGTCGCATGTTGCATGTCACATGTTGCATATCGCATGTTGCATGACACATGTTGCATGTTGTCGCATGCTGTCACATGCTGTTGCATGTTGCATGTTGCATATTGTTGCATGTCACATATTGTATGTCACATGTTGCATGTTGTCGCTTGCTACATGTCATCGCAGCTTGTCGCATGTTGTCGTATGTTGCACGTCGCATGTTGTAGCATGTCGCATGTTGCATGTCGCATGTTGCATGTCGCATGTTGCACGTCGCATGTCACATGTTGTATGTTGTTGAATGTTGCATGTCACATGTTGTCGCATTTTGCACGTCACATGTCGCATGTTGTAGCATATTGCATGTTGTCGCATGTCGCATGTCGTCGCATGTTGCATGCTTGTCATCGCATGTTGCATGATGAAGAACTTGGAGTCTATCTAACGTCTGACATCTGGGGTACTGGTGAAGTGGAAGACAACTATCCTTACATACTCCTTTTAAACATCTGTGCTATATTTTGATATATGTCTGTGATGTTGCTATGCCATATAGGGGATTGTATTGTATACAAACATATATATGTATCTTATTGTATCTTAGGGTAGGGGTGATATGTGCTTGTGTGTATATATTTATATGTGTACGTGCTTGCAATATCCATACTGCATTGAATGTTGAGTTAGGGGTTGATATAGTGCAATTTAGGCTTGTATATACTATTGCATTCATTTATATGTAATTGTCCCCTTTTTTATTGTCTATTCTTTGTTTTTCATCTTACAATATAACACCAACCTGGGTACTTATCCATATGTATATGATATCAATGTATTGTGGTGTTTCTTGCTTCCATATTTGTACTAACATTGATGTGTTGGCGTGCCGTTGCATACATGTTTTCTATATAGGGCTATTGCTGTGATACACATTGGGATAATGAGGATATCTGCGGTATGGATATGATATTAGATTGTGCACATTATGGTGGTAATTATGTTTTGCCACTATTACTCCATATATCCTCGCTGGTCCTGGGTATGTGTATGGGGAGTTTGTTCAGTTCTGCTCTATAATGCTTTATGATTTAGAATAGGTATATTTGCCCAATACCTTGCCCTTGATTGCTATGGCTGCTTGGTATTATTCGATGCAGTGCGCATGCGCTGTGTTTTGTCTTGGTCTGCCGATGCCAGTATCAGCGGTGCGCTGGCTTCCTGGTCACGAGGGGCCCCATGTGTTTCCGGTCTTCAGCTGCAAGTCCTGGTGCGACTCGGCAGATGTGAGGTGATACACCTCAGCGTGACGCTACGTATGTAGTTCCGGGTCCCTATTTCAACTCCATGCCCTGATACATGCCCTATAACATATATATCCATGTTATAGTGGTAGTAAGACAGAAACACTCTTTATGGTGATCTTTTATTGGACATCCTATACCACATATAATGTTCATCAGAATTTGGTTTTGAAGTGATGGGAAGGGCAAGAGAGCTCCTTCACATCACCTGCTGCCGCTGCCGACTTCTATTACTCTGCCACGAGAGCTGTGTGCATGCGTGCCAACCCTCACTTCAGCCAGCACAGTCACCAGAACAGCTGACTGTGAGGCTGAGACTGAGAGGAGATACACACGTACACAACAGCTGACCCGCAGTCACCTGTTCCTGTGCTGCATCTCTCGGCTCCTCTTCCACAAAGCCCTGGACAGCAGTGGAAACGCTGATTGGCTACAATTCAGCCAATCAGCGTTAATTTTGTTTGTGTGACCTCACAGCACAGCTCAGGCAAAGGAGCTGTGCTGTGATTGGTCAAGGTGCTGCCAAAGCAGCACAGCCATTTAGTGTACAGAGGAGCAGAGGGAGTCTGATGGCTGCAGTGTGAATGTGACCTTAAGTAAATAACTATATGTTGCCTGTTATGTCCCATGAATGAGACATTTTACAGACTGCCCTGTACATTTTACATGCTGTATTGCAGTTTCTCATATTGTTTATTTTTGCTATGTGTTCCTGTGTTATGATCCTTAGTGGTTGAGGATCACGAATTACTCCAGCTAAGTAACAAACCTAGGACAAGCTCTAGGGAGGTGGCAAACTGGACTGACCGCAAATCTGAACCTATCCAAACACACTAGAAGTAGCCGGTGAACGTGCCTAAAAATCCTAGACGTCTCGAGCCAGCCTGAGGAACTAACTACCCCTAGAGAGAAAGAAAGACCTCTCTTGCCTCCAGAGAAATAATCCCCAAAGATATAGAAGCCCCCAACAGATAATAACGGTGAGGTAAGAGGAAGGCACATACACAGGGGTGAAAACAGATTCAGCAAATGAGGCCCACTAATACTAGATAGCAGAAAATAGTAAAGGGGTCTGTGCGGTCAGTAAAAAACCCTTACAAAATATCCACACTGAGATTTCAAGAACCCCCGCACCAACTAACGGTGTGGGGGGAGAAACTCAGTCCCCTAGAGCAACCAGCAAGCGAGGAGATCACATCTTAGCAAGCTGGACAAGAAACATGATGAATGCTGATAATCAAAAAATGAACGGACAAAAACTTAGCTTGTCTTGGAGAGGCTGGGAGCAAGGTAATCACAAGGAATCTGAAGAGCACTGAATACATTGATAGCAGGCAAGGAACTGAGTATCCAGGTGAGTTAAATAGGAAACCAACCAAGGATAACGAACCAGCTGATGCAGCCAACCTGCAGAAAGACAACACTACACAGTACCGCTTGTGACCACTAGAGGGAGCCTAAAAATAGAGTTCACAACAGTACCCCCCCTTGAGGAGGGATCACCGAACCCTCATCAAGACCCCAAGGGCGATCAGGATGAGCCGCGTGGAAGGCACGAACCAAATCGGCCGCATGAACATCAGAGGCGACAACCCAGGAATTATCCTCCTGACCATAGCCCTTCCACTTCACCAAATACTGAAGCCTCCGTCTAGAGATACGAGAATCCAAAATCTTCTCCACCACGTACTCCAATTCTCCCTCGACCAGCACCGGAGCAGGAGGCTCAACAGAAGGAACCACAGGTACCACATACCTCCGCAACAAAGACCTATGGAACACATTATGAATGGCAAACGATGCTGGGAGATCCAAACGAAAAGACACCGGGTTAAGGATTTCCAAGATCTTATAAGGACCGATGAAGCGAGGCTTGAATTTAGGAGAGGAGACCTTCATAGGAACATACCGAGAAGACAGCCACACCAAATCCCCAACACGAAGTCGGGGACCCACACCGTGGCGGCGGTTGGCAAAGCGCTGAGCCTTCTCCTGTGACAACCTCAAATTGTCCTCCACATGGTTCCAAATCTGCTGCAACCTATCCACCACAGAATCCACCCCAGGACAGTCAGAAGACTCAACCTGACCCGAGGAAAAACGAGGATGGAAACCAGAATTGCAGAAAAAAGGCGAAACCAAAGTAGCAGAACTAGCCCGATTATTAAGGGCAAACTCGGCCAATGGCAAAAAAGTCACCCAATCATCCTGATCAGCAGAAACAAAACATCTCAAATAAGTTTCCAACGTCTGATTAGTTCGCTCGGTTTGGCCATTAGTCTGAGGATGGAAGGCCGACGAAAAAGATAAATCAATGCCCATCTTAGCACAAAAAGTCCGCCAAAACCTGGACACAAACTGGGATCCTCTATCAGACACAATATTTTCAGGAATGCCGTGCAAGCGAACCACATTCTGAAAAAATAGAGGAACCAAATCGGAGGAGGAAGGCAACTTAGGCAAGGGCACAAAATGGACCATCTTGGAAAAATGATCACACACCACCCAGATGACAGACATTTTCTGAGATACTGGAAGATCCGAAATAAAATCCATGGAAATGTGCGTCCAAGGCCTTTTCGGGACAGGCAAAGGCAAAAGCAAACCGCTGGCACGAGAACAGCAAGGCTTAGCCCGAGCACAAATCCCACAAGACTGCACAAAGGAACGCACATCCCGTGACAAGGAAGGCCACCAGAAGGACCTAGCCACCAAATCTCTGGTACCAAAAATCCCAGGATGACCCGCCAACACCGAAGAATGAACCTCGGAAATAACTCTGCTGGTCCATCTATCCGGGACAAACAGTCTCTCTGGTGGACAACGGTCAGGTCTATCCGCCTGAAATTTCTGCAGCACTCGTCGCAAATCTGGGGAAATGGCAGACAAAATCACTCCCTCTCTGAGAATACCAGCCAGCTCAGAAACTCCCGGAGAGTCAGGCACAAAACTCCTAGAAAGTGCATCAGCCTTCACGTTCTTCGAACCAGGCAGGTATGAGACCACAAAGTTGAAACGGGAGAAAAACAGCGACCAACGAGCCTGTCTAGGATTCAGGCGCTTGGCAGATTCGAGGTAAATCAGGTTTTTGTGATCAGTCAAGACCACCACACGATGTTTAGCTCCTTCGAGCCAATGTCGCCACTCCTCAAATGCCCACTTCATAGCCAACAACTCCCGATTACCAACATCATAATTCCGCTCAGCAGGCGAAAACTTTCTTGAAAAGAAAGCACATGGCTTCATCACAGAGCCATCAGAGCTTCTCTGTGACAAAACAGCCCCTGCTCCAATCTCAGAAGCATCAACCTCGACCTGGAAGGGGAGAGAGACATCTGGTTGACATAAGACTGGAGCTGAAGAAAACCGGTGCTTCAGTTCCCGAAAGGCCTCCACGGCCGCAGGAGACCAATTAGTCACATCAGAACCCTTCTTGGTCAAATCCGTCAAAGGTTTAACCACGCTAGAAAAATTAGCAATGAAACGACGGTAAAAATTAGCAAAACCCAAGAACTTCTGAAGACTCTTAACAGACGTAGGCTGAGTCCAGTCATGAATAGCCTGGACCTTGACTGGGTCCATCTCCACAGTAGAAGGAGAAAAAATAAAACCCAAAAAGGAGACCTTCTGTACTCCGAAGAGGCATTTTGAGCCCTTCACAAATAAAGCATTAGCACGCAGGACCTGAAACACCATCCTGACCTGCTTCACATGGGACTCCCAATCATCAGAAAAGACCAAAATGTCATCCAGATAAACAATCATAAATTTATCCAGATATTCTCGGAAGATGTCATGCATGAAGGACTGAAACACAGAAGGAGCATTAGAAAGTCCAAAAGGCATCACTAAGTACTCAAAATGGCCTTCGGGTGTATTAAATGCTGTTTTCCATTCATCTCCCTGCTTAATGCGCACAAGGTTATACGCACCACGGAGATCTATCTAAGTGAACCAACTGGCCCCCTTAATCCGAGCAAACAAATCAGACAATAGTGGCAAAGGATACTGAAATTTGACTGTGATTTTATTCAGAAGACGATAATCTATACAAGGTCTCAAAGAACAGTCCTTCTTGGCCACAAAAAAAAATCCTGCACCAAGAGGGGAAGAGGATGGGCGAATATGTCCCTTCTCCAAAGACTCCTTTATATAACTCCGCATCGCGGCATGCTCTGGTATAGACAAATTAAAAAGTCGTCCCTTAGGGAATTTACTACCAGGAATTAAATTTATAGCACAGTCACAATCCCTATGAGGGGGCAGGGCACTGGACCTGGGCTCATCAAATACATCCTGGTAGTCAGACAAAAACTCGGGGACCTCAGAAGGAGTGGAAGAAGCAATAGACACCAACGGAGTATCGCCATGAATTCCCTGACAACCCCAACTTGACACAGACATAGCTTTCCAATCTAAAACTGGATTATGAGCCTGCAGCCATGGCAGACCCAAAACGACAACATCATGCAAATTATGCAGAACGAGAAAGCGAATCACCTCCTGATGTACGGGAGTCATGCACATGGTCATTTGCGTCCAATACTGAGGCTTATTCTCAGCCAATGGCGTAGCATCAATTCCCCTCAGAGGAATAGGAAATTCCAAAGGCTCCAGGACAAAACCACAGCGCCTGGCAAACGACAAATCCATCAGATTCAGGGCAGCACCCGAATCCACAAAAGCCATAACCGGGTAGGACGACAAAGAACAAATCAAAGTAACAGACAAAATAAATTTAGGCTGTATCGTACCAATGGTGACAGGTTTAGCGATTTTTTTTAAACGTTTAGAGCATGCTGAGATAACATGAGTAGAATCACCACAGTAAAAGCACAACCCATTTTGATGTCTATGACTTTGTCGCTCAATTCTGGTCAGAGTTCGGTCACATTGCATAGACTCAGGTCTCTGTTCAGAAAATACCGCCAAAGGATGAGCAGATTTGCGCTCCCGCAAACGCCGATCAACCTGAATGGCTAAAGCCATAGAATCACTCAGACTTGTAGGGGTGGGAATCCCCACCATAACATTCTTAACGGCCTCAGAAAGACCTTCTCTGAAATTTGCAGCCAGGGCACACTCATTCCATTGAGTAAGCACCGACCATTTCCGAAATTTTTGACAATACACCTCTGCTTCATCCAGACCTTGAGAGATAGCCAGCAACGCTTTTTCTGCCTGATTCTCAAGATTAGGCTCCTCATAAAGCAGTCCAAGAGCCAGAAAAAATGCATCTACATTAAGCAATGCAGGATCTCCTGGCGCCAGAGAGAAGGCCCAATCTTGAGGGTCGCCACGCAACAAGGAGATAACAATTTTAACTTGCTGAGCGGAATCACCAGAGGAACGAGGTCTCAGAGACAGAAAAAACTTACAATTATCCTTAAAATTCTGAAACCTAGATCTATCTTCAGAAAACAACTCAGGAATGGGTATCTTTGGTTCTGACATAGGGCTATGAATAACAAAATCCTGAATACTTTGCACCCGTGCAGTAAGATGATCCACACTAGAAGTCAGAGTCTGAATATTCATGTCTGCAGCTGAGCTCAAAAGCACCCAGAGTTCAAGGGGATGAAAGAAGCTAAACAGACTGCGGCAAAGGAAAAGCGGGAGGAAAAAAAAAAAATGTACTCAGGTCTTCTTTTTATCCCACTTCTGCGATGCATTAAACACTTCTTTTGGCCTGCTATACTGTTATGATCCTTAGTGGTTGAGGATCACGAATTACTCCAGCTAAGTAACAAACATAGGACAAGCTCTAGGGAGGTGGCAAACTGGACTGACCGCAAATCTGAACCTATCCAAACACACTAGAAGTAGCCGGTGAACGTGACTAAAAATCCTAGACGTCTCGAGCCAGCCTGAGGAACTAACTACCCCTAGAGAGAAAGAAAGACCTCTCTTGCCTCCAGAGAAATAATCCCCAAAGATATAGAAGCCCCCAACAGATAATAACGGTGAGGTAAGAGGAAGGCACATACACAGGGGTGAAAACAGATTCAGCAAATGAGGCCCACTAATACTAGATAGCAGAAAATAGTAAAGGGGTCTGTGCGGTCAGTAAAAAACCCTTACAAAATATCCACACTGAGATTTCAAGAACCCCCGCACCAACTAACGGTGTGGGGGGAGAAACTCAGTCCCCTAGAGCAACCAGCAAGCGAGGAGATCACATCTTAGCAAGCTGGACAAGAAACATGATGAATGCTGATAATCAAAAAATGAACGGACAAAAACGTAGCTTGTCTTGGAGAGGCTGGGAGCAAGGTAATCACAAGGAATCTGAAGAGCACTGAATACATTGATAGCAGGCAAGGAACTGAGTATCCAGGTGAGTTAAATAGGAAACCAACCAAGGATAACGAACCAGCTGATGCAGCCAACCTGCAGAAAGACAACACTACACAGTACCGCTTGTGACCACTAGAGGGAGCCTAAAAATAGAGTTCACAACATTCCTGTGTTTTGCATAGCTGAAATCTTCCCTTTTCATGAAGTTTGTCCCTTCTGTCTCCCTGTCTCCCTCTGCTGGGTGTCATGTCACTTCCTTCTTCTTCTCCCTGTGTCTCAGTCTCCATCTTGGCTTCATTAGAGGCACATTTGCCTTCAGTTTATCTGAAGAAAGTCTTTTTTTCCTGCTGCTGTTTATGCATTCAAAAAGGATTCTTAAAGAAATCAAAGTCTCTTCTGGATTTTTCATAACATGTGTGCCAGCAGCTGAGTAAAGCAATCTGCGACCGTCGCCAATTGTAAGTAGGGTGAAGAGATTCAGCATCTCACAGAGCCATATTTGCAGCCACAGGCCCCGGGGACAGAATAGTAAAAAAGACTTACCAGATTCATCTGTAAAGCCAGCACAGCTTCTATAAAGCTACAGAACTTCCTGCAGAACATCTGCTCTCAGCATATAAGAGACTATACAGCCCCCCTTCTCCATGTGAATCAGGATGGCTGAAGGAAGGACTACACAGTCTCTGCCAGACCCATTGTTAGAGGAAGAGTGCATAGAACTTGATCCACCATCTAGTGAGAAGGCTAGACGTCCCACAAAGCCCACATGGAAAGTAAGGGAGACTCTAGAATCCAGTAAACGTGATCTTCTCCATGCTATAGCAGAGCTAGAGCAAAAACTGCTGAGTCACATAGACAGCCTGTCTCAGCCTGCTTCTCTCAAATGACCACCAGAGGGAACCCTTGCACAACTGTGTTCAGATTATCAACTGTATGCAGAAAAGGCAGATCAGTGCATCTCCGTGTTACAGAGACTTAACCCATCAGTTCCCTGCAAAAAGCTGCAAGCTTTGCAACAACTTAACTCTGAGAGAGAAAGCATGGTGCGCGATATAAAAGCCAAGACAGAGGCAAGAATCTCGATAATAGCCGAGATGTCATCTTGTATTTCCGGCTCAGCTAGACAGTCAAAGCGATCATCTAAGTCACGCTCTTCAAAATCCTCAACCCTCAGTGAACAGCTTGTAAGAGCACGTGCAGTAGCTGAGGCCACTAAAATACAAGCTGCCTTCGCTCAAAAGAAAACTGAGATGGAAATAGAGGCCCTAGCAAAGGAAAGAAAGGCAGAAATAGAGGCCCTAAAGAAGAAAAGAAAGGCAGAAACAGAGGCCCTAGAGAAGGAAAGAAAGGCAGAAATAAAGGCCCTAGGGAAGAAAAAAAAGGCAGAAATAGAGGGCCTAGAGAAGGAATACGAACATGCCACAGCCATGGCAAGGTTAAAGGTCCTGGAACAAGCCATCAGTGGGAGACAAAGAGACAGTGTCAGTTTAAATGATTTTGATACTGAAGACCCTCTTAAGCGTACTAGAGATTATGTACAAGGCCAATACAGCGCTCCCTCTGCTTCTGCAATCCTTCCTGACCGCACAGATGCTCCCCTGAGACAACAGGACACTGAGTGTTTACCCGCATCCTGCACCCAAGGTCAGTACAATACACTGCCAACCCTGCATCCTGATCCTCTTCTGTGCACCTCACCAAACCTTATACACAGAAACATACGTGCAGGCCAATATGCAGGCAAGTCACCATACTCCAGTTAGTCACACAATTCCAGTCCCATGTGTGGCAGAAACTAAGCTCATTAAGGCAGTTAATAGACTGAATGCCTATGCTGCCCCATATGTTTCAGCATTCCCAGGTCAAAGCACAGACTGTGTGAACAATGCTACCCAGCCAGCAACAGTCCTTCCAAAATTGGAGAATGCCGATATGACTGGCTTTGCAAGGTACATGATTCGGCATGATCTAACTAAAACCGGTCTTACGAAGTTTGACGATAAACCTTAGAACTACGGGGGTTGGAAATATACCTTTAAAACCACAATCGGCGACATCGGCATCACTGCTGCTGAAGAGCTAGTCCTGCTAATCAGGTGGCTTGGGCCACAATCCATCGATCGGGTCAAGAGACTTAAATCCGTCCACATCAGTAATCCTATCGCGGGTCTCACCGCTGCATGGAAGAGGCTAGAAAGAAGCTATGGCAGTCCTGAGGCCATAGAAAAGGCCCTGTTCAAGCCACTAGAGGATTTTCCAAAGGTATGTATCTAGTAAGGACAGTACAAGGTTCCAAGAGCTCAGCAACCTCCTGTTAGAGCTTCAGCTTTCCAAAGCAGACCCATACCTAACTGGCCTCAGCTACCTGGACAATGCCCATGGGGTAACCCTAATAGTTTCCAAGCTGCCGTCCAATATCCAAAATAAGTGGGCTATGCTTGGATCAAAATACAAAAGGGAAAACCAAGTCTCCTTCCCTCCATTTTCCTACATCTGTGAGTTCATCGAAAATATTGCAGAGTGTAAGACTGATCCAAGTTTTTCCTATGGAGAACACAGCGACCCTGTTTCATCTCCTAAACACGAGACGAGTCCGTCAAGAAGACTGATGTTCTTCCCACACCTACAGTATCACAAGATAAGAGCAACAAAGGTGAGAAGGTTGAGAATCCTAATCGTATGTGTCCCATTCACAAGAAACCTCACCCCTTAAAGAAGGGCATCAGCTTCAGAAAGAAACCACTCCAGGAATGCAAAGAGCTTCTGAAGAACTTTGGGATATGTTACAGGTGCTGCACTTCTACTGAACACTTTGCTAAGGACTGTAAAATATCTATTAAGTGTTTGGAGTGCGACAGTGAGGAGCATGTGCAAGCGCTCCATCCATCCCAATCTAACACTGCACAGCTTACACCTTCCCCCACCACAAGGCAAGGCGGGGAGGATGCTGTTCAAACAGTGAGTTCTATCACAATATCTTCATGCACAGAGGTCTGCGGAGAAGGCCTCTGGGACAAGTCATGTGCGAAAATACCTGTTCCTGGGGCTGTGGGAGAGGGATCTCTTCCTGTCAGATGGTCGGTCGTCGTCGATGGACTGCATCCTACTCTGGGCGCGGTACATCGACGACGTCTTCCTTATCTGGCAGGGTACATCTTCAGCCCTTGATTGTTTCTTTAAGGTAGTAAATAGGAATGACCAAAATATACGTCTTACGGTTAAACATCATCCAGACGAGATCGAGTTTCTGGATGTGACTCTCCGTAGAGAGCTTAGTGGAAACATTAGTACTACTATATTTCGAAAACCCACGTCCACAAATATGCTGCTACATGCCTCCTCCTCACATCCAAATCATATGATTCGTGCCGTTCCCGTGGGACAATTCCTGCGGCTTCGACGCATCTGCTCCACTCAGGAACTTTTTGAGGTTGAGGCAGACAAACTAAAGCAGCGTTTTGCGGAGAGAGGATATAGCCATAGGGCCATAAAGAGGGCCTATTATAGAGCAAAATGGTCCGATAGTAATTCATTACTCTATCAGGCCGGTAATAGGACAAATGATTCCAGAATGACAAGGTTTATTACCAACTTTAGCACACAATCCGAATCAATACGTGCTGCCCTCACAAGAGCATGGCCCATATTGATGACCGACAGCACTATTGCTAAGATCCTCCCCGCAAAACCGGCTATTACTTTTCGGCGTGCCAGGAATTTACGTGACCAGTTGGTACGTAGTCACTACACCAGCATTCCCCCCAGAACATTTCTTAGTGATTTCCCAGCTAGGAAGGGTTGCAGGCCTTGTGGTCGCTGTGTCGCCTGTGTGAACATTGACTGTGGTGACTCATTTGTTGATTCATCTGGGCAAAAGACCTTTAAAATTGATGGGTCAATTACCTGTGTCTCTAAAAACGTTATTTATTATGCCACGTGCCCGTGCTCCCTGATCTATGTTGGACTCACCACACGCCAACTGAAGGTGCGGGTCAGGGAGCACGTGCGTGGCATTCAGGTGGCCAGTGGCCAGGAGGATGTAGCCCTTCTTAAAACTATACCCAGGCACTTTAAGGTACACCACATGTGCAATAGTAATGAGTTACGTGTCAAGGGTATTGATATTATAGATCCAGGGATCCGCGGGGGAAACATTTCCCAACGTTTGGCTCAGTTAGAGTCTCGTTGGATATGGACCTTGGACACAGTCCATCCACGGGGTCTCAACGAGACCCTCAATTTCTCATCCTTCTTGTGATCACCGCCCTCTATTTATCCATTTACATCTTGGCGGTACACCGCTGTGGTTTTTATTTATTTTCTTTTATTATGTTTTTATTTCCGTTTTTATTTTGTCATTAATATTTGTACTTTGATATTTAGGTTAAGTCGCGTTGTTATTGCCCTTGGTGTTTCCTGCAAGTTCTACGGACAGTGTTGTGGGTGCTTCTCACTATTCGGTTGGCTGATGACGTCTATGGGGCCAGATGAGGCAATAAGTCCCTAAACCATGGATATTCGTATTACAATTTGGTGACGTTTATTGAGGACTTGTGGAGCCTGATTTATATCTATGAAGATTGGAGACTATCTATTAAGCTCCTTTTCAATAGCTTCATCTTTGGTCCAGCCATTGATCATCATACGAATGGACATCTGTGATAATCTGCATCCCTTTGTATAATATTGATAGCATCCATATCCCTGTATATATTTTTCATTTTGTTTTGTTTTGTTTAGTTTTATATCCGTTATCTTTCTGTTTTGATACTTACTAAGGTTTGGGCATTCTTTTCCCTTTTCTATGATGGCGGCTCCGGTTTTGCGGACATTCCGCGCATGCGCAGTTTGGCTTCCTGTTCCGGTCTGTGCCTGCTCCGTATGTGCGTCCGCCGCTGGACTTCACAGGGCCCTGTGTTTGTCCGGCGGATGGCGGTCTGCGGTGTGAGCCCCACACTGACATGATGCGATCATTAGTTATTTACTAACCACTGAGGGTAACTTACAGTGGTTGCTATAGTGATCGTCTGCCATTTCCGGGTCAGTCCCGGTCACTTCCGGTATATGCTGCTATATAACACCGTGCTTAGTCCTATTCATCATGCCCCCTGAGGAAGGTGTTTAAAATCCGAAACGTGCGTCGGGGAGGGCGCACGGATCCTGTGCACACCCCACCCGGTCTCCTACTAAAAGGTAAAATACGTCTCACTTATCTGTTATGCCCCTAACAAGTATTTACTATCAGTTGTTTTGACTTAGCTTACATTAGATGACCCTTTTGTTAGGTCCACTTATGGGTATCCAGTTACTACATACGTTTTATACCCATTTTTTCTTGGTTGGCATATATATTGAGTAACATGGGTGGGTCTGTCCTCGGTTCCATGCGCCCTTAACATGTTCTTTTAAACCTATGCGGTGCCTTGGCACCTTGTAGCACTGAACCTCACCTTTTTCTTTGTTTCTCTTTTTCTTTTCAATTATTATGTATATTTATGTACTATGTTATTGAATTTGTGATCTAAATAAAAATTTGTACTTTTTATATACATTATTTCATTTGGACATATTGGTCGTTGTTTCTTTGGGTCCCCTGGGACCCATATCCTTCTTATGTGCGAAAATATGCCTGGTGAATGTGTATCCCAAGGGTCGACCAGAGAAAACTGCAAGGGTGTATGTTATCCTGGACGATCAGAGCAACCGGTCACTTGCAAGGTCAGAACTCTTTGATATGTTTGACTTAAAGGGAAACTTTCACCCCTACACCCTGGGCACCTGAAGTGGTGTTACGGAGGTCTCTGGGAGAAGAGCCAATGGACTCATGGTGTCTTCTCTTGAGAACAATGTGGAGATACCCTTACCCACTCTGGTCGAATGCAACCAGAGCCCGTCCAACAGAGTGGAAATCCCAACTCCAGAGGCTGCACTCCATCACCCTCATCTAAGGACTTTTGCAGGCAAGATACCAGCTCTCGACAACAGTGCAAACATTCTTATCTTGCTTGGCAGAGACATTCTGCGACTACACAAGGTACGTCAGCAAATCAACGGGCCACACGATGCTCCATTTCCTCAATGCTTTGACCTAGGCTGGGTTATTATAGGCAATGTCTGTATAGGAAAGATGAAGAGACCCACAAGGATTTCCTCTTTTAAGACTCATGTCCTACCAAATGGTCGTAGCACTTACTTTCAACCATGCCCGCATCAGTACTGGGTGAGAGAGAAGATAAGCGATAACAAGTGGAAGAAAGAAACCTCTGATGACATGAACATATTCCTGTCCCACAATGATGACCTCGGGTCAGCAGTGTTCAACTCTACAAGAGAAGACAACCAGCTAGCACCTTCAAGGGAGGACAAAGAGTTCATAAAGATTATGGAAAAGGAATTTGCCCAAGACGATTCAAATAGCTGGGTAGCACCTTTACCTTTTCGTTCTCCAAGAACAAGACTACCTAATAATCTGCAACAAGCAACGGCAAGGTTTTCATCCCTAAAACGCACCTTAAAGAGAAGGCCAGAGATGGAGAAACATTTTGTCAACTTCATGCAGAATATCTTCGACAGAGGTCACGCAGAACCCGCACCCCCATTAAAAGAAGGTGAAGAATGCTGGTATCTCCCATCCTTTGGTGTCTACCATCCTCACAAACCCGACCAAATTAGAATGGTGTTTGATTCCAGTGGTCAGTATGAAGGCATCTCCCTAAATAGCCTGCTCGTCACTAGGCCTAACCTAAACAACAGCCTTATAAGAGTACTGATTCGCTTCAGACAAGAACCTGTTGCAGCAATGGCCGACATTCAACAAATGTTTCATTGTTTTATCGTGAGGGAAGACAGCAGAAACTACCTCAGATTCCTATGGAACAAAGACAATGACGTCCGCATCAAGGTCATAGACTTCAGGATGAAGGTGCATGTCTTCTGGAACAGCCCCTCACCTGCAGTGGCCATCTATGGACTAAGACGGACAGCACAGGAAGGTGAGAGAGAGTATGGGTCTGATGCTCGTCTATTTATGGAAAGAAACTTCCACATAGATGATGAGCTTAAGTCTCTTCCCACAAGTGAAGAGACAATCGATCTGTTCTCTAGGACTCAGGAAATGCTGTCAACAGCAAACCTTAGACTCCACAAGATCATCTCCAACAGTAACAAGGTAATGAAAGCATTTCCATCTAAGGATCATGCTGCTGGTGTAAGGGATCTTGTTCTGGGTTCTGACGTTCCTCCCATGCAATGCAGCCTTGGTCTGCTTTGGGATATTAAGCAGGACATGTTCACTTTCAAGGTGTCAGCTTGTGATAAACCTTTCACTAAACGAGGAGTCCTATCTGTTGTGAACAGCATCTATGATCCTCTCGGGTTTATCGCACCCATCACCATTCAAGGCAAGATACTGTTGAGACAGTTGACCACCGAGAGTATGGATTGGGACACTCCGCTACCATCCCAGAAACAACAAAGTTGGGAGGCATGGAAGAAGTCTCTGAAGATCTTAGAGCATTTCCAAGTCCGACGATGTTATTCCCCAGGCACCCTTTCAGCCACTATCAGAAGAGAATTCCACTTTTTCTCCGACGCTTCTACAGAGGCTATAGCTGCCGTAGCCTACCTGAAGACCTTGGAAGAAGATAACAAGGTGCATTGTGGGTTCATCCTTGGTAAGGCAAAACTAACCCGGAAACCTGCTCACTCTGTTCAAAGACTTGAACTTTGTGCCGCCGTTCTGGCAGTGGGGTTAGCTGAAGCTATAAAAGATGAAATGGACATTGCTATTGATTCATTTACCTTCTACACAGACAGTAAAGTGGTACTTGGTTTCATCTACAACCAAACAAAACAATTTTATGTCTGTGTCAGCAATAGAGTAGAGCGCATCAGAAGCTTTTCTACCCCTGACCAGTGGTACTATGTCCCTACTGACATGAATCCAGCTGACCGTGGGACGAGACTCAACGCCGCATCTAAACTCAATGACAACATGTGGGTGTCACCTCCAAGGCCCTTGTATGAGGATTCCAGTTCAAGGGACTTCAACAACATTTATGAGCTGGTGGAACCAGAGTCTGACAAAGAGATCAGACCAATCATTTCTACTCACTACACTTCTGTGATGCCAAAATTTAAACAGATCTCTCCACTTTGAGCGTTTCTCAAGATGGTCAGCTGTCGTGCGGGCCATAGCTCATCTAATTCACATCACCCATTCCTTTGCCAGTAACAAGACATCAGAGTGTTGTGGCTGGCATATGTGTAGAGGACACCCTACCATTACCGATATCAGATATGCCAAGCAATTCATCATCCGATGTGTGCAACAAGAAGAATATGGTCACGAGATTGACAGTATCACAAGGGGTACTAGCCTGTCTAAGAACAGTTCTCTGTTTGAATTGAACCCAGTGATCGATCATCATGGATTGTTAAAGGTGGGTGGTCGTATAGAGAAGTCTGACCTATGTGATAAGGAGCAGAATCCTATCATCATCCCGGGTCAGCACTACATTGCTACGCTGTTGGTCCATCACTATCATGAAAGAGTGCAGCACCAAGGAAGACAGTTTACCAAAGGTGCTATAAGGTCCGTTGGCCTATGGATCGTGGGGATGAAGAGATGTGTCCCCTCAGTGCTCCATAAATGCATTAAATGTCAAAAATTAAGAGGAAAACAACATCAACAAATGGCAAATCTTCCAGCGGACTGGTTAAACACAGACCAGCCATTCTCGTACGTCGGCGTAGATGTTTTTGGCCCATGGTCAGTTGTTACAAGAAGGACCTGTGGTGGAGCTGCAAACAGTAAGTGGTGGGCCGTGCTGTTCACCTGTCTTAGCATCCGAGCAGTTTACATTGAGGTAATTGAATCCATGGATTCCTCTTGTTTCATCAATGCCCTCAGAAGATTCTTTTCTATCCGGGGACTCGCCAAGCAACTCAGATCTGACTGTGGCACTAACTTTGTGGGAGCGTGCAAAGAACTACAGTTGGACAACTTTTTGACTGACAATGGGTGTACTTGGGTGTTCAACCCTCCACATTCCTTGCATATGAGAGGATCCTGGGAATGTATGATTGGCATTGCTCGAAGAATCCTAGATTCGATGTTGCTGGATCACAAGTTACCCCTCACCCATGAAGTATTGGTTACCTTCCTGGCTGAAGTGTCTGCCATCTTAAACGCAAGACCATTGGTACCAGTATCATCGGACCCCAATGCACCAATGATCCTTACTCCTGCTACACTTCTTACTCAGAAGGTTTGAGCTGCCGCAAGCCCTCCAGGGAAGTTTGTGGACTGGGACATTTACAGACGTCAGTGGAAACAGGTACAACACTTGTCCAATGTCTTTTGGCACCGCTGGAAAACTGAATACCTGCACTTGCTTCAAAGCCGTCACAAATGGCAGACTGCAAAACCTAATCTCCAAGAGGGAGACCTCATCCTCCTTAAAGATAAAGAAGCTCATCGCAACGACTGGCCAATGGGTCTTATCACCAAGGTTACACCAAGCAATGACGGGAAGATCCGTAAGGTAGAAGTCAAGGTTACAAAAGGCGGTTCAACTCATATTTTTTTCTGTTCAGTCACTGAGCTTGTGTTACTTTTACCAAAGGAGGAACTCACATGAAAGTCATTGTTTATGGACACAGCTCACGGGAGCCTACCGCCATATATTCCTCCAGCTGTGTTGGAATATTCGAACATTTGAACTTTCTCCAGCTGATTGTTGGGTTGGTGGAAGTGTTTGCACGTTGCGGCTTCCCCAATCTGAAGATGGGTTTACGTTTGAACTTGGACTATCCTGCTGTTGAGGACTTTATTTCCAATTGGACCATGCAATTGGACTACAACTGTCATTGTTGTTATTACTTGCATGCTTGTTTTCTTTTTGTTTTTCAGGTCTACAGTGACATCCCCAGAGGACATCATAAAAATTATGAAATCTAAAGATTTCAGACAGGGAGTGTTATGTTCCATGAATGAGACATTTTACAGACTGTCCTGTACATTTTACATGCTGTATTGCAGTTTCTCATATTGTTTATTGTTGCTATGTGTTCCTGTGTTTTGCATAGCTGAAATCTTCCCTTTCCATGAAGTTTGTCCCTTCTGTCTCCCTCTGCTGGGTGTCATGTCACTTCCTTCTTCTTCTCCCGGTGTCTCAGTCTCCATCTTGGCTTCATTAGAGGCACATGTGCTTTCAGTTTGTCTGAAGAAAGTATTTTTTACCTGATGCTGTTTATGCGTTCAACAAGGATTCTTAAAGAAATCAAAGTCTCTTCTTGATTCTTCATAACATGTGTGCCTGCAGCTGAGTTAAGCTATCTGAGACCTTCGCCAATTGTAAGTAGGGTGAAGAGATTCAGCATCTCACAGAGCCATATTTGCAGCCACAGGCCCCGGGGATAGAATAATGCCTGCATCCTGACTAAATCTCCAGCTTCTGAGGCAGTTAGGGGAGGGAGCTGCCATGTAACCTAAAGGTGACACAGGGGAGGGGGCCCATAGTAAAATTCTACTTTCCTGTGGGACCCCTCCCCCATTGTGTCAACCACCTCTATTTTACTGTGGGTCCCCTTTCCCTCACTGAGCAGGTCCACAGAAAGTTAGAGGTAAAACAGTGGGGGAGGGGGGTCACAGAATATTGGGTGACATAGTGGGGGAGGGGGCCCACAGGGAAATAGAGGTGAAACAGTGAGGGAGGGGGCCCGCAGGAAAATAGAGGTGAAACAGTGGGGAAGGGGGCCCACAGGATATTGGGTGACACAGTGGGGAAGGGGATCCCCAGTTATTTAACACCTTTACAACATCCGCCTTACATGTATGGCGCGTGTTAACACTTGAACTACCGATGGAGTCATTTTGACTCCTTGCAATTTTTATTTCTCTTCTGTGACTGCATTTTTCCGAATTTCGGCTTGAGACTCGGTGACTTTTACTCATTTAGGATGAGAAAAAAGATTTTATGACAATAAATAATTTTGGGAAAAAAAGAGTACATTTTTTTCAAAATTTACCTTTACTTACCAAAAGGAGTCATTTTGACTCCCTGCTGTATTATGCAAGTCTTTGTCACTGAATGTTAATATTTCTTTTAATTATCATTTACTTGTATGTTAAGAATAAATGTTGGCTTTGATTTAGAATAATTAGCATTTTTGCAAATATGCTTGACATACACAGGACATATACAGGATATCCGTCAGTAAACTCTCTAGTGGACTACATAATTTCTGTAGAATATGGCCTGCAGTTTTTCTAATTGCTCATATGGCTTGAAGAACTGCACTAAATCCTGACGATATTCTTGATATTTTGCATTCTTTACATTCTATATACATTCTATACATTCTATATACATTCTATAAATGAAAGTTACAATAATACCAGGAGCAAGAAACTCTAAAAATAAACGAAAACAAGCCATGAGTCAAAATGACTCCATTCGGTAGTTCTAAGGCGGGGTCACCAGTCCGGTAGTCCTAGTGTTAAATGCCACTGTCAATCTCTGACAGAGGCATTTAACACATGCCAACATGCGTGCGCGTCATTCTCTCACCCATTGGCACTCATGATGTGATCGCAGATCGCCGATGGGTTGTCATGACAGCTAGGGGTCTTCTTCCTGTGGCCGGGCTTCAAAAGAGACCGTGATTTCTGCTATATGCAGTGATGCTGTGGCATCACTGTATATAATAGCACATGCGATCGCATGATCGCATCTTCATGTCCCCTAAGGGGGCTTACTGTACCAGTGAAAGGTAAAAAAAAAAACTTTAAAAAATTACCAAGGCCATTTGCACACGTTGCGGATTTTGTTGCGGATCAGCAGAGTTTTTCAGCGTGGAATTGCACCAAATCCGCAATGTATTGCCCAAGCAATGTCAGTCAATGGGAATCCAGAATTGATGTGCACATGCTGTGGAAAATTCAGCGCCAATTCACAGAGTTTTATTTTCTGCGGCATGTCAATTCTTTTTGCGGATCTGCAGCATATCTGCACCCATTGACTTCCATTGAGTCAGTCAAATCTGCCGCAAAACCACAGGTGTAAAAAGGTTTGCAGATTAGCTGCGGATTTGCATGCCAAAAACGCTGCAGAAAGGAAGGAGGAAGACTGTGTGGGCAGAGAATATGTGTGTGGGTGGAGAATATGTTTGTGGGTGGAGAATATGTGTGAGTGGAGAATATGTGCTGGTTTGTCTGCAGGTGTCTGTGTGTATCTGTGTGTGTGCGGGTATCTGTGTGTGTCTCTGTGTGTGTGCGGGTGTTTGCGGGTGTGAGCGGCTCTGTGTGGGTCTGTGTAGGTGTCTATGTGTGTCTGTCTGCGGGTGTCTGCATGTGTCTGTGTGTGTGTGAGGGTGTCTGTGGGTGTATCCGTGGCTGTTTTCGGGTCTGTGTGTTTGCCTGCAGGTGTCTGTGTGTGTGTAGCCAGGCATTGTCTGATAGGAATACTGCTCCCATCCGGCTATGTGTGCTGTCACATATAACAGTGACAGCGTGAGCCGATGATGGGAGAGTAGTCCCATCATCCGGAGCCTGTGTTCAAGTGTAAAAAAAAAAACACATTTACATAATCACATACAACATTCATACTCACCAAACACCTAATTCCCTGACGCCCTCGATCTCCTGCAACAAAAAGAAAATAACAAAACACCATATATTTACCTTTCTGCCATAGTCCATTTAATATCGAGCGTCCCACGACGATCTCACGTGTAGAACAGTCACATCGGGAGATGTGACCGCTCTACACAGCTCTGGTGATACACTGACAGGAGGTGTTCCTCACGTAGTGTATCACTACGCTTCCATGAGAGAGTTCACCAGAGTTTGTGCTGTCACTTGCGGCACCGCTGCGTTAGAAAATTCTCATGCAGCGGTGCCATAAGTGAGAGCACGAACTCCGGTGAACTCTCAGTGTATCACTGGAGACCATGCAGAGCAGTCACATTTCCCGATTTCCGATGTGATTGTTCTACATGGCAGATCAGAGTGGGACACTCATTATTAAATGGACTATGGCGGACAGGGAGTATTTGTGTTTATTATTTTATTTTTGTTGCAGGAGATCGAGGGAGTCAGGGATTAGGCAATGCCATAAGTATGGTTAATTAAGATTAATAAAGGACTTTATTCTGGCCGTGTCTTTATTTACCATACAACTATAGGATTACTAATGGATAGGTGTCTTATAGATGCTTCTCCATTACTAATCTGTGGGCTTGATGTCACCTGACAATACAAAGGTGACATAAACCCCACAAATATGAACCCCACTTGCCACCGCTACAGGGCAAGCGGGAAGAGCGAGGCTAAGTGCCAGAATTGGTGCATCTATAAGATGCGCCATTTCTCGGGTAGCTGAGAGCTGTTTTTTTAGCCTGGGGGGTGCAAAAAAACATGGCCTCTTCCCAGGCTATTAATATCAGCTGGCAGCTGTCTGTGGAGCGCCCCCACACCGCCGCAGGGCTGAGGGGTACCCGGGGCCGGGCCTCTGAGTCTCAGTTCTGGGGTTGTCACGGTGGCTAGACCCGGTCCGTGGCCCTGTCTGTCAGTGGGGGACGTCCGGTGCGATAAGTGGTGTTGTAACGGTGCAGGTCGCGGCGAATAACGAGGACACCAGGTTGCAGTCTCTTTACCTCTTTACTGGAGATCTCTGAGTCCTCAGTCCAGAATACGGTTCACCAGGCTGCGCAAGTCCGACCGGTCCAATGGCACCTCCAGAGTTCTCCTCACAGGTGGAAATCAGTGCCCTCCTTCTAGCGCTGTGTGTTGTAGTCCTTCCCTGCTGTGCTCACGGAAAGTACCCCACAACGGTTGTGTCTGTTTCTTAAGTTCCCTCACAACTCGATTACTTGATGTTCTTCTCGTATTCCATCCCGCCCTGTTATTCAGGTTGGAACGGCACCCGTTTGTCAGGTAGGCCTGGAGTTCTTCCGGGACCCTAGAGACGCCCCTCTCCCGCAATTGCCCCCCAAGACTTCATAGGTGATATGTGTTAGACAGCCCGCCTTAAACTGACTGCCCTGCCGCTGTTTGGAGTATGGCTTGAAGCTGTATGCTATTCCACTCCCTCGGCGTTCCGGCCACCGGTAGTGCGCCTCAGTAGGATGTTGCTCCGGTCTTACAGCATGACCCCTACTGGTATTCTCCTTTCGCTTGATCTCGTTTCTCACTCAGCACAATCTATCTCGCTTCTAGTCCTTTCTTAGGGCACCGCCGCTATGCTGAGCAGGCACGGTCCCGTTACGTTCTTTCCAATGCCAAGCCTCTGTCAGGATCCCACCCCTGACAGAGGCCCTACTGTCTCTTCCTCCACAACACCCTCTGCCACAAGGTGTTGCTTCGCTCAATCCAGTCAGCTTTCTCCTCTAACTTCCTGCCTGACCCCCAGTTTACCCACTATGGTGGGGAGTGGCCTAATGAATAGAACCCTTAGCTCCCCCCGGAGGCCCAGCTGTGAAACATATTGGTGTCTGTGATACCTGCTCAGAGGAACTCCTTCAGTGCCATCGAACGCACCATGGCTCCCCATAGTGGCGGATCCACAGTACTGCAACGACCAGGACTCTGGGGCGCTGCACTCCCCCCTGGTTAAACACAGTACTCCGGGACTGGGAAGAAAACAACAAAACAGGTTAGCAAAAAGACATACAATTTTGTTGAGTGCAAAACAATAAGAATACTTGAACAGGCTTCCCTTTATGGGAGGTGAGGACACTTTTAACGTTACAAACATAATTAAATATCATAGCAACAGGCTCCAATTAACTCTCATTACCCAACCGGGTATTCTACTAAGTGCAAATTTTGTGAACAATAATTTAACATTGCCTTTAAGGATTCACACTCTAAATCCACTAAAGACCTTCCTATAATCACATTATAAGGTATTCTAACTTTTCATTCGCCTTCTTTGGAATCTGCAGGACCGCCTGTCCTATCGGCGCCAGACCTACTGCCTCTCCTTTCTGTTACAGGACCGCCCCGTTCAGCCAGGGCCTACTGCCTTTTCAACTACTATACATAGTATAGAACATAACTTTACTTTCAATTTGAGAACACTGAGCCGGCTCTACTTGGCTCCTATAAGGACTCGCTCCCTAACCCCTACGGGTTCACTCTCTGTCCTTAGTAACGAACTAACTTTCTATGGGGACTCAGGGTTTACCTTCTATCCTCACCTTCGTTATTACTTCCTTTCTTTCAACTATGCAGGACTCTAATTCTTCCCCTACAGGCTCTCTGCATCTTTCCTTTTAAAGAACATTATCTAGGTTTCACATTTCAAACAGATTAAACACACATAACTTTTCTTTATGCATAACAGTTACATTTCTTCCAGAGCATCATCATATTACGGTTCTAAAACAGTATCACTTTCAAGTTTAGGTCACACATCCCCCTTAAGAGGGGATCAAGTCTTTCTGAGGTAGCTCGTCTTCTCAGCCTACCAGTCTTTGCTCAGCAAAGGTTCCAGAACGGTATCTTCGCAAAGAGTCTTTAAGTAAAACCAGTAGAAAGCGCCTTTAAGAAGGTGCAAACTATTTACACGAAAGTTTGGATCATGCACTGTTCATGATTTCTCAGTTTGTAAAACTTATGCAAAAACTGGTAGGAAAAACAAACAATAGGGATCCCGGGTCAACTAAGGGATCCATAAAGAGTTAACCCTGAACGGGTTTAGCAGCAAACAGTATACAAACAGTTAACGGACAAAACTATTTACATTTTCATAAAAGAGCAGTAATACTTTACTGTTGTGAAGCGGGAGGTGGTCTCCTGTCCGGTCTCACCAGGCCAACGGATCGCACTGGTGAGCCAGGACGCGGTTCTGGTCCCAGCAATGATAAAATCCCTCGCCGGGAGGTCCTCCTTGTCGACAGGCGTATACGTCCCTCCGGGGCACGGCGAGATTGGGCTTCTTGCGGTTCCGCAGGGCCGGGCTCCGCTGTCTTCCCTTTGTGGTCACCTTTTTCCGGTGCTTCAGCAGCAGCCTGGAAGGCAGTGCACCGCTGCACGCCTCGTGCCATCCAGCCAGCTTCCCCCGTAGCCCTCCTCCATCGGGTATAAGTCACCGTATCGCCTGGTTCCAGGTCGCGATCGAACCTCCCGCAGCAAGGTTCCACCTCCTCCCGGTCTACACGAACTTGCACCGGTTCCCCGATCTCTTGGATCACTCCTCTTCCACACTGAGGGTTAAAGGCCACCACTACGCCCCAATGTGATGTCGGGATCTCCGGAGTGCTCTGCAGATCGACCGGCTCCGCAGGCTGGGGCCGGCTCCGCCACGCAGCCATCAAGCGCCGCGGGTGTTCGACCTCGGGCATTATCTTCAGGCCTGTTGTCTGCAGCGCATTTCCAGCTGCGGCCGAGTTAGGAGAAGCAGAGGACATTGAAGCCAAGCAGATCTCCGTGGGCTGGCCAAGCCTAGCAACCACGCGGGCATCGGCCTCCAGGCGGGCGACGTCTTGCCGGGCCTCTGCCGCGGCTATGCTCTCTTCCGACGGCGGCCGGGGAGGTCGGCCCATCGTTGATCCGGATAGGGTTAGTCCCCGCAGCGACGGCGTATCCTGGGCTACATTGGGCTGTCCAACCTTTCTCCGCGCCCGATCCTTCTCATACGGGTCTTCTCGTGCGGCCATCTTTATCGCTTCTCCCTCGTCTTTTTCCCGCGGTCTCTTCCGTGGGCGGTCCCGTCCCCATGGTCTCCACCCTCCGACCAGGATCAGGAGGCGGACCTCGGCTGTTGACGGGCACGTCCTCAGGACACAGAAATACTTAGACTGGGCGGCCATTGTGGTTCGCGCTCTCCAGCTTGTCTACGCCCACCTCACGCCCTTCTTCTTCTCCTGCGCTCTCCTCAGCGCTGCAATGGCGGCGGATTTTGGCGGCAACTGGCGCAGCACACAGTCTTTGCAATAAAGTACAGTTCAAGCACAAGAAATCACAGTTCCAAGGCACACATGACCTGATTCTTCAGGCTTAAGTAGATCCTGTTCGTGACGCCAAGTTGGATCGCCCCCACACCGCCGCAGGGCCGAGGGGTACCCGGGGCCGGGCCTCTGAGTCTCAGTTCTGGGGTTGTCACGGTGGCTAGACCCGGTCCATGGCCCTGTCTGTCAGTGGGGGACGTCCGGTGCGATAAGTGGTGTTGTAACGGTGCAGGTCGCGGCGAATAACGAGGACACCAGGTTGCAGTCTCTTTACCTCTTTACTGGAGATCTCTGAGTCCTCAGTCCAGAATACGGTTCACCAGGCTGCGCAAGTCCGACCGGTCCAATGGCACCTCCAGAGTTCTCCTCACAGGTGGAAATCAGTGCCCTCCTTCTAGCGCTGTGTGTTGTAGTCCTTCCCTGCTGTGCTCACGGAAAGTACCCCACAACGGTTGTGTCTGTTTCTTAAGTTCCCTCACAACTCGATTACTTGATGTTCTTCTCGTATTCCATCCCGCCCTGTTATTCAGGTTGGAACGGCACCCGTTTGTCAGGTAGGCCTGGAGTTCTTCCGGGACCCTAGAGACGCCCCTCTCCCGCAATTGCCCCCCAAGACTTCATAGGTGATATGTGTTAGACAGCCCGCCTTAAACTGACTGCCCTGCCGCTGTTTGGAGTATGGCTTGAAGCTGTATGCTATTCCACTCCCTCGGCGTTCCGGCCACCGGTAGTGCGCCTCAGTAGGATGTTGCTCCGGTCTTACAGCATGACCCCTACTGGTATTCTCCTTTCGCTTGATCTCGTTTCTCACTCAGCACAATCTATCTCGCTTCTAGTCCTTTCTTAGGGCACCGCCGCTATGCTGAGCAGGCACGGTCCCGTTACGTTCTTTCCAATGCCAAGCCTCTGTCAGGATCCCACCCCTGACAGAGGCCCTACTGTCTCTTCCTCCACAACACCCTCTGCCACAAGGTGTTGCTTCGCTCAATCCAGTCAGCTTTCTCCTCTAACTTCCTGCCTGACCCCCAGTTTACCCACTATGGTGGGGAGTGGCCTAATGAATAGAACCCTTAGCTCCCCCCGGAGGCCCAGCTGTGAAACATATTGGTGTCTGTGATACCTGCTCAGAGGAACTCCTTCAGTGCCATCGAACGCACCATGGCTCCCCATAGTGGCGGATCCACAGTACTGCAACGACCAGGACTCTGGGGCGCTGCATCTGCCTAGCCTTTGCTGGTTTGATTTTATAAGGGGACCCATGTCAATTTTTTTCTGGGGTTCCCCTGTAAACTATCCAGTAAAAGCTAAGCAAACATCTGTGAGCTGATATTAATAGCATGGGAACATTTATGGCTATTGGCTCCTTCCCAGAATATTAGCATCAGCCCTCAGCTGTCGGCTTTCCCTCTGCTGGTTAAGAAATTTACGTGGCATCACTCGCAATTTTCTTTTAGGTTATGTTCCCATGGTCAGGAACTGGCAGCGCTTTGGACGCAGCACATGTCCGCTCCATCCAAAGTACTGCTGACTTTTGAACGCAGGTGATTCCACATGTGTTCATCTAACCGTACGGAATCACCGTGCTCTATTCTTTGTATGGGGATGTTTATCTTGTGGAGATGGAGCATCTCCGCAAGATAAATTGACATGCTGTGGTCTGGAAAGATACGCTGCATGTCTGTCTCCGCAGGGAAGCCTCGGGTGCCGCTGCACGCATATTGGAGATGGGATTTCTTCAAATCCTATCCAGTATGCTGTAACATCTGGCAGCTGCGGGTTGGACGCTGCAGATGTATGCAGCATCCAACCCACAGCGTTTACTGGCCGTGGGAACATACCCTTACAAAGTTTTTGAAAATTAAACAGATATTGTGTTTCACGAAAATTTTGTGTGTGTGTGTCTCTTTAGTTAACTCCTTATGTACCATTTTATTAATGAGGGTATCTGGTTGACACCTGTTCATTACTAAACCTCAGGCTTGGTATTACATATATATATATATATATATATATATATATATATATATATATATATATATACAGTATATATATATATATATATATATATATATATATATACAGCTCTGGCAAAAATGAAGAGACCACTGCACAGTTTTATAAAAATCAACTTCTGTACATGTCTGACAGCCATTCCATTCCAGTGTCGGTTGAATTCCAACCAGAGTACACCTCATTCTACTTAATGTGCTTCTGATTAGGTGATCACCTGAACCAAATCTTATTTAACGAAGGCAAGTATAAAAAACACTGCTGTGGTGTTCACAATCCTTTTGCAGTAGGACAAGCTGGATGACAAGACAAGTGCTAGTAATAACCCAAAAGTAATAGGAATGAAAAAATAACTTTGAACCATGCCAAAGGAGTTGAAAAGTAAAGTATTGAGTGAGGAAAAGAAGGGCTCAATTCTGGCTTTACTAGCAGAGGAACACAGTGAGCGTCATGTTGCCTCCATCCTTAAAATTTCTAAGATGGCAGTCTATTACAACAAGGTCAAGCAGCAGACATTGGGGACAATGAAGCTACAGACTGGCAGAGGGTGAAAATGACTCTCCACTGACTGGGATAACCGTCATCTTGTTCGAATGTCACTCAGCAATCTCAGGATGACAGCAAGTGACCTACAAAAGGAATGGCATATGGCAGCTGGGGTGAATTGCACAGCAAGAACAGTTCATAACAGGCTCCTAGAGGCCGGTCTCAAGTCATGTAAAGCTAGATAAAAGCCTTTCATCAATGAGAAGCAAAGGAGAGCCAGGCCGAAGTTTGCCAAAGACCATAAGGATTGGACCATAGAGGACTGGAGTAAGGTAATCTTCTCTGATGAGTCTAATTTTCAGCTTTGCCCAACACCTAGTCATCTAATGGTTAGACGGAGACCTGGAGAGGCGTACAAGCCACATTGTCTTCCACCTACTGTGAAATTTGGTGAAAGATCGGTGATGATCTGGGGATGCTTCAACAAGGCTGGAATTGGGCAGGTTAATCTTTGCAAACGACGTATGAATCAAGCTGCATACAAGGTTATCCTGGAAAAACATTTGATTCCTTCTGCTTAGGCAATGTTCGTCAACTCTGAGGACCGTTTTTTCTAGCAGGACAATGTGCCATGCCACACAGCTAGGTCAATCAAGGTGTGAATGAAGGACCACCACATCAAATCCCTGTCATGACAGCCCAATCTCCAGAGCTGATGTCATGTCGGACGCTATTCACACTAGGGCGTCTGACAGACAGCGGTAATTCCACTTACGTCCTCTATACGCTCAGTGGCGCCAGCTAGACTTGATCCAGGTTGCTCAGGGTTAATCTAGCTGGTAATCGGGTTGGAGGCTGGGTCACGCCCACGGCTTTTAAATAGTCATGCTGGACTTTGGGCATTCCCGATTATAGCTTGTGCCTCGTGCCTAGTGATTCTGGTCTGGAGTGGTGGTCTTGGAGAAGTAATATCGTATCTGGTGGTGTATTATCCTTTGTTATATTTCTCCTTCCTATATTTGTATTTGTTTTGCCCTGTGCACATTATTGTGTTTTTCCTGTGTGCCTGCGGAATGGTGCGTTTTAAGTTTTCCCTGTCTGTGCTTTCTGTGGGGGTTGGTGTGTGGTCTCTTCACTGGGTGGCGGGTGGTGGTTTCAGCATAGGGCTGAAACAGGAGTTAGGGCCAGGTCTGGTGGCCCAGACAAGCACACCATTAGTGTAAATTCTGGGAGAGGGACAGACAGGGTTTCCCCTAGTCTGAGGGATATCGCAGGGGCCCGGGTAACCAGCCTTAGCCTCCCTAGGCTCCCCGTGACACCTGAACCCCATTGAAAACCTCTGGAATGTAATCAAGAGGAAGATGGATAGTCACAAGCCAACAAACAAAGAACTGCTTACATTTTTTTTCCAGGAGTGGCATGAGGTCACCCAAAAGAAGTGTGAAAGACTGGTGGAAAGCATGCCAAGACACATGAAAGCTGTGATTAAAAATCATAGTTATTCCACAAAATATATTGATTTTTGTTAAAACATTAGTATTGTTGTTTCTAAATGATTATGAACTTGTTTTTTGGCATTATTTGAGGTCTGCAAGCAATGCATTTTTTGTTATTTTGACCATTTCTCATTAAATAAATACAAAATGTATTGCTTGGAGCTTCGGAGACATGTTGCCAGTAGTTTATAGAATCAGACAAACTGAAATTTTTTTAGTGGTCTCTTAATTTTTGCCAGAGCTGTATGTACAGTACCGACCAAAAGTTTGGACACACCTTCTCATTTAAAGATTTTTCTGTATTTTCATGACTATGAAAATTGTACATTCACACTGAAGGCATCAAAACTATGAATTAACACATGTGGAATTATATACTTAACAAAAAAAGTGGGAAACAACTGAAATTATGTCTTATATTCTAGGTTCTTCAAAGTAGCCACCTTTTGCTTTGATGACTGCTTTGCACACTCTTGGCATTCTCCTGATGAGCTTCAAGAAGTGGTCACCGGGAATGGTCTTCTAACAATCTTGAAGGAGTTACCAGAGATGCTTAGCACTTGTTGTTCAGGTCTGGTGACTGTGGAGGCCAGGTCATCTGGCATAGCACCCCATCACTCTCCTTCTTGGTGAAATACCCCTTACACAGCCTGGAGGTGTGTTTGGGGTCATTGTCCTCTTGAAAAATAAATGATGGTCCAACTAAACGCAAACCGGATGGAATAGCATGCCGCTGCAAGATGTTCTGATAGCCATGCTGGTTCAGTATGCCTTCAATTTTGAATAAATCCCCAACAGTGTCACCAGCAAAGCACCCCTTCACCATCGCACCTCCTCCTCCATGCTTCAGAGTGGGATAGTGTTGAGCATTCCGATACTGCAAGTATCGGGTATCGGCCGATACTTGCTGTATCGGAATTCCGATACCGAGATCCGATATTTTTGTGATATCGGGTATCGGTATCGAAACAACATTAATGTAAAAATGTGTAAAAGAGAGAATTAAAATAAAAAATATTGCTATACTCACCTCTCCGACGCAGCCTGCACCTTACCGAGGGAAGCGGCAGCGTTCTTTGTTTAAAATTCGCGCTTTTCTTTCCTTTACGTGAGTCCCGGCTTGTGATTGGTTGCGTGCCGCCCATGTGACCGGGACGCAACCAATCACAGCAAGCCGTGACGTAATTTCAGGTCCTTCAGGATTTTAAAATTACGTTCCGGCGTTGTGATTGGTTGCATCGCAGTCACATGGGCGACGCAACCAATCACAGCAAGCCGTGACGTAATTTCAGGTCCTTAAGGATTTTAAAATTATGTCCCGGCTTTGTGATTGGTTGCGTCGCAGTCACATGAGAGACACAACCAATCACAAGCCGTGACGTCACGGGAGGCTGGACACGCGCGAATTTTAAAATGCGCGCGTGTCCAGCCTCCCGGCTTGTGATTGGTTGACCGCGGCGCAACCAATCACAAGCCGTGACGTCACGGGAGGCTGGACACGCGCCCATTTTAAAAAGCGCGCGTGTCCAGCCTCCCGTGACGTCACGGCTTGTGATTGCTTAATGGCGGCCATGTTGCCGGGACACGGACCAATCACAGCAAGCCGTGACGTAATTTCGTCACGGCTTGCTGTGATTGGTCCGCGTCCCGGCAACATGGCGCCGTGACCAATCATAAGCCGGGACGTCACTGGAGGCTGGACACGCGCGCTTTTTAAAATGGGCGCGTGTCCAGCCTCCCGTGACGTCCCGGCTTGTGATTGGTTAATGGCGGCCATGTTGCCGGGACGCGGACCAATCACAGCAAGCCGTGACGTAATTTCGTCACGGCTTGCTGTGATTGGTCCGCGTCCCGGCAACATGGCCGCCCTGACCAATCACAAGCCGGGACTTCATGTAACCAAGTAAAAGCGCGAATTTTAAACAAACAACGCTGCCGGTTCCCTCGCTGAGGTCCAGGCTGCGTCGGAGAGGTGAGTATAGCGATATTTTTTATTTTAATTCTTTCTTTTACACATTTATATGGATCCCAGGGCCTGAAGGAGAGTTTCCTCTCCTTCAGACCCTGGGAACCATCAGGAATACCGTCCGATACTTGAGTCCCATTGACTTGTATTGGTATCGGGTATCGGTATCGGATTGGATCCGATACTTTGCCGGTATCGGCCGATACTTTCCGATACCGATACTTTCAAGTATCGGACGGTATCGCTCAACACTAGAGTGGGAACCAGGCATGTAGAGTCTATCCGTTCACCTTTTCTGCGTCGCACAAAGACACTGTGGGTGGAACCAATGATCTCAAATTTGGACTCATCAGACCAAAGCACAGATTTCCACTGGTCTAAAGTCCATTCCTTGTGTTCTTTAGCCCAAACAAGTCTCTTCTGCTTGTTGCCTGTCCTTAGCAGTGATTTCCTAACAGCTATTTTACCATGAAGGCCTGCTGCACAAAGTCTCCTCTTAACAGTTGTTGTAGAGATGTGTCTGCTGCTAGAACTCTGTGTGGCATTGACCTGGTCTCTAATCTGAGCTGCTGTTAACCTGCAATTCTAAGGCTGGTGACTCGGATAAACTTATCCTCAGAAGCAGAAGTGACTCTTGGTCTTCCTTTCCTGGGGCGGTCCTCATGTGAGCCAGATTCTTTGTAGCGCTTGATGGTTTTTGCCTCTGCACTTGGAGACACTTTCAAAGTTTTCCCAATTTTTCGGACTGACTGACATTCATTTCTTAAAGTAATGATGGCCACTTGTTTTTCTTTACTTAGCTGCTTTTTTCTTGCCATAATACAAATTCTAACAGTCTATTCAGTAGGACCATCAGCTGTGTATCCACCAGACTTCTGCACAACACAACTGATGGTCCCAACCCCATTTATAAGTAAGAAATCCCACTTATTAAACCTGACAGGGCACACCTGTGAATTGAAAACCATTCCCGGTGACTACCTCTTTAAGCTAATCAAGAGAATGCCAAGAGTGTGCAAAGCAGTCATCAAAGCAAAAGGTGGCTACTTTGAAGAACCTAGAATATAAGACATATTTTCAGTTGTTTCACACTTTTTTGTTAAGTATATAATTCCACATGTGTTAATTCATAGTTTTGATGCCTTCAGTGTGAATGTACAATTTTCATAGTCATCAAAATACAGAAAAATCTTTAAATGAGAAGGTGTGTCTAAACTTTTGGTCTGTACTGTATATACAGTATGTACACTGTTTAAAAAAATAAAGGGAACACTTAAACAACAGACTATAACTCCAAGTAAATCAAACTTCTGTGAAATCAAACTGTCCACTTAGGAAGCAACACTGTTTGACAATCAATTTCACATGCAGTTGTGCAAATGGAATAGACAACAGATGGAAATTATTGGCAATTATCAAGACACACTCAATAAAGGAGTGGTTCTGCAGGTGAGGACCACAGACCACATCTCAGCACCAATACTTTCTGGTTGATGTTTTTGTCACTCTTGAATGTTGGTTGTGCTTTCACACTCGTGGTAGCATGAGACGGACTCTATAACCCACACAAGTGGCTCAGGTAGTGCAGCTCATCCAGGATGGCACATAAATGCGAGCTGTGGCAAGAAGGTTTGCTGTTTCAGCATAGTGTCCAGAGGCTGGAGGCGCTACCAGGAGACAGGCCAGTACACCAGGATACGTGGAGGGGGCAGTAGGAGGGCATCAACACAGCAGCAGGACTGCTACCTCAGCCTTTGTGCAAGGAGGAACAGGAGGAGCACTGCCAGAGCCCTGCAAAATGACCTCCAGCAGGCCACAAATGTGCATGTGTCTGCACAAACGGTTAGAAAACAAATCCATGAGGATGGTCTGAGTGCCCGACGTCCACAGATGGGGGTTGTGCTCACAGCTCAACACCATGCAGGATGCTTGGCATTTGCCACAGAACACCAGGATTGGCCACTGGCACCCTGTGCTCTTCACAGATGAAAGCAGGTTCACACTGAGCACATATGACAGATGTGACAGAGTCGGGAGATGCCGTAGAGAGCCATCTGCTGCCTGAAACATCCTTCAACATGACCGGTTTGGCAGTAGGTCATTAATGGTGTGGGGTGGCATTTCTTTGGAGGGCCACACAGACCTCCATTTGCTCGCCAGAGGTAGCCTGACTGCCATTAGGTACCTAGATGAGATCCTCAGACCCCTTGTGAGACTTAATGCTGGTGCGTTGGTCCTGGGATCCTCCTAATGCAGGACAATGCCAGACCTCACGTGGCTTGAGTGTGTCATCAGTTCCTGCAAGATGAAGGCATTGAAGCTATGGACTGGCCCGCCCATTCCCCAGACCCGAATCCGATTGAACACATCTGGGACATCATGTCTCGCACCATCCACCAATGTCACGTTGCACCACAAACTGTCCAGGAGTTGCCGGATGCTTTAGTCCAGGTCTGGGAGGAGATCCCTCAAGAGACCATCCGCCACCTAGTCAGTAGCATGCCCAGGCTTTGTAGGGAGGTCATACAGGCACGTGGAGGCCACACACACTACTGAGCATCATTTCCTTGTCTTGAGGCATTTCCACTGAAGTTGGATCAGCCTGTAACTTCATTTTCCACTTTGAAAATGCATACAAATCTGCATGAAAAATCCGCATCAAATCTGCATAAACAATGCATAAAAATGCATCAAATTCACATGGATTTTCAACTGTGTTTTCTGCCAAGAGAAGAAGAGTCCGTGCAGATTTTTTCAACAGCAAATCTGCAATGTGCGCATATACCCTAAAAGTTCAAATCACCCCATTTTTATTTAAAAAGTAAAAAATACACATATTTGGTATTGCCGCATTTAAGTACATACATATAATCCCTTCAAAACTTCACTTTTAATTTTTTGCAATATAAAACCCAGACCCAGTAATTAAGAAAGCTTGGTTAGATACCATATATGATAAAGAAAAAAATATCACCAAATTGATCACCTATTAAGGTCCTAAATAAACCGACTGCTCATACCTGCCGTGCTGTGGAGGTTGGCACCCTAAGAAACAATTTTTTTGGTGCCCCCACTCAATGCAGGCTGGCCCTCTCTTCCCTACAATGTCCCTCTCAATACAGGTGGGGAAACAATATAGCTAAGAGCAGTGGTGAAAAAAGAAAGAAAAACATCAAATATAAATAGATAAATAAATCACCATTTAGGCCTTAAAAGGCACCTCCAGATAACATAATAACAATCCCAACACACTGCATAAGCTGCAGATATGATAGCTTATAGTGTCAGCCAAAATTCCAGTCCGTGGATGACTGTCATTGTCCCAGACCCATCATGGACAAATGGTCAATTTCATAACAAGACAAATCCATTCAAGGCCAAACAAATGCCAAAGAGACTTTCTTGGTAGACAATAAAAGTAACTTAACGTGTGTTGGTGTCGCCCCGACGCGTTTCCCTGTTCTCACGGTTCATCAGGAGGAAGTAATGTGGATGTTCATGATGCCGGATGCTGTTGTGAATTCTGCTCTTGGGCTCCCTCCGGTGGTTGTTGGTGGTAGTGCAGTTGTCTTGGGGTTGTAATCTGGGCAGGTGTTTCTGCTGATTGCAGCTCTATTAGGTATTTAGGTGTGCAGGATCCATGAGTCTGTGCCAGTTGCTCATTGTACTTGGAGGAATTGCATCTCTCTCTGGCTCCTCATGCCCTGCTGCCAATTCAACTAAGATAAGTGTCTGTTTTTTTGTCTCTGTGCACACATGCAGTGTGCTTTGCAATTCAGTGCAATTTATTGTGTTTTTGTCCAGCTTAGACTTTGTTTGGATTTTTCAGTCATGCTGGATTCTCAGGAGATGCAGATATACTTTCTATGTCTTTAGTTAGATGTGGAATATTTGTATTATCTGCTGTGGATATTTTTAGGATTTTAATACTGACCGCTTAGAATTCTGTCCTATCCTTTTCTATTTAGCTAGAAGTGCATCTTTTGCTAAATCCTGTTTTTCTGCCTGCGTGTGTCTTTCCTCTTATACTCACAGTTAATATTTGTGGGGGGCTGCCTATCCTTTGGGGTTCTGCTCTGAGGCAAGATAGAATTCCCTATTCCATCTATAGGGGTATTTAGTCCTCCGGCTGTGTCGAGATGTCTAGGACATGTTAAGTACATCCCACGGCTACATCTAGTTGCGGTGTTAGTTTAGGGTTTGCGGTCAGTACAGGTACCACCTACTCCTGAGAAAGTCTCTCATGCGGCTCCAAGGTTACCAGATCATAACAGGATGCTATATAGATGAATGGTATTGCCGCATTCAGAAAAGTCAGATCTATCAAAATATAAAAACAATTAACCCGATCAGTAAACACTGTAAACAGAAACAATTCAAGAATGCCAAATGTCCTTTATTCTGGCTGCTACAATTCCACAAAGAAAGCTATAACAAGTGATCAAAACATCACATCTATCCAAAAATGGTACTAATAAAAACATTGTCTCTCCCAACAAAAAAAAAGCTATCAAGTGTAACACCCCAGTTAACCAGTTGTTACAGTGGCATTGCTTTCCTCATGAGGAGAGTGATACCATGCTTGGAAGCGAGGAAGGATCCCTTTAGCAGGTATTCACAAACATGCAACATGTTCTTACTCCTGGCCAGAAGGGGGAGCTCTGATCCAGTTTGTGGGTGGCTCCCCTATATATATTCTGGCTGGAGGGAAAGTAGAGGAGTCTGTCAGAGGCAGGGACAGCAGTCAGTCTGTGAGAGAGACTCAAAGAGGAAAGAGTGGGGCAGTGCAGCCACCTGAGGTGCTGCAGCTCCTGGAAGGGAGAGAGGAAAGAGCGGAACAAGCTGTAGAGACCGCAAAGGAGGAAAAGGAGCAAATGAGTGTTAAGAGCTGGAGGGAAGCTGCAAGTGAGCTTCCTCCACGCTGAAGCTCAGAATTCCGGTAGCCGGAAGACCGAGGTTGTGGGAGTAACTTCATTCCCCACAGCAGAAACCGGTGGACAGCTAGATTTCAAGTCACCTGTCCACCATTAACACCCGAAAAGACATAGTAGCAGATAGAGCCCAGCGTCATCTGAGAGACCCTGTAAAATGGCTCAAGGTACCTGTCATGCGGGTAGTGTCCTACCTAAAGAGGGACAGATAGAACGTGAGGACCTTGTGTAAGGCCTAAGGCAGCAAGGGAGTACAACACAGCGCTAGAAGGAAGGCTTCCAACCCCACCTGGTTAGGGGGATTCCAGATTTTCTTCCAAGCCGGCCAGACCATACCAGTACCTGTGATCCGGTACCCTGGACTGTGGCTGCCTGAATTCTACAGTAAAGAGGTAAAGAGACTGCAACTTTGTGTCCTCTGTTTCTTTCTACACCATCTACCATCTGTCCCTTCTACACCGGGAGCCCTGGGGACCCCAGCTTCACCTGTGGGAAACATACCATCTTTGCTGCAGTGCCATCTCCCCAAGTTGACCCCTTTAAGCAGCATCGGTCATCCCTGACTGAGCACCACAGGTGGTGTCAAGAACAAACTTTATAAACTTTATTTCCATTCACTATTCTCCCTTTTATTGGACGCCCAGGGCCATGGACCGGGTTGTTGCCACCATGACCACCCCTTTAATGACGTCCGGACCCAGTCACGAGTACTTCCAGGCCTTGGCGGGCGCTCCACATACAGCTTCCCCGTGTGTAATAAAATACGCAGCAGTTGCCATCTTCTGCTGCTGTGTCGTTGCTTCTGTTTTCTTCGTTGCAGTGGAATATGGCCACCGGTAAGTATTTTACTATACACACTGGATCTATATTACTGATACAACTCCTGTGGTTAAATAAAAATATAACCTGGAGTGGTATTTTAAATAAGATGATATGTCAGCACTTCTGTATGATATAGTATATGGAGTATGTGTCCCGTGTGGTGTAGTATGTTGAGGATCTGTCAGTTCTCCTGTGTGGTGTAGTATACAGCGGATTTGTCAGCTTTCCTGTGTCGTGTAGTATATGGAGGATGGGTCCTGTCTAGTGTAGTATATAGAGTATCTGTCAAACCTCCTGTGTGGTGTATGGAGGATCTGTCCACTTTCCTGTGTGTGTTGTGTAGTATATAGAGGAAGGGTCCTGTGTAGTGTAGTATATAGAGGATCTATCAGCTCTCCTGTGTGGTGTAGTATATAGGATCTATCCTGTGTGATATTTTTACATAACTGCATGGTGGGCCCCAAGAATGATTTCTCTCTGGTGGGCCCAAGGTACTCCAATCTGACGCTGGTTGTGAAATATGCTTAGGGATAACAGATAGTTTTCTGGGGTACACTCAGAATGTCTTGCCAGTCTTCCTCATCTATATTGCCTTGTTTTTGTACCCAATTGATTCTGCTACGGTATATCAAACTGTCTTTTGATGATTTACCAGGTGTATAATGTCGATATCATACCATTGAGGCTACATTTAATCAGCATTGAAGAAATTGAAAGGTTAAGAAGTTCCAAACTGGCCAAACTGAGTGTGAAGAGCATGCTTTAATTGTAAATATCGAAATAGCATTGAGTTAGGAAGATCAAACACTTCCTGTAGAGTCTGGAATGTGTTAAGCCCTGATTGTGAATGAATATTTTCAAGGTAGGTTATTCACTTGCTTATTCAAAGTTCCCGATCTTGGAGATTAACCCCTTCCCGACAGGCACCATACATGTGTAATGACCAGAGGTCCGAATAAGATCCAGTGAGTCACAAACTGAGACAGAAATAACAACACTTCCTTTACTGTAATAGGAGTTGAAGTGAAATTCAATATTGAATGAAACAGCCTCAGATTCCCCTATTATTTACAAACATTCAGACAGGGCTGAAATCAATGTGCCAATCCCAAAGTTCCCACTTTAAGTGTATTACACTGAGGTTTTTTAGAAGAAATTTACCTAGCAAAAGGTCAAACAAGGTACTGAGAAAACAGGTGTAAATCGGATGAGGTGGTATTATGGGACCCACTGGGATGGCACACTGAGTATAAATTGATCAGAACCCACACTACAATACATATAGATATACCAGAAGCTCTTAAACACTTAATCTGGGGATACCTGGGCATCTATTATCACGGTACCGTTAACCTGAGGTGAGTCTATATTCAGGCATATAATTTGCATCGTCTGCAGCCAGTCCCAAATTTTTCGGCATCAAAACAGCTACAGCAAAACAAGGCTCCGCATCTTGTCGGCTGATGCCAAGCCCACACGCCTGGGACTTACAGTTCTGTAGCCTCAGGATATGGTACGGGATAGCACTTCAACGGGGCTTGTCCAGGTCCCTCTCAATACAGATGTACAGGACACCATCTCTCCTCCAGCAGTCACTTACAACTTTCCTGAAAGCAACCCGCCTGGGTCTGCACAGGATCAATGTCGTCTGTTGCTTTTCAGCTCAGCACAGCAGGGATTCCACAGAGCTCCAAAGTCACACAGCTCTCATGGTTAACACCATAAAAATCATTAAACCATGATTAAGACATCAGTCGAAACGTGTTGGACGAACGCTGCCATATGTGCATAATGCTGTAAGAAATTGCAACTTATTTACAAGTGGTGTACCATAGGATATAAACTCTCCTTTTTTTAAAAAAAATGAAGAAATAAATTCACTGATTTTACTACATTCCTGCTGGATTCATCGTATTTTTCTGTGGACTGAGTGCTTAACTTTTCTGTGCAGGAACAGATGTGGAATAGCCGATATTCAGGTGAGCTGACTAAGTTTGGTTTTTTTGTGGATCACAAAACATACTGGCAGCAAACAGTCCTTACAGAGTCCCAACTCCTCACTTCTTATCAGCTGCCTCACAGTGCGTCTCTCATGGCAGGCTCTCTGCTTCTAGCAGCATCACCTCTCAGCGTCCTATATAGCAGACACTTGGCCCCATCTCCCAGCACACACACACTTTCCCGGGCTTTTGATCTCAGCTCCGACGTGCAGCAGCAGGGTCTTAATGCTCTCCTGATGATATCACAGTTCACCCTCTTACATGCCACCCCACTAGAGGTTGGCATCCCTGACATACCTCCCCACTCAAAATCATCTTGGGCATAGCGCTGAAGTGGTATTCCTGCCGTAGATCGAGTAGTTCCCCTGAGACCCACCCCAACTGGTTCAGTCCCAGAGGGAGCAGGAGCCTCTTCCGTGGGGTCATCAGAGGGAGCAAATGAGGCTGCTTCCTCCTTTTTTTATCAGATACAGAGTTGCCTCCAACCAGTCATTCAGCTTCCCTGACCATCGTTTGGCTCTCACCAACACTCTATCCCCTGGAGAAAATGTCTCTGCTTGCATCGGTCGCATGTTCCTTTGAGCCACCTGACATAGATGATCTCCCACCACCTGATGCACCACCCTTAATCACCGCCGGTGCTCTTGTACCCATTTGGTTGCAGTCCGAGGAGGATTGGAGGAGGGATTAGGCATGCTCAAATCCTCAATGTCCCTGTCGTGCCTCCCGAACATCAACATGTGTGGTGAAGAGCCAGTAGTGCTGTGCACTCTTTTATTGCAGGCCCACATCAATTCAGGGAGATACTCAGGCCAGCAAGCTTGCTGTTTACCCTCTAATGTACTCAACATCTGCAACGGGGTCCGATTAAAGAGCTCACATGCCCTGTTTCTCTCGGTGTGATAAGGCGTTGTTCTCAACTTTTCAAGACCATACAGCTGGTACAGCTCTTTCAACAGCATCCCCTGGAAGCATGCCCCCTGATCCGAGTGTATTCTCTGCGGACACCCGAACAATTGGAGGAAATGTCGACACATGGCCTCAGTCACCGACTCTGCTGTCTGATCTCTTCTTGGCACCGCTACAGCATACTTGGTAAAGTGATCTGTCATTACCAGACAATATGACTACCCAGACGTGGAGTACCCTATCAAAACATAGTCAATCATGAGTAGCTCTAACGGAGCGGAAGTCTGAATAGACTGCATGGGGGACCGCTGCTCAGGGCTTTTAATGAGCCCACAGACACTGCCGACACGCGTCTGCCACCATCCCTCCCAACTCAGGGCAATAGAGGAATCTCTGTAGCCACTGAAGTGTCTTTTCACTTCCAAAGTGGGCTCCTTTCTCATGCACCTCACGAGCGACCCACGGACCCAGCTTCACAGGGATCACCAGTTGGTACTGGTTTTGCAGCTCGGATGGCAGATACACTTTACGATACAAGTGGCCCTGTTCCACACACACTTGTCCCACTGTTGCAGTAGCTTCATTCCTTCCATGGACAGTTGAGCCTTGTCCTCTGTATGTGGCCAGACCCCATTTTGTACCCAACGGTGCACAAGTGCAATGTCTGGGCACTCCTGGCCTTTTGCCCAATCTGAATGCATTTTACCCGGGACACAGGGCATCCCTGATGCCACCCCACTTGAGTGTACCACACTTCAGAAGATAAGTATCTGCCCCAAGACCGGAGTTTCGGTGTCCTCAAGTTGGTCGTCAACATTCTCCCCCGAGGACCCAAGGGGTACCCTTGACAATGCATCTGCATTTCCATTTTCTCACCCAGAGCAAAACTTAATACGATAATTAAATTTAGCAAGGCAGGTGACCCACCACTGCTCCAATGCTCCCAGTTTTGCATTCTCTAAGTGAGCCAGCGGGTTGTTATCTGTCATGACTAGCACTTCAGCTCCTGTTAGATACTTGCCAAAGCTTTCTGTCATTACCAACACCAGAGCCAGCAATTCCAGCCAAAATGACCTGTAGTTAGCCGGATTTCGCTTGGTATCTCTTAAACACCTGCTGCCATAGGCAATCACTTGCTCCCGGTCATCCTGCACCTGTGCTAGTACCGCCCCCAACCCATGAAGGCTACCATCTGTGTACAACAGAAAAGGGAAGTCAAACCGGGCTTACACCAACAACAGGGCACTCATTAGGGCGGTTTTCACTTCATCAAATGCCTTTTTCTGCTGGGGCCCCAATTGAATGGGGTGGTTTCGAGGACCCAGTGCTGTCCCTCTTAAAAGTTAATTCAGGGGACCCACCACTTGTGAGAATTTAGGCATAAATCGCCAATAGTACCCCGCTAAGCCCAAGAAGGCCCGCACCTCTTGCAAGTCATGGGGAGGTGGCCACTTCTGTACAGCCTTAACCTTACTGGCCACAGGTAGCACCCCATCCGTGGCCCAAGTACTCAATCTGGCTCTGGAACTGTTGACTTTTTTTGGCTTTATTTTCAGGCCGCAGCGGCTGAACATTCGGAGAACTTGACATAACTTCTCAAGATGGTTTTCAAATGAGGTTCCGAACACCACGATGTCATGTCGGTATATCAGGACCGATTCAAAATTCAGATCCCCTAAGCAATGTTCCATCAGGCGTTGGAAGGTTCCTGGAGCATTAATTGGCCCGAAGGGCATCCGGTTGAATTCATAGAGCCCCACTGGTAAGACAAACGCTGTCTTGGCCCAATTTTTTTCGGCCATTGGTACCTGCCAGTAGCCACTTGCCAAATCCAATTTTTTTTTACCAGAAAAACTGGCCAAGTTCATGTTCTCCAGGGTCTCAACTACCCCAGGTAGCTGAAACCTCAGAGAATTTCCGACAGGGGAGGGCGCTATACCCTTATTCTCGATCGCCGTTTTAAAATGGCAATGAGGTAACAAGACCGCGGTTTTAATGCTTATCAGTGGTCGTTAAGGGGTTAAGAACCACCACAATATTATTTACTTTCCCTTCCCCTAAGGGCTCGTGCACATTACTATATTTTCAGTCCGAGTGTGATTCGACTATATGTGAGATCACAGTCGGGCTAATGTTATTCTATGGCTCAGTGCACATATCCAATTTTTTTTAGGACAGAGACGGTCCGAAGAATAAAATTGCTACATTCCGGAGTTGGATCCAATTATTGTATCGTTCTCCCCCATACAAGTCAATGAGTACATGGGAAAAATTGGACTGCACTCAGATGATATTTAAGTGCAGTCAGATTTTCACAGAGTGACAGAATGTCCTTATCTAGAGTTTAATCAGAGCTTAATTTGCATAATTGTCCCAATCCTCTCGAATGAGGAAAAATACGCTGGTGTGACCCTAGCCTAAGTTAAAAAATGACACACTCATCCCTCCAATCTCCATCCAGAGAACTTCTAGCTATTCCATCCTGTCTATAGCCATAGATTTTAAATAGCGCAGTATGGACAGGCTGAAAGATTCCCTCTAAACGTTCTCTTTGTGTTTATGAAATATTTACAATAATTTCTTCATCTCATTTTTCTCGGAAACTGATGTCCGTATGTTGACTGACAATTAAATCACATGGAAACTATATTTTCCTCCTGCCTGTGAAGGTCAAAAGCTTAGTATTTCACTTGACAGCATTGATATAATTCTATATTATAATGCATCTTTAGCAGTAGATTTTAAGACTAGCGTGGAATGAACAAGTGGCTGGACATACATATATTGATAGTTATTGCAAAGGTTGGCAAATTAGATAATAAGGCATGAAATAGATAGCATACCAGTGTTAGCGCTATTGACAGGGTCATTTTTTAAAATGTATTATAGCCAGTGATGACAAACATAATGCACATGAGGAAATAACTGTGAATTTGGCATAGTGCGAAACCTGATGTACAATATACATGATGAACAGATGCTTCATTAACACAGTTTATTGAATCTTGGATTTATTCTGTGCTTCCTGTCCTCCTGTTACAGCAATTGCAAGGCACAGCAGTGCTCTCACCAATGGATGTCCATACCAAAATCCTCTGACCTTCACTATATTGACAAGTGAGCCAATAATGGGATAACAGCCCTATGTACAATAATTGCAAGAAATCTAGATCAACAGGTGCCCAACATTGTATGATACGAGAAGTAACAAATTGCAACCTTTTAACTAAATTCAAGAATTACCAAAGTAAGCAATCTTCATTGCAAATTTCCAGTGTAATAGATAATTAAACAGAAACAGCTAGGTTGGCCTGCACAAATTATTTTTCAGTATGTGAGTGATTTTCTCACATATACTGGTAATTCCTCAGGCTTTCCATTATGTACTCATCTTAGAATGTGAGACTGACAATGCTGTGTTCCATCTGGATGTAAAGTAACACAAACTCCATACAGACATGTTGAGGTCCACGACATCAATCTGGAAGGAACACTTTATGAGACCTTTGTTGGATCCTTGATAAAAAGTCATGGGATGGGAAACTACTATAGGCTAGGGGAGATCATTTGCATTCTATTTGCATCTGTTGCACAGTCAAATTGGTTCAGATATGAAAATAGGTGGACTTAACTAATTGTTTGGTGCTGAAAACGAGTATGGTGCTTAAATTGTAATTACCTATGACACCTTTAATCCAGGCTTATAGAAAAATTACATCTTTGTTTATTTCATCATTATTGCATTGTTAGTGGCTAGTTTATTACATGATCTATTTAGTCTATTGAGCCTTTAGAATTCTATGATCTTAGGGTGACCAATCAAAAAATGCTAAATCAGCTCTGATGACTTAATCCTAATTACAGTTGCATCACCTACATTTATAAATGCTAGCGGTGTAAAGTATACAATTTTAGGATTTCTTAGCTTAGTTTTTAACATACTGACATGTTTCTATATGTTTTTTTCAGAGATGTTTCGTTATTGCATTAACAAAACGAATAGTTTTTGCTACATATGCAGAGAAGTCACTTTTGCGTCAGGCCTACAGCCTGTATTTTGGCTGCAAAATAGGAGATTAGGACAAGAGTTGATGTGACGACTCAGCATTTCTTCTTAATTATGCCAGACATATCATTTCAGTAGGCCCAGGGACATGAGATATTGTTCATATGATTCTGAATGTTGTAGATTGAACTGATGTTTGTTGATTTGTGAATGTCTGCTCTTTATCTATTGTATCCACCCCTACAGCTTATTGATCTGCTATCTTTGGGAACAAAGGCACAGGATAATTGAAGAATCAAAGATTGTTAATTTGGTGAATGCCTGCTGACTACCTATTATATTAGTCCATGCAGCTTGTTGTTCTGCAAATACAGAAGGACAAACAATGTTATTTGAATACTCAAACAATGAGAGATAACCTCCTCTCACCTTCACCCAATCCTATAGAAAAATGCCTGAATAAGAGCTGTCAACTATAAAAGGAGGATTTGCCTCTGTTTCCACACAGTCTACAGGATGTTAGTTCAGGGACCATTTTTGTGCACCATTTAATTCGCATCTGTGTGCACATGGAAAGGTCAAGGACACGATCAGAGTCAATATAGCAACAGGCACGATAACAATTCAGAAAATGAACCTTAATCTACAGGCAAGGTGAATAAGCTGTAATCCCCTTCAAATATGTTGCCAGGTCTGAAGGAATCGTTTTGAAGATACACCTCAATGACCTGGTAAATTTGTTCTCTTTAATAGCTGATAGAGGTCCTTGGTAGAGTTGAGCAAATCAGGCAAAATTCAAATTTTCATGTTTGCGCAATTTTTCTTGGGAATTTCATATTTTAAAGGGAATCTGTCACCCCAAAATTGGCCTATAAACTAAGGCCATGGCATCAGGGGCTTATCTACAGCATTCTGTAATGCTGTAGATAAGCCCCCGATGTAACCTGAAAGATAAGAAAAACAGGTTAGATTATACTCACCCAGGGGCGGTCCCGCTGCGGTCCAGTCCGATTGGTGTCGCGGTCCAGGTCCGGCACCTCCCATTTTCATACGATGTTATCCTCTTCTTTTCTTCCTGCCACGGCTCCTGCGTAGATGTACTTTGTCTGCCCTGCAAAGCAAAGTACTGCAGTGTGCAGGCGCCGGGAAAGGTCAGAGAGGCCCAGCGCCTGTGCACTGCAGTACTTTGCTCTGCCCTCAACAGGGCAGACAAAGTACGCCTGCGCCAGAGCCGCGGCAGGAAAACAAGAAGAGGTTTATAAGTTGACCAGAAATTTCTCATTGTTTCAACAAAATTTGCAAAACCATTTTTTTAGGAACCATCTCAAATTTGAGGTGACTTTGAAGGGCCTATATGACAGAAAATACCCAAATGTGACACTGTTCTAAAAACTGCACCCCTCAAGATACTCATAACCACATTCAAGAAGTTTATTAACCCTTCAGGTGCTACACAGGAATTAATGGAATGTGGAAGGAAAAAATAAAAATGTAACTTTTCTTCACAAACATTTTCCTTTAGACCTAATTTTTTTAATTTTCATAAGGGTAACTGGAGAAATTGCTGTATAAAATTTGTTGTGCTATTTCTCTTGAGCATGGTGATACCCCATATGTTGGTGAAAACCACTGTATGGGCTCACGGCAGGGCTTGAAAGAGTAGGAGCGCTATTTGACTTTTTTAATGTAAAATTTGTTGGAATAATTAGTGGATGCCATGTTGCATTTCGAGAGCCCCTGATGTGCCTAAACAGTGGAAACACTGCACAAATAACACCATTTTGGAAACTAGACCCAGGGAACTTATCTAGATGTGTAGTGAGCACTTTGAAACCCCAGGTGCTTCACAGAAGTTTATAACGCTGAGCCATAAAAATAAAAAAAATCACATTTTTCCAACAAAAATGTTTTTGTAGCCCAAATATTGTATTTTTGCAAGAGTAACAGGAGAAAATATACCCCACAATTTGTTGTGCAATTTCTCCTCAGTTCACTAATACCTCATATGTGGTCAAAACTACTTTTGAGGCACAGTGCAATGCTCAGAAGGGAAGTAGCCCCATATTACATTGCAGTACATAGCCCCATATTACAATGTGACATGGCACCCTCAAACATGCACTGGTTTGAGGGTGCCATGTCACATTGGCAAAACCCCAGAGGTGCCTGCACAGCAGAACCCCCCATAAGTGACCCCATTTTACAAACTAACCCTCTCAACGAATTCATCTAAGTGTGTAGTGATCATATTGACACCACAGGTGTGAATTTTAAAGAATTGGGCAGTGAAGAGAAAAAATACAATTTTTACCACCAAAATTGTTTGTTAGCCCCAAATTGTACATTTTCAAACAAGGAAATGGGTAAAAATGGCACCAAAATGTGTCCCACAATTTCTGCTGAAGGTAGAAATACCCCATATCTTACTGTACCTTACTGCGTCGCCATACGGAGAGACTCGGGAGGGACAGAGCGCTATTTTGCCTCCTGGAGCACAGATTTTCCTAAAATAGTTTGCAGACTCCATATACAGAGCCTCTAAGTGCTAGAAAAGCAGAATCTCCCTCAAATGACCCCATTTTGGAAATTTTACACTTTTGGGAAATTATCTACAGGTGTAGTGATGATTTTGAATCAATGGGTGTTTTCCAGTAACAAGCAGCAGTGGATGTTGCTGAGTGAAAATTGCAAAACTGCTACATTGTAGTGACCAGTATGTAATGCCTAGGTCATGCTTCTGAAGTCATGCATCTGTAAATTAGGCGAGCTCTAATAACTACATAAATGCCAAATATGTGGCCACTATATGTGGTTTAGACACCCTGGAGCTCAGGTGAGAGAGGTGGGCATTTGGATTTGAGAATTTGCTGAATTTCTATTGAGGCACAATTGAGGCCAATTTGATTATCCAGAGCCTTTGTGCTACCAGTAACGTGAAAGCCCCCTATATTTCCATTAACAGATGATGGACCTGAGTGGGGACTTGCATTTTTTGTGGATTGAATTGAAGCTTTTATTGGGAACATTTTATGTTTGGGATCATATTTATCTGGCGCTCTACTATGAGCACTTACTTTGAGGTTTCCATCTAAGGGTATGTGTCCACGTTCAGGATTGCATCAGGATTTGGTCAGGATTTTACATCAGTATTTGTAAGCCAAAACCAGGAGTGGAACAGTTAGAGGAAAAGTATAATAGAAACATATGCTCCACTTCTGCATTTATCACCCACTCCTGGTTTTGGCTTACAAATACTGATGTAAAATCCTGACCAAATCCTGATGCAATCCTGAACGTGGACACGTACCCTAAGGGTATGTGTCCACGTTCAGGATTGCATCAGGATTTGGTCAGGATTTTCCATCAGTATTTGTAAGCCAAAACCAGGAGTGGAACAATTAGAGGAAAAGTATAATAGAAACATATGCTCCACTTCTGTATTTATCACCCACTCCTGGTTTTGGCTACAAATACTGATGAAAAATCCTGACCAAATCCTGATGCAATCCTGAACGTGGACACATACCCTAAGGGTATGTGTCCACGTTCAGGATTGCATCAGGATTTGGTCAGGATTTTTCATCAGTATTTGTAAGCCAAAACCAGGAGTGGAACAATTAGAGGAAAAGTATAATAGAAACATATGCTCCACTTCTGCATTTATCACCCACTCCTGGTTTTCGCTTACAAATACTGATGTAAAATCCTGACCAAATCCTGATGCAATCCTGAATGTGGACACATACCCTTGCTCTGCGAGTGATGTGATTCAGATGAAACCCCCGAGGGATCCACTCACTATAATGAGGCAGCAAAGTTACTCTGGGCTCCTTCTGGCCTCTGTTCAGCGGTGTCCTTTTCAGAAGTGCACAAAATTGTGGTTGACCGCACTTTTATGTTCACCTAAAAAGAAGGACACCGCCGGATCACAGGTCCTACGGTGTCCACAGTGCCTGTATCTGCCTCATAATATGGAATTTTACCCCTGTGTAAGCGCTCAGTGTAGCGTACAGGATAAATGTGCCCCGAGCTTTACTGCGATCTTTGGCATGCAGAATGGAAAAATCAACAGCAGGTGAAGAATTGGTTTTATTTAATTTTTACGCAGTTCCTTGAGCTGTATAAGTGATTAGACGATTTTATTCTTTGGGTCGGTGCGATTACAGCGTTACCAGATTTATATTGGGTTTTTATGTTTGGCTGCTGTCACACAATAAAAGATGCTTTTTATTGCAAAAACTAGTTTTTGCCTCTCCATATTTTGAGAGCTATAATTTTTTCATATTTTGGCCTACTGAGTCATGTGATGGCTTGTTTTCTGCAGGACGAGTTGGCGTTTTTATTGGTACCATTTTCAGACACAAGCCAGTTTTTGATCGCTTTCCATTTGAATTTTTTGGGAGGTAGAATGAACAAAAACCAGGAATTCTGGATTTTTTTTTTTTATCGTTTCACGTGTGGTAAAATTGATAAGGCAGCTTTATTCTGGTCAGTACGATTATAGCGATACCCAAGATACCCAATTTATATCTTTTTTTATGTTTTGGCGCTTTTACACACAAAAACTATTTTATAGAAAATAATTAATTTTGCTTTCTTTATTCTGAGAGATATAACTTTTATTTTTCTGCTGATGGAGCTGTATGGTGGCTTGCTTTTCGTGGGACAAGATGATGTTTTCAGTAGTACCATTTTGATTTACACTCACCTTTTTTATTGCATTTTATTGCACTTTTTGTTTGGCAGTATGATGTTAAAGTATTGTTTTTTTCCTCATTTTTTTATTACGGTGTTCACTGAAGTGGTTAACTAGTGATACAGTTTTATTGGTTGGGTCGTTACGGACGCAGTGATGCCAAATATGTGTACTTTTATTTTTTTATTTACATAAATAAAAGTATTTATTGGAATAATATTTGTTTCTTTTTGTTCTTTATTTGGGGATTTAAAAGAAAAATATTTTTACACTTTTTAATAATTTTTCTTAACTTTTTTGTTACATTGTCCCAAAATGGGCCATTACTGTACAGCAGGGGTCGAGTTGTGGCTCTTTTGATGGCTGCATCTGGCTCTCAGACAAATCTTTAATAGAGATGGGTGGACACCTGGATGTTTTGGGTCGGCGAGTTCGGCCAGTTACAAAACGTTTGGGTTCGGTTACCAGAGCAGTATACGGACCCAAACCCGAATCTAGACCCCATTCACTTGAATTGGGGCCCAAACATCCAGTGTTTGCTGTGCTGTCATGTGCATGACAGTGCAGTAAACACCGCTACTGATCAGCGGTGAAACCATCCCCGCCGGTCAGAGAACCGTGGTTCCCACGCTGTGAAAAGATAGCGGGAGTGCTCAGCTGTGATCAGAGGTATAAAGTTTACCTCTGGTCACTGGTGCCAGTTGATGGGACAACTGCTCCCATCATCCAACACCTGCTGCCCCTCTCCAGCGAGAGCAGGATCGGCGGATGGGAGTATTCACCAGCCGCTCCTGCACTGTAAATAAATAATTTTAAAAAAAATCCGGCGTGGGTTCCCCTGTATTTTTGTTAACCAGCCAGGCAAAACTCATAGCTGGGGGCTGCAACCCTCAGCTGTCAGCTTCAGCAAGGTTAGTTATCAAGAATAGAGAGGTCCCCACACCGTATTTTTTAATTATTTAAATAAATAATTTAAAAACAACGGCGTGGAATCCCCCCATTATTGACAACCAGCCTTGCTAAAGCAGACAGCTGGGGTCTGGTGTTCTCAGGCTGGTAATGGGCCATAGATATTGGCCTCCCTGCCTATAAATAGCAGCTCGCAGCTGCCCAGAAAAGGCACATCTGTTAGATGCACCAATTCTAGCGCCTTGCCCGGCTCTTCACAATTGCCCTGTAGCGGTGGCAAGTGGGGTGATAGTTGGGCGGGTTGACGTCACCTTTGTATTGTCCAGTAACATCAGGCCCCAAGGTTAGTAATGGAGAGGCGTCAATAAGATGCCACCATTACTAACCCCATTGTCACACTGTATGAAAACACAGACACCCAGAAAAAGTCCTTTAATTGAAAAAATGACACAGACTCCTTTAATAATCTCAATTAAACCATACTTATGACCCCACCTAATTCCACCAAAGTCCTCGATCTCCTAAAATAAAGCTAAAATAAAAAAACAGCAATATACCATACCTGTCTGTCATTCTGTTCCACGCCATAATCCATGTCTGGGTGAAAAACAGTTTTCAACCTTGACGGTGCCAAAATGTGACCGTCCGGCCTGAGAACCACTGGTGTCTGATCTGCTGCGAGCGCAGCCTCAGTGACTGGAGGTGACGTCATCAAGGTTACCTACAGTCACTGAAGCTCTGTTCCTAGCCAGGCTGAACTGCGGTGTCCTCGGTGACATCCCTGCTAACACCGTGAGAGTTCCTGGAGAAGTCCGTGTTCGGTGTCCGTGCCCGAACAGTAGGTGTTCGGTATAGATGCTGAACTTTACTGTTCGGATTCGCCCATCTCTAATCTTTAACAAAAAAAAAATGAAGGAAACCGCTGATTTCCAAAATGCATAGGATAGGTTTGGTCCTTATGGCGCCTCGTACCTGCCGCAGTCATGTGGGCTACATGTGACCACTGACGTCACGCAGGTCCTGCAATCTCACCATCCTACCACAGGACTCGAACGCAGCACCTGAACATCCATGCCTGCCCGATAGAACCGCATGGAGCGCCTGTCACTGGACGGGACAATGCTCTGCTCCTCTCCTTGCCTCATCAGCTCCACAGCAATACCTACAATTGGCATCTCCTCACCGCTTCCGCACTGGTATGAAGCCTCAAATCTGGCGAAAGATAATTATTACATATATACATATTGTATGGCTCTCACGAATTTACATTTTAAAATATGTGGCGTTCATTGCTCTCTCAGTCAAAAAGGTTCCCGACCCCTGCTGTTCAGTATCAGATCGCTGATCTGATACTCTGCAATGCTTCTGCACTTCAGAGCATCAGATCAGCATCTGACAGCCTAGGAAGGAGGTGACTCAGGTCCAGCTTTCAGCGGGGACTGACACGCCACATTCCCTGAAGGACCCCACGGTCCTCTTACGGCCAGGGGGTCTCCTTGAAGACCATCAGGACAATGCGATCACATCACATGCATCATTGCCTGCTTCCGCATAGCTGGTGGGGAACCCCAAGGACAGTCCCATCTCTCATGGGTGGTAGTAGCCCCATCTCGAGCTGCCTCATGCAGCCTCTCCCAGGCCCATTAATTTCACAAAAAGGGTTCATCAAGCTCCATTCCTTTTTGGATCATATTCACTGCATACCAGCGATGCTGCCCCTCCATTTTGAGGAACTTGACCCTAGTTCCAGTGATCAGCTTTTGCAGCCTTAGAGGCAAGTGTTCCGTCTCTACTAGTGATGAGCAAATTGGAATACTCGGCCATTATTAAACAGTGGGTCTCCTATGCTGTTATTTCCTATGAAGTGAGTAGCTGGGCTGCCAGCAATTACAATGCACCCCAATACCCCTTTCACGAGAGGTACAGGAGAGCTTCCTGAAAAAATGTTACATTGAATGCAAGGCCGGCCCTGCTATCAAGTCATATGCACCCCAATAAGCCTTTGAACCAAGGTACTGGATGGCCACAGGAAAAGCCACTTCACATTCTTCAGTTGGTCCTGCCATACTGTTTCCGTATGTATTACCTGCAAGGCCTGCCATGCTACCAAGTCATATGCATCCCAATAAGCCTTTGAACCAGGTACTGGATGGCCACAGGAAAACCCACTTCACATTCTTCAGTTGGTCTTGCCATACTGTTTCCTTATGCATTGAATGCAAGGCCGCCTTGACCCAAATTTGCATGCACCCCAATCCCCCTTGGAAGAAACATGGAGGAGGGCCTCATACAAAAAACTGTCCCATTACAAAAGAGAGGGTCTTCTAGATTTGTAATGCCCATACACGCAGTGCATGGGCTGACAAACATTTCCCCAAGGGGGATACATTTTTATAAAATATACTATGGGCATCATAGACACCCTTGCCAAAAAATTGACTGTAGCAGCACGGAACACGTGAACCCTGGTGATCTAGTGGTGGAAAATGAGGAGACATAAAGATAAATCCTAATGAAATCAAACGAATAAATAAAAAATGTGAATCCACCGATGAAAGTAAACATCAAAAGGGAGGGACAGACACAGGTTCATAGATTTGAAGCTAGAATGTGTCCAAGAGATATGTTTGTCCCTAGCAACAGCTCAGAGACAGGGCTATAAATAAAAATATAATATAAAAGTCTTTGAATAATTTTCTATTGTAGAGGTCATTAGAGGACTGTCCAGAGATAGAGAAAATGGAAAATATAAGAATGAATGGGAATAATAGACGTACATCTGTTTTTTATGACATTTATCCCTGTGGGAGTAACATTTGTTTTGGTTTCCAATTAGTAACGGGCATCATAAAAACACCTTTGCACAAAAAAATTGTGACTTTGGCATCATGGAATCCATTCACCCTGGTGTTCTACTGGTTGTGGATGATGAGGATGAGGATAAGGAGGAGGATAACAACAAACAGACCAAATCTGGAAGCTTATACCCATGTGTGGTTGTGAAGAGGTGCATGAGATTACACCTCCCCAAAAAAGAGAATGTATTAGAGGTTATGTTTCGCTGTTTTCACTTGGTGGTGTACAGAAGTTTTTCCCAATCCCGCCCTTGTTCATTTTTATAAGTCAGCCTGTCAACATTTTCAGTTGACAGGCGGATGCGTTTATCTGTTATAATTCCACCAGTGGCACTAAAAACCCGCTCTGACAGAACACTAGCAGCAGGGCAGGCCAGGACCTCCAATGCATAGAGAGCCAGTTCATGCACGTGTCCTGCTTGGATACCTAATAATTAAAAGGCATCCCGGAGGACGTTTCTACGATCTGCAAGGTACTCCCTCAGCATCTTCCCAAACATTGCACTTCTTGTGACAGCATCCCTTGCCAGCATGATGGGAGGGTCTGAGAAAACTGTCCTAGAACTTTGCCATTGTTGCTCTGCCAGAGCTGGATTGTACTTCTGTCTCTCTCGCTTGGACTCCTTGGTTGTACAACAAACTCTGACATCTGCTGCCATCGTTCTCACATGGGAATTTTCTAAGTAATTCCGCTACAAGGGCCCTCTGGTACTGCAACATTTTAGTACACCTCTCTGCCTCTGGCAGAAGAGATTGAAAGTTCTCCTTGTAGCATGGCTCTAGAAGTGTCAAAAACCGGTAATGAGTGTCACCAAAACATTTTCACGTCAAACACAGCGCAACAAAGTCAGCCATGCATGCCAGATTGCTAACAGGAAAGACTTCCATGTCCTCGCCAACAGGACGACTGACCATGCTGTCCTCCTCCTCTTCCTCCTCCTCCCTGTCCTCAGGCCATCCCCGCTGAACAGACGGTATGACAGCTGTGCTTGTAGTACCATCTATAGCGCATGAAAGTAGCTCCTGTTCTTCTTCCTCCTCCTCATCGCCTATCAATACACGTTGGGAATACATGAGGCTGGGCTCAGTGTAATTCCCTGTATGGTTCCTTGATCCATGTCCTCGTGCTCTGGCTGTAATGCATCCTCTTTAATTGTGAGCAGAGAGGTTTCAGAATGCTGAGAAGCGGGATAGTGATGCTAATTATGGCGTCATCGCCGCTCACCACCTTGGTGCAGTCCTGTTATGACCCCAATGGCGAGGGTCTCAGAGGAACAAGTAAGTCTGCGAAGTACAAAAATCCAGCTCATAGGGCAGTGGTAACTGGGTTGACCATATATCTACTCCTAATGCCAACACTAGAAGTAGCCGGGGAACATGCCTACGTTGGTCGCTAGATGTCTCGCGCCAGCCGGAGGACTAACTACCCCTAGAAGAGGAAAACAAAGACCTCTCTTGCCTCCAGATAATAGACCCCAAAAGTTGGATACAAGCCCCCCACAAATAATAACGGTGAGGTAAGAGGAAATGACAAACACAGAGATGAACTAGGTTTAGCAAAGAGAGGCCCACTTACTAATAGCAGAATGTAGTAAGATAACTTATATGGTCAACGAAAACCCTATCAAAATTCCACACTGGAAATTCAAGAACCCCCGAACCGTCTAACGGCCCGGGGGGAGAACTCCAGCCTCCCTAGAGCTTCCAGCAAGGTTAGGATACAGATTATGTACAAGCTGGACAAAAATGCAAACAAAAACAAATAGCAAAAAGCAAGAAAGCAGACTTAGCTTAATCTAGCAGGAACCAGGATCAGTAGACAAGAGCACAACAGATTAGCTCTGATTACAACGTTGCCAGGCATTGAACTGAAGGTCCAGGGAGCTTATATAGCAACACCCCTGAACTAACGGCCCAGGTGAGCATACAAGGGATGACTGACATACCCAGAGTCAAATCACTAGTAACCACTAGAGGGAGCCAAAAAGCAAATTCACAACAGTACCCCCCCCTTAGTGAGGGGTCACCGAACCCTCACCAAGACCACCAGGGCGATCAGGATGAGCGGCGTGAAAGGCACGAACCAAATCGGCCGCATGCACATCAGAGGCGACCACCCAGGAATTATCCTCCTGACCATAGCCCTTCCACTTGACCAGGTACTGAAGCCTCCGCCTGGAGAGACGAGAATCTAAGATCTTCTCCACCACAACACCAACTCGCCCTCAACCAACACCGGAGCAGGAGGCTCCGCAGAAGGGACCACAGGCACAACGTACCGCCGCAACAAGGACCTATGAAATACGTTGTGAATGGCAAACGACACCGGAAGATCCAGGCAAAAGGATACAGGATTAAGGATTTCCAATATCTTGTAAGGACCAATGAAGCGAGGCTTAAATTTGGGAGAGGAGACCTTCATAGGAACAAATCGAGAAGACAGCCATACCAAATCCCCAATGCAAAGTCGGGGACCCAAACCGCGGCGGCGGTTGGCAAAACGCTGAGCCTTCTCCTGTGACAACTTCAAGTTGTCCACCACATGACTCCAGATCCGCTGCAACCTATCCACCACAGAATCCACCCCAGGACAGTCAGAAGGCTCCACATGTCCCGAGGAAAAACGAGGATGGAAACCAGAGTTGCAGAAAAATGGCGAAACCAAGGTGGCGGAACTAGCCCGATTATTAAGGGCAAATTCAGCCAACGGCAAGAAGGTCACCCAATCATCCTGATCAGAAGAGACAAAACACCTCAAATAAGCCTCCAGAGTCTGATTAGTTCGCTCCGTTTGTCCGTTAGTCTGGGGATGAAAAGCGGACGAAAACGACAAATCAATGCCCATCCTACCACAAAAGGATCGCCAGAACCTGGAAACAAACTGGGATCCTCTGTCCGACACAATATTCTCAGGAATGCCGTGCAAACGAACCACGTTCTGGAAGAACACAGGAACCAGATCAGAAGAGGAGGGCAGCTTAGGTAAAGGAACCAAATGGACCATCTTGGAGAAACGATCACATATCACCCAGATGACAGACATGCCCTGAGACACCGGAAGATCAGAAATGAAATCCATAGAGATGTGTGTCCAAGGTCTCTTCGGGACAGGCAAGGGCAAGAGCAACCCGCTGGCACGAGAACAGCAAGGCTTAGCTCGAGCACAAGTTCCACAGGACTGCACAAATGACCGCACATCCCTTGACAAGGAAGGCCACCAAAAGGACCTGGCCACCAGATCTCTGGTGCCAAAAATTCCCTGGTGCCCTGCCAACACTGAGGAATGAACCTCGGAAATGACTCTGCTGGTCCATTTAGCAGGCACAAACAATCTGTCAGATGGACAAGAGTCAGGCCTACCAGCCTGAAATCTCTGCAACACACGCCGCAGATCAGGAGAAATAGCTGACAAGATAACTCCTTCCTTAAGAATACCCACAGGTTCAGCGACTCCAGGAGCATCAGGCACAAAGCTCCTAGACAGAGCATCGGCCTTCACATTCTTAGAACCTGGTAAATACGAGACCACAAAGTCAAAACGGGAGAAAAACAATGACCAGCGCGCCTGTCTAGGATTCAGGCGTTTAGCAGACTCGAGATACATCAGATTTTTGTGATCAGTCAAGACCACCACACGATGCTTAGCACCCTCGAGCCAATGACGCCACTCCTCAAATGCCCACTTCATGGCCAACAACTCCCGATTGCCCACATCATAATTTCGCTCTGCCGGCGAGAACTTCCTGGAGAAAAAGGCACAAGGTCTCATAGTAGAGCAACCAGGGCCTCTCTGCGACAAAACGGCCCCTGCCCCAATCTCCGAAGCATCCACCTCCACCTGAAAGGGAAGTGAGGTGTCAGGTTGGCACAAAACAGGCGCCGAAGTAAACCGGCGTTTCAACTCCTGGAAAGCCTCCACGGCAGCAGGAGCCCAGTTAGCTACATCAGAGCCTTTCTTGGTCATATCCGTCAATGGTTTAACAACGCTAGAAAAATTTGCGATAAAACGACGGTAGAAGTTAGCAAAACCCAAGAACTTCTGAAGACTCTTAACTGACGAGGGTTGAGTCCAATCATGAATAGCTCGGACCTTGACTGGGTCCATCTCCACAGCAGAAGGGGAAAAAATGAACCCCAAAAAGGGAACCCTCTGTACACCAAAGAGACACTTTGAGCCTTTAACAAACAAAGAATTTTCACGCAAAATCTTAAAAACCATCCTGACCTGCTCCACATGCGAGTCCCAATCATCAGAAAAAACCAGAATATCATCCAGATAAACAATCAAAAATTTATCCAGATACTTCCGGAAAATGTCATGCATGAAGGACTGAAAAACTGAAGGTGCATTAGAGAGCCCAAATGGCATCACCAAGTACTCAAAATGACCTTCGGGCGTATTGAATGCGGTTTTCCATTCATCGCCTTGCTTAATGCGCACAAGGTTGTACGCACCACGAAGGTCTATCTTGGTGAACCACTTGGCACCTTTAATCCGGGCAAACAAGTCTGACAACAGCGGCAAAGGATACTGAAATTTGACAGTGATCTTGTTTAAAAGCCGATAGTCAATACAAGGCCTCAAAGATCCGTCCTTTTTGGCCACAAAAAAGAATCCCGCACCAAGAGGGGAAGAAGAAGGACGGATATGCCCCTTCTCAAGAGACTCCTTGATATATGAACGCATCGCGGTATGTTCAGGTACCGACAAATTAAACAGTCTCCCCTTAGGAAACTTACTGCCAGGAATCAAATCTATTGCACAGTCACATTCCCTATGAGGAGGCAGTGCACTGGACTTAGACTCGCTGAAGACATCCTGATAATCAGACAAATACGCCGGAACTTCCGAAGGCGTAGAAGAAGCAATAGACAAGGGCAGGGAATCTCCATGAATTCCATGGCAGCCCCAACTTGACACCGACATTGCCTTCCAGTCCAAGACTGGATTATGGGTCTGTAACCATGGCAAACCCAAAACAACCAAATCATGCATCTTATGCAGAACAAGAAAACGTATCACCTCCCGATGTTCGGGAGTCATGCACATGGTAACCTGTGTCCAAAACTGCGGTTTATTTTTTGCCAAAGGCGTAGCATCAATACCCCTAAGAGGGATAGGATTTTCTAATGGCTCCAGAACAAAACCGCAGCGCTTGGCAAATGACAGATCCATCAGACTCAGGGCAGCACCTGAGTCTACAAACGCCATGACAGGATACGATGACAGTGAGCAAATCAAAGTTACAGATAGAATAAATTTAGGTTGCAAATTACCAATGGCGACAGGACTAACAACCCTAGTAAGACGTTTAGAGCATGCTGAGATAACATGTGTAGAATCACCACAGTAGTAACACAAGCCATTCTGGCGTCTATGAATTTTCCGCTCATTTCTAGTCAGGATTCTATCACATTGCATTAAATCAGGTGCCTGTTCAGACAACACCATGAGGGAATTTGCGGTTTTGCGCTCCCGCAACCGCCGGTCGATTTGAATTGCCAGGGCCATGGAATCATTCAGACCTGTGGGAATGGGAAAACCCACCATCACATTCTTAATGGCTTCAGAAAGGCCATTTCTGAAATTTGCAGCCAATGCACACTCGTTCCACTGGGTCAGCACGGACCATTTCCGAAATTTTTGGCAATACACTTCAGCCTCGTCCTGGCCCTGAGACATAGCCAGCAAGGCTTTTTCTGCCTGAATCTCAAGATTGGGTTCCTCATAAAGCAAACCGAGCGCCAGAAAAAACGCATCAATATCAGCCAATGCCGGATCTCCTGGCGCCAGCGAGAAGGCCCAATCCTGAGGGTTGCCCCGTAAAAAAGAAATAACAATTTTCACTTGCTGAGCGGAGTCTCCAGATGAACAGGGTCTCAGGGACAAAAACAATTTACAATTATTCCTGAAATTTCTAAATTTAAATCGGTCTCCGGAAAACAGTTCAGGAATCGGTATCTTAGGTTCTGACATAGGATTTCTGATAACATAATCTTGTATGCCCTGCACACGAGAAGTAAGCTGGTCCACACCTGTAATCAAGGTCTGGACATTCATGTCTGCAGCAAACACAAGCCACTCAGAGGTAAAGGGGAAAAGAAAAAAAAAAATTAGAAAAAGAAAAAAAAAACTCAGAATTTTCTTTCTTATAATCCCGCTTCTGCAATGCATTTAACATTTAATACTGGCCTGGCAAACTGTTATGACCCCAATGGCGAGGGTCTCAGAGGAACAAGTAAGTCTGCGAAGTACAAAAATCCAGCTCATAGGGCAGTGGTAACTGGGTTGACCATATATCTACTCCTAACGCCAACACTAGAAGTAGCCGGGGAACATGCCTACGTTGGTCGCTAGATGTCTCGCGCCAGCCGGAGGACTAACTACCCCTAGAAGAGGAAAACAAAGACCTCTCTTGCCTCCAGATAATAGACCCCAAAAGTTGGATACAAGCCCCCCACAAATAATAACGGTGAGGTAAGAGGAAATGACAAACACAGAGATGAACTAGGTTTAGCAAAGAGAGGCCCACTTACTAATAGCAGAATGTAGTAAGATAACTTATATGGTCAACGAAAACCCTATCAAAATTCCACACTGGAAATTCAAGAACCCCCGAACCGTCTAACGGCCCGGGGGGAGAACTCCAGCCTCCCTAGAGCTTCCAGCAAGGTTAGGATACAGATTATGTACAAGCTGGACAAAAATGCAAACAAAAACAAATAGCAAAAAGCAAGAAAGCAGACTTAGCTTAATCTAGCAGGAACCAGGATCAGTAGACAAGAGCACAACAGATTAGCTCTGATTACAACGTTGCCAGGCATTGAACTGAAGGTCCAGGGAGCTTATATAGCAACACCCCTGAACTAACGGCCCAGGTGAGCATACAAGGGATGACTGACATACCCAGAGTCAAATCACTAGTAACCACTAGAGGGAGCCAAAAAGCAAATTCACAACACAGTCCTCAAAGTTTAGCAGGATGGTACATATGTCTGACATCCATGTGCACACCTGAGGTCTTATGTGTGGAGTCTGAACTGAATATCGATGGCCTTGTTGATGTTGGTAGTCAACAACTGCCCTCTTCTACTCACAAATCCTTTCCAACATATGCAGCGTAAAGTTCCAGCGCGTGGGGACTTAAAAACACCAGTCGGTGAGCCAGCCCGAAGCTGCAAACGCTGCTGAAGCACGGCAAGGGCGGCTGAAGCTTTAGCTGACTTTTTAAATTGGGCATAGAGATGGCATACTTTCACTAGCAGATCAGGCAGCTCCATGTAGCTTTTCAGAAAACGTTGAACCACAAGGTTAAGCACATGGGCCAAGCAAGGTATATATGCTCACCTTGCCTCAGAGCTGCCACCAGGTCCCGGACATTGTCACACATGACCATGCCTGGCTGTAGGTTCAGCGGTGTCATCCAAATATCTGACTGCTTTTTCAGCACTGTCCATAACTCTTCTGCATTGTGCGGTTTGTCACCTATGCAGATTAGCTTCAGCACAGCCTGTTGCTGCTTGGCTGAGGCAGTGCTGCAGTGCCTCCAGCTTCTGACTGATTTGTTGGTTTCAGAGATGGAGGATGAAGAGAAGGAGGAGGTGCAAGAGCTGTAGACTGTGGGGGCAACCCTGATTGACATAGGGCCCGCAATCCTTGGCGTGGGGAGGATGTGCTCCATTCCAAAGACCGACCGGATCCCGGCTTCCACTATATTAACCCAGTGTGCCATCAGTGAGATATCCGTCCCTGGCCACAAGCACTTGTCCATGTGTCCTTGGTTAGGTGGACTTTCCCAGTAACAACATTGTTGAGGACACGGGTAATATTGTGGGACACATGCTGGTGTAATGCCGGTACGGGCACACCGGGACAAATAGTGGTGACTAGGGACTGAGTACCTTGGGATGGTTGCTGCCATCAGGTTGCCAAAAGCTTCCATCTCAATGAGCCTAAAAGGCAACATTTCGAACACAAGCATAAGAGAAATGTTACAATTTAGGACTGTGGCCTGTGGGGCGTTGGCTGGGTATTTCCGCTTGCATTCCAATGACTGGGTATAGACAACTGAATGCTGTGCTGGGACAAGGACGTGGACAGGCTTGATGACGGTGCTGCTTAACTGTGGGCAACAACAGGTGCAGGGCTAGAGGCATCTTCACATGCATGGCGGACTACGGATTTGCTTCTACGCAAAACAGTGGAAGAAGCAGTGGTGTCACCTGCAGACAGTGTTCCTGGAGCCTGGGGTTTGGCCCACAAAGTCAGGTGCTTTGCTGCCATGTGCCTGATCATGCTGGTGGTGGCGAGGCCAGTAGTTTTGCTACCCCTGCTGATGGCAGGTGCTGCAAATGGCTGTTTGGGGTTATTGGCAGAGTTTAAAAAATAACCAGACTCGGGAAGATCTAACAGTTGAAATGGCAAATTCCCTCATGTTGGTGTTATGTGGAACGGATGCATGCTAACTGTCTGTGGCCACCACACTGCTTCTTCCTGCCTGTTGGGGTGATATGCCTCCTTCCCCTGTGTGCTTCTGTCCTCGCTCTGCATGTCCTCTTGCCAGGTTGGGTCAGTCACTATGTCATCCACCACCTCCTTTTCCACATCCGCACCCTGCTCCTCCTCCTGACTTTCTGGCAATTGTGTCTAATCATCGTCCACCTCTTGTGACACTTTCTCACCATCACCTTCATGTAACCGTGGCTGGTCAAAGCTTTGGGCATCGATACATGTGATCACATCTGGCTGAACTTCAAGTTGACCGGCCAAGAGTCCGGAATCTTGAAAGGGAAAACTGAACAGCTCTTTGGAGTGTCCAAGTGTGGGACCAGTTGTCTCAGGGCACTCGGCATGTTGGGAGGAAGGAGGATCAGGGTGAGGAATATCCAGTCCACACTCACAGCTACTCAGACTTGACCATGTGGAAGACATGGTGGTGGTGGCTAAGTGACTGGAAGCATTATCCGCTATCCAACCAACAACCGTTTCACACTGCTCTGGCTTCAATAGTGGTGTGCTGTGGTCCCCTAAAAATTGGGACAGGACGGTCGAGTGAGAAGATGTGGGTCTTTGTTGTGGCCCACTATAAGCTTGGCCACGTCCTCATCTTCTTCATGCACCATCAGCATCACGTCCACTTCCCCATCCCTTGCCTTGCCTATTTTATATGGACTACTGCACTATTTCAAAAGCTCAACACAAATGTATTTATTTGGAGCTAAATTATATCTGATCAGTATGCCTGCAAAGCTACGATTTTTTTAAACACAGAAACACCAAGCCTCAGCTTGACATAACAGACTGTATTAAATTTTGTTTGGGGTTTTGGTGAATTTAAAAAAACAAATAAAAAGAAAGAGTAAAACAAGGCTAGCACACAGAACTATGCCATGTATGCCTGCGATACTACGATTTTTCCACCACAGATACACCAGTCCTCAGCCTGACATAACAGACTGTATTAAAGATGTTTTTGTTTTTTAGTGAATTTAAAGAAAAGAAATAAAAAAAAGAAAGAGTAGAACAAGGCTAGCACTCAGAACTATGCCACGTATGCCTGCAAAACTATGATTTTTCCACCACAGATACACCAGGCCTCAGCCTGACATAATAAACTGTATAAAAAATATTTTGCTTTTCGGTAAATTTAAAAGAATAAAAAAAAGTAGAACAAGGCTAGCACACAGATTTTTGCTACGTATACCTGCGAAAATACAATTTTTCAAACACAGATACACCAGGACTCAGCTTGACATAGACAGTATAAATTATTTTTTGTTTTTTGGTGAATTTAAAAAAAAAAAAAAAATTAAAAAAAAAAAAGAGTAGAACAAGGCTAGCACACAGAGCTATGCCACGTATGCCTGTGATACTACGATTTTTCCACCACAGATACACCAGGCCTCAGCCTGACATAGCAGACTGTAAGGCCGGCCTCACACTAGCGAGTTTTACGGACGTAAGAGCGCAGAAATTACGTCCGTAAAACTCGCAAAATAAACGGCACAATTATTCTCAATGGGGCTGCTCCTATTAGCCGTATATTACGGTTCAGTATTATACGGCTTTCTACGGCCGTACAAAATCGCAGCATGCTGCGTTTGTCAGCGTATTGCGCAAAAAAATCGCTAATGAAAGTCTATGGGGGCGAGAAAAATACGGATTCCACACGGACCTGCAGTGTGACTTGCGAGAAATACGCAGCGCTGTTAGTGAAAAGTCGGTAATTCAATTGCCGGCTTTTCATTTCTCCTGCACAAACCCGACAGGATATGAGACATGGTTTACATACAGTAAACCATCTCATATCCCCTTTTTTTTTGCATATTCCACACTACTAATGTTAGTAGTGTGTATGTGCAAAATTTCAGCGCTGTAGCTGCTAAAATAAAGGGTTAAATGGCGGAAAAAATTGGCGTGGGCTCCCGCGCAATTTTCTCCGCTAGAATGGTAAAGCCAGTGACTGAGGGCAGATATTAATAGCCAGGAGAGGGTCCATGGTTATTGGCCCCCCCGTGGCTAAAAACATCTGCCCCCAGCCACCCCAGAAAAGGCACATCTGGAAGATGCGCCTATTCTGGCACTTGGCCACTCTCTTCCCACTCCCTGTAGCGGTGGGATATGGGGTAATGAAGGGTTAATGCCACCTTGCTATTGGAAGGTGACATTAAGCCAGATTAATAATGGAGAGGCGTCAATTATGTCACCTATCCATTATTAATCCAATTGTTGGAAAGGGTTAAAACACACACACACACATGATTTAAAAGTAGTTTAATGAAATAAACACAGCGGTTGTTGTAATAATTTATTGTTCTCTCAATCCATCAGGAACACCCTCGCTTGGAAAAATAATAAACGCACAATATACATACCTTCTGGTGAACCGTCTCGTCCCACGAAGTAATCCATCTGAAGGGGTTAACTAATATTACAGGCACGAGCTGCGATAAACCACTCGCTCGTACCTGTAATCCCCGGGTGCTGAAAGGAAAGCAGGATCTGTACTTACATTGAGTCGCGGTGAGGCGCCCTCTGGTGGATGTTCTCATGAACTGCAGCCTGGGAACTTTTTCCCACGCTCCAGGTCATATGAGGACATCCACCAGGGGGCGCATCACCGCGACTGAAGGAAATGTAGGTCAATGACCTACATTTCATTCATTCGCCGGGGAATTACAAGCACGAGCACCGCTGCATTTAGCAGGGCTCCTGCCTGTAATATTAGTTAACCCCCTGGGGTGGCTGGGGGCAGATGTTTTTAGCCACGGGGGGGCCAATAACCATGGACCCTCTCCTGGCTATTAATATCTGCCCTCCGTCACTGGCTTTACCATTCTGGCGGAGAAAATTGCGCGGGAGCCCACACCAATTTTTTCCGCCATTTAACCCTTTATTTCAGCAGCTACAGCGCTGAAATTTTGCACATACACACTACTAACATTAGTAGTGTGGAATATGCAAAAAAAAAGGGGATATGAGATGGTTTACTGTATGTAAACCATGTCTCATATCCTGTCGGGTTTGTGCAGGAGAAATGAAAAGCCGGCAATTGAATTACCGGCTGTTCACAGATATCGCGCTGAATGAAATCTAAATACAGAATATATATATATGTGTCTCAATGACATATACACTCACCGGCCACTTTATTAGGTACACCATGCTAGTAACGGGTTGGACCCCCTTTTGCCTTCAGAACTGCCTCAATTCTTCGTGGCATAGATTCAACAAGGTGCTGGAAGCATTCCTCAGAGATTTTGGTCCATATTGACATGATGGCATCACACAGTTGCCGCAGATTTGTCGGCTGCACATCCCAAAGATGCTCCATACAAGGCAGGATGGATCCATGCTTTCATGTTGTTTACGCCAAATTCTGACCCTACCATCCGAATGTCGCAGCAGAAATCGAGACTCATCAGACCAAGCAACGTTTTTCCAATCTTCTACTGTCCAATTTCGATGAGCTTGTACAAATTGTAGCCTCAGTTTCCTGTTCTTAGCTGAAAGGAGTGGTACCCGGTGTGGTCTTCTGCTGCTGTAGCCCATCTGCCTCAAAGTTCGACGCACTGTGCGTTCAGAGATGCTCTTAGGCCTACCTTGGTTGTAACAGGTGGCGATTTGAGTCACTGTTGCCTTTCTATCAGCTCGAACCAGTCTGCCCATTCTCCTCTGACCTCTGGCATCAACAAGGCATTTCCGCCCACAGAACTGCCGCTCACTGGATTTTTTTTATTTTTCGGACCATTCTCTGTAAACCCTAGAGATGGTTGTGCGTGAAAATCCCAGTAGATCAGCAGTTTCTGAAATACTCAGACCAGCCCTTCTGGCACCAACAACCATGCCACGTTCAAAGGCACTCAAATCACCTTTCTTCCCCATACTGATGCTCGGTTTGAACTGCAGGAGATTGTCTTGACCATGTCTACATGCCTAAATGCACTGAGTTGCCGCCATGTGATTGGCTGATTAGAAATTAAGTGTTAACAAGAAGTTGGACAGGTGTACCTAATAAAGTGGCCAGTGAGTGTATATATATATATATATATACTGTATATATGTTTTCCCGAACATTTGAGCACATAAATCCATTAGATGTCGGTTTTGCAAGCCTGCGCGAAAATCTCGCAGTACGGATGCCATACGGATTACATACGGAGGATGCCATGCGCAAAATACGCTGACACACCCTGACTACGGATCAATATTTTGGGAACATTTCTCCGTATTACGGCCGTAGTACGGACGTATAATACGTGGCGTATTGTCTTACGCCAAGTGTGAGGCCGGCCTAATACATTCTTTTTTGCTTTCTGGTGAATTAAAAAAAAAAAAAAAAAAAGAGTAGAACAAGGCTAGACACAGAATTATGCTACGTTTGCCTGTGAAAATACAATTTTTCAAACACAGATACACCAGGGCTAAGCCTGACATAAGCTGTATAAATAATTTTTTGGTTTTTGGTGAATTTAAGAAAAAGAAAATTGAACAAGGCTAGCACACAGAACTATGCTACGTATGCCTGCGGAAATACGATTTTTCAAACACAGATACGCCAGGACTCAGCCTGACAGACTGTATCATTTTTTTTTTTTTTGGTGAATTTAACCCCTTAGTGACAGAGCCACATTTTTGAAATCTGACCAGTGTCACTTTATGTGGTAATAACTCTGCAATGCTTCAACAAATCCCAGTGACTTTGAGATTGTTTTTTCGTGACACATTATACTTTATGATAATGGTAAATTTAGGTCAATATGTTTTGTGTTTATTTATAAAAAATATCAAAAACTTGAGAAAAATGTTAAAAAATTAGCAATTTTCTAAATTTTAAAGATTATCCCTTTAATCCAGATGGTTATACCACAGAAAATCATTAATAAATAACATTTCCCACATGTCTGCTTTACATCAGCACCATTTGTAAAATGTTATTTTATTTTCTTAGCTTTTTAGGAGGTTTAAAAATACAGCAGCAATTTTTCATTTTTTCAAGGAAATTTTCAAAATGTATTTTTTTAGGGACTTATCCATGTTTGAAGTGACTTTAGGGGTCTCATATATTGGAAAACCCCCAAACGTGATACCATTTTAAAAACAGCACCCCCTGACATATTGAAAACTGCTGTCAGGTAGTTTATTAACCGTTCAGGTGCTTTACAGGAATTAATGCAAAGTGGCATGACAGAAATGAAAATGTGTATTTTTACCACCTAAATGCCTCTAACTTCTGAACAGATTACTAGAGCTGTCAGACTGTAAGGCCACTATTTGGATGTGAATTGCCATGGCAAACATCAGGACCACAAAATCATGATCTGAGGGCACCAGTTTGGATAAAGAGGAAGCCCCCACACTCTGTTAACCATTTATAATGATGTAGTCACTATTGACAGCATCTAAGGGGTTAAACAGATTTGGAAGGTGCAACTACTGATTGTGGCTGATACAGCAAGTTGTCAGCTATAGTGCACAACCGGCACACTACAACTGAAAAATTTCAAAGTTTATTTTTGACATGCTCAAATTCAGGTGATAGGATTTCCTCACTTCTACAGGATATAGGGTTTCCAAAAAATAGAAATAAACGAATATACTTCTTCAATACATCTTGTTAGGACATATACAATATTCTTCTCAACGTTTTGGCTGAAAAGCCTTTTTCAAGAGATTAAATGTCCCTCTGTAATATATATAAAGATAATTACATATAGGAATATATATACCCTTTTATAAATGAAAAAGGAAAAGGAAACAACAAGGAAAAAAATGAAAAAAAAAACAACGAAAAAACATGTCAGAATAGCAGAGGCTAGTAATATGGATAAGAAATAAAATATATATATAGGAGAGGGACGGCCTCAGAAAAAACTCATATGAGAAAAAAACCCCCGCATGGGTATATGTATACATGGCACTGTACATCTAAATATATAAGAGAGAGCGTAAAGCAACATGATAGGTATTTCTATATATGATACGCTAGTGACCATACTGTCAAATATGAAAAAAAGATCATAGGAAAAAGGGATAAAAAGGGGATAAAAGAAAACCATACTTGCTGATATGTGAAGCCGTGCACGGAAACCCACTGTGGAGGTAAGTTTATAAAAAAATACAATGTGTGTTAGCGGCTAAGTCCTGGCGGTATACATGTGCTCCAAAAGTGCGCGTAAAAAGAGTCAAATACCTGGATTCAGAAGTCACACATAGGAGCGGTGTCCATAACGGAGGACCGGGAAACTGTGACCAGGTGAAAGGCACGTGTGTGAGCTACATGTGAGCGGCTATTTACCTGGTAATGAACAGGTAGTTCCGGGTGAAAGTTCAGCTGAGACGCCTATACCGGAAGTGCAAGTAAAGCCGACGAAAACGGAAAAAGCCGAAAAAAGCCGAAACAGTGCGCATGCGCAGTGGGATCCAAGACCGAGCACACGTTCCGCTGGTATGCTGGAAAACAAGAGAAGAAAAAAACGTTATAAGAACATTATAGAAACAAAGTGGTCACTTCAATGTCTAGTCAATGGTTACAATATGTTGTGGCAATGTATTAGAACCTATTGGAGACTTCAATAATAATATACAAAAGTTATACAAATATAACATAGAAAGGGGGATGAAAAAACATCATAGAGATCATTAGGACCCGTATACAAACTGATCCATTCCAATAGATATCCTGTGAATATTCATCATGTTAATATTCATATACTATAGTCATACGAAATATGAAAAAATAGAATTAATAACAGAAGATTAATAAGAGACGTCGTATTCCCTATTTAAACCAGATGGGGACAAAGTTTGTAGTGTGTGAATCCAAAAGGATTCACGTTCTTTAAGTTTCTTAATCCTGTCACCTCCCCATCTGGATAATGGGACATGGTGAATTATTTGGTATTTTAGCTGTGCTATGGTATGGTTATTTTGTATAAAATGAGCTGGAATTGGTAAGAGAGTCCTCCCGCACCGTATAGTGGACTTATGTTTTGAAATGCGGTCTCGGATATGTTGGGTAGTTTCCCCAACATATCCGAGACCACAAGGGCACTTTATCAAATACACCACAAACGAAGAATTGCAAGTAAAGTGTCCTTTGATGGGGAAACGTTTCCCCGATCGTGGATGTGTAAAAGAGTCACCTTTAGATATATTGGAGCACTGGTAACAACTTAGGCATGGGAACGTGCCATTCCGCGGAGAGGATAGAACTCTCTGTACCAATCCTCGATTACTGGGGCCCACATCTGCCCTGACCAAGTGATCCTTGATATTAGAGCAGCGTTTGCTGCAAATGATAGGATTCACTTTGAACTCCTGTACTGTTGGATATGCATTCTTCAAAATATCCCAATGTTGGAGGATACATCTGTTAATGAGATGATTGAGAGGGTGAAAAGTACTAACAAAAGCCAATCTGGGTACTTTAGGTTGTGACTCAACTCTACTGCTATCCCTTTTGGGTGTCAAAACATGATCTGGATAACCCCTATTCCTGAACTTGACATCCATTTCCTGATGTCTGAGGCTACCAGTTAATGGGTTAGAAACGATCCTATTCACCCTATCGCGCTGGGATTTGGGGAGGGCTCTCTTGACGTGATGGGGGTGACAGCTTTCATATTTCAAGAGACTGTTCCTATCAGTTGGTTTGACAAATAGATCTGTCTCAATGATTCCATTTTCCGTAATAATGACTTTAGTATCTAAAAAATTCATGGAACTGAGGTCATAGGATAAAGAAAAAGTTAGACCTGGTAAATAGGAATTAAGGTCATTGTAGAAATCTTTAAGAGTATCTACGCCACCAATCCAAATGAGAAAAACGTCATCGATATAACGGCGCCAAAAAATGGCGTGAGAGACAAAATTAGGATGGGTATAGACGTATGATAACTCAAATTGGTCCATGAAAATGTTAGCGTAGGGGGGTGCCATGTTGCTGCCCATGGCAGTCCCCCTCTTTTGAATGAAGAATTGATCTTCAAACATAAAAAAGTTACGGGTAAGTACCATGGTAAGAAGATCCCTACAAAATTTTTGTTGTAAGTCAGAAAAATTTGTATGCCTGGTCAAAAAGGACATGACTGAGTCAATACCATCCGTATGTCGAATGCTGGTGTACAAACTATTAACGTCCATAGTTACTAATAAACTGTTGGTGGGTATCTCCCCTATACCTCATGACCCAGTATCAGCATGGGTTTACTAGGGACCGCTCATGTCAGACTAATTTGATCAGCTTCTATGAAGAGGTAAGTTCCGGACTGGACCAAGGGAACCCAGTGGACGTAGTGTATATGGACTTTTCCAAAGCTTTTGATACGGTGCCACACAAAAGGTTGATACATAAAATGAGAGTAATGGGGATAGGGGAAAATATGTGTAAGTGGGTTGAGAGCTGGCTCAGGGATAGGAAACAAAGGGTGGTTATTAATGGAGCACACTCGGACTGGGTCGCGGTTAGCAGTGGGGTATCACAGGGGTCAGTATTGGGCCCTCTTCTTTTTAACATATTTATTAATGACCTTGTAGGGGGCATTCAGAGTAGAATTTCAATATTTGCAGATGACACTATACTCTGTAGGGTAATCAATACAGGGGAGGACAATTTTATATTACAGGATGATTTATGTAAACTAGAAGCTTGGGCTGATAAATGGCAAATGAGTTTTAATGGGGATAAATGTAAGGTCATGCACTTGGGTAGAAGTAATAAGATGTATAACTATGTGCTTAATTCTAAAACTCTGGGCAAAACCATCAATGAAAAAGACCTGGGTGTATGGGTGGATGACAGACTCATATTCAGTGGCCAGTGTCAGGCAGCTGCTACAAAGGCAAATAAAATAATGGGATGTATTAAAAGAGGCATAGATGCTCATGAGGAGAACATAATTTTACCTCTATTCAAGTCACTAGTTCGACCACACTTAGAATACTGTGCACAGTTCTGGTCTCCGGTGTATAAGAAAGACATAGCTGAACTAGAGCGGGTGCAGAGAAGAGCGACCAAGGTTATTAGAGGACTGGGGGGTCTGCAATACCAAGATAGGTTATTACACTTGGGGCTATTTAGTTTGGAAAAACGAAGACTAAGGGGTGATCTTATTTTAATGTATAAATATATGAGGGGACAGTACAAAGACCTTTCTGATGATCTTTTTAATCATAGACCTGAGACAGGGACAAGGGGGCATCCTCTACGTCTGGAGGAAAGAAGGTTTAAGCATAATAACAGACGCGGATTCTTTACTGTAAGAGCAGTGAGACTATGGAACTCTCTGCCGTATGATGTTGTAATGAGTGATTCATTAATTAAATTTAAGAGGGGACTGGATACCTTTCTGGAAAAGTATAATATTACAGGGTATATACACTAGATTCCTTGATAAGGCGTTGATCCAGGGAACTAGTCTGATTGCCGTATGTGGAGTCGGGAAGGAATTTTTTTCCCCATGGTGGAGTTACTCCTTGCCACATGGGTTTTTTTTGCCTTCCTCTGGATCAACATGTTAGGGCATGTTAGGTTAGGCTATGGGTTGAACTAGATGGACTTAAAGTCTTCCTTCAACCTCAATAACTATGTAACTATGTAACTATGTAACCCCTCAGGGAAGATAAAAAATCTGATGTATCCTTAAGGTAAGATTTAATGTTAGGGACCAAGGGGGACAAGATTTTATCCAATGTGATAGCTAAAGGGGATAACAGTGATTCCGTAGAAGCAACAATAGGACGACCTGGGGGTTTCAAAGGGTGTTTATGGATCTTGGGGAGAGTATAAAAAACCGGTATAACCGGATGTTGCTTAATGAGAAATTCTCCCAACTTCTTGTCTATAGTCCCCATAGTAGCGTAATAAGACACTAATTCTTTAATCTCTTTGCTTATTTCAAAAGTAGGATTGTGACTAATGGGTGAATATGTGTCTAAATCACCCAATTGTGTCCTAATTTCATTCATATAATAGTCACGATCCAACACTACTATTGAGCCCCCCTTGTCGGCAGGTTTTATTATGATCTGTTTATTCTCCTTAAGGGATGTCAAAGCTTTCTTCTCTTCTATGGTGAGGTTATGTTTGATATGATGGTCACCCCTTTCTATCGATGTTAATACCCTCCTAACATCATTTCTGACAAATTCTATATATGTTTCCCCATCAAACGTTTCCCCATCAAAGGACACTTTACTTGCAATTCTTCGTTTGTGGTGTATTTGATAAAGTGCCCTTGTGGTCTCGGATATGTTGGGGAAACTACCCAACATATCCGAGACCGCATTTCAAAACATAAGTCCACTATACGGTGCGGGAGGACTCTCTTACCAATTCCAGCTCATTTTATACAAAATAACCATACCATAGCACAGCTAAAATACCAAATAATTCACCATGTCCCATTATCCAGACGGGGAGGTGACAGGATTAAGAAACTTAAAGAACGTGAATCCTTTTGGATTCACACACTACAAACTTTGTCCCCATCTGGTTTAAATAGGGAATACGACGTCTCTTATTAATCTTCTGTTATTAATTCTATTTTTTCATATTTCGTATGACTATAGTATATGAATATTAACATGATGAATATTCACAGGATATCTATTGGAATGGATCAGTTTGTATACGGGTCCTAATGATCTCTATGATGTTTTTTCATCCCCCTTTCTATGTTATATTTGTATAACTTTTGTATATTATTATTGAAGTCTCCAATAGGTTCTAATACATTGCCACAACATATTGTAACCATTGACTAGATATTGAAGTGACCACTTTGTTTCTATAATGTTCTTATAACGTTTTTTTCTTCTCTTGTTTTCCAGCATACCAGCGGAACGTGTGCTCGGTCTTGGATCCCACTGCGCATGCGCACTGTTTCGGCTTTTTTCGGCTTTTTCCGTTTTCGTCGGCTTTACTTGCACTTCCGGTATAGGCGTCTCAGCTGAACTTTCACCCGGAACTACCTGTTCATTACCAGGTAAATAGCCGCTCACATGTAGCTCACACACGTGCCTTTCACCTGGTCACAGTTTCCCGGTCCTCCGTTATGGACACCGATCCTATGTGTGACTTCTGAATCCAGGTATTTGACTCTTTTTACGCGCACTTTTGGAGCACATGTATACCGCCAGGACTTAGCCGCTAACACACATTGTATTTTTTTATAAACTTACCTCCACAGTGGGTTTCCGTGCACGGCTTCACATATCAGCAAGTATGGTTTTCTTTTATCCCCTTTTTATCCCTTTTTCCTATGATCTTTTTTTTCATATTTGACAGTATGGTCACTAGCGTATCATATATAGAAATACCTATCATGTTGCTTTACGCTCTCTCTTATATATTTAGATGTACAGTGCCATGTATACATATACCCATGCGGGTTTTTTTTTCTCATATCAGTTTTTTCTGAGGCCGTCCCTCTCCTATATATATATTTTATTTCTTATCCATATTACTAGCCTCTGCTATTCTGACATGTTTTTTCTTTTTTTTTTTCGTTTTTTTCCTTGTTGTTTCCTTTTCCTTTTTCATTTATAAAAGGGTATATATATTCCTATATGTAATTATCTTTATATATATTACAGAGGGACATTTAATCTCTTGAAAAAGGCTTTTCAGCCGAAACGTTGAGAAGAATATTGTATATGTCCTAACAAGATGTATTGAAGAAGTATATTCGTTTATTTCTATTTTTTGGAAACCCTATATCCTGTAGAAGTGAGGAAATCCTATCACCTGAATTTGAGCATGTCAAAAATAAACTTTGAAATTTTTCAGTTGTAGTGTGCCGGAGTTTTTCTCATATATCATATACTGTTTACTCCTGAGCACCTCAGATCTATATAGTGAGCACCTTCCTCATCGCGGTATAGTGCACAACCGACAGCTGCAGGATTGTCACCTGTATGGAGATGCTAGTCTCTTATATCTCAGGTCAGTTAAAAGATGTATTGGCTGTCATTAAGGGGTTAAGAAAAAAAAAATTGAGCAAGGCTAGCACACAGAACTATACTATGTATGCCTGCGGAAATGCGATTTTTCAAACACAGATACACCAGGCCTCAGCCTGACATAACAGACTGTATTAAATATGTTTTTGGTTTTTGGTGAATTTTAAAAAAACAAATAAAAAAAATGAAAGCGTAAGCGTAGAACAAGGTTAGCACACAGAACTATGCCACGTATGCCTGCAAAACTATGATTTTTCCACCACAGATACAGCAGGCCTCAGCCTGACATAGCAGACTGTATTAATTTTTTTTTTGCTTTCTTGGTGAATTAAAAAAAAAAAAAAAAGAGTAGAACAAGGCTAGCACAAAGAATTATGCTACGTATGCCTGCGAAAATACAATTTTTCAAACACAGATACACCAGGACTCAGCCTGCCATAAGCTGTATAAATTATTTTTTATTTTTTGGTGAATTAAAAAAAACCAACAAATAATAAAAAAGAAAGAGTAGAACAAGGCTAGCACACAGAAGTATGCCACGTATGCCTGCGAAACTACGATTTTTCCACCACAGACACACCAGGCCTCAGCCTGACATAGCAGACTGTATTAATTTTATTTTTTGCTTTTTGGTGAATTAAAAAAAAAAAAAAAAGAGTAGAACAAGGCTAGCACAAAGAATTATGCTACGTATGCCTGCGAAAATACAATTTTTCAAACACAGATACACCAGGACTCAGCCTGCCATAAGCTGTATAAATTATTTTTTATTTTTTGGTGAATTAAAAAAAACCAACAAATAATAAAAAAGAAAGAGTAGAACAAGGCTAGCACACAGAAGTATGCCACGTATGCCTGCGAAACTACGATTTTTCCACCACAGACACACCAGGCCTCAGCCTGACATAGCAGACTGTATTAATTTTATTTTTTGCTTTTTGGTGAATTAAAAAAAAAAAAAAAAAAAAAAAGAGTAAAACAAGGCTAGCACAAAGAATTATGCTACGTATACCTGCGAAAATACAATTTTTCAAACACAGATACACCAGGACTCAGCCTGGCATAAACTGTATAAATTATTTTTTGTTTTTTGGTGAATTTAAGGAAAAAAAATTGAACAAGGCTAGCATGCAGAACTATGCTACGTATGCCTGCCGAAATATGATTTTTCAAACACAGATACACCAGGACTCAGCCTGACATAACAGACTGTATTCAATTTTTTTTTGCTTTTTGGTGAATAAAAAAAAAAAAAAGAGTAGAACAAGGCTAGCACACAGAATTATGCTACGTATGCCTGCGAAAATATAATTTTTCAAACACAGATACACCAGGACTCAGCCTGACAGACTGTATAAATTTTATGAATTTAAGAAAAAAAAACATTGAAAAGGCTAGCACACAGAACTATACTATGTATGCCTGCGGAAATACAATTTTTCAAACACAGATACACCAGGCCTCAGTCTGACATAACAGACTGTATTCAATTTTTTTCGCTTTTTGGCAAATTTAAAAAAAAACTATGAAAACTTCAGCTAGGTATATAGTAAATAAGCAGCAGCAGACAGTTATGGAGCTTTGGGAGGTATGCAGTGAGAGCTATGTACGCACATACAGTGCCTGCAGGCCTTGCACTGATATGGATATGTGCACATAGACTTCCCTGCCTATCTAGTGCTGAAATCTCGAGACCCCCGAATTAGCCCTAAAAAGGACTGTTGGTTTCTCAGGAGTTGTGGACTGTACAGTTGCAGACCTCCTCAGCAGCAGCTCTCCCTACACTCACTAAGTCCAGAGCAGAACCATCTAGGAATAATGTCCCTAATCCTGTAGTAATGTCTCCCATCCAGGACACCATCCAGTAATAATGCCCCGCATACTGTCATAATCCAGAATAATAATAATAATAATCTTTGTTTATATAGCGCCAACATATTCCGCAGCGCTTTACAGCTTAACAGTTTCAAACACAACAGTCATAAGTAACAACGTTAACAATACAATAATTACAGCACAATCTGTCTTCAATTCAGTAATAATGCCCACTATTCTGCAATATTTGGGACACTGCGGCTTACGCCGCTGTCCCCTGACTGCTGCGCCTCCCCCTGTGTTGGGAAAGCAGATCTCCCATTTAGTGAGGCCAAACTGAATATGGGGTTAACTCCCCGCGGAGGGGGCGGGGCTTATCCCCTGCCTTTGGCGCTGGGAAGCGCTGAAGCCACATCCGGATCCCTGGACCCGGACCTGTTTGGGCAGCCAGTATCATGGACCCGCTGGAGCACGCGGTGAGGGATAGGATCGGCAGGGAAGGCAGCGCTTGGTTAGCAGCTTTGCTGACCGGGAGCGACTCCTTCCCTGCCATGGTGCAGGCGGTGCCGCCGGATGGTCGGCGATCTCGCAGAGCCACCCGGCCTCCGGCTCGGCTGAGCCCGCCATTACATTCAAAGAAGAGCGCGCGCAGCTCGCGTGCGCGTGCTTCTTCTCATCTGGGCGCTAGGCGCGATAGTGCGGTGGGAGGAAGTGTGTTACCTCAGGTGGGGGAGGCTCAGGGGTTGGCGCCACGTGATACAATCAATATACCCCCCTCTGCCCCGGGTACACTAAGAGGGAGTACAGGCCCGCAAGTGCCAGCATTGTTAGCCGGAGCTGCACACTTACTTGGAGACAGCATGGGGGGAGCCCAGGGAATGTCTGCTTCATCGCAGGACTCAGGCGCTGCAGGGAAGGAGGCTGAGGCTCTGCAGGGAGGCATCCCTCCACTTTCAAGGAACTTGGGGGAAGCTATTGCTAATACTGACAGGAGCAGGGATACGGTGGCACTAGCGCAGCAGAATATGGGATCACCTCACATAATATTAGCGCCCGGACAGCACAGCGCATACTCCCAGTCTAGTATAGGGGGCGAGTCACAGTTTCCATCATATCCACTCATCTTTAGTACTCCGTATTCGCAAATACCGGGCGGGCAAATAACTCCCTCTCAGGCGGCGGTAGTCGAACATCAGAATGCCCCAGCGTCATATGGTTTTTTCATCCCTTTTAATTGGTCCCTCGAGCCACAATCAGCTCCAAATTAACAATCAGCCAGGGAATTACCCAACGAATTAGCAGAGAAGTTGGGCAAGGAAATCGGGTTGGGTCGCTTCCACGGCCCCTTCAAGGCCCCCCCTTTCCCTAACTTACGTGTTTCTCCCCTGGGTATAGTTCCCAAAAAGGAGGTAGGTAAGTACCGGTTGATTCACCACCTGTCCTACCCCAAGGGGATGTCGGTCAACGATGGTATACCCAGCGAGGACACAGCCGTTACTTATATCTCCTTTGACAAAGCGGTGGACTTAGTCAGAAATGCCGGCCCGGGGGCCCTTATGGCCAAGTCGGACATAGAATCCGCTTTCCGTCTTCTTCCAGTTCACCCGGATTGTTACCACTTACTGGAAGCTAAGTTTGAGGATTCATACTATTACGACACATGCCTCCCGATGGGGTGCTCAATTTCCTGTTTTTATTTTGAGTTATTTAGCACGTTTTTAGAATGGGTTGCTCGCAGGATCACCCGGCTAACCGCCATTACGCATTACCTCGATGACTTTTTGATAGTTGGTCCAGCTGATTCAGATGTCTGTTCCACAGCCTTGGCCCAATTCAAAGATGCCATGGCACATTTTGGGGTCCCACTGTCCCCCGAGAAGACGATAGGGACAGTATCGGTGATCACATTCCTCGGGATTGAAATCGACACGGGCGCCATGGAATTTAGGTTGCCGAAAGACAAAATTGACAAACTACTGGATCTCATTAACGGATGCATTTCGGTTGGCAAAGTCACATTGACGCAAATGCAGTCGCTTCTTGGCTCATTAAATTTTGCCTGCAGGGTCATGCCAGCGGGTAGGATTTGTCTCGCAGATTGACGTTTGCCACGAGAGGAGTAAAACAACGTCATCATAGGATAAGGATTACAGCACAGTTACGTTCTGATTTAAACACATGGAAGCTGTTCCTCAGCAATTACAATGGTAAGACTTGCTTTCAGGAGGCAGAGTGCTCAAACGATGACTTGGGTTTGTTTTTTGCAGCGTCAGGCCACACGGGTTTCAGTGTTCGTTTCGGTAGCCAAATATGTTCTGAAAAATGGCCTGCTTTCTGGACTATCAGGAAGTGGAATGGGGACCCAACCTTGATTGATCTTTTCCCTGTTGCAGTGGCCATGGAAATCTGGGGCCCACTGTTGGCCAACAAGCGTATTCGTTTATGACTTGAAACCGTTGGCGGGGCGCATGCCATAAACTACCTAGCATCTCCTTCACCGCTGGTTTTAGACCTGATTAGGTTCATAGTATTGAAATGTTTGATGTTTAATGTTTGGTTCAAAGCTAATGCATTACCCGTTGACAACAAGTCTGTTTCAGATTTATTAACTGGGATTTATTCACAGGAGTTACTGGGATTGCGACTTCAGGAGTGTTTGGAGGAGGTGGATTGCCCACATTCGATCTGGGATGTCCTGGGGACCTGATGCCGTTAATACGCTCGTCGATAGCTCCGTCGACCTGGAGAGCCTATGGTAAGGCGTGGGAGGAGTGGTGTCTTTTAGCAGACGACAAACCGGTGGGGTCTTCGGATGATGCTCGTATGCAGGTGACGATGGCATTTCTATCCAAAATGCATGCCAAGGGAGTATCAGGCGTGGTGGCGCGCAACCGTGTGTCTGCGTTAGCTTTCCATTTTAAACTGCGCGGTTGGTCAGATTCCACCAAACATTTTCTAGTCAGTCAGCTACTGAAAGGTTGGCGCCGTGTGGATAAACACTGTGATAACAGGCGTCCTATCTCCTTTGATTTGTTAGTTAGCTTGGTTAAGTCCGCGGAATCAGTTTGCGACTCTAATTACGAAGCTGCACTTACATCAGCGGCTTTTGGCCTGGCGTTTTTTGGGGCCATGCGGGTCAGCGAGATTTTACCTACTGCCCTGAATAAACCGGGTGGTCTGAGGTGAGAAGATGTATTAATTTGTGCCGATGGTCTAAGGATCAGAATATGTAAATCTAAAACTGATCAGGAGGGCAGGGGGACTTGGTTCCCAATATTTGCCATCAACAAGGATATTTGCCCATTAAGGTTAATTAAGAATTACATGCGGGTGAGAAAGGATGGTGCCCAATTTTTCATTCATGAGAATGGTCTCCCTCTAGTGTCGGGTCAATTCTTAGCTATATTGAGACGCACATTGTCGTTTTTGGGAATGCCCGCAGCAGAATTTGGGACTCATTCTTTTCGGATAGGTGCAGCAACTGAAGCGTCCAGAGCGGGTTTATTCGAATCGGAAATTCAAAGGGTGGGTAGATGGAAATCCCGCTGTTTTGCTAGGTACATCAGGCCTGACTTATTGTTATAAAGTTTTGTTTTTGTTTCGTTAAAATATTAATATAGAAGCAGCTTCGTGAATACATCGGAGAATTTACCTTGGGTTGTTTGGTTATTGAATGTTGGCTAACTGTATACTTTATTTCCTAGATGGGGTGCGACCCAGCGTCTGGATTGTGGGTCACTCATACATCTATTGGACGGCTCGCCGTGCTGAGTTGTGCCCAGGAGGGCGATCATTGGGTTTCGCCGAGGTCGATGTGATATGGCGTGGTATGAGAGGTCTGATGTGGTCCCAAGTGCTTCCGGAGGTCGTTCACATCGCTCGGGTGGCGTCATCTCCCACCATTGTCGTTATCCATGCTGGAGGAAATGACCTGGCTTCGTCTCCACTCGCTGAACTACTTACGCTTATCAGATCCGACATGGACAAGTTCCCGAGTTTTTTCCCGCTGATGCGACTAGTCTGGTCTGAAGTAATCCCAAGACTTGTGTGGCGGGGTGCCAGGGAATTGAATGCTATGGAGAGATCCAGACGTACTCTGAATCAGAGGATATCACGCTTCGTAAGGTTTAAAAATGGTGTAGTGGTACGGCACCATCGTATGGAGGGAGACAATTCCGGTTTTCTTCTTCCAGACGGAGTTTATTTGAACGAGGCGGGTTTAGATATCTTCCTCAATGGTCTTCGTGAAGGTGTGGTTCAGGCGATGCATTCGTTGGGGGGGTCGTAGCTCTCTGTATTCGCTCCTCCTTGGCGGAAGGGTGCAGTTTTGTTGGTGGTGAAGATACCTGCCCGGGAGACCGGAAGGCAGTTAATCTCCCTACACCCCAATTTGTTGGCAGATATTGCCTGTTTTAAGCTGCGACCAAAATAATTTAACCCAAAGTAAAAGATGGAAATTTTATAATTATATTTCCCAATAAAAGTTTTCAAGTTCTGATAATTGTTGTGTGTCACTTAATGGGAGTAAATGGTTATGGGTCGTAGCAGTCTTTGTGACACTGCGGCTTACGCCGCTGTCCCCTGACTGCTGCGCCTCCCCCTGTGTTGGGAAAGCAGATCTCCCATTTAGTGAGGCCAAACTGAATATGGGGTTAACTCCCCGCGGAGGGGGCGGGGCTTATCCCCTGCCTTTGGCGCCGGGAAGCACTGAAGCCACATCCGGATCCCTGGACCCGGACCTGTTTCCCGCCCTCTCTCCCCTTTTGTTATGTGTTGTTTCAGTTGCAGCTGCGGAAGGGTGGAGTTTTGTTGGTGGTGAAGATACCTGCCCGGGAGACCGGAAGGCAGTTAATCTCCCTACACCCCAATTTGTTGGCAGATATTGCCTGTTTTAAGCTGCAACCAAAATAATTTAACCCAAAGTAAAAGATGGAAATTTTATAATTATATTTCCCAATAAAAGTTTTCAAGTTCTGATAATTGTTGTGTGTCACTTAATGGGAGTAAACGGTTATGGGTCGTTGCAGTCATGTCTCCTGCTCAGGCACTGTCATTGATGTATCTCCTGACCTCACGGCCCCTGACTGGGCTCTTCAGGCTGTAAACAGAGCAGTGGTTGATCATGTACATTGCCGCTCCATTCATTCTTATTGAGAATGCTGCAGACAAGCTGAACACTGTGGTTGGTTATCTCTTGCATTCCCATTGTTAAACAATGCAGGTGCACATGATAAACCACCACTCCATTCACACATGGCTCTTCAGAGTCCTGGTTCTCAGAATTTGTAGAAATCCCACTTGTCAGACCCCAGTGGTCGGGACGTTGAATCCTATCCTATAGATATGGAGTAAATTCCCAACTTGGTACAAAGCTTTTAAAATCAAAGCCTATAAAAAAAAAAACGTGCACGATGTGAATTATCCTGAATGGTTCATAATCAAAATTCCCTCTGACTATGTAAAGTTAAATGTGAAACCTGAACCCAATTATAGTACACTAGATGGTGGTCCGATTCTAACGCATCGGGTATTCTAGAATATGTATGACAGAACTTGTTCAGTAAACGTAAACGTATCATATAACAGCCCACTTGGCATATAGCACAGCCATGTATCATATAGCACAGCCACGTAGCATATAACACAGCCCACGTAGCATATAGCACAGCCACGTAGTATATAACACAGCCACATAGCATATAGCACAGCCACGCAGCATATAATAGCCCATGTAGTATATAGCACAGCCACATAGTATATAACACAGCCACATAGCATATAGCACAGCCACACAGCATATAATAGCCCATGTAGTATATAGCACAGCCACGTAGTACATAACACAACCACGTAGTATATAGCACAGCCACATAGCATATAGCACAGCCACGTAGTATATAACACAGCCACGTAGTATATAGCACAGCCACATAGTACATAAACCAACCACATAGCATATAGCACAGCCACGTAGCATATAACAGCCCATGTAGTATATAGCACAGCCACGTAGTATATAGCACAGCCATGTAGCATATAGCACAGCCACATAGCATATAACTGCCCACGTAGTATATAGCACAGCCACACAGCATATAGCACAGCCACATAGCATATAACAGCCCACGTAGTATATAGCACAGCCACACAGCATATAGCACAGCCACATAGCATATAACAGCCCATGTAGTATATAGCACAGCCACATAGCATATAACACAGCCCGCATAGCATAAAGCACAGCCACGTAGCATATAGCACAGCCATATAGTATCTAACACAGCCCATGTAGCATACAACACAGCCCACGTAGTATATAGTACAGTCCACATAGTATATAGCACAATCCACGTAGTATATAGCACAATCCACGTAGTATATAGTACAGTCCACGTAGTATATAACACAGCCCACATAGTATATAGTACAGTCCATGTAGTATACAACACAGCCCACCTAGTATATAGCAAAGTGCAAGTAGTATATAGCACAATCCACATAGTATATAGCAGAGTCCACATAGTATATAGCACAATCTACGTAGTATATAGTACAGTCGACGTAGTATATAGTACAGTCCACATAGTATATAACACAGCCACATAGTAAATGGCACAGTCCACATAGTATATAGCACAATCCACGTAGTATATAGTACAGTCCACGTAGTATATAGCACAATCCACGTAGTATATAGCACAATCCACATAGTATATAGTACAGTCCATGTAGTATATAACACAGCCCACATAGTATATAGTACAGTCCATGTAGTATACAACACAGCCCACCTAGTATATAGCACAGTGCAAGTAGTATATAGCACAATCCACATAGTATATAGCAGAGTCCACATAGTATATAGCACAATCTACGTAGTATATAGTACAGTCGACGTAGTATATAGTACAGTCCACATAGTATATAACACAGCCATGTAGAAAATAGCACAGTCCACGTAGTATATAGCACAATCCACGTAGTATATAGTACAGTCCACGTAGTATATAACACAGCCCACATAGTATATAGTACAGTCCACAAAGTATATAACACGGCCCACATAGTACATAGCACAGTGCACATAGTATATAGCACAATCCACATAGTATATAGTACAGTCCATGTAGTATATAGCACAGTCCACATAGTATATAGCACAGTCCATGTAGTATACAGCACAATCCACGTAGTATATAGTACAGTCGACATAGTGTATAGTACAGTCCACGTAGTATATAACACAGCCCACATAGTATATAGTACAGTCCACGTAGTATACAACACAGCCCACCTAGTATATAGCACAGTGCAAGTAGTATATAGCACAATCCACATAGTATATAGCAGAGTCCACATAGTATATAGCACAATCTACGTAGTATATAGTACAGTCCACGTAGTATGCAACACCACATGTAGTATATAGCACAGTCCACATAGTATATAGCAGAATCCATGTAGCATATAGCAAAGTGCACATAGTATATAGCACAGCCACGAAGTATATAGCACAATCCACGTAGTATATAGCACAGTGCACATAGTATATAGCACAGCCACATAGTATATAGCACAGCCACTTAATATATAGCACAGGCACAGCTCACGTAGTGTATAGCACATACAGCACAGCCACAGAGTATATAACACAGCCCACGCAGTATATAGCACAGCCCACATAGTATATAGCAGTGTGGGCACCATATCCCTGTTAAAAAAATAATTAAAATAAAAAATAGTTATAAACTCACCTTCCGGCGGCCCCCGGATCCAGCCCAGGAGTTAGCGATGCTCTCGCCAGGTTCGTTCCCAGTGATGCTTTGCGGCAATAACCCGTGATGATGTAGCGGTCTCGTGTGATCCTACGTCATCTGGGGTCAGTTCGTAAAGCATTACTGGGAACGGAGCTGCCGAGAGCATCGCGAGGATGAGGAAGGCTTTGCGGCCGCCGGAAGGTGAGAATAGCACGATTTTGTATTTTTTTATTATTTTTAACATTATGTCTTTTTACTATTGATGCTGCATAGGCACATCAATAGTAAAGCCTGTCACGGGATTTCCGTTACAGACAAACAGACGGAAATGGACCTTAGACAAATATATATATAGATGTCTATGATTTTGGGATGGTTTTGCTGCATGGTCGGATTCCCTCTCTGCTAAGCCACAGGCTGCGTGGTCTCTGTCTGCTTGCTGATAGTTCTGTCCTATCATATCTTTGGAGGGGCTATTTATTCTCTTCTTGCACCTGCCTTCTTTGCTGGCTTTACTACAAGGTTGAGCGGTGTTTGGAGTTCCAGCTCCTTAGCTAGAGATTATCTTGTTTTAGTAATCTAATTGCTTTCTTAGGGTACCGTTACACAAAACGATTTACCAACGATCACGACCAGCGATATGACCTGGCCATGATAATAATAATAATAATAATTATAATAATTTTATTTATATAGCGCCAACATATTCCGCAGCGCTTTACAACTTATAGAGGGGACTTATACAGACAATAGACATTACAGCATAACAGAAATCACAGTTCAAAACAGATACCAGTAGGAATGAGGGCCCTGCTCGCAAGCTTACAATCTATGAGGAAAAGGGGAGACACGAGAGGTGGATGGTAACAATTGCTTTAGTTATTTGGACCAGCCATAGTGTAAGGCTCGGGTGTTCATGTAAAGCTGCATGAACCAGTTAACTACCTAAGTATGTAACAGTACAGACACAGAGGCTATTAACTGCATAAAGTGTATGAGAACATGATGGAGGAACGTGATTATGTTGTTGTTTTTTTATTAATAGGCCACACAGGGATAATTAGGTTAATGCGTTGAGGCGGTAGGCCAATCTGAACAAATGAGTTTTTAGGGCACGCTTAAAACTGTGGGGATTGGGGATTAATTGTATTAACCTAGGTAGTGCATTCCAAAGAATCGGCGCCGCACGTGTAAAGTCTTGGAGACGGGAGTGGGAGGTTCTGATTATTGAGGATGCTAACCTGAGGTCATTAGCAGAGCGGAGGGCACGGGTAGGTTGGTAGACTGAGACCAGAGAGGAGATGTAGGGTGGTGCTGAGCCATGGAGTGCTTTGTGGATGAGGGTAGTAGTTTTGTACTGGATTCTGGATTGGATGGGTAGCCAGTGTAATGACTGGCACAAGGTAGAGGCATCGGTGTAACGGTTGGCGAGGAATATGATCCTGGCAGCAGCATTCAGGACAGATTGGAGCGGGGAGAGTCTGGTAAAAGGTAGGCCAATTAGTAGAGAGTTACAATAGTCCAGACGAGAATGAATAAGTGAGACAGTAAGAGTTTTTGCAGAGTCGAAAGTAAGAAAAGGGCGAATTCTGGAAATGTTTTTGAGATGCAGATAAGAAGAGCGAGCCAGTGATCGGATGTGGGGGGTGAATGAAAGCTCGGAATCAAGGATGACTCCAAGGCAGCGGGCATGTTGCTTTGGAGTAATGGTGGAACCGCACACAGAGATGGCAATGTCGGGCAAAGGTAGGTTTGTAGAGGGAGAGAACACGAGGAGTTCAGTTTTTGACAGGTTCAGTTTCAGATAGAGGGAGGACATGATGTTAGAGACAGCGGTAAGACAATCACTGGTGTTTTCTAAAAAGGTCGGCGTGATAACAGGAGAAGAGGTATATAATTGGGTGTCGTCAGCATAGAGATGGTACTGGAAACCAAATCTACTGATTGTTTGTCCAATAGGGGCAGTATACAAAGAGAAGAGGAGGGGGCCTAGGACTGATCCTTGAGGAACCCCAACAGTAAGGGGAAGGTGAGAGGAGGAGGAACCAGCAAAACAAACAGTGAAGGATCGGCCAGAGAGATAGGAGGAGAACCAAGAGAGAACGGTGTCCTTGAGGCCGATGGAGCGGAGCATAGTGAGAAGGAGCTGATGATCCACAGTGTCGAATGCTGCGGAGAGATCCAAGAGAATGAGCATGGAATAGTGACCATTAGATTTAGCTGTTAGTAGGTCATTAGAGACTTTAGTGAGGGCAGTTTCAGTAGAGTGTAAAGAGCGGAAACCAGATTGAAGAGGGTCGAGAAGAGAATTATCTGAGAGATAGCAGGTAAGACGGGAGTGGACCAGGCGTTCCAGGAGTTTAGTAATGATCGTTGGTAAGTCGTTGTGTGGTCGCTGGGGAGCTGTCACACAGACAGCTCTCCAGCGACCAACGATGCCGAGGTCCCCGGGTAACCAGGGTAAACATCGGGATTACTAAGCGCAGGGCCGCGCTTAGTAACCCGATGTTTACCCTGGTTACCATCGTAAATGTAAAAAAAAAAAAACAGTACATACTCACATTCCGGTGTCCGTCAGGTCCCTCGCCGTCTGCTTCCCGCACTGACTGAGTGCCGGCCGTAAAGTGAAAGCAGAGCACAGCGGTGACGTCACCTGTTACAGTCTGTTTGTGAGATATGCTTCCCAGCACCTTTTCCTTTCTTCCACTTTTGGGGTCTGGGATGTTTGCAATTAGCCCGTTTATTTTTTTATTTCTCTGTTCCCCTGCCCATCTTATTTGAATGTGTTTAGTTTCTCTGGGTCCTTGTGTCTGTATGACGGTGTCAAGGGTGGTAGCCTTAGGCGAGAGTCATGTGTCCGACATCCCGTCACGTTACAGAAAAAATGAGAGTTCTGGATGTGTGTGTGTAGGCTGGCAGTGCTGCTTTTGGTACTTTCACCTTCAGGCCAGTGTCATTTCACTCCTCACCAGGTCCATAAGACTTCTAAACAAAGACATCAGGCATGTTCTTACAAACAAGTCATTCTTTACCTGGCAACACAATTAAGTACACAAGGCAGCAGGTGGAACGCCCGGGTCCAGTATTTACAGGGGATTGTCACGGTGGCGGCGACCCCGTCTGTGGCCATGGGCGCCCATGTTAAAGGGAATGTCCTTAAAGGGGTTTTGAACAAAGTTTGTGTTCATGACGCCACCTGTGGTATTCAGTCATTGGGGACCGACTCTGCTTAAAGGGGTCCTCTGGGATGATGTTATGGCAGCTAGATGGTATAACTTCCCACAGGTGAAGTCCCCAGGGCTCCCGGTTTATAGATGACGATGGTGAGTGGTGCAGTAAAGAACGGAGGACACAGGTTTGCCGTTTCTTTACCTGGTTTACTGAAGACTTCAGGCAGACACAGTCCACGGCACCAGATCACAGGTACAGGCAGAGTCCGGCCGGCTTGGAAGTGAATTCAGAGTCCCCTTTACCAGGTGGAGTTAAAAACCTTCCTCATAGCGTGGTGGTGTTGTAGTCCCTTACTGCCTATGGCTTCTGATAAGGTCCTCACAGTTCTTTCTGTCCTCCATAAAGGTGGGACACAAACCCGTATGACAGGTGACTCGAGCCTTTTTACAGGGCCTCTATCACGACCCGGGCTCTATGTGCCACTGTGCCTCTGAGTATTAAAGCAGACAGGTGATGTGTAATCCAGCTGTCCTGTCGGTTTCTGCTGTAAGTCTTAGAGTCCTTGACAACCTTGGTCTTCCGGCTACCGGTAATCTGCGCTCAGCCAGAGAGGTAGCCAAATCGCTGCTAGGCTCCCCTGGTATCATTCTCCTGTGCTTCGCTCTCCTGCACGCTCACTAAACAATATTCTTCCTTTTGTATTCTCTCTCTTTCTCCAGGAGCTGTAGCGACTCTGGCTTCAGTCCTTCCGACACGCAATGTCTGATTGCTCTCTTCTCTGTCCTCTGACAGACTGACTAACTTCCTTTCTCCTTTCCCTCCAGACCAGAATATAGGGAAGTTCCCCTTAATCTGGGTTCAGAGCTCCCCCTTCTGGCCTGGAGTGTGAACATGTTGTGTGCATTGTGATTACCTGTTAAAAGGAATCCTTTATCGCTTCCAAGTGTGACATCACTCTTCCCGTGAGGAAAGCAATGCCACTCTGATGACAGGACCCTGGGGCGTCACACTGGCAGCACACTTTACAACTTATTCTGTATCATACAGAGGTACCTTCTTATCGGTTTAGGGCAATGGCACTTTACATGTGGACAGTAAAGAAGCAGAGCAAATCAGAAATACCTCCATATTCCCGGTGCAGAAGTAATGGGAACCCTGCACCCAAATAGCAGTTTGTGATCCGTTAATGAGGGGACTCTTAGAAGAACATCCCTCTACCCTGTCCTCAGCTGAACAAGACCATTCTCTACAGGGCCTCTCACATCTGGCCAACACTGGATTCACTTCTTCCTTTAAATTTCCAACAAATAGGTTTCACCCACTTGCCTGCTGTACTGGATCTCAGTCACCTCTAAAGTTTCTTCATTTCCTTCCTGCCTCATGCCTCTCAGCTCACTTCTCACTAACTCTGCTAGTTTCCAGATCTCTCCACACTCTCTTCTCTTCCACAAACTTCCTGTCTCTCACTATCCAGAGATTCCCAATCTTCCTCTCCACTATGGGCTGGCCTTACAGTTAACGCAGACACTGTCCCTGCTGTATGTTGCTGGGCAGACTTAAAATTTCATCCAGTTCAGTACAAATGCAAAGAGAAAGACAGTGACATCTTGTGGTTGTTCATTAGTACTGCAGCCCACAGGGAGATTAACATTTGTTACCACAAGAAACCATGTTTCACACATTTACATTAAACTCATTGCTGTCTTCAAGGGAAGGGGTATGACAGCTCAACCACCTCCTCACATCTCACTGCACGCTCTCTTTTCCCTTTGTAGGATCTGTGTGCTGCCTCCCTTTGGTTACTTGGGAGGTACGAGAAACCCCTCGATGGATTTTTAGGGAACCAGGTACCAGGAGGTGTTTTTTTAGCTGTGCGCCTAGGGACTTTTCTAAGCTGTACAGGGACTAGTTGGGTTTAAGTATGGCATCTTCCTTTATTAGTCCTTTCTTTCCTCCATTCAGAGCAGAAATAATTTGATTTCTACAGTTTTAGTATTTTCACTGGATGTATAACATTTCATTCCAGCAGGCCAGATTTCACAATGTTTATTCTATTCATAATTTTATTTAACAACCGCACAACCCAAAATCTGAACATGAAACCTCAATCAGTATGTATTTTACTTAGCTTAATATAGTAATGGAGAAAGGAATATATTGGCTTTCATTCTGTGTTCTGTAGCCAGATGGCACACGCTATTAAATTGCAGCCCTGCGATAATAAAATACTGATAAAACTTAACAAGCCTTTTGAAGGCATGCGGTGGCTCCTATGTTCTTCATTCTACCAGATTTTTTAATAACAGAAAGGATAAGACTTCTTTCTGAAGTTTTGATCAGGCAGCATTCACCATATTATTTGCCAAAAGCCATGGAAATCTAACCTTGCAGCTCTTTCATGAGACCTATTGATCATTTTTGTAGGAATCCAGCATGGTTTAGGTTTGTTTGATCAATGTTCTCTTTTTCATGAGGGGAGTTCCTGGGATAAAAGCAAAGAACTGTTGTGAATCATACTGTGAAAGGAAACAAAAAGATGAATAGTAAAAGTTACAGCAAATGGTAAATGTAAGGTCACGTCATTGAACTATTCATCTCATTGCTCATTGTTGCACATTATGTTTTACTCAAAGAGATACATGTGTTGTGGTTGGCCAGATGTTGGTCATAAATTTTTATAGTGCACCCTGATATTATTGTGTGCATTGTCCAACAAAGTGTTCAGAATTTATGTAAGACCTTGATTAACTTGGTTTATGTACCGTAAGTGCAAATAACATTTAATAAATTATTGCACTTTCTGACATTCATACAACAGGTGCAGATATGCTTTAATATGAACATTACCATTTGATCCTATTGAGCCTTCGTAAAGTATTTTCAGTCAATGTTCAGTCCATGACAGCATGAACACGAACGGAACAATGTAAGTCAAAGACACAATTCAGATGTACGGACATGAGATCCATGTCTTAGCAAGTACTTGTCATTTCCTCTTTGTGGACAAGACTCGTCCATAGAACTCATCCAATAATAAACATAAGATCATACAAATGCATTGATCCAATTACACAGGAAAAATGTATTGTGCCTTTTTTATGGGAAGGTGAAAAGTGGTTTTCATGTTGGTTGTCATATTGCTGTTCATCCATGTAGACCACTGCCCACTATGGATCGGTGGTCTTCTACAGGATTGGACTCTTGTGTAGCAAGGTTCAATGACACTTCATAAACTACTCAGGCGACAGTTCAGAATAGGCTAGGAAAGCCTTTTAACCATTCACTTTTTTATTTGCTTTTTTCTGACTGGATTAGGGAATTTTTCTTTTGAGGGGCACATTGGTTAAACATGGGGCATGTCATTAATATGAAAGAAAAAATATATGCCTGCAATGTAAAAGTGTACCTTTATGGTACAATTTACCCCATTTTCTGTTTTTTACAATCATAAATCTATTGGAAAATTGCTGGGCTTGTCCCTTCTAGATAATGCTGTGAAAAGTGGAAAAAGCCACAAATAATTGTACAAATATAGCATGTGCCATAAAGCATCTCCATTGAGTTTTCATTATAATCATTTTACTCCTGAAACAAGTATTCTACAGGATGACCAGTTTACGCCAGAGCACATATTTAGCTCTTCAGTTCATTTGGAGGAGTGACAGGTGGTCTCGAATTAGACATTGATTTTCGTTTTTCAGAACCATCTCCTTCAGACAGGTGCATTGTCAGAGAAGGATACCTTCCATTAGCACAAATTACTTTCTAATTGCAATAATAGTTATCAAGCTGTTTACCTTCTCTTGGGAAGTCCATGTTCCTGACTTTCTCTGGTATTAGACAAGTATTAGACAAGTTTTTAGCCCAGAAGAGTAGATAACAAGAAATTACATTTGGTTCCAGACTTCCCTATAAACACCTGTGCTCCTGTGCTTCCTACAAAAAAAGTTATGGTAGAAAATTGTGTATGCTGTGACTTTGCTTATAAAATGAGCACATATTCAATAAACACTATGGGCGTGATTTATCATGACAGATGTGGTATGCCGAGTCAGATGCTCCTGATCCATGAAGAGCCACACATGTGGTGCATCACCACAAACCCTACTCCAGTCCCTGTTGAAGTAAGATTTGTGGCATAGCATACGCCATTGGAGCGCCCCCACTGCCGCAGGGCCGAGGGGTACCCGGTACTGGGCCTCTGAGTCTCTGTTCTGGGGTTGTCACGGTGGCTAGACCCGGTCCGTGACCCTGCTGAGGGGCGTCCAATGAAAGGTGTGGATGGTGGTGATGTTGTGGTGGTGCGGTGCAGGTCGCAGTAAATAACGAGGACACCAGATTGCAGTCTCTTTACCTCTTTACTGAAGGCTTCAGGATCCTCAGTCCGGAATACGGTTAACCGGGCTGCGCAAGTCCGGCCAGTCCGATGGCACCTCCAGGGTTCCCTTTGCAGGTGGAAATCTGTGCCTACCTTCTAGCGCTTGTGTGTTGCGGTCCTCCCCTGCTGTGCTTACGGGATAGTCCCCACAACTGTTGTGTCTGTTTCTGAAGTTCCCTCACAACTTGATTATGATGTTCTGCTTCGTCTCCCAGATGATATGGCTAGGACACACCCGTATGACGGGTAGGCTCGAAGTTCTTCCGGGACCCTAGAGTCGCCCCTCTCCAAATGTTGACCCCTATGTCTTCTTAGGTGATTTGAGTGAGACAGCCTGCCTATAACTGACTGTCCTGCCGTAGGTTTGAAGTAAGGCCTGGAGCTTAATACTTCCTCGGCGTTCCGGCCACCGGCTGCGTGCCTCAGTAGGATGTTGCCTCGACTTACAGCACGACTCCTACTGGTGTTTCTCCTTGTTGCGTTGATCTCATTTCTCACTCAGGACAATAAACCTCGCTTCTTGTCCTTTCTTGGGGTACCGCCGCAACGAAGTGCAGGCGCGGTCCCGTAACGTTCTTTCGGTTCACTAGGTCTCTGTCAGGATCCCACCCCTGACAGGGACCCCCCTGAATCTTCCCCTGCAACACCCTCTGCCATAGGATGTTGCCTGGTTCCAACCCAGTCAGCTTCTCTCTAACTTCCTACCTAACCCCCAGTTTTACCAGATTGTGAGGAGTGGCCTAATACATAGTGCCCTTAGCTCCCCCTGGAGGCCAGACTGTGAAGTGTATTGGTGTCTGTGATACCTGGTCAGGTGAACTCCTTCAGTGCCATCAGACGTACCATAGCCCCCCTTAGCGGCGGAGCATCAGTACTGCAACGACCAGGACTCTGGGGAGCTGCACTCCCCCCCCCCGGTTAAATCCAGTACTCCTGGACTGGGAAGAAAACAACAATACATGTCAGCAAAAAGACATACAATTTTGAAATGCAATAACAATAAGTAAATTTTAACAGAGCTTCCCTTTATGGGAGGTGAGGACACTTGAACGTAACAAACATGGTTAAATACTTTAAATAACATACTATAAATAACTTTTCTTACCCAACCGGGTATTCTACTTAGTGCAATTTCCGAACAATAATTTAACGTTGCCTTTAAGGACGTACACACTGAATCCACTAAAGACCTTCTTATAAAACACTATAAGGCTAATCAACTTTTCTTCATTTTCCACCTTTACATCTGCAGGACCGCCTGTCTATCTGCCCCAGGCCTACTGCCTCTTGTTCTGTTGCAGGACCGCCCCTTTCCACCCGGGCCTACTGCCTTTCTGCTACTATACACAGTATAGAACTTATCAACCTTCTCTCAGTTCAAGATCACTGAGCCATCTCTGTATGGCTCCTCGGAGGACTCACCGACTAACCCCATACGGGTTCACCTCCTGTCCTCATTCTTCTAGCAACACCATTAAACATTTCTCACAATTAACTAGCTCACTACATATAACTTTTATATGTAAGCATTATTAGTACTTCCTTTTAAAGCATCATCATTCTTTAAGTGCTATTGATGAACGTTCCCTTTAAGAGGGGACCAAGTCTCTATGAGGTAGTGCAACTTCTCAAGCTGCAAGTCCGTATGCAGCAAGGACTCCGGTACTGCTTCCAGGAACAGTTTCTTCGCAAAGAGTCTTTTTCTTTGTAAAACCAGTAGAGGGCACCTTTAAAAATGTGCAAACTATTTACAATAAGTTTGTAGTCATGCAGTGTTCATGATCCAGCAGTTCTTTTCAACAATGATGAACAAGAAACAAAAACAAAAGCAAAAAGGCAAAAAAATAGGGATCCCGGGTAAACTAAGGGATCCCTTTAAGAGTAACCCTGGTCGGGTTGTAGCAGCAGAGAAACACATAAAAGGACGAACAGTTAACTATATACAGCTTTGTCGAACGTTAGGGCTTCATAGTATGTTACAAGACATCAGCCGGTAATGGACATCTCCTGACCGTGACGGCTTCGGTCCCTGGTCTCCGGCTGATGCAGTATCAGTATCGGTGGTTGGTCTCTCAGGTGCAATCAGGTAACCCGGTGTCTGGATTCAAAGGCTAACCCTAGCTACGAGCTCAGTAGCCGCAACAAGGCGTACGGTGGCGATAGTAGCAAGATCTGTCAAGTCTGGTTCAATCGTGGTCGAGGTAACAGGTGACACCCCCTCAGGCCCACATCGTTGGACGTTCCGAGCGCACCATCCTTGTGCACTCCGGTGGCGGGTGTAGGTCACCTGATCCCCCCTTTGCAACAGTGGGTCACCATATCGGTTGCGAAAAGGAGTCTTCACATCGTGACTAGTAACGAAGACGTCAGTCGGTAGTCCCGGTTCCTGTATGGAGCCCCAACCCCGCTTTGGGTGAAAGGCCAGCACAGTTCCCCGCTTTACCACGTCTTTCCTGCCGTGCGCAGGCTTTGGGTGTCGTACTTTTGGCGTATCAGTCTGTTCGGTCTCTTTTCGGTTTTTCCAATGTAGGATCAGGCATTGTTTATATTGTTCCCAAGTGAGCACAGCAAGGGTGAGGCCTTCCTCCCGAGCTCCATCCGGCCCGATCCAGGGGGTGTCCCACTGAAGGATCACCCCGTCTGAGCTCACGTCTGTGGGTTCCCCCATCTTGGTCGGTAATGGAGGTACCAGCTTCCCCATCGTGTCGGTTGTGAGGATCACCCGCTCCACCGAGAGGAAACGGTTATTGTTGTTGGGGTGAGGAGCGGGAGCGGGATCGGTCGCGGGAGCAGGATCGGTCGGGGAGCAGAATCGGTCAGGGGAGTAGGGGCGCCTTCCATACCTGTGCCTGATGTGATTCCACCGATGTTGATCCGTTCCGCTGACAAGGACACTGGAATCGGCTGCAGCCCGGACCGCAGCTCCTCCAAGGTGGCCTCCCGATGTGGCTCCGCTCTCCATGGCTCCGCATCTACTGGCCCCGTGGTCGGGATAGGTAGGCTCGGCTCCTCCGCCGGCGGCTCCAAGGAGTTCAGATCCTTCAGCTGCGGTGGATGCGGATCTGCCATCGCTCGGGCACCTGCTGATCATCATCGCTGTCCGGCATTCGGCGGCAACGCATGCACCTGGCTCCACCATTTCTCCAAGGTCGAGCTCCTTCTTCACCTCGCTCCCGCCGTTGCAAATCAGGGGGCGGTTCTCCTCTGCTGCTGGGCATGTCGTCATCTCGCAGCAGAAGTCGGAGGAGGCGGTCGCTACCTTTGGCGCCGCTTTGGTGGTCTCCTCCCATGGCACACCCTTCTTCTTCCTCTGCGCTCCCTGTGGCACTGCAATGGCGGCGGGTCTTGGCGGGAACTTTTGGCGGCAAGTGGCAATACACAGTCTAAGCAATAAGTCACAGTCCAAGTATAATAAATCACAGTTCCAAGGCACACATGACCTGTTTCTTCAGGCTTAAGTAGATCCTGTTCGTGACGCCAAGTTGGAGCACCCCCACTGCCGCAGGGCCAAGGGGTACCCGGTACCGGGCCTCTGAGTCTCTGTTCTGGGGTTGTCACGGTGGCTAGACCCGGTCCGCGACCCTGCTGAGGGGCGTCCAATGAAAGGTGTGGATGGTGGTGATGTTGTGGTGGTGCGGTGCAGGTCGCAGTAAATAACGAGGACACCAGATTGCAGTCTCTTTACCTCTTTACTGAAGGCTTCAGGATCCTCAGTCCGGAATACGGTTAACCGGGTTGCGCAAGTCCGGCCGGTCCGATGGCACCTCCAGGGTTCCCTTTGCAGGTGGAAATCTGTGCCTACCTTCTAGCGCTTGTGTGTTGCGGTCCTCCCCTGCTGTGCTTACGGGATAGTCCCCACAACTGTTGTGTCTGTTTCTGAAGTTCCCTCACAACTCGATTATGATGTTCTGCTTCGTCCCCCAGATGATATGGCTAGGACGCACCCGTATGACGGGTAGGCTCGAAGTTCTTCCGGGACCCTAGAGTCACCCCTCTCCAAATGTTGCCCCCTATGTCTTCTTAGGTGATTTGAGTGAGACAGCCCGCCTATAACTGACTGTCCTGCCGTAGGTTTGAAGTAAGACCTGGAGCTTAATACTTCCTCGGCGTTCCGGCCACCGGCTGCGCGCCTCAGTAGGATGTTGCCTCGACTTACAGCACGACTCCTACAGGTGTTTCTCCTTGTTGCGTTGATCTCGTTTCTCACTCAGCACAATAAACCTCGCTTCTTGTCCTTTCTTGGGGTACCGCCGCAACGAAGTGCAGGCGCGGTCCCGTAACGTTCTTTCTGTTCGCTAGGCCTCTGTCAGGATCCCACCCCTGACAGGGACCCCCCTGAACCTTCCCCTGCAACACCCTCTGCCACAGGATGTTGCCTTTTTCCAACCCAGTCAGCTTCTCTCTAACTTCCTACCTAACCCCCAGTTTTACCAGATTGTGAGGAGTGGCCTAATACATAGTGCCCTTAGCTCCCCCTGGAGGCCAGACTGTGAAGTGTATTGGTGTCTGTGATACCTGGTCAGGTGAACTCCTTCAGTGCCATCAGACGTACCATAGCCCCCCTTAGCGGCGGAGCATCAGTACTGCAACGAGGGGGGTTCCCCCATCATCCCCTGCAACTGGGGCGCTGCACCATCACTTATCATGAATTTCACGAGCAATGGTTGCTGCATTCCCCACCCCTTTTTAGTGTGGTCTTAAGTCTAAATGATGTGACTTTTCAAAGCTTTTACACCAGAATACTGGTGTAAAAGTCTTAATGAATTGGATAAACCGCCCCTAAACTATTTATATGGTCATATTGGTTACTAAAAAGTTATGCTATCCATACCTTTACTTGTGCAATCTGTTGCTCCCTCACTGAAAAATCACTGTTTTAATTTGTATGAAGATGAGGTCAAAGCGCTGTGGTCCTGCTAAATCACTTCCAAAGCCTCTGCCTCCTCGAATCTATTCCCTGCCCAGAGCCACTATTTTCTCCATGACAGACAGATCGATGGTTGTATAGTAAAGTCAGGGAGATGTGAGACTCATTTGCAGGTAAGTTAAAACAGCGTTATTTCGGTCAGGGAGCAACAATTGCATAAAGTTCTGACATCTTTCAAAGCGCAACATGACCAACAGTTTGAGGCTCTGAATTGTGCTGACAGAGTCCCTTTAGAGTGACAGAACTGTTTTTCTGCAATATGGAAAAGATATAAAAGATAAAAAACACCACAGTGTTTACAGTAAGACAAAATCTGTGGCTCATACAAGCCTAAAACTGTCTCTCTAAGTGGTGGAGGAGAAAGCCTACTAGAGCCAAGAAAGCAAAGACTTCTTCTTGGTTTAAGCATCTGGAGCTTTAAAGATAAGAACATAGTGCTCTGATATGTAAGAAATATTAAAAATTACATTGACCTTTTACATTTTTGGATAATCAGAATCAGTGATCCGCACAAATCTGATTTCCTCTGTTGTGAAAAGTCCTGTGAACATCGATCACAAGATCACGTACATCAGGCAGGGATGCTGCGGGGAGGTTGCTGCAGGAAATGTATGAGGGATATGTGAGCGGTGCAATAACTTAAAGGGAGTTTGTCACCCCAAAACTCAAATCAACCACTATACAATCATATAGGGGACTTAACCACTATAAAACTCATACCTGTACTATAGATTTCACTACTGTAAGTTTTCAAAAAAAAAGCCAACATTTTATTGTATTCCCCACCAACACGCCTGCTGTCTTGGGGTCATACTTAATTCCGAGCTTTCATTCACCCCCCACATCTGAACACTGGCTCGCTCTTGTTATCTGCACCTCAAACACATTTCTAGAATTCGACCCTTTCTTAGTTTCGATTCTGCAAAAACTCTTACTGTTTCTCTTATTCATTCTCGTCTGGACTATTGTAACTCTCTACTAATCGATCTCCCTCTTACCAAACTCTCCCCTCTCCAATCTGTCTTGAATGCTGCAGCCAGGATCATATTCCTCACCAATCGTTACACCGATGCCTCTACCTTGTGCCAGTCATTACACTGGTTACCCATCCACTCCAGAATCCAGTATAAACTTATTACCCTCACCCACAAAGCACTACATTGCTCAGCACCACCCTACATCTCCTCCCTCATCTCAATCTACCACCCTACCCGTGCCCTCCATTCTGCTAATGACCTGAGGTTAGCATCCTCAATAATCAGAACCTCCCACTCCCATCTCCAAGACTTTTCACGTGCTGCGCCAATTCTTTGGAATGCACTACCCAGGTTAATACGATTAATCCTCAACCCACACAGTTTTAAGTATGGCCTAAAAATGCATTTGTTCAGACTGGCCTACCGTCTCAGTGCTTTAACCTAACTATCCCTGTGTTGCCCATTCCAAATTTTTAAGATAATCAGGTTCCTCGCATCATGTTCTCATACGCTTTATGCAATTAATAGCCCTCTGTGACTGTACTCTTACATATTATGGCTGATAACCAGTTCATGCAGCAGCACATGAACACCTGATTCTTACACTATAGCGGGTCCGAACAACTAAAGCAATTGTTATCGTTCACCTTTTGTGCCTCCCCTTTTCCTCATAGATTATAAGCTTGCGAGCAGAGCCCTCATTCCTCTTGGTATCTGTTTTCATTTATGTTCTTATTGTTATGCTGTAATATCTATTGTATGTACAAGTCCCCTCTAAAATGTAAAGTGCTGCGGAATATGTTGGCGCTATAGAAAGAAATTTATTATTATTATTCTATAGGTCAATAAGGGGTCCTCGGTGCACCCTTTTGCCAAGGGCTCAGTGAATAATTTTGCTCTCTTATTAGCTTTTACTGTTAGCTTGACTAACAGCGCTACCTTGCCCAAATGGAGTGCTGTGAAGGTGCGCTCTCATCCCTCACTTCTGTCTGCAGCAACTGCTTTCTGCAGATAGCTTAACACAGTTGTGAGCTGACTATGCAGACAGGAGAGAATGATGAGAGGGCGCCTGCACTGAAACAGTGTGAGCCTGCTCACTCAGCTCCTGCAGTGTCAGTGTGGACATTTCAGGCTAGGCATTCAGTTCAGGCAGTGCTCCATCTGGGCATGCAAGCACTATTGTGGCACCCCAGGAGTTCAGGTACCACAGTGATATTGCCTTCCTCTCAGGGAGGGTGATGCAATGCCTGGAAATGAGGAGAATCCCTTAGGCAGGTAAGCTGTACATTTAACACATTCTGACTCCAGGCCAGAACGGGGAGCTCTGAACCCAGTTTTCAGGGAAGCTTCCCTAGATAATATACATTCTGGTCTGGAGGAGGAGTGAGATAGTCTGGTGCAGACAAGGAACAGAGAAGGAACACAAGAGAAGTCAGGAGCTAGAGGAGAGCTACAAGTGGGCTCCCTCTAAGCTAGAGCACAGAAACCAGGCACCAGGAGCCCGAGGCTGTGTGGAACTACAAGTCCCACGGCAGAACCGGCGGGCAGGAAACCAAAACTGACTTGTCCATATTACACCTGAGGTACAGCAACAACCAGAGCCTGGAGTCACTGTGAATAGAGACCCCAAAGAAATGGCCTGAGTTGCCTACCGTGTAGGTACTGTCCAAGGACAGGAGAGAAAGAGTACCTTGCCAGAAAGCCGCAGGCAGCAAGGAACTAATATTCAGTGCATAGTGGAAGGCTCCCAATCTGACCTGACCAAGGGGGTTCAATCCGTTTCCTGACTGCCTGGACTCCACAGTCACCTGTTGCCTTTACTCTGGACTGAAACTAACTGCCAACAGTAAACCAGGTAAAGACATTGCAACCCCGTGTCCTTCGTTTATTCTGGCACCACACCACTCTGGCCAAACACACCGGGAGCCCTGGGGACCCCACTTCACCTGTGGGAAGTGAAACCATCTTTGCTGCAGCACAATCACCCCCAGAAGACCCCTTTAAGCAGCGTCGGTCACTCTTGACCGAGAACCACAGGTGGTGTCACAAACTTTTATTATTTTCACATCCCCTTTAAAGACTCTTCCCTTTTTACCTGGGCGCCCAGGGCCACGGAAAGGGTCGCCGCCACCATGACCTCCCCTTTAACAACGACTGGACCCGGTACCAAGTATCCCTAGGCCCTGGCAGCGACTCCCTATCAATCAAGCTAAAAAAAATGTGAAGAATGCTAATTGAGAGGGTGAAAAGGTGCACTGAAACCTTGGCTGAGAGTGCAAACAGGACCCCTCATTTGCAAATGGGGATTCAATTCAGGCAGTGGTCACTTTGGAAATGTTAACAGATGTCAATCAAACTAAGGCAAACTGTGGAGGATGCCAATTGAGGGTGCAGAATGATGCACTTACTCCTTGTTAAGAAGAAGTAGTCCAGCTCCATGGAAAAGCAATCATCATTTATAAAGTTTACAATACAAAAACTGATGACAAGTTAAAACCTCAACATTGAGGCGGATACACTATCCGTGCTCAGAACTGCATCACTGACTTGCAATGGGGAGCTGGGAATTTCTTATATTCACTAAGCCCTTGGCCTTGCTATTTAGATTGCAAATTAGATTGTGAGCCCCATTGGGTACAATGATGATAACCTATGTAAGGCTCTGTGGAATATGATAGCGCTATATAAGCAAAGCATAATAATAAATAATAGGAGGGCAGGTTTACTGTTGTGAAATTGGATTTTGGGCTCCCCCGGTGGCCACTGGTGGAATTGAACTGGTGTGCATCATCCCCTCAGTTCACCTGTTTCCATCAGGATGTGGGAGTCGCTATTTAACCTTGCTCCTCTGTCACTTCCATGCCGGTCAACATTGTAATCAGAAGCCTTTCTGTGCATGTTCCTGCTGCTAGACAACTCCCAGCTAAGTTGGACTTTAGTCCTCGTTTGTTTTTGCATTTTGTTCCAGTTCACAGCTGTAGTTTCGTTTCTGTGTCTGGAAAACTCTTGTGATCTGAAATTGCCACTCTGATGTTATGAGTTAATACTGGAGTCTTAAAGTAATTTCAGGATGGTATTTTGATAGGGTTTTCAGCTGACCATGAAAGTGCCCTTTCTGTCTTCCTGCTATCTAGTAAGCGGACCTCAATTTTGCTAAACCTATTTTCATACTACGTTTGTCATTTCATCTAAAATCACCGCCAATATATGTGGGGGCCTCTGTCTGCCTATCGGGGAAATTTCTCTAGAGGTGAGCCAGGACTATATTTTCCTCTGCCAGGATTAGTTAGTCCTCCGGCCGGCGCTGGGCGTCTAGGGATAAAAAACGTAGGCAACGCTACCCGGCTACTGTTAGTTGTGCGGCAGGTTTAGTTCATGGTCAGTTTAGTTTCCATCCTTCCAAGAGCTAGTACTTATGTTTGCTGGGCTATGTTCTCTTGCCATTGAGAACCATAACAGTTTACATACATCATAACGGGAACTGGTAGGTGTCATTGCATAAGAATTTTTAAGTCAAAACCATAATTTGATCTTAAACACAGTAGAAACCTAGAAGAAGTATTAATACTTTGCATCACTACTTATTTCAGGAGTTTCAAAATATTGACTGAATCTGAAGTGTGATTTGTGCCTTTTTACATTTTTTGGATGAGAAATTGGAGCTGTGATGGGGTGGTTTTAATGTAGCATCTGCATCAAAACTCCAGTAGCCAAAGAAAGTTTTACCTTATGGTGAATGGGTACGGGGCATAATTTCACAGAATTGTATACTTTTTAGTTTCTAAGCCAACATTTGGAGCCAAGTGAAATTGAAAACCATGTGGTTTAGAAGATTGTAAGTATGGATTATATGTTGCTCTACATTATCCGTTTTGTCATGTTAGGATCGAATTGAGTATTGTACTTTCTATATATAATCCAAAGATTTCTAAAAATTACCTATTCTACACCCAATCTCCAATGTGACTTTTTTAGAATTTAGTTACGCTGGCGCAGCCTGAATTTATATCTGAAGCCTAGCTTCTGTTTCTGGTAACATTGTGGAGCGCAAATGAGACATCCAATATAGGACAAAACGGATAAAATGTAGTATAATTATATAGTGTTAGACTGCTTTCTATGTATAGACTTCCCACAATGTGCTGTTACATAATTATGTTGCCATATTTGCGTAATTATTTTCATCAGTGTATAGAAATATCCACTTGCATTTTCCCAGGATGAACCTTTATTGGTTTTCTCACAGAACGTGCTTTATATAGACTTTTAAGTGTGAGTTCACGCCAGGTCGAGAGATGTCATCCATGTGAGTCACGCTATTTATTCTTCTCGAACTGAGGAACTATTTAATTCAGTGAAACAGTTACCACTACATAAAAAAAGACACAAGGAAAGTTCAGCCCTAAAGGAGAATGATTAACCTGAATGCAACATTCAACTAAATGATACCCTTTACATAAATTCACATAAATGTATCTATTTTATTAACTTGTATTACATAAGAGGCAATCTCTAAGTTAATGCATTGAAATATAAATATTTATGAAGTCTTGAAATTATGTCTATGATTTATCAATCACTCCGCAGAATTTCATCCAGCCTTCAATTGCTTAGTTAGTACGCTTATCAGCAAGTCATTTTTTCAAACCTTTTAGGCCATAGTATAGTTTTTTAGTTAATGATAAGGAAAATTTCCCCTTGCGCTGGGGTCCTTTTTAACTTTTTTCTCTTTAATAAAAAATGCATTTAAGAGCAGACTGCCTGAATGTGTTGTTAAAACAACTTTATTCAGTCACCCTATAGCCTTATTGCTATTTTTTACCATTACTATACCATCACAATTTTCACTCGATCGCTATCACAATAATTTTCATTATTATTATTATTCATTTATATAGCACCATTAATTCCATGGTGCTGTACATGAGAAAGGGGTTACATACAGAGTTATAGATATCGTTTACAGTAAACAAGTTTACAGTGAGACTGGTACAGAGGGGAGAGGACCCTGTCCTTGCGGACTTACATTCTATGGGATAGTGGGGAAGAAGCAGAAGGTAGGGGGCGAGGCGGCGACTCTGGCGATGGCGAGGTGGCGGCTCTGGCGATGGCGAGGCGGCGGCTCTGGCGATGGCGAGGTGGCAGAATGGTTATTGCAGGCTGTAGGCTTTCTTGAAGAGATGGGTTTTCAGGTTCTGTCTGAAGGATCCGAGGGTGGTGGATAATTGGACGTGTTGAGGCCTGGAGTTCCAGAGGATGGGGGATATTCGGGAGAAATCTTGGAGGCGGTTGTGTGAGGAATGAATAAGTGTGGAGGAGAGTAGGAGGTCTTGGGAGGATCGAAGATTACGTGAGGGAATATATTGGGAGATTAATTCAGAGATATAGGGAGGGGACAGGTTGTGGATGGCTTTGTAGATCAGTGTTAATAGTTTGAAGTTGATTCGTTGGGGAATTGGGAGCCAGTGGAGGGATTTGCAGAGGGGTGAAGGAGGGGAGTGGCGAGGAGAGAGGTGGATTAGCCGGGCAGCAGAGTTGAGGACAGACTGGAGTGGTGCAAGAGAGTTAGCGGGGAGGCCACAGAGGAGGGTGTTGCAGTAGTCGAGGCGGGAGATGATGAGGGCATGCACAAGAGTTTTGGTAGATTGTGGGCTGAGGAAGGAACGGATTCTGGCACTATTTTAATCATACAAGTATATTATAAGTATAAGTATAATATATACCCGTATTTTCCGGTATATAAGACGACTGGGCGTATAAGACGACCCTCCAACTTTTCCAGTTAAAATATAAAATCTTCTTAAAAGTCGGGGGTCTTCTTATACGCCGTATGTCGTCTTATAGGGCCGGTGACTAATGTGCCTTTTGGGGGGGGAGTGGTCCTGATGACGAAGAGGGGGCATCTCACAGGAAAGTGTGAGTGGAGTATCCCCCATTACCTCATTGTAGCTGCAGTGTGGGGTGCTGGGGAGCGGCGGTGGCTACCGCCCCACAGCACAGCACCCATGCGGCACAAAAAGGAGCAGCAGCTGCCGCCTCTCCCCAGCACAGAGACGCCATGCTGCAGCTACAATGAGGTAATGGGGGATACTCCACTCACACTTTCCTGTGAGACGCCCCCTCTTCGTCATCGGGACCACTCCCCCCACCCACCATATACACATTGGTGTCTGCACTCAGCGTACAAGACCACACCCGGCGTATAAGACGACCCCCGACCTTTAAGAAGATTTTCAGGGGTTAAAAAGTAGTCTTATACGCCAGAAAATACAGTATGTATATCTTAAAAAAAATAATAAAAAAATATAAGTATATTATAATCATACTATTCAATTGTTGTAGATATTGTTATATTATTGAGCCATCACATTGTAGCATTATTTAGTCCATGCTGGTATTATTCAGTTACTGTACAGTATATTAGTATTATTCAATCCAATTATGGTGGTACTAATTAATTACTGCACGGTAGTATTATTCAATTTATATATGGTGATACTATTCAATTACTACTTGGTGATATTATTCAGTCCATGTATGGTAATATTCAGTCACTGTGCAGTATTATTTTTTTAGTTCATGTAAGGTGATATTATTTAGTAATTATATTGTGATATTATTCTTATATTGTGAAATAATTTGATAACTGTATGGTGTTATTATTTACTGTGTGTTAGATTATCAATCAGTTGTGTTAATAATATTATGACACAGCATAATTGTTTGGTTTGTTCAATGAAGGTAAAAAAAAAAAGTAAGATTATCCATGTATTATGCAGGTCGGCATTTTTTATGTCTGCCCCGTTAGTTAAAAGGTTAATGTGGCAACAGTCAACAGCACATTATTCAAATAAAGTTTTTATGTTAAATACATTGACCCCAGTTCATCAAAAGCTATTTTTCCAGAAATCAGGTATAAATTGCTTTGAAAAGGCACCAATTTTTTGTGCGTAAAAATTTGGCAACTTTAGACGTTTATATGCCAGTTTCTTCCTGCTCCGCCAAAATGAGTGGTGCTGGGGTGGATGGTTGATCGATGGGGCATGATGCACAGCTTGTGTTTTTTTCTTTGTAAATTCTTTTTATTATAATTTTATAATTAGTTACAACATGAGCTATATATAAGAATAACATGTTCATTAAACAAAAATGCATAAGTCAGCAAGGCAGTCCATCAATAGTTTGGATGCATGACTTGTCTAATTCTTGATGAGCTATGGTGCATGGAGATGCACATCACTTGTCAGATGCTACTGATTCATTAAGAGGTGCGAAAATCAAGACCAAGGTGAAAATTAACATTCTTGATGAATCAAGGCCTATGGTTTTACAATTTTTGGTACTGGTTTTTTCCATATTACTAAATATATTTTAAAAAAATAAAAAGTCCAGTCTAATATTGGGTTAATATTTCCTATTCTGCACATATCACTTTTCAGGAATCATAACATTATCATCACATGTTCAGTATTGGATCCGTATTTTACATCAGTATTTGTGAACCAAAACCAGGAGTGGGTGAAAAATAGTGGTGACGCATTTCTATTATACTTTTCCTGTGATTGTTCCACTCCTGATTTTGGCTCACAAATACTGATGTCGAATACTGACCAAATACTGAATGTGTGCACGTGGCCTAAAGGTAAAACCCGTATATAGCATTGGAACATACCATTCATCAGGTAAAGACACACTTGACCTCTTCCTCTTCCCAGCACAGTTTACTGCTTGTTATAGAAGTCAATTAACATTTCCAGAAAACATTTCCATAAACATAATAAAAACATCTACACTCAGAAAATGAAAAACGGAATAAAAAAGAATATGTTTCAGTATTTGATTTTAATAATTCTAAATGATATAAGTGATATGTTCATTTTAAATTCTTAAAATTGCCTACAGTTCTTCCACTCCTGCTAATCTCTATAAGTACCTTTCTTTCTTTACTTCCTGTGTTTCATTTGAGGAGTAAGGAATCTTAGATGGGACATCACAGGGGGATGTCCCTATGCTCACTCCAACACAGCTTCTTTCACCCCTCCTGGAACAAGACCTCATAAAGGGCGATGCAGCTGTCACTCACCCTGCTTCTGTCACTGATGTCCCCCGGCCTGATGATGACCTGTTTCAGGGGTGGTGATGGAGAAGTGACAGCAGCTTCTGTCCCCAACACTTGCATCTTCAGTGGCTGACACCGCAAGGCCATAGGGACACTTTTCCATCAGTCCACAGCAATAAGGATGTTGTCAGGGCACGGCGGTGATATAAGCTGTGGTAAGTGACCACAGCATCGCCCCATAATGATACTTGCGTTCAGAGGGGAGGTGTTAAAAGCTGCAGAGAAGTTATTACATGGCCATCCTCCTGTGATGTTTTATTTGAGACTCTCCTTAAACAAAAAAATCACAGAAAGTAAAGCTATAGGGATTAGCTGTATAGAGAGAATGGTAGAGATTTTTTATAATAAAGCAAATTACATAAATGATTAGGGCTTAAAGATAGATATTTTAAAATGGTATTATAGGTATCAGACAATTTCTTTAATAGATGTCATAATAAACCTAGTATGGGGATAATGAAGAATAAACATGTAAAGCATTGTGGATGCTGACCCTTCTACTGTTAATTAGTGCTGTGCTGATTGTTTTTTTTTAACAAAAATAACTCCTTTGAAAGCAATTTAATCTCTATAAAAAGGATTTTATGTTGCTGGAACAATACAATTTTGAAATATTCTCATTATTGCCAAAAATGTAAGAGGAGTTTAAAAGGAGGGTAAATATTTTTCCATAAAAAATAAAGAATTACTGGCAATTACAGTAAAATATGTTAATCTAGGAATCTGCCCAGTTCTAAGTATAATGTAAAAAGTTTTTTTTTTAAGAATTGTTCCTTTGCTCACTTTTGAATTGGGGAGTGACAAGGACTGGTGGTGTCACATCTAGGTATCGTGTGTAAGTGCAAGTATCATACACCTGTACTTTTCTAATTCCTAATATGGAAGCGGAGCCAGACTACCCCTTTAACACTTGTGAAATCTATGTGTCCTATTGTTGTATTCCTCCACATTCCATTTTTTCCTTTCTCTGGATCAACATTGCAGGTGAATAGGTTGATGGACTCCCAGTAACATGGGTAGGAAGATTGAAAACAGATATGTTATGTGCTTACTTCAGTTGATTGACTTTCCTACGAATAATTGCCATATTGCTTTTCACTAATTGCCTGCACGCAGTTGCCCGCTTCCTTTCAGTGGGACATAGTTAAATGAAACTTTAAGATGCAGAAAAGGCATTATTTCTTTTTCAATGCACTCACTACCACAAGAGCAAGTTAACTAAAGCCATAAAGAGAGTCTGAAGCCATCACTCTTTATAGATTTTTACTGCTTATTGACCTGAGGCAAAAAGCAACACCAAGTGTTCTACCTGTTAAACAGCCAGATTTAACAGCAAAGGGCCAGCACCATCGTCTTAGATCTATAAATTACACTAGAAATTCATTGGAATTAAAGTTAAACAAAAAAAAATGGGATTGTAATCACTTTATAGCTGGAGGGGTCTGTGATGTACTACAGTCAATCCAAAAGGACAGATTCAACCACATAGCAATAACAATTATTATGTTTCAAAGTATCATTTAATGACCGTGAATTAATATTTGAAAAGATCAGCTTCAAAGAACATAATGAATCATAAACAAATTGAAAGCAAAAGAATAATCTGCGGCTTTGTTTTAGGTCATCATTGATTTGTGTTAGAACTGCCGTATTCATTTGCACATGAGATTCAATTTCATTGCCTAGACACTAGTGTTGAGCATTCCGATACCGCAAGTATCGGGTATCGGCCGATACTTGCGGTATCGGAATTCCGATACCGGGATTCCGATACTTGGCGCGTATCGGATACCGGAATCGGAAGTTCCATGATTCAAAATTCAGAAATTCAGCCAATGAGAAAGATTCCAAGTGTGGGCACATCCTGTTTAGCATGGAGGGCATGAAACTACTGGCAAGGCTGTGATTGGCTGCTTAAATGATGTCATGATGCAGTTTAAAAGTCGCTGGCGCCATTTTGCGATCACTCTGCTGTGAATTCAGTTAGTGACAGGACGCTGTTTGCTGACTGAGGGACAGTTTAGAGATAGCGATTTGCTTCTTTGTGCTTTCCAAAGGCTAATTTAGCAACCGCTGTGTTCACCTACTAATCACCTTCCTTTTGCCTTGTAGCGCTGTTTTCACAGCGATCTGCAAGGTCTCTCTGTGTGTGTGTGTGAGTGCAGCCCACTCTCTAGTCTGAGTGCAGCCACATAGGCCATCCATAGCTGGTTGTATTCAGTTCAGGGAGGGTGGTTCATTGCCTCATACTGTCCTTTTTTTTTTTTTTTTTGAAGTAGTGCAGGCTGCTGCACATTTTTTCCAAAAATTCCTATTAGTGTCTTTCCACCCGTCTCCAGCTAATTTGTGGAAAAACACTACATAGGATAAAGTAGAGGAGGGTTTTTGGGCCTTGCAGCGCCGTTTACGGCTGTCTGCACGGTCTCCGTGTGACTGCAGCTCGCCCTGTAGTCTGTGAGCAGCCGTAGCTTGGTTGTCTCCAGCTCAGGGTTGTTCACTGCGTCATACCGCCAAATCAATTTTCATTTTGTTTTCAAGTAGTGTAGTCTGCTGCTAATTAATTTAAAAAAATCCTATTAGTGTCTTTCCACCCGTCTCCAGCTAATTTGTGGAAAAACACTACATAGGATAAAGTAGAGGAGGGTTTTTTGGCCTTGCAGCGCCGTTTACGGCTGTCTGCACGGTCTCCGTGTGACTGCAGCTCGCCCTGTAGTCTGTGAGCAGCCGTAGCTTGGTTGTCTCCAGCTCAGGGTTGTTCACTGCGTCATACCGCCAAATCAATTTTCATTTTGTTTTCAAGTAGTGTAGTCTGCTGCTAATTAATTTAAAAAAATCCTATTAGTGTCTTTCCACCCGTCTCCAGCTAATTTGTGGAAAAACACTACATAGGATAAAGTAGAGGAGGGTTTTTGGGCCTTGCAGCGCCGTTTACGGCTGTCTGCACGGTCTCCGTGTGACTGCAGCTCGCCCTGTAGTCTGTGAGCAGCCGTAGCTTGGTTGTCTCCAGCTCAGGGTTGTTCACTGCGTCATACCGCCAAATCAATTTTCATTTTGTTTTCAAGTAGTGTAGTCTGCTGCTAATTAATTTAAAAAAATCCTATTAGTGTCTTTCCACCTGTCTCCAGCTAATTTGTGGAAAAACACTACATAGGATAAAGTAGAGGAGGGTTTTTGGGCCTTGCAGCGCCGTTTACGTCTGTCTGCACGGTCTCCGTGTGACTGCAGCTCTATCCGTTGTCAGTTCAGCCCCAAAAAAATAAATAAATAATAAAGTTCACCAAACACACCAGTTACACCACTTTACATTTGTGTAGGCCACATTAGCTCATATTCAAGTCTAGTCCACACTTTAGAAAATTAGTGTGTCTTATACCTGTTAGGAGGAGTTGCTCAGGAATAAGCACACAAAGCCGTTAGTACTTTTCTGCTTATCTTTATCAGTCAACCAAGATGAAGAAGGCAGTGAGTAAGGCACGTGGGCGTGGGCGTGGGCGCGGAGCAGGGAGGGGACGTGGGGATTCTGTGCCTGCTGCGGGCACCGGTGAGTCATCAGCACCCACTTTCACAAGGGAACAGTCGTTCATGCGCAGCTTTGTCGCCGAGCGCCGTACACCGCTGCTGCGTCAAGACCAAATTGAAGCCGTTGTGGGATGGATGGCAGCTAATGCATCAACTTCCATTAGTGCCACATCCTCTCAGACACAGAGCACTGGAGAGCAGCCATCTGTCTCTTCACCACCTGCAAAATTGCCCAGGCAGACAGAGATCCCAGGACAGGAGCAGTCTCTACTTCTGTTCTCTGAATCATCTCTTGGCTTGGAAACAGGGGGCCAGCCAAGCAGCATTGGAGAAATGGAAGAAGAGGCAGGGTGCAGTGATGCCCAACCGCTTTTTCTGTCTTCCTCTGAAGAGGCGGGTGGGCCAGTGGCTCCGGTCACCACCTCGCAGGCCGCATCAGCTGATGATGACACTCAGGTGCCACTTACTGGTGCGTGCTCTGCTGCTGAGACTACCCAGGAGGAGCAGTTGGGGGCAGAGGGTAGTGTAGATGATGAGGTCCTTGACCCATCTTGGCGTCAGGGACAGGAAGGTGGTGGGAGCAGCTCTGAGGAAGAGATTCCCCGTACGGCCCAAAGAGGGAGAGGGAGGGGGAAGACTGCGGATCCTGCAGCCTCCGCTTTGGCACCCGTAAGGAGCATGTCTCTTCCAAAAGTCAAAAGGGGGGCTCCCAAGACTTGCAGTGCCTGGTCCTTTTTTGACACAGTTGCAGATGACATTTGCTATGTCAGATGCAAGGTGTGTCATCAAAAAATCAAAAGAGGTCAAAAAGTCGCCAACCTCAATACCTCCAACATGTGGAAACATGTGCGCAACAGGCACCCGGCGGAGTTAGACAAACACACTGAAGAGCTAGGCCAACCAACAGCGGCAGCTACCACCTCTTCAGCTCGTGTTGCCTCTTCCTCTAGCTCACACGCAGCTGGTTCGGCTTCCTCCCAGGATCGCCGTGGAAGAACCTCTGGCCCTGTTGTCCAGAGACCCGCTGTCATTCCACCCGCAGCACCACTTTCCCAGTCAACCACACACTCCCAGCCCAGTCTACAGCCATCGGTAGTACAGGCATGGGAGAAAAGGCGGCCTTTCTCGTCAAACCACCCACGAGCACAGGCTCTGACTGCAGGCATTGCCAAACTTCTGTCACTGGAAATGCTGTCATTCAGGCTGGTGGAGACTGACAGCTTCCGTGACTTGATGTCATTGGCAGTCCCACAGTACAGTGTGCCCAGCCGCTTTTACTTCAGCAGGCAAGCCATCCCTGCCCTGCACAAGCATGTTGAGGGACACATAAAACACGCGCTACTGAACGCCGTCAGTAGCAAGGTCCACCTCACCACCGATGCGTGGACCAGTCAACATGGACAGGGGCGATACCTTTCCCTCACTGCCCATTGGGTTAATGTAGTTGAGCCGGGTACAGACCGTGCGAGTGGCGCAGGACGTGTCCTGCCCACTCCAAGGATTGCAGGAATCCATTCTGTACGCATTGACTCCTCCTCTTACACCAGTTCCTCAGAATCATCGCTGCAGGAGCCGTCACAGTCCACCTCCACATGGACCCGTGATGAACGTGTACCTGTTACGACCGACATGAGCACAGCCGTGGCCAAACGTCAACAGGCCGTCTTGAAATTAATTTTTTTGGGGAATCGTAGCCACACAGCGCAGGAGCTCTGGAATGCCATCAAGCAGGAGAGCGATGTGTGGTTTGAGCCAGCGAATCTCCAGCCAGGCATGGTAGTGTGTGATAATGGCCGAAATCTGGTGGCAGCCCTGGGCCTCGGCAACCTCACTCACATCCCATGTCTGGCACATGTGCTCAATTTGGTCGTGCAGAGTTTTTTGAGGGACTATCCGGATCTTGATGCACTGCTGCACAAGGTCCGCCTAGAGTGTGCTCACTTGCGGCGTTCCAGCACGGCAAAAGCGCGCATTGCGGCTCTGCAGCGCCGACACCGCCTGCCGGAACATCGCATCATATGTGACCTACCTACCAGGTGGAATTCCACGTTACATATGTTGGAGCGGTTGTGTGAGCAGCAGCAAGCTGTAATGGAGTACCAGCTGTATCAGGCGCAAAAAAGTCGCAGTCAGCGCCGTACAGACTTCACAACCACAGAGTGGGCCACTATGAAGGATGTCTGCCAGGTTTTGCGTCCCTTTGATTATTCCACGCGGATGGCGAGTGCAGATGATGCACTAGTCAGCATGACTGTCCCCCTTATCTGCCTGCTTGAAAAATCACTGCAAGCGCTAAGGGATGATGTTGTGGAAGAGGTGGAGGATGAGGATTCACCACTTCCATCATCTTCTGGACAGTCAGCGCCACGTGGTTCCTCACAAACGCGTAGGCAGGGGACAGTTTGTGAGGAGGATGAGGAGGAGTCAATGGAGGAGGAAGACATCCGTCCAGAGGAGGGAGTTCCCGAATTGTCCAGTACTCAGTGTGTACAGCGAGGGTGGGGTGATGACGAGCGGGCAGAGATCACGCCTCCAGCTGGGGACAGCGTTTCTTGGGCAGTTGGCAGTCTGCAGCACATGGTGGATTACATGCTGCAGTGCCTGAGAAACGACCGCCGCATCGACCACATTCTCAACATGTCTGATTATTGGGTGTTCACCCTCCTCGATCCTCGCTACCGGGACAACGTAGAAAGCCTCATCACACCGTTGAACCGGGAGCGAAAAATGCGGGAGTACCAAGACACACTGGTCAGTTCCATCATCTTCTCCATTCCAACTGAGAGAAGTGCTGCTACTGCATTCCAAAGCAGCTCAGTGCGTCCAGGCAGTGGTGGAGGCTCTGCACAAAGAGGGAGCAGAAGCAGTGCCTCTGCCCAAGGCAAGACCAGTATGGCCCAACTGTGGCACAGTTTTGTGTGCCCCCCACAAAAGTCTACACCATCACAGACGGCTCCAGTCAGCAGGAGGCAACGGTTCCGTCAGATGGTGACAGACTACATGTCTTGCCCTCTTGCTGTACTCCCAGACGGCTCTTCCCCTTTCAAGTTTTGGGTCTCAAAGCTGGATACATGGCCAGAGCTAAGCCAGTATGCATTGGAGGTGCTGTCTTGCCCTGCGGCCAGTGTATTATCGGAACGTGTCTTTAGTGCTGCAGGTGGTGTACTAACTGACCGTCGCATGCGACTATCCTCCGATAACGTTGACCGGCTTACTTTCCTGAAAATGAACAAGGCCTGGATCTCGCAGGAATTTGCCACTCCTCCTCCTGATTAAATAATTAGGTCACTGTATACGTTATCCAGGTCTCCTGTTGTGTTCATCTTTCTACCACCTGAACTTAAATTCCTGGGCTCCAACACCGCCAGTTGAGGCTCAGACGTGCCGTCTGCACAGTCAAAACATACGACCCAGTGTTATTGGGTTTCAGTAACGTCAGCTGATCCCCAGCTGTGTAGCCGGCAATGTGTCATGCGACCGCCACGCTGACACAACAACTGAAATGTAAGGGAATCTGTCCCCCCCCCCCCCAAGGCGTTTGTTACTGAAAGAGCCACCTTGTGCAGCAGTAATGCTGCACAAGGAAAAAGGTAGCTATTTTGGTTTTGCTCCTTGCACACGCAAAACTTAACACTTATAAAATGTGTCCACTGATACCGTAAAACCGTCCCGGAGGTGGGACTTTCCTTCGTAATATGACGCAGCACAGCCGTCATTCCTACCCCCCCGGCGCCGCGCCCCGGCTCCTCAGCGTTGTTTGATTCCGTCCCGGAGCCTGCGCTGTTATGTTATCCCGTGGCCAGGCACACTTAGCGCTGCCCGTCTTCTGGCATCATTTGGTGTCAGGCTGGCTGCGCCTGTGCGGCCACGCTGGCCGAGAGCCCGCCTCGCAGTGTCTTCTGATTTAATCCCACTGGGGGCCTGGGATCTATGGACATGCGCAGTGCATATCTGAACCTCCACCTCTCACTCATCTCCCTATGGCTTCTTCAGACTGCTCGGTGTCAGCTGGTCCCTAATAGCATGCCACGGCCGTGACACCGCACAGTCTGGAAAAGAAGCCGTAGGGAGGGGAGTGAGAGGCGAGGATATGCACTGCGCATGGCCATGGATCCCAGGCCCCCAGTGGGATTACATCAGAAGACACTGCGAGGCGGGCTCTCGGCCAGCGCGGCCGCACAGGCGCAGCCAGCCTGACACCAAATGATGTCAGAAGATGGGCAGCGCTAAGTGTGCCTGGCCACGGGATAACATAACAGCGCAGGCTCCGGGACGGAATCAAACAACGCTGAGGAGCCGGGGCACGGCGGCGTGGGGGTAGTAATGATGGCTGTGCTGCGTCATATTACGAAGGAAAGTCCCACCTCCGGGACGGTTTCACGGCTTCAGGGGACACATTTTATAAGTGTTTAGTTCTGTGTTTGCAAGGAGCATGATGAAAAGAGCCACCTTTTCCTTTTGCATCTTTTGTGCTGCACAAGCTGGCTCTTTCAGCTACAAACGCCTTGGGGGGGGGGGTTAAAGGTTCCCTTTCGACTTTCTCAGGCTTCGGCCTACATTGTGTTCCTCTGCTTTTCCACCTGCCCCTGGGCTCCAACACCGCTAGTTGCCGTCCAGAAGTGCTGTACGCACAGTCAACAGTCCCTCCTCTGTTATTGGGGTTCAGTAACGTCAGCTGTTCCCCTGCTGTGTGTGTGGCAATCCCTCCTACCTCCTCCAACCTCCTCCAACCTCCTCCTCCTCCACCTGTCCCTGGGCTCCAACACCGCCAGTTGCCGTCCAGAAGTGCTGTACGCACAGTCAACAGTCCCTCCTCTGTTATTGGGGTTCAGTAACGTCAGCTGTTCCCCTGCTGTGTGTGTGGCAATCCCTCCTACCTCCTCCAACCTCCTCCTCCTCCACCTGTCCCTGGGCTCCAACACCGCCAGTTGCCGTCCAGAAGTGCTGTACGCACAGTCAACAGTCCCTCCTCTGTTATTGGGGTTCAGTAACGTCAGCTGTTCCCCTGCTGTGTGTGTGGCAATCCCTCCTACCTCCTCCAACCTCCTCCAACCTCCTCCTCCTCCACCTGTCCCTGGGCTCCAACACCGCCAGTTGCCGTCCAGAAGTGCTGTACGCACAGTCAACAGTCCCTCCTCTGTTATTGGGGTTCAGTAACGTCAGCTGTTCCCCTGCTGTGTGTGTGGCAATCCCTCCAACCTCCTCCAACCTCCTCCTCCTCCACCTGTCCCTGGGCTCCAACACCGCCAGTTGCCGTCCAGAAGTGCTGTACGCACAGTCAACAGTCCCTCCTCTGTTATTGGGGTTCAGTAACGTCAGCTGTTCCCCTGCTGTGTGTGTGGCAATCCCTCCTACCTCCTCCAACCTCCTCCAACCTCCTCCTCCTCCACCTGTCCCTGGGCTCCAACACCGCCAGTTGCCGTCCAGAAGTGCTGTACGCACAGTCAACAGTCCCTCCTCTGTTATTGGGGTTCAGTAACGTCAGCTGTTCCCCTGCTGTGTGTGTGGCAATCCCTCCTACCTCCTCCAACCTCCTCCTCCTCCACCTGTCCCTGGGCTCCAACACCGCCAGTTGCCGTCCAGAAGTGCTGTACGCACAGTCAACAGTCCCTCCTCTGTTATTGGGGTTCAGTAACGTCAGCTGTTCCCCTGCTGTGTGTGTGGCAATCCCTCCTACCTCCTCCAACCTCCTCCTCCTCCACCTGTCCCTGGGCTCCAACACCGCCAGTTGCCGTCCAGAAGTGCTGTACGCACAGTCAACAGTCCCTCCTCTGTTATTGGGGTTCAGTAACGTCAGCTGTTCCCCTGCTGTGTGTGTGGCAATCCCTCCTACCTCCTCCAACCTCCTCCAACCTCCTCCTCCTCCACCTGTCCCTGGGCTCCAACACCGCCAGTTGCCGTCCAGAAGTGCTGTACGCACAGTCAACAGTCCCTCCTCTGTTATTGGGGTTCAGTAACGTCAGCTGTTCCCCTGCTGTGTGTGTGGCAATCCCTCCTACCTCCTCCAACCTCCTACAACCTCCTCCTCCTCCACCTGTCCCTGGGCTCCAACACCGCCAGTTGCCGTCCAGAAGTGCTGTACGCACAGTCAACAGTCCCTCCTCTGTTATTGGGGTTCAGTAACGTCAGCTGTTCCCCTGCTGTGTGTGTGGCAATCCCTCCTACCTCCTCCAACCTCCTCCTCCTCCACCTGTCACTGGGCTCCAACACCGCCAGTTGCCGTCCAGAAGTGCTGTACGCACAGTCAACAGTCCCTCCTCTGTTATTGGGGTTCAGTAACGTCAGCTGTTCCCCTGCTGTGTGTGTGGCAATCCCTCCTACCTCCTCCAACCTCCTCCTCCTCCACCTGTCCCTGGGCTCCAACACCGCCAGTTGCCGTCCAGAAGTGCTGTACGCACAGTCAACAGTCCCTCCTCTGTTATTGGGGTTCAGTAATGTCAGCTGTTCCCCTGCTGTGTGTGTGGCAATCCCTCCTACCTCCTCCAACCTCCTCCAACCTCCTCCTCCTCCACCTGTCCCTGGGCTCCAACACCGCCAGTTGCCGTCCAGAAGTGCTGTACGCACAGTCAACAGTCCCTCCTCTGTTATTGGGGTTCAGTAACGTCAGCTGTTCCCCTGCTGTGTGTGTGGCAATCCCTCCTACCTCCTCCAACCTCCTCCAACCTCCTCCTCCTCCACCTGTCCCTGGGCTCCAACACCGCCAGTTGCCGTCCAGAAGTGCTGTACGCACAGTCAACAGTCCCTCCTCTGTTATTGGGGTTCAGTAACGTCAGCTGTTCCCCTGCTGTGTGTGTGGCAATCCCTCCTACCTCCTCCAACCTCCTCCTCCTCCACCTGTCCCTGGGCTCCAACACCGCCAGTTGCCGTCCAGAAGTGCTGTACGCACAGTCAACAGTCCCTCCTCTGTTATTGGGGTTCAGTAACGTCAGCTGTTCCCCTGCTGTGTGTGTGGCAATCCCTCCTACCTCCTCCAACCTCCTCCTCCTCCACCTGTCCCTGGGCTCCAACACCGCCAGTTGCCGTCCAGAAGTGCTGTACGCACAGTCAACAGTCCCTCCTCTGTTATTGGGGTTCAGTAACGTCAGCTGTTCCCCTGCTGTGTGTGTGGCAATCCCTCCTACCTCCTCCAACCTCCTCCTCCTCCACCTGTCCCTGGGCTCCAACACCGCCAGTTGCCGTCCAGAAGTGCTGTACGCACAGTCAACAGTCCCTCCTCTGTTATTGGGGTTCAGTAACGTCAGCTGTTCCCCTGCTGTGTGTGTGGCAATCCCTCCTACCTCCTCCAACCTCCTCCAACCTCCTCCTCCTCCACCTGTCCCTGGGCTCCAACACCGCCAGTTGCCGTCCAGAAGTGCTGTACGCACAGTCAACAGTCCCTCCTCTGTTATTGGGGTTCAGTAACGTCAGCTGTTCCCCTGCTGTGTGTGTGGCAATCCCTCCTACCTCCTCCAACCTCCTCCAACCTCCTCCTCCTCCACCTGTCCCTGGGCTCCAACACCGCCAGTTGCCGTCCAGAAGTGCTGTACGCACAGTCAACAGTCCCTCCTCTGTTATTGGGGTTCAGTAACGTCAGCTGTTCCCCTGCTGTGTGTGTGGCAATCCCTCCTACCTCCTCCAACCTCCTCCTCCTCCACCTGTCCCTGGGCTCCAACACCGCCAGTTGCCGTCCAGAAGTGCTGTACGCACAGTCAACAGTCCCTCCTCTGTTATTGGGGTTCAGTAACGTCAGCTGTTCCCCTGCTGTGTGTGTGGCAATCCCTCCTACCTCCTCCAACCTCCTCCTCCTCCACCTGTCCCTGGGCTCCAACACCGCCAGTTGCCATCCAGAAGTGCTGTACGCACAGTCAACAGTCCCTCCTCTGTTATTGGGGTTCAGTAACGTCAGCTGTTCCCCTGCTGTGTGTGTGGCAATCCCTCCTACCTCCTCCAACCTCCTCCAACCTCCTCCTCCTCCACCTGTCCCTGGGCTCCAACACCGCCAGTTGCCGTCCAGAAGTGCTGTACGCACAGTCAACAGTCCCTCCTCTGTTATTGGGGTTCAGTAACGTCAGCTGTTCCCCTGCTGTGTGTGTGGCAATCCCTCCTACCTCCTCCAACCTCCTCCAACCTCCTCCTCCTCCACCTGTCCCTGGGCTCCAACACCGCCAGTTGCCGTCCAGAAGTGCTGTACGCACAGTCAACAGTCCCTCCTCTGTTATTGGGGTTCAGTAACGTCAGCTGTTCCCCTGCTGTGTGTGTGGCAATCCCTCCTACCTCCTCCAACCTCCTCCTCCTCCACCTGTCCCTGGGCTCCAACACCGCCAGTTGCCGTCCAGAAGTGCTGTACGCACAGTCAACAGTCCCTCCTCTGTTATTGGGGTTCAGTAACGTCAGCTGTTCCCCTGCTGTGTGTGTGGCAATCCCTCCTACCTCCTCCAACCTCCTCCTCCTCCACCTGTCCCTGGGCTCCAACACCGCCAGTTGCCGTCCAGAAGTGCTGTACGCACAGTCAACAGTCCCTCCTCTGTTATTGGGGTTCAGTAACGTCAGCTGTTCCCCTGCTGTGTGTGTGGCAATCCCTCCTACCTCCTCCAACCTCCTCCTCCTCCACCTGTCCCTGGGCTCCAACACCGCCAGTTGCCGTCCAGAAGTGCTGTACGCACAGTCAACAGTCCCTCCTCTGTTATTGGGGTTCAGTAACGTCAGCTGTTCCCCTGCTGTGTGTGTGGCAATCCCTCCTACCTCCTCCAACCTCCTCCAACCTCCTCCTCCTCCACCTGTCCCTGGGCTCCAACACCGCCAGTTGCCGTCCAGAAGTGCTGTACGCACAGTCAACAGTCCCTCCTCTGTTATTGGGGTTCAGTAACGTCAGCTGTTCCCCTGCTGTGTGTGTGGCAATCCCTCCTACCTCCTCCAACCTCCTCCAACCTCCTCCTCCTCCACCTGTCCCTGGGCTCCAACACCGCCAGTTGCCGTCCAGAAGTGCTGTACGCACAGTCAACAGTCCCTCCTCTGTTATTGGGGTTCAGTAACGTCAGCTGTTCCCCTGCTGTGTGTGTGGCAATCCCTCCTACCTCCTCCAACCTCCTCCAACCTCCTCCTCCTCCACCTGTCCCTGGGCTCCAACACCGCTAGTTGCCGTCCAGAAGTGCTGTATGCACAGAGCCAAACACCTCGCCAATGTGTTAGTGGGGTTCAGCACCGCCAGCTGTTCCCCTGCTGTGTATACGGCAACGTGTACTGCGACCGCCACGCAGACACAACAAGTTAAATGTAAGGGAACCTGACCCCCCCCCCCCCCAGGCGTTTGTTACTGAAGGAGCCACCTTGTGCAGCAGTAATGATGCAAAGGGAAAAAGTGCCTCTTTTCGTGATGCTCCTTGCACATGCTGAACCTAACACTTATGAAATGTGTCCCCACACAGCGTTAAACCGTCCGGTAGGTGGAACTTTCCTTTGTCGTGTGACGCAGCACAGCCATCATTTTTACCCCCTTGGCGCCGTGCGCCCCCTCCTCAGCGTTGTTTGAATCTGTCCCGGAGCCTGCGCTGTTAGGTTAGCCCTTGGCCATGCACACATGTTGCGCTGCCCGTCTTCTGACCTCATTTGGTGTCAGGCTGGCTGCGCCTGTGCGGGTGCGCTGGCCGAGATCCCGCCTCGCAGTGTCGTCTAATGTAATCCCACCGCGGGCCTGTGATCCGTGCCCGTGCGCAGTGCATATCCTCTCCTCTCACTCCCCTCCCTACGGCTTCTTCAGACTGTGCGATGTCAGCTGGTCCCTAATAGCATGCCACGGCCGTGACACCGCACAGTCTGAAAAAGCCGTAGGGAGGGGAGTGAGAGGAGAGGATATGCACTGCGCACGGGCACGGATCACAGGCCCGCGGTGGGATTACATTAGACGACACTGCGAGGCGGGATCTCGGCCAGCGCACCCGCACAGGCGCAGCCAGCCTGACACCAAATGAGGTCAGAAGACGGGCAGCGCAACATGTGTGCATGGCCAAGGGCTAACCTAACAGCGCAGGCTCCGGGACAGATTCAAACAACGCTGAGGAGGGGGCGCACGGCGCCAAGGGGGTAAAAATGATGGCTGTGCTGCGTCACACGACAAAGGAAAGTTCCACCTACCGGACGGTTTAACGCTGTGAGGAGACACATTTCATAAATGTTTGGTTCCGCATGTACAAGGACCATAATTAAAAGAGCTAAGTTTACCTTTTCCAGCATTAGTGCTGTACACAATGGCTCTTTCAGCTACAAACGCCTGCGGGGGGGGGGGTTTAAAGGTTTCCTTTCAACTTGCTCGAGTGTAGGCTTCGGCCTACACTCCGCTCCCCCTGCTCCTCCTGCTGACCCTGGGCTCTAACACCGCCAGTTTTTGCCCAGATGTGCTAGCTGCACAGAGAAAAACACCAGCCAATGTGTCAGTGGGGTTCAGCACCGCCAGCTGTTCCCCTGCTGTGTAGCCGGCAACGTGTCCTGCGACCGCCACGCAGACACAAGAACTGAAATTGAAGGGAACCTGTCCCCCCTCCCCCAGGTGTTTCTATGTTTTACAGCTACCTTGAACAGCAGTAATGCTGCATGTGTTCAAGGTGGCTCAGAAACTTATTCTCCTTGCCCATGTTGAAGTGAACACGTCTAAAATGTGTCCTCTGTGACCATTAAAACGTCCCTCAGGTGTGATTTGACTTTGTATTGACACACGCAACAAGCTCCTTGGTAACGCTGCCCGTCTTCTGGCATCATTGTTTGGCTGGCTGCGCCTCTGCGGCCGCCCTGACCCACACAACGCCCCTCGGTGTCTTATTTATTGGGACTGCGAGGGTGTGATTGATGGGCAGGATCAGTGCATCAGTTCGCCTGTCCCTCCTCTCCTTCCGCCTTCTTCGGACTGTGCGGCTTCATGGCCGTGGCATGCGATAAGGGATCAGATGACGCCGCACAGTCTGAAGCGGGTGTAAGGACCCGAGTGTGAGAGGCCAACATATGTGCTGCGCCAGGCCCTGAATCCCAGCCCCGCAGTGTTTTAACAATGTTAAGACACTGCGGGGCTGGGATTCATGGGCATCGCGAACCGCATCGGCCGACATTACATGATGCCAGAAGATGGGCAGCGCTAACGGCGCTAGGCCAGGGGATAACACGACAGCGCAGACTCCTGTACAGCAAATAACAACGCTCGGGAGGCTGCACCCAGCACCAAGGTGGGATTCTTGACACCTGTGCTGCGTCTCATTACAAAGGGAACTCTCGCCTCCATTACACAGTTTGACTGTATAAAGGGCTGAATGTTATACGTGTTCCATTCAGCGTGTGCAAGGAGAAAAATTACAAGAGCAACCTTTGACTTGCGCAGCACTGCTGCTGCATAAGCTGTGGCTCTTCTACTTTGTAACCCCTGAGGGGGGGTTAAAGGTGACTTTTGAAATCGGTTCAATTAGGCTTCGGCCTACACTCTGCTCCACCTGCAGAGCCCGGGCTCCAACAACGCTAGTTGCTGTCCGGAAGTGCTGGCTGCACAGAGCCAAACACCTCGCCAATGTGTCAGTGGGGTCCAGCACCGCCAGCTGTTCCCCTGCTGTGTAGCCGGCAACATGTCCTGCAAAAGCCACGCAGACACAACAGACCCAAAGCTGCCGCCAGTGCAGGCTTCGGCCTACACTCCCCTCCCCCTGCTCCTCCTCCTCCTGCTCCTCCTCCTGCTGTCCCTGGGCTCTAACACACCGCCAGTTGGGGCCCAGATGTGCTAGCTGCACAGACAAAAACACCAGCCAATGTGTCAGTGGGGTCCAGCACCGCCAGCTGTTCCCCTGCTGTGCAGCCGGCAACGTGTCCTGCAAAAGCCACGCAGACACAAGAACTGAAATTGAAGGGAACCTGTCCCCCCTCCCCCAGGCGTTTTTACGTTATCCAGCCACCTTGTACAGCGGTAATGCTGCATGTGTGCAAGGTGGCTCAGAAACGTATTCTCCTCGCACATGTGGAACTGAAAACACGTCTGAAAGGTGTCCTCTGTGTGACCATTTAACCGTCCCGGTGGTGTGACTTTCCTTTGTAATGACACGCTGCAACCCCCTTGGTAGCGCGGCCCGTCTTCTGGCATCATTGTTTGGCTGCCTGCGCCTCTGCGGCCGCCCTGACCCACACAACGCCCCTCGGTGTCTTATTTATTGGGACTGCGAGGGTGTGATTGATGGGCAGGATCAGTGCATCAGTTCGCCTGTCCCTCCTCTCCTTCCGCCTTCTTCGGACTGTGCGGCTTCATGGCCGTGGCATGCGATAAGGGATCAGATGACGCCGCACAGTCTGAAGCGGGTGTAAGGACCCGAGTGTGAGAGGCCAACATATGTGCTGCGCCAGGCCCTGAATCCCAGCCCCGCAGTGTTTTAACAATGTTAAGACACTGCGGGGCTGGGATTCATGGGCATCGCGAACCGCACCGGCCGACATTACATGATGCCAGAAGATGGGCAGCGATAACGGCGCTAGGCCAGGGGATAACACGACAGCGCAGACTCCTGTACAGCAAATAACAACGCTCGGGAGGCTGCACCCAGCACCAAGGTGGGATTCTTGACACCTGTGCTGCGTCTCATTACAAAGGGAACTCTCGCCTCCATTACACAGTTTGACTGTATAAAGGGCTGAATGTTATACGTGTTCCATTCAGCGTGTGCAAGGAGAAAAATTACAAGAGCAACCTTTGACTTGCGCAGCACTGCTGCTGCATAAGCTGTGGCTCTTCTACTTTGTAACCCCTGAGGGGGGGTTAAAGGTGACTTTTGAAATCGGTTCAATTAGGCTTCGGCCTACACTCTGCTCCACCTGCAGAGCCCGGGCTCCAACAACGCTAGTTGCTGTCCGGAAGTGCTGGCTGCACAGAGCCAAACACCTCGCCAATGTGTCAGTGGGGTCCAGCACCGCCAGCTGTTCCCCTGCTGTGTAGCCGGCAACGTGTCCTGCAAAAGCCACGCAGACACAACAGACCCAAAGCTGCCGCCAGTGCAGGCTTCGGCCTACACTCCCCTCCCCCTGCTCCTCCTCCTCCTGCTCCTCCTCCTGCTGTCCCTGGGCTCTAACACACCGCCAGTTGGGGCCCAGATGTGCTAGCTGCACAGACAAAAACACCAGCCAATGTGTCAGTGGGGTCCAGCACCGCCAGCTGTTCCCCTGCTGTGCAGCCGGCAACGTGTCCTGCAAAAGCCACGCAGACACAAGAACTGAAATTGAAGGGAACCTGTCCCCCCTCCCCCAGGCGTTTTTACGTTATCCAGCCACCTTGTACAGCGGTAATGCTGCATGTGTGCAAGGTGGCTCAGAAACGTATTCTCCTCGCACATGTGGAACTGAAAACACGTCTGAAAGGTGTCCTCTGTGTGACCATTTAACCGTCCCGGTGGTGTGACTTTCCTTTGTAATGACACGCTGCAACCCCCTTGGTAGCGCGGCCCGTCTTCTGGCATCATTGTTTGGCTGCCTGCGCCTCTGCGGCCGCCCTGACCCACACAACGCCCCTCGGTGTCTTATTTATTGGGACTGCGAGGGTGTGATTGATGGGCAGGATCAGTGCATCAGTTCGCCTGTCCCTCCTCTCCTTCCGCCTTCTTCGGACTGTGCGGCTTCATGGCCGTGGCATGCGATAAGGGATCAGATGACGCCGCACAGTCTGAAGCGGGTGTAAGGACCCGAGTGTGAGAGGCCAACATATGTGCTGCGCCAGGCCCTGAATCCCAGCCCCGCAGTGTTTTAACAATGTTAAGACACTGCGGGGCTGGGATTCATGGGCATCGCGAACCGCACCGGCCGACATTACATGATGCCAGAAGATGGGCAGCGATAACGGCGCTAGGCCAGGGGATAACACGACAGCGCAGACTCCTGTACAGCAAATAACAACGCTCGGGAGGCTGCACCCAGCACCAAGGTGGGATTCTTGACACCTGTGCTGCGTCTCATTACAAAGGGAACTCTCGCCTCCATTACACAGTTTGACTGTATAAAGGGCTGAATGTTATACGTGTTCCATTCAGCGTGTGCAAGGAGAAAAATTACAAGAGCAACCTTTGACTTGCGCAGCACTGCTGCTGCATAAGCTGTGGCTCTTCTACTTTGTAACCCCTGAGGGGGGGTTAAAGGTGACTTTTGAAATCGGTTCAATTAGGCTTCGGCCTACACTCTGCTCCACCTGCAGAGCCCGGGCTCCAACAACGCTAGTTGCTGTCCGGAAGTGCTGGCTGCACAGAGCCAAACACCTCGCCAATGTGTCAGTGGGGTCCAGCACCGCCAGCTGTTCCCCTGCTGTGTAGCCGGCAACGTGTCCTGCAAAAGCCACGCAGACACAACAGACCCAAAGCTGCCGCCAGTGCAGGCTTCGGCCTACACTCCCCTCCCCCTGCTCCTCCTCCTCCTGCTCCTCCTCCTGCTGTCCCTGGGCTCTAACACACCGCCAGTTGGGGCCCAGATGTGCTAGCTGCACAGACAAAAACACCAGCCAATGTGTCAGTGGGGTCCAGCACCGCCAGCTGTTCCCCTGCTGTGCAGCCGGCAACGTGTCCTGCAAAAGCCACGCAGACACAAGAACTGAAATTGAAGGGAACCTGTCCCCCCTCCCCCAGGCGTTTTTACGTTATCCAGCCACCTTGTACAGCGGTAATGCTGCATGTGTGCAAGGTGGCTCAGAAACGTATTCTCCTCGCACATGTGGAACTGAAAACACGTCTGAAAGGTGTCCTCTGTGTGACCATTTAACCGTCCCGGTGGTGTGACTTTCCTTTGTAATGACACGCTGCAACCCCCTTGGTAGCGCGGCCCGTCTTCTGGCATCATTGTTTGGCTGCCTGCGCCTCTGCGGCCGCCCTGACCCACACAACGCCCCTCGGTGTCTTATTTATTGGGACTGCGAGGGTGTGATTGATGGGCAGGATCAGTGCATCAGTTCGCCTGTCCCTCCTCTCCTTCCGCCTTCTTCGGACTGTGCGGCTTCATGGCCGTGGCATGCGATAAGGGATCAGATGACGCCGCACAGTCTGAAGCGGGTGTAAGGACCCGAGTGTGAGAGGCCAACATATGTGCTGCACAAGGCCCTGAATCCCAGCCCCGCAGTGTTTTAACAATGTTAAGACACTGCGGGGCTGGGATTCATGGGCATCGCGAACCGCACCGGCCGACATTACATGATGCCAGAAGATGGGCAGCGCTAACGGCGCTAGGCCAGGGGATAACACGACAGCGCAGACTCCTGTACAGCAAATAACAACGCTCGGGAGGCTGCACCCAGCACCAAGGTGGGATTCTTGACACCTGTGCTGCGTCTCATTACAAAGGGAACTCTCGCCTCCATTACACAGTTTGACTGTATAAAGGGCTGAATGTTATACGTGTTCCATTCAGCGTGTGCAAGGAGAAAAATTACAAGAGCAACCTTTGACTTGCGCAGCACTGCTGCTGCATAAGCTGTGGCTCTTCTACTTTGTAACCCCTGAGGGGGGGTTAAAGGTGACTTTTGAAATCGGTTCAATTAGGCTTCGGCCTACACTCTGCTCCACCTGCAGAGCCCGGGCTCCAACAACGCTAGTTGCTGTCCGGAAGTGCTGGCTGCACAGAGCCAAACACCTCGCCAATGTGTCAGTGGGGTCCAGCACCGCCAGCTGTTCCCCTGCTGTGTAGCCGGCAACGTGTCCTGCAAAAGCCACGCAGACACAACAGACCCAAAGCTGCCGCCAGTGCAGGCTTCGGCCTACACTCCCCTCCCCCTGCTCCTCCTCCTCCTGCTCCTCCTCCTGCTCCTCCTCCTGCTGTCCCTGGGCTCTAACACACCGCCAGTTGGGGCCCAGATGTGCTAGCTGCACAGAGAAAAACACCTCGCCAATGTGTCAGTGGGGTCCAGCACCGCCAGCTGTTCCCCTGCTGTGCAGCCGGCATCGTGTCCTGCAAAAGCCACGCAGACACTTGCTCTTGTACCTTCTGCTCCCCATCCTGGTTCCAGTACCGTCAGCTGGTTCTGGGCAGAGCCTTTGGCTTAGGTGCCTCCCTTTGGTATCCGAGTTCCACCAACGTCAGGTGGTCCTTGGTAGTGCTTTCAGGCACGGGTACCTCCTGCTTAGTAACCGGGTTCCAGTAACGTCAGCTGGTCCTCGGTAGTTCCATTGGCTCTTGGACCTTCGGCTACCCATCCGGGTTCCAGCACCGTCAGCTGGTTCTCGGCAGTGTCTTTTGCTCTTGTACCTTCTGCTCCCCATCCTGGTTCCAGTACCGTCAGCTGGTTCCGGGCAGAGCCTTTGGCTTAGGTGCCTCCCTCTGGGTATCCGAGTTCCACCAACGTCAGGTGGTCCTTGGTAGTGCTTTCAGCACAGGTACCTCCTGCTTAGTAACCGGGTTCCAGTAACGTCAGCTGGTCCTCGGTAGTTCCATTGGCTCTTGGACCTTCGGGTAGCCATCCGAGTTCCAGTTCCATCAGCTGGTTATCGGCATTTTCTCAGCCTTCTTGTACCTTCTGCTACATTTCCAAGTTCAAGAGACTAAACACAATGACCCAGAAGACCACCCCTAAGATGACGACGACACCAGAGACGACAACCACCGTGATGACGACGACCCTGGAGACGATGACCCCGAAGACCACCCCGATGACGACGACCCCGGAGACGACGACCCTGAAGACCACCCCGATGACGACGACCCCGGAGACGACGACCCTGGAGACGACGACGACCTGGAAGACCGAGAAGCAGAAGAACAAGAGGCTGCAGAACAAAGAGCAGAAGGACATTAAGCATAACACAAAATATCAGAGCAAAAAATATTATGTAAATTATAAGCAGAAGAAGACTAAGCAGTGTATGGGGGTGAGTCCGTTCCTCCTCGTGGTGCCCCTGGATAAAGCCTGATGCTGCAGGCCAAACTGAACGCGGACAAATGTAACTGTTTTGTGACAGGCAGAACGGAAGGTGTAATCTTCAAACTTTTATAGATAACAACTACGGGAATGCCTGTCACAAATAAGAATATGATGAAGAAGTTGAATATGATGAAGATAATAGTAAAATAAAAAGAATATGAACAATGTAACCCAAAAAATAATAGGTAGAAGATGAAGAAGAAGATGAATAAGGTGAAGAAGTTGATGTCAAAGAAGCTGATGATGAGGATAATTAAGAAGAAAGCGTGGGAGAAGTAAAAAAGAAGGTGAAGGGCGTGGAAGTAGTGAAACATCAATATCTGACATAAAAAAAAAAAAAAAAACATAGTCAAATTCTTTCTAACGCCGAACTTCATAAAAAAAAATAAAAAATCCTGCTATTGTATTAAATTGGGCTAAACCTCTGTCCCTTTAATATCTCCGCCACGTCCCCCAATACATCCTACAATATTCTTAGTTGTTTTCCTTCATGTAGAATGAACCTACAAGTGTATAAAGGGTTTATTTTAATTCCGATATTTTCGTCCCATTGACTTGCATTGGGATCGGGTATCGGTATCGGATTGGATTCCGATACTGTGACGGTATCGGCCGATACTTTCCGATACCGATACTTTCCGATATCGGAAAGTATCGCTCAACACTACTAGACACCGAAAAATGAAATATATGTTTGATATTATTACATCCTTTACATTGTCTGGCACTATTGATTTATACATACAGTATGTGAACAATTTACATTATTAAAGAAAATTTCTTGTGTATATGCAAATTTACATTGTCTTAAATAAGCATCCCTACTAGCGCTCGTTTCTTGATAATCGTGCAGTCCCAAACATTCTGATCAATTGACAAATTAGCAAAATGCTTTGCTTTGGTAAAAAGATCCTCATTCCCGGCAGCCCAACAACTTGTGTGCACAGTACCAGTGCTGCCAAGAACAATGGTAACCTATGAGCACTCAAGTGGAAGCAGGGTCTGCCTGTGTAAATGGGCCTTTGAGATATGGGAAAATCTAATTAATATAATTTTGATATCTGATGGAATTCTCTATCAGATGCAGTTTGGCCTCTGTTATCAGAGAGAGCAAAACGGCGCAGGCACATGATCATAAATGTCCTATCAGACCAACACCATAGATAAGCTGCACTCATATGCTGGCTGCACTCATATGCAGACTCATAATGCGCTTGCAAGCGTTTTGCTCTCTCTGATATGTTTGTGTGCACTGTGTTAACATACAGTAACAACACAGGTATGACTACTTCAGGGGGTAAAATATTTTTTTTATTTTTTTTTTATACAACTTTATTGTCAGTACACCGCTCTGGTGGATTCACAAGATGGCCGCGACCAGTCTGCTCCATGTGCCTTCCTCACTGCTGTTTCCTAACAGGTCAATATCATTTAGCTCATTTATTCTACATAAATATTGGATCGATACGACACACAGTATGCTACCTCTCCCTGAGGAAGCCGCAACTCTTTTCCCACATCTCCTTCCCTCCTCTCTTCCACCGGTACACACATGGCCCTAGCCTGATCTCAACATTTGGATCCCACATGGTGTATGTATTTGATTCTTTTTTGACATGCAGGACCTTATCATACTTTGTGGTCTTTTCATTTAGCATGGCTGCATTGGGTAAAGGCCGTTTAGGCATTGATCTTTATTTGCCTGTGGGGTCCATTGTTTTCCATTGATACTTATAGGGCTATATGGTACTGTGATACTAGCAGGTCTACACTTATTTGCTCATATTGTTGTGTTGTTTTGATCTGTGAACCATGTACATATAACTAATTGTTTCTGTATACTAAGCACATTGTATATGGTTACACCACAGGCCATTATATTGTACTGTATGACCATGCTGGAGTAGTTGGGGATGTGGGTTGTCACTCTTTTCCTACATTATCATATTAGGATATGACTTGTGTACAAGATTTGTGCTGTTGCTGCACTTTTAATGTTTTTATCCGTTTTTCTGTGTGATGTATCTTTTTGTGTGTTGCATTATTTTTTGTAAAAGCTTGCTAATAAAAGATTTTGTATTTTTTACATATGGTTGTGGTGCTCCCTTCCGTGTGGACTTGATCTTTTTCTATGGGTTGAGAATGAATGTACTGGTTCCATTGAGGGGGGGTCCCGCCTGGGCTCCCCAAGGGACGTGCTGCCAGTGCCCTACCCTGCTACAGTAGAATGTCCCCCTACTGCCCTTCTCTACAGACAGCTCAGGTCAGAGGCCCTCTATCAAGCTGCCCTGGCCAGTCTCCAGGCAGGGCGCGAGGAATCATCATCAGCCCTCCTGAAAGCGGCAGAGCACCAGACAGATCGGGAGGCGTCAGAATGCCATGCAGAGTGAGAGGAGGCAGAATGCTGTGCGGCTGCAGAGCGAGAGGCTGCACAAGCAGAGCGGGAGTGCGAGACAGAGGAGCTACTTAGCGACAGCATCAACTGAAATAAGCTCAGCAGGGTTTCCTACTACCCACCCCAGCTCCTCTGGAGCCCAAGACTGCCAAGGTCAGAGCTGAGGATTTCCCCTTGCTGGAGAACGACAGAGACCTCGACTCCTTTCTGCGGGCCTTTGAGCGGACCTGCCGACAGAACCATCTGGCCTCGGCTCAGTGGGCCAAGTACATGAACCCACGTTTAAGGGGTAAGTCCCTGAACATCCTGGGGGACTTACCTGCCGGAGCAGAGTAGGACTATGAGAGCATCAAACAGGCCCTGATCCAACAGTTCAACCTCATTCTGGAGTCTTACCCCAGGAAGTTCCGTAGCCTGCAAAAAGGCCCCAAGGTCACCTGGGCCTACCACATGCGGTACCTCCTGTGAGCTGCAGAGCACTGGACCAAGGTTCTGGAGCTCACCACCAGCCAGATCCAGGAGGCATTTGTCCCAGAGCAATTCTTGTGGATCTGCCCAGAGAACCTCCAGCAGTACCTCCGTGACCGGAAGCCAAAGGGGGCCGCCACTACAGCTGCTCTGGCAGAGGACTATGCCAATAACTGGGCCCCTGAAGCCAAGCAGGCCACCCACAGCACCTGGAGAGGGAGTAAGACTCATCCTTACCCTGTTTCCCCAGCCCCTAGAATGCAAGGGGTGCCCCCCTCTGCTCCCCTCTCCAGGCCAGGGGTAGAACCCAGGAGGTGTCACCTCTGCAACCAACCTGGACACATCAGGGCCATGTGTCCCCAGTGCCCCAAAGCCCGTCCTCATTCCCAAAACCGTCCCCTGTCATGTGTGTTGGTGGGGGTGATGGGAGGTCCTGTGACAATTTCAAGCCCATCACTATATACCACGCCACTACTATGGAACTGCGGGACACCGGTGTCGAGATGACCCTCGTGCGGCCTGAGATGGTGTCCCCCCAGGACTTGATACCCAGAAAAACCCTTGCTGTCTCTAGGATTGGAGGTGTCGAACCAGTGCTGCCCTTCAGCAAGGCCTATTTGGACTGGGGCTCCGGGAGGGGATAAGGGAGGTGGGAGTGTTGGCGAATACTCCCGCAAATGTCTTACTTGGGATTGTGGCTACTGACACCTCAAGTTCTGATCCCCACTGTGTCTTGATTTGTCTACTGCTAGTAATGTTGTAAATGTGTTACTTGTGCCTCCTGCGTTAAGGGGGAGGTGGCATCTGAGAGTCACTCCTGTGCTGACAGGACACATGCAGCAAGCAAAGATGAGACAAAGCCAGATGACACAGGAAGGTGTGAGAATGCCCCCAGGTGTGATGGGACAGTATGCTCTGGAGGGAGAGGTAGGGGGCAGGTAGCTGCAAGGTCAGAACCAGAGTTGGTGGGAGGGGTGTCTGCAATGATTGTAGGGCCCCTAGATGAGTCCAGATTGCTGGGTTCTGCGCAGCTGCAGGAAGAGTAACGTGCCAATTGGGTTGAGGCTGTCCAGGTAAGGCCCCAGAGCAGGAGGTTCCCACCCCCAGGATGGTCCACCTGACTTGGTGATTTGTGTGGAAGCCGAGGGGAGGCAGGAACTACCCAGGGTTACAGCAGTCGTGGCCGCTGTCACCTGGAGTGGGAGTGCTGGAGCACAAGGAGCCTCACGGAGGTCCAATGGCCCAGAGGGAGACCTGGAGACGGGTCCTGGGTAAATGACAGAAGACGTGGCAGTTTCATCTATTCTGGCCATGTCTAGTCAGGGGTTTCAAGTGGCTTTGGAAGTCGACGACAGCCTGAAAGCTCTTAAGCAGCAGGCGGCACAGCCTTTCACGGACTCAGACCTCAAGTGGGTAGTCTAGGACCAGGGACAGCTATACTGGGTGTCAGATCAGCAAGAGTCACCAGAGGCATGGCCTAGAGACTGACAGTTAGTGGTACCTCATCCATTCTGGGCGGAGTTGCTGCGGATTGCAGATGAGGTTCCGATGGCCGGACGGACACTTAAGGATCACTAAGACCAAGGCAAGGCTAGCCCAGCATTTATACTGGCCTAAAATGGGGGACAATGTAACTGCCTACTGCCATTCGTGTGAGTGTCAGAGAGTGGGAAAGGCAGAGCAGCGCCCCAAAGCCCTACTTGTGCCATTGCCTTCCTCGTGAACCTCCCTGGACGTGGCCACAGGAGGAAAATTGATGACAAATCAAGTAGACGAAAAATACTAATGGTCACACAAGAGCCCAGAAAAACTTCTAAACAGATTAAAGGTGAACTTCAAGCTCAAGTAACATCAGTGTCAGGTCGCACCATCCGTTGTTGTATGAGCCAAAGTGGACTTCATGGGAGACGACCAAGGAGGACCCTATTGTTGAAAATAAATCATAAAAAAGCTAGACTGGAATTTGCCAAACTACATGTTGACAAGCCACAAAGCTTCTGGGAGAATGTCCTATAGACAGATGAGACAAAAATGGAACTTTTTGGTAAGGCACATCAGCTTTATGTTCACAGACAGAAAAATGCAGCATATCAAGAAAACAACACTGTCCCTCCTGTGAAACATGGAGGAGGCTCTGTTATTTTCTAGGGCTGCTTTGCTACATCTGGCACAGGGTGTCTAGAATATCTGCAGCTTATAATGAAATCTCAAGACTATCAAGGGATTCTAGAGAGAAATCTACTGCCCAATGTCAGAAAGCTTGGTCTCAGTTGGTCATGGGTCTTGCAACAGGATAATGACCTAAAACACACAGCTAAAAACACTCAAGAATGGCTAAGAGCAGGGGTGGGCAATTATTTTTCCCAAGGGGCCACATGAGAGACCGTGACCATTGTGGAGGGCTGAACCAAGAGGCCAAAATTAATTCTGCTCAATATTAATATCGATATATTATAATTATTATATTATTGTTAATTGTATTAATATTAATTGTATAATTTAATATTGTGCAGAATTAAGAATGCTGACATCCCCCTATATATCTTTTGAACCCGAGCACAGCCCCTTCTGTATATCGAATGAGCCCCCTAACAGCCCCTTATATGCGGCATTAGCCTCACACAGCCTCCCCCATATGCAGCATGAGCCCCACACAGTCTCCCCCCATATGCGGCATGAGCCCCACACAGCCTCCCCCATATGCAGCATGAGCCCCACACAGCCTCCCTATATACACTGCATGAGCCCCACACAGCCTCCCTATATACACTGCATGAGCCCCACACAGCCTCCCTATATATACTGAATCAGCCCCACACAGCCTGCCTATATACGCTGCATGAGCCCCACATGACCTCCCCATACACAGCATGAGCCCCACACAGCCTCCCCATATACTGCATGAATCCCACGCAGCCTCCCCATATACAGCATGAGCCTCACACAGCCTCCCTATATACAACATGAGCCCCACACAGCTTCCCCATATACTGCATGAGCACCACACAGCCTCCCCATATACAGCATGAGCCCCACACAGCCTCCCCGTATACTGCATGAGCCCCACACAGCCTCCCCATATACAGAATGAGCCCCATACAGCCTCCCCATATACTGCATGTGCCCCACAAGGCCTCCCCATGTACAGCATGAGCCCACACAGCCTCCCTATATACTGCATGATCCCCACACAGCCTCCCCATATACTGCATAAGCCCCACACAGCCTCTTCATGTGGTGCATGAGCCCCACACAGCCTCCCCATATAGAGCATGAGCCCCACACAGACTCCCTATATACTGCAGAAGAAGAACAGGGGAGACGAACTAACGTCCAGAGGGACACGAAGACTCCACTTATAGGAGAAGGACTGAGAAAATCCGGAACTGCACGAATAGGGAGTGGGGTCCCTGTAAAAACTTGTGGGTCCTATGTCAGAGGGGACGGCGTTTTTACAGGGACCCCACTCCCTATCCGTGCAGTTCCGGATTTTCTCAGTCCTTCTCCTATAAGTGGAGTCTTCGTGTCCCTCTGGACGTTAGTTCGTCTCCCCTGTTCTTCTTCTTGAAGTGAGGTTTGACAAAGGCCCATAAGGGTCGAAACGTTACCTCAGCACCTCAGTAACTGTCTGTACCATTGTGGTGTTCCTATTAAAAATTCTACACATTTATGATGCAAATATACAATTGGAGTGCGGTTGTTTTCTTCAATTTCTGAATGATCTGGATTTTTCCAAGTTCAACCAGCACCTACGTCATTAACTCCAGAGTGCACGTCACTTCCCCTTTATTATATATACCAGGATGGACCCAGAATGGGAGACACATATACCAGCTTGGAGGACATACATACCAGGATAGGGGACATTACTACATAATGGGGGAGAGTGGGCAACACCTATGTCTTTATAGGATTTAGAACTGTACATCTAAACAACATGTGGGGGGGCAGGTACAAATTTTGCACCAGGGCGCATAGTTACGCCACTGATAATCATAATTTAGTTATTTTAACTTCCTACATTTTCAGTGTCTTTCTGGCTTTTGAAACTAATACTTCCATACTGTCATGTGATGCTGAGACCTGGATACATCTGAAGAAGCACAGAGTACAGATCACTGCCTGGATAGTCGTGTAGTAACCCCGCGGCCGATCAGATAACCTAAGTACCGGGCTTCTGTGAGTCCTATCATGCATTTCTTTGGGTTTGCTGTTAAGCCCGCGATTCTGAGAGACTCCAGCACTGCTTGCAACTGGGACAGGTGGATCTCCCAGTTGGTACTATAAATGACTATGTCATCCAAATAGGCCGACGCGTATTTCCAATGAGGCTCTAACACAATGTCCATCAGCCTCTGGAATGTGGCTGGAGCCCCATGTAACCCAAAAGGCAAGACAACTTAATGATAGAGACCCTCTGGTGTGGTAAACGCGGTCTTTTCTTTTGCCGATGCCATTAACGGGACCTGCTAGTAACCTTTGGTAAGATCGAGCGTGGTGAAGTACTGGGCCTCCCCCAGTCTCTCAATTAGCTCATCCACCCAGGACATTGGACAGAGGTCAAAGTTAGATACCTCATTTAATTTTCTAAAGTCATTACAAAAATGAAAAGACCCATCTGGCTTTGGAATCAGCACAATGGGGCTAGCCCACTCACCCCGAGATTCCTCAATGACTCCTAAGTGGAGCATTTGTTTTACTTCTGCTACGATGGCTTGCCTTCGGGCTTCTGGCACTTGGTATGGTTTCATCCGGATCGTTACCCGGGGCTCAGTGAAGATGTCATGCTAGATCACTGAGGTTCTCCCCGGCAGCTCTGAGAATATGTCTGTATTCTGTTGTACCAGTGCCTGAGCATACCGTCGCTGCTGTTTGGTGAGCGCGTAATTAATTTTAACCTGATCCCCTGCCGGTGCCAGGGGGGTTTCCTGGTGGTATGACCGGAGTCACCTCTGTGATCAAACATTCCCAGTTCTTCCAGGGCTTTAGCATAGTTACATGGTACAGTTCCTTTTTCTGGGTTGTTTCACTTTATAATTCACTTCCCTCACCTTCCCCATATATCAAAAAGCCCTTACCACTTGGCCATGAGCTTACTCTCTGGGGTGCGCACTAGTACCAACACCCGGTCCACTTCTATAAAGGTCCTGACCGTGGACCTTTTATTGCACGTGCACCTCTGCGCAGCCTGGGCATCCATTAGACCCTCTTTTACTATGGGCCATACTGCCATAATCTGGTCCTGCATGCTTGCCACATGCTCAATTATGCTTCGATGCTGAGTCTGCTCCTGTTCCCACGTCTGCTTAGCTACATCGAACAGTCCCCTCGGATGCCTGCCATATAACAGCTCAAATGAGGAAAAACCTGTGGACGCCTGTGGTACCTCACGGATGGCGAACATCAGATAGGGCAATAACATGTCCCAATCGTTCCCATCCTTGGCAACCACCTTTTTTAGCATAGCTTTGAGGGTCTTATTAAACCTTTCCACCAACCCGTCAGTTTGTGGGTGGTACACCCACATATATAGCTGTTTAATCTGGAGCAGCTTACATAGCTTCCAGGTGATCTTGGACATAAAAGGAGTCCCCTGATCTGTAAGGATCTTCTTTGGTAGCCCAAGGTGACAGAACATGGCAAATAGCTCATGGGCTATTAGTTTGGCCGAGATGTGCCGGAGAGGTATTGCCTCTGGCTAGCGAGTGGCATAGTCCACTATGACCAAAATATGTTGTTGGCCACGGGTGGATTTCACTATGGGGCCTACCAGATCCATGGCTATCTGCTCAAACGGTACCTCTATGATGGGCAGAGGCAACAATGGACTCCAGAAGTTCGCAGTGGGTGAGGATAGTTGGCACTCCGGACACGTGTCGCAGTACCTCTGGACCTCCGCATAAACCACAGGCCAAAAAAAGGCTGCAGAATGCGCTCCTGCATCTTTTTGGCCCCAAGTGCCCTCCTACATTTGTGTGTGAGCCATGTCGAGCACCGCCCAATGATAAGATTGGGGTACCACCAGCTGTTCCTTCACCTCATCACAGACTTTATCCACCCGGTATAACAATTCCCCGTGGATAGCCATGCAGGGAAAAACTGTCTCTGCACCTGGTTGCTCAGCTAACCCAATAATTTCAATTACCCTTTCTCGTGCCCGGGCCAAGGTAGGATCCTGGAGCTGAGCTGTTCTGAACTTACCAGGAGACACTTCCACTTTGGGGATCGGTGTGGTCTCCTCGACCTCTCCTGCCAATACCTCTAGGGGAAACTGGAGCGCCCCCACACCGCCGCAGGGCGCAGTTCCAAGGCACACATGACCTGATTCTTCAGGCTTAAGTAGATCCTGTTCGTGACGCCAAGTTTGGAGCGCCCCCACACCGCCGCAGGGCCGAGGGGTACCCGGAGCCGGGCCTCTGGGTCTCAGTCCTGGAGTTGTCACGGTGGCTAGACCCGGTCCGTGGCCCTGCCTGTCAGTGGGGGACGTCCGGTGCAGTAAGTGGTGTTGTAACGGTGCAGTTGTGGGGTGCAGGTCGCGGTAAATAACGAGGACACCAGGTTGCAGTCTCTTTACCTCTTTACTGGAGATCTCTGAGTCCTCAGTCCAGAATACGGTTCACCAGGCTGCGCAAGTCCAACCGGTCCAATGGCACCTCCAGAGTTCTCCTCACAGGTGGAAATCAGTGCCCTCCTTCTAGCGCTGTGTGTTGTAGTCCTTCCCTGCTGTGCTCACGGAAAGTACCCCACAACGGTTGTGTCTGTTTCTTAAGTTCCCTCACAACTCGATTACTTGATGTTCTTCTCGTATTCCATCCCACCCTGTTATTCAGGTTGGAACGGCACCCGTTTGTCAGGTAGGCCTGGAGTTCTTCCGGGACCCTAGAGACGCCCCTCTCCCGCAATTGCCCCCCGAGACTTCATAGGTGATATGTGTTAGACAGCCCGCCTTAAACTGACTGCCCTGCCGCTGTTTGGAGTATGGCTTGAAGCTGTATGCTTTTCCACTCCCTCGGCGTTCCGGCCACCGGTAGTGCGCCTCAGTAGGATGTTGCTCCGGTCTTACAGCATGACCCCTACTGGTATTCTCCTTTCGCTTGATCTCGTTTCTCACTCAGCACAATCTATCTCGCTTCTAGTCCTTTCTTAGGGCACCGCCGCTATGCTGAGCAGGCACGGTCCCGTTACGTTCTTTCCAATGCCAAGCCTCTGTCAGGATCCCACCCCTGACAGAGGCCCTACTGTCTCTTCCTCCACAACACCCTCTGCCACAAGGTGTTGCTTCGTTCAATCCAGTCAGCTTTCTCCTCTAACTTCCTGCCTGACCCCCAGTTTACCCACTATGGTGGGGAGTGGCCTAATGAAAAGAACCCTTAGCTCCCCCCGGAGGCCCAGCTGTGAAACATATTGGTGTCTGTGATACCTGCTCAGAGGAACTCCTTCAGTGCCATCGAACGCACCATGGCTCCCCATAGTGGCGGATCCACAGTACTGCAACGACCAGGACTCTGGGGCGCTGCACTCCCCCCTGGTTAAACACAGTACTCCGGGACTGGGAAGAAAACAACAATACAGGTTAGCAAAAAGACATACAATTTTGTTGAGTGCAAAACAATAAGTATACTTGAACAGGCTTCCCTTTATGGGAGGTGAGGACACTTTTAACGTTACAAACATAATTAAATATCATAGCAACAGGCTCCAATTAACTCTCATTACCCAACCGGGTATTCTACTAAGTGCAAATTTTGTTAACAATAATTTAACATTGCCTTTAAGGATTCACACTCTAAATCCACTAAAGACCTTCCTATAATCACATTATAAGGTATTCTAACTTTTCATTCGCCTTCTTTGGAATCTGCAGGACCGCCTGTCCTATCGGCGCCAGACCTACTGCCTCTCCTTTCTGTTACAGGACCGCCCCGTTCAGCCAGGGCCTACTGCCTTTTCAACTACTATACATAGTATAGAACATAACTTTACTTTCAATTTGAGAACACTGAGCCGGCTCTACTTGGCTCCTATAAGGACTCGCTCCCTAACCCCTACGGGTTCACTCTCTGTCCTTAGTAACGAACTAACTTTCTATGGGGACTCAGGGTTTACCTTCTATCCTCACCTTCGTTATTACTTCCTTTCTTTCAACTATGCAGGACTCTAATTCTTCCCCTACGGGCTCTCTGCATCTTTCCTTTTAAAGAACATTATCTAGGTTTCACATTTCAAACAGATTAAACACACATAACTTTTCTTTATGCATAACAGTTACATTTCTTCCAGAGCATCATCATATTACGGTTCTAAAACAGTATCACTTTCAAGTTTAGGTCACACATCCCCCTTAAGAGGGGATCAAGTCTTTCTGAGGTAGCTCGTCTTCTCAGCCTACCAGTCTTTGCTCAGCAAAGGTTCCAGAACGGTATCTTCGCAAAATGTCCTTTCTTCATATAGAACCAGTAGATAGCACCTTTAAGAAGGTGCAAACTATTTACAAGAAGTTTGTATCATGCATTGTTCATGATTCAGCAGTTTTTATAACATTGTGGAACAAAAAAAAGCAAAAATGAAAGTGAAAGCAAAAATAAAAAGCAATAGGGATACCGGGTAAACAAAGGGATCCCTTTAAGAGTTAACCCAGGACGGGTTTTAGCAGCAAAACAGCAAGGAAATAAACAGTTAACTATTTACAGTTTCAGGTTTCCGAGGCTTAGTTGGACGGCTTCCAGGGCTGCACCTGGCACTTAACCCTTCTTGGCCTGGGCAAAGTGAGGTCCAGGGTTACACCCAGTGCTGGACAAACGCCGTTAATCCGTCCTTCATGTATGGTTAAATCATGCGCAGCGATGGAGGTCTGCGCAGCTTGAGTATGGGCATTTGCTGCAGCAGAGGTAGCGGCCGCTGCAAGATCAGTCACTGGAACGGAGTCAGCAGCTGTGGCACTAGCAGTCACTGGAGGGGTGTCGGTCGTCAGGGCAGGGTCGTCTTTCATACCTGCTTCAGATGCGGTCCCTCCGGTGCCGGTCTGCTCTGCCTCCGCTGGGGTCTGGAACGCTGGTTGCAGGGCCTTGTGCTGCGACATTGTCATCTCTGCTTGCAGCATACCCCTTTCCGGCAGGGCCTTGCTTTCCAGCTTCGGAGCGCTGGGACTTCTTCCCTGCTCCGGACCAGATGAGGCTGCCGACAGATGTCCGGTGAGGCTCCTGATGATGGCCTTCTTCCACCCGGCCTCAGTGCTCAGCTGCGTCCGCCGGAGTCGGTCGCTGAGCTCGTCCACTCCGGCCTGCAGGAATTCAGCATCAGCGGTGGAGGCCCGGTTGCGGTGCCCCTCCGGGTGGCTGGGGGAGTCCTCTGCTCCGACCCCACGCTCCGGCTCCGGGCGGCTCGCCATGGCGTCCTCCATGTCGCTGAATTCTTCTTCCTGGTCCTTTTCCCGCTCTCTCCTTCGTGGGCGGTTTCGTTTTCTCTGTCTCTGCCCACCATTGAGGATCAGGAGGCGGATCTCGGCTGCTGACGGACACATCCTCAAGGGGCCGAGATATTTAGACTGGGCGGCCATTGTCTTTCGCGCTCTTCAGCTTGTTCACGCCCACTTCCACGCCCTTCTTCTTCTCCTGCGCTCTCCTTAGCGCTGTAATGGCGGCGGTTTTGGCGCGAACTTTTGGCGGCAAGTGACAATCCACAGTCTTTGCAATAAAGTACAGTCTAAGCACAGTAAATCACAGTAAATCACAGTTCCAAGGCACACATGACCTGATTCTTCAGGCTTAAGTAGATCCTGTTCGTGACGCCAAGTTTGGAGCGCCCCCACACCGCCGCAGGGCCGAGGGGTACCCGGAGCCGGGCCTCTGGGTCTCAGTCCTGGAGTTGTCACGGTGGCTAGACCCGGTCCGTGGCCCTGCCTGTCAGTGGGGGACGTCCGGTGCAGTAAGTGGTGTTGTAACGGTGCAGTTGTGGGGTGCAGGTCGCGGTAAATAACGAGGACACCAGGTTGCAGTCTCTTTACCTCTTTACTGGAGATCTCTGAGTCCTCAGTCCAGAATACGGTTCACCAGGCTGCGCAAGTCCGACCGGTCCAATGGCACCTCCAGAGTTCTCCTCACAGGTGGAAATCAGTGCCCTCCTTCTAGCGCTGTGTGTTGTAGTCCTTCCCTGCTGTGCTCACGGAAAGTACCCCACAACGGTTGTGTCTGTTTCTTAAGTTCCCTCACAACTCGATTACTTGATGTTCTTCTCGTATTCCATCCCACCCTGTTATTCAGGTTGGAACGGCACCCGTTTGTCAGGTAGGCCTGGAGTTCTTCCGGGACCCTAGAGACGCCCCTCTCCCGCAATTGCCCCCCGAGACTTCATAGGTGATATGTGTTAGACAGCCCGCCTTAAACTGACTGCCCTGCCGCTGTTTAGAGTATGGCTTGAAGCTGTATGCTATTCCACTCCCTCGGCGTTCCGGCCACCGGTAGTGCGCCTCAGTAGGATGTTGCTCCGGTCTTACAGCATGACCCCTACTGGTATTCTCCTTTCGCTTGATCTCGTTTCTCACTCAGCACAATCTATCTCGCTTCTAGTCCTTTCTTAGGGCACCGCCGCTATGCTGAGCAGGCACGGTCCCGTTACGTTCTTTCCAATGCCAAGCCTCTGTCAGGATCCCACCCCTGACAGAGGCCCTACTGTCTCTTCCTCCACAACACCCTCTGCCACAAGGTGTTGCTTCGTTCAATCCAGTCAGCTTTCTCCTCTAACTTCCTGCCTGACCCCCAGTTTACCCACTATGGTGGGGAGTGGCCTAATGAATAGAACCCTTAGCTCCCCCCGGAGGCCCAGCTGTGAAACATATTGGTGTCTGTGATACCTGCTCAGAGGAACTCCTTCAGTGCCATCGAACGCACCATGGCTCCCCATAGTGGCGGATCCACAGTACTGCAACGACCAGGACTCTGGGGCGCTGCAAAACCTATCGGTGTTACACTCTGTCCCTATGTTGGCGACCCCTACGGCAGGTATCCCTGACTTGGGATCTTCGGGTTCTGTGCCCGGAATAGCATTTACCTTGGGAGGGTTAAACCCGGCCTCCCACAGTGACCAGAACAGGGGCAAGTCTTTTCCCAACACAGCCCCATACAGAAGTGTTTTTACCATTCCCACCACATGTTTAACATCCCCACATGCTGTGGAAAAATTCACCTCCGCAGTTGGGTACTCTTGGAGCTCCACATGTATGCACACCACCCCACTTTACGTCCATTGGGATTGTCCCCGGTAACAAGGGAACAATGAGCCACTAAGAGTCACTAAGCTCCCCGAGTCCACAAGAGCCTCCATCTGGTACCCGTTGACGAGTACCTGGCACAGTTGAGGCTCTCTTCTAGCAGTGCCAGTAGTGGCGGTGAAGACTGGCTGGGCATACATAGATGTATGGCAAATATACCTGCAGTTCATGAGTTCAGCTGTCAGGGGGCAGTTGGCAGTCATATGTCCTGGACCTTGGCACCGCCAACATCCAACATTTAATAGCTGCACCATGAGGGGACCTTTGGGCCGATTTAGGGGATACGGGTGTACTGTCACTCTCCTGTCGGATTACCCCCTCAGTACGGACTCGGTCCAGTTTGGGCCCAGTGGAAGGTCATGGACTTTTCTCAGGCTCCTGACCTAGCATCGTCCCGACTGAGGTCCAGGTATGCCTTCTGGGCATCTCCCGTCACAAAGGGGGCCAACACTTCAGCCCACTGAGTCACCAGCAAGCTCTCCTGACTCTGCAGTGCATTTGAAAATGGTGAGGAAGGCCTCCATGTCATCCTCAGGCACCATCTTCCTCAGCGCTGACCGAACTCTGTATCGGGCCTCCAACCGGAATGTGGACGCTGAGGTGGTTCTTCCTGTAGAGCCGCAGTCTGCTGCATCAACAGGTTATTTGTCTGCTGCAATTGATGCAGCTCCTGCTGCCGAGGTTGCTGCTCCTGCTGCTATTGTTGCTGCTTTTGCTGCATTTGCTCTTGTTGCTGTTGCTGCAACTGCAGCTGCTGCTGCTGCATGAGGGCCAACTGTTTAAGTATTTCCTCCATTTTGTCAGCTGGATTGAGCTGTAGAGTTGCAGGCTTGATTACTGACATGCAGCACGCTTTGGGGTATGCCTCAGTTCACACTGATCCGCATTCTCCAACCATATATAGTGCTGTGGTGTCCTCACTGTGCAGTGAGAAGACAGTGATCTGGCAACAGTTCAATATAAAGTCTAGTTTAAGCCATGTTCACACTTTGCGGGTGACCTCTGCGGGTTCTCCCGCAGCGGATTTGATAAATCTGCAGGGCAAAATCGCTGCGGTTATCCCTGCAGATTTATCGCGGTTTGTTCCGCGGTTTCCGCTGCGGGTTTCCGCCTATACTATTGATGCTGCATATGCAGCAATATGCAGCATCAATAGTAATGTTAAAATAAAAAAAAAAGTTTATATACTCACCCTCTGACGTCCGATCTCCTCGGCGATGCACCCGGCGGTCCGGTTCCAAAGATGCTGTGCGAGAAGGACCCTTTGTGACGTCACGGTCATGTGACCGCGACGTCACGGTCATGTGACCGCGACGTCACGGTCATGTGACCGCGACATCACCGCAGGTCCTGTTCGCACAGCAACTCTGACCGGCCGGCCGCGTGCAGCGCTGAGACGTGAGTATATCATTATTTTTTATTTTAATTCTTTTTTTACCCCAAATATGGTTCCCAGGGCCTGGAGGAGAGTCCCCTCTCCTCCACCCCAGGTACCACCCGCACATTATCCGCTTACTTCCCGCAACGTGGGCACAGCCCCATGCGGGAAGTAACCGGTTCAATGCATTCCTATGGGTGCAGAATCGCAGCGATTCTGCACAAAGAAGTGACATGCTGCGGGTTGTAAACCGCTGCGTTTCTGCGCGGTTTTTCCCGCAGCATGTGCAATGCGGTTTGCGGTTTCCATAGGGTTTACATGTTAATGTAAACGCAATGGAAACTGCTGCGGACCCGCAGCATCAAAATCGCCGCGGATCCGCTGTAAAAACCGCAAAGTGTGAACATGGCCTTAATGTTCAGCGTTCTCACAAACAGAAAATAAAACGTATCCTCTGGATCGCAGCCGGGAAAACAAAGACAGTCCATGACCGGTTGCCGTGGGCGACTGCACCACAATGTACGCTGGGGTGCCAGACTTTTGGCCCCACTTGGCCCTGTGTTGCCTCACACAGGAAGAGCTCTGCAAAGCCTCCTGCTCAGTCTGCTTTCAAGACCAACACTGACACACCCAAACCCTTCCTGCAAGGTTTTTAACTCTCCTCTGGAATCTGTGGCCATGGGCCACTTATAAGATCCAACCTGGAGGAAACAGACCGGCACCACTACCTTCCTGCAGTCCGTTTAAAAAATAAAAGCCCACACCTGGTTTTCCTTAACAATTCCTTTTTCCACATAACCTGACCAGGTTCATGCTTACTTTGAGGGTATGTGCACACGTTGCGGATTTCTTGCAGAAATTTCCTGAAGAAAACCGGAAATTCTCTGCAAGAAATCCGCATTTTTTTTTTTGCGTTTTTTTCCCGTTTTTTTTGCGTTTTTTTAGCATTCTGCAAGCGTAATTAGCTTGCAGAATGCTCCAAGCGATCTGTAGCATCGCTTGGAAAACTGACTGACAAGTTGGTCACACTTGTCAAACATAGCGTTTGACAAGTGTGACCAACTTGTTACTATAGATGCTGCTTTTGCAGCATCTATAGTAAAAGATAGAACGTTTAAAAATAATAAAAAAAATAAAAAAAATGCTTATACTCACCCGCAGACATCAGATCTCCTCACCGGCGTCCGTTCCGTATAGATGGTGTGTGCGCGCAGGGCCTTCCATGATGTCACGGTCATGTGAGCGGTCTCGACCAATCACAGGACAGTGACGTCATTCGGCAAGGTCCTTCACCGCACACCAGCTACAGGAACCAGCCAGCGTGCAGCACAGAGGCGGGAACACTTCGGGGGACATCGAGGGTGAGTATAGGACTATTTTTTATTTTAATTCTTATTTTTTTACCAATTATATGGTGCCCAGTGCGTGGAGGAGAGTCTCCTCTCCTCCACCCTGGGTACCAACCGCATATAATCTGCTTACTTCCCGCATCGTGTGCACAGCCCCGTGCGGGAAGTAAGCAGATCAATGGACCCCTAGGTGTGCGGAATCCCCTGCAATTCCGCATTTTAATGAACATGTTGCTTTTTTTTCCGCGATGCGATTTTTTCGCGGAAAAAAAGGCTACATTTGCACAAAAAATGCGGAATACACTGAAAATAATGGGAGGCATATGTAAGCGTTTTTTTCGCGTTTTTATCACGTTTTTATAGCGAAAAAACGCGAAAAAAACGTGAAAAATACTGAACGTGTGCACATGGCCTTATTCTGCCTTATGACTCACAGGCGTCCTGCTGTGAGCACAGGGCACTCCAGCGGATCTAATATGCTTCTGAGCGCATCCTGGGGGACACATAGCGACCCTCGCAAATAACACCTGTCTATGCCTCACTATATATATATATATTTATATATATTAAGGGCTTGCTCACACTGTCATATGAGAGAGAATCGGATCGATTATGCTAATGACGCTCAGCTCAAACTCTGATCAGTGTCAGTCTATGATCCAATTCTCTCACATGCGAGAATCCCAGCCTTGGTGCAGAAAAGAGGGAGAACTTAATTTCTACATCTTCCCCATTGTCTGAGTCTACGGATGTCGAACTGCACGCAGATGACATTCAAGTGCAGTCCGATGTTTCACACATCCATAGACTTGAATGGGTCTGGGTGATCCAAATTTCAGAGCCATTCGCAGCATGCTGCAATTTTTTTCTGATTCGGTCCGTAGAAACAATGGCAGATCAGCAGTGGCCCATAGTATAACATTGGTCTGAGTGAAATCTGACCAAACATCGGATAGCTCTCGTCTGAGTTATGTGCTCGCCCTAATAATAAAACTCCATTTCGCTCATATGCAGAGGAGAACTGTAAATAATGAATAAATGCCATGTGTAATATCAGAAAGCAAACATCTAGTGAGTGAAATGTATTCATTGTCATTTTCTATCCTATTTATTCCGATCTGTGTTTTTTGCCTGCCATACATGGTCATTTTTTATTTCGTTTTTTCATTCTCATTCCACAGCATATATGGAGTGTTACTGGAGAGAACAACATTCTGTTCCAATCTCTACTAACAAAACTGCAGGAGATGAAGTCACACAGTGCAAGCAGGCTGAATGAATTTGATGATTTCACCAGAAATTGTATTATGTTTATAGTGTAGAGACACGACATATAACAAGCCGAGCATGACACGCGTCCTCCGCTGGACACGTAATGTACTCGCATTCACATCGCAGGCAGGAATTTATCTTATTTCTGATCCATTACTTTGTAGCGAATTGGAAATATTTAAATTCATGTCCCTGAACCTTCTCCCCCGAAGTTATTAAATCAAATGCACGGAGTTATCATATCTCCTTACTGCACACAAACTGGTCACACAAAAATGAATAAGGCACTTGTGTTAAATGAGACGTGAAATCTGTTCATTTTCCTTACAACAGTCAGAAGCAGTATACTAAATAATGCTGGGTTTAGCATAAAATATCGTAATTAGATATGAGAAGTCAATTAAAGGAGCCCACTCAGTTAAAACACCTTTTATTCTTGTATCACACATGCAGTTTACAGTGAAAATTGCTGATTTTATTTTCATGGTTGAAAAGCCATGGACTATGGATCAGGAAACATAATACTCTAACTGAACACTGGGATTTTGTCATCAAGTTATAAGGAACGGAATCCATCTCAACAATAAGCATTGCCATCACCACTCAGGAAGCCGGTCTGCTCCCAGGTTCTTACTAGTAACGAATGATAACTAAAGTAAAATCCTGACAAAGTTAAATAAAATGTGAAGTGTAGTTGCTTGAATCAATTTTTCACAAATTATACAATATGCCAAATAGTGATATACCATTTTGCATTTCTGTAAGTTGTCTGTGATGGTATATAAAATGCAGTATACAAATAGTTCTCAAGACAATACAATAGAACTATGTACTTTTCAACAAGGTTTCATCTCTCCATCAGCCTTAACCATCCAATATCATATGAATAACTCCTGGTACACACTCAGAGTTATATTCAAATGTTTCTTTATATACAGACATGCTCAAAAGTAGTGGCACCATTGACATTGCTCTAGAAAATGTAGTATTTCTCCCAGAAAATTATTGAATGGCACATGTTTTGTTATACACATGTTTATTTCCATTGTGTGTATTGGAACAACACAAAAGCAGAAAAATGGCAAATTGGGCATAATTTCACACAAAACCCCAAAAAAGGGCTGGGGAAAATTATTGGCACCCTCAACTTAATAACTGGTTACACACCCTTTGGAATAGCTGCAATCAATCGCTTCCTATGACCATCAACAAGCTTCTTGCACCTTTCAACTTGAATTTTGGACCACTTTTCTTTTGCAAACTTCTCTAGATCTTTCATATTTCTCCAGCGCTTTGTTTCCATCCATTTCTGGGTGCTTCTTTAAGTATGTTTTGGGGTCATTGTCCAGATAGAAGACCTATGACCTAGGTTATAATGCAAACTCAGCTGTCTTTCACTGGGCACTACATGATGACCCAAAATCCGTTGTTAATCTTCAGATTTTATGATGCCTTTAACACTGTCAAGGCACCCAGAGCCAGTGGCAGCAAAACAACCCCCCCAAATATTGGAACCTCCACCATATTTGACTGTGGGTATTGTGTGTTCTTTTCTTTGTAGGCCTCATTCAGTTTTCGCTAAACAGTAGAATGATGTGCTTTACAAGAAAGATCCCTCTTGGTCTCATCTAGCCACAAAACACTTTTCCAGAAGGATTTTGGTTTACTCACGTATATTTTGGCAAACTGCAGTCTAGCTTTTTTATGTCTCTGTGTCAGCAGTGGGGTCCTCCTGGGTCTCCTGCCATAGCCTTTCATTTCATTCAAATTCCGACAGATAGTTCACGCTGACACTGATGCCCCCTAAACCTGCAGGACAGCTTGAATTTCTATGGAACTTGATTGAGGCTGCTTATCCACTATCTGGACTGTCCTGCATTGCAACCTTTTATCAATTTTTCTCTGCTGTCCATGTCCAGGTAGATTAGCTACAGTGCCATGGGTTGTAACCTTCTTGATTATGTTGCGCACTGAGAACAAAGGAACATCAAGATCTGTGGAGATGGACTTGTAATTCTTCAACAATTTTGGAACATAAGTCCTCTGACAGTTTTCTTCTCCTCTTTCTGTTCTCTATTCTTAGTGTGGCACACACAGACACACAGTGCAAAGAATGAGCCAACTTGTCCCTGTTTTATCTGGTTTCAGGTGTGATTTTCATATTGTCCTCACCTGTTATTTGCCACAAGTGAGTTTAGACGAGCATCACATGCTTGAAGCAAAGTTGTTTACTCACAATTTTGGAAAGGTGCCAACAATTTTGTCCAGCCCATTTTGGGGGTGTTGTGTGAAATTATGTCTGATTTGACTTTTTTTCTCTGCTTTTTTTGTGCTGTTTCAATATATGCAAATAAAATAAAGATGTGTATAACAAAACATATGTAAATACAATTAATTTTATCTGAGAAATACTTCCTTTTCTTGAACAATTTCAAGGGTGCCAACACTTTCGGCCATGAATGTATATATTTAATTATTTAATATACAAGGAAAATGAGAGTCATGCTAGATAATAAGAATATATTCAAAAACTTTTATTAATTAGATAGATCACACAAGATATGTTAAAAATAGGGCTTTAAAGAGCACAACAATTAGCCCATAGTGTTACAGAGCAATCAAATAGGTGCAAAGGTAAAAAAATATAACAGGTAAGTGACAAATGGTCCAAGATAAAATAGGAGCCAGGTACAACACCAGGATATATGGGGCAAAAAGGTAAAAGTAGTATAGTTATTGCACAATCCTCATATGATGGTGTGCAGGAGTCCACCCGTAGTCCCAGAGGGTGGTATGTGGAGGGTTACAACCCTTGAAAAAGGAAAACTTGTTTCCGAAACGTGCGTTGGGGAAGGAGCTTTGGCGCAACTACCAGGACGTTATGACGGGTAATCTACCTTTTAGCATTTGCTGTTGCTGTGCACTTTAGATAATGTAAAGGTGTTTTTGGAGCCACCATGCCTAAATAGAGGGGGAGGTTTATATTAGTGGCCACTGGTACCCATATGGGAAATACATACCACCCTCTGGGACTACAGGTGGACTCCTGCACACCATCATATGAGGATTGTGCAATAACTATACTACTTTTACCTTTTTGCCCCATATATCCTGGTGTTGTACCTGGCTCCTATTTTATCTTGGACCATTTGTCACTTACCTGTTATATTTTTTTACCTTTGCACCTATTTGATTGCTCTGTAACACTATGGGCTAATTGTTGTGCTCTTTAAAGCCCTATTTTTAACATATCTTGTGTGATCTATCTAATTAATAAAAGTTGTTTGAATATATTCTTATTATCTAGCATGACTCTCATTTTTCTTGTATATTAAATAATTAAATATATACAGTCATGGCCGAAAGTGTTAATCTTGAGTCGCTTTATCTCACAATATGCAATTTAGCATATAAAGGCATATGTATGCAATGCAATACTTATCGAGTAATATGTTTTGGGGAATATGTGTACAATATTTAATTATTTGTCTGGGACTTTAACGTCGATGGCCTATCCTATGTCATCAATGTCTTATCGGTGGAGGTGCGACACCTGGCCTCCCTCTGATCAGCTGTTCCTGGTGTCGGCACTGCTCAGTTACAGAGCTGCATAGCTCCATCGACTGCATAGTGGCTGCAACCGGGTACTATACATCACTCCCCTATTCAAATCAATAGGGGGTGGATGTACAGTGCCAGTCCACGGCCATTATTCTGTTGCTGGAGCTGTGCAGCTCCATAACTGAGCAGTTCCAGTCGCCGCCGACATCGGGAACAGCAGATAGGCCATCAATAATAAAGTCCCAGAAAACCTCTTTAAATAATGTACATAACAGCAGAATAACATCAGATAGAAGAGACAGATAATCACCCACGTGTATTTCCAAAGAAATGTGGAATATAGAATAATTCTTTGGAAATACATGTGGGTGATTATCTGTCTATATTATTTGATATCATTCTGCTGTTATGGACATTTAATACATGCTGTATAAAGAATATAACTGTGAGAATGCAGTAGTTATTTACTTATTTGAAATACAGTAAATTTCAGAAATATATGAAGAGTAATAAAATTAATTAAAGGGAATCTGTCAGCAGGATTTTATACTCCACACTATTGATATGTATATCTAACTGTTTCAACGGTGAACCAGCAACGAGTTTACATGGCCAGTCCGTTCCTCCATTACTGAGAAATCAGCATTTGAATTGATATGAAAATGAGGTTAAAGGGCTATTTGTAGGTCTTAAGCCTCTGTCACATCAGATCTATTCTCCGCCCACACCATTTGCTTCAGCGTGACTGGCAGCCTCTATGCTGTGTGACTTCAGGCAAAGGAGCTGTCAGTCAACCAGCAGGAGGCTGCACTGGGTGTAAAGTAGAGCTGGAGTGACAGAGGCTTCAAATCTACCATAGCTATTTGCATATCAATTCTAATGCTGATTGATTAGCAATGGAGGAACAGATGGAGGACTAGCCATGTAAAGGTATTGCTGAGCTAGTTATTGAAAGAGCTACATGCCCATATACAGTAAATAGTTTGGAGTGCAAAATCCTCCTGATAAATTCCCTTTAATTTCTTTTATTACTTTTCATCTTTATATATTTCTGATTGTTATATCACAGATGTGAATTCTCAAAGTTATATTCAAATACTTTTTTATCTAAATTAAATGTCCTTAACTGCAGAATGGCATCAAATAGCATAGACAGATAATCAGCCACATGTATTTCCAAATAATTGTGGAATATGGAATAATGATTTGGAAATACACGTAGGTTATTATCAGGCTATACTATTTGATGTCATTCTACTATTCTGGAATTTTCTGTACATTTTATAAGGGAATAATTAGAAAGTCCTGTTAACTCCCTCCTTAGCGCCTGCAAATCTTCTGCACAGAATCAACTCCTGCTTGATGTGATGTGTGTGTTAGGGAAGGTCCACATGACTGATTTCTCCATATCTGAGAGAAACGGTCTGATTTTTTTGATACAACTTTTTTTCAAAGTTTGATCAGAGTGGCATCAGTTTTTCTCAGAAATGGAGAGGGAAAGAAAGTACCTCCACCTTCTCCATTCTCTCCATTCTGTGAAAATCAGAACCTGAACATTTTTTCAGGGATTCATAGACTTGAATTGCCAGACATACACAGCCCCATAGAATATCATGGGTATGAGTGCTGTCTGTGGAGACCACGAATAGCACTTGTACGAGAAAATTGGTCGTGTGCACAGGCCCTAACAACAAACATAGAATTTTTTTTAGCACTTTCCATTGTTTGAAACATTGCAAAAGCCACATGTCACTCAGAAATGACAGGCGTCTTAATAGAGTGCGTATAATATCAAAGGTTAATTGTACTGAAAGACTTGTGAATAAAGGACAAGTTAATCAGATTTCCATGTTTCAAACAATGGAGACTGTTACATTTAGAATCGATTTCATTATCCTCTGTTATTATGAAAGTAATGTAAGTAATACATCACTGGAATCAGGGTCTCTGCCTCTGAACAATGCTGCTCTCTGATCATGTAGAAGAAACCTGGTAATAGATTAACAGATTGGTAACAAGATTAGAATATCAAAAAGTTAATTTATTTCAGTTCTTCAATACAAAAAGTGAAACTCATATATTATATAGAGTCATTACAAACAGAGTGATCTATTTCAAGTGTTTATTTCTGTTAATGTTGATGATTATGGCTTACAGCCAATGAAAACCCAAAAGTCATTATCTCAGTAAATTAGAATACTTTATAACATCAGCTTGAAAAATGATTTTAAAATCCGAGGCAATGTGGAAGGAAAAATGAACATTTTTCTTTTTTTCATACGTTTATTTTAGACCCAATTTTTTTTTATTTTCACAAGCATAACAGGTGAAAATTGACCACGAAATTTGTTGTGCAATATCTTATGAGCACGCCGATACCCCATATGTGGGAAAAAACTACTGTTTGGGCACACTAGAGGTCTCCGAAGGGAAGGAGCACCGCTTGACATTTTGAACGCAAAACTGGCTGAGCGGATGCCATGTCAAAATTGGAGAGCCCCTGATTTGTCTAGACAGTGGAAACCCCCACAAATGACCCCTTATCTAGACTTGTGGTGAGCACCTTGAACTTCCAGGTGCTTCACAGAAATGTATAATGTTGAGTCATAAAAATAAAATAAAAAAATCACATTTGTTTCCACAAAAAAATTTTTTAGCCCCATTTTTTTACATTTTCTCTAGGGTTACTGGAGAAAATGGACCTCGAACATTCTTGTGCAATTTCTCCTGTTTGGGCACGCGACAGGGCTCGGATGGAAAGAAGTGCCATTTGACTTTTTGAATGCAAAATTTGCTGCAACCATTAGTGGACACCATGATGCGTTTATAGAGTCCCTGATGCGACTAAACAGTGAAAAACCTCCACAGGTGACCCCATTTTGGAAACTAGATCCCTCAAGGAATGTATTCAGATGTGTAGTGAGCATCTTGAATGCCCAGGTGGTTCACAGAAGTTTATAACGTTAAGCTGGAAAAATAAAAAAATCACATTTTTAAATTCACCCATAATAATTCAGTTTCTGAGTCTTTCAAAAGATCTACATTCATTACAGTTTCATTACAGTGTTTGGCCTAGACTTCATCTCCGTCTGTTTATTCCCGGCTAAAAATTCACTTCCTTCAGTGAACAGATTCTATCAGGGCGTTCAAAACGTCTGGACTGAGGTAAAAGCGAATTTAGCTGTAGCTGCCGCAAAAGCTAAGAAGGGTGGTGAAAGACACCGCTCGCAGACCTGTGCCCAACATCACTGCCAGAGATAAGTTATGGCTATCCACTAAAAACATTTGACTTGTTACCTTTCGTATAAAATTACCTTCCACTCTGCAAATGCCTAACGCCTACCATGTCTCTCTTCTACACCCTCTGGTCCTCAATAGGTTCACTCCTACGGTCAAGACTGTCCCTGCTCCCACTTCTGACTCCAACACAGATTATGAGATCAATCAGATCTTTGACTTATTCAACTGAAATGCATTTGGTCCTAAAGAGAAATGTTGGGTTCCTAAAAAGGACTTGAATGCTCCAATATTACTCAAGAAGTTTCATGCCAAGCATCCACGTTCTTTTGTTAAGGATTCATCTGGGAGGGGCCCTGTTATCACCTGTTCTGGATCCGTGCCTTGCTTCCCTCTTCCTGGTCTGCAGGACTGCTGTGCTTCACGTTGTGCTTTGCAGATGGCCTGACGTAATCTCATGTGAGCATAAGCCTGAGCCTATTTAAAGCTCACTGAGAAACATCCTTGTGTCTTGCTTTTGGATTAAGACTTTTGTGTTGCTGGAGTTTAGCTTTCTACTCAGCTTCTCAGCCTGCAGTATTCTGACGTTCTCCACCTGCCTGCTGTTTCCTGCACTCTGCCTGCCTGCAGTTTCCCGACGTCCTTCATCTGCCTGCAGTTTTGTGCAATTCACCTATCTACCTGTGGTTTACTGACATCCTCTGCCTATTTTTGCTTTCCAGCACTTGGCCTACCTCTGCCTTCCTGTGGTTTCCTGACATTTTTCAGCTTCCTGCAGACTCTGCACTCTGCCTACCTGCCTGCGGTCTCCTGTTCCTTGTCTTTCCATATCCAGTGTGCCCATTCTATTTGCTGTGCTTACTCCTGCATTCCATCTAGACATTGGGCTTGGAGGATCCACCTCACTTGGTGAATCTAAGAATATCCATGTACTGATGGTGGTTCTGGTAATGCATGTATCTACTGATGGTGGTTAAGGTGCTGTATTAAGGTACTAATGGTGGTTCTGGTGCCATATTCATGTACTGATGGAGGTTCTTGTGACCTATTTATTTACTGATGTTTCTGGTGACATATCTATGTACTATAGATCGCTTGGTGTTCTATTTACGTACTGATGATTTTGTTTTGTATTCACCTACTGATCCTGGTTCTGATGATGAATACAACACCAGAACCATCATCATTATATAAATGCATCACAAGAGCGTTCAGTAGTACATAAATAAAGCACCAGAACCACCATAAATGCATGACTACATCACCAGAACCACCATCAATAAAGGAATACGACACTAGAAAAATCATTAGTACATAAATATATCACAAGAACTATTATCAGTACATGAATATATCACTAGAACCGCCATCAATACAGGAATATGGCACCAGAATCAACATTAGCTTTGTTGAAAACTGTATTTATTGCATGGCAAACATACTATAAATACTGTTATACTTATCCCTTTAAGCATTATGGGGTGTGTTTAAGTTCCTTAAGGGTATCTGCAAAATGCTGGATGCTTTAATTGAAACCAAACCACCCCCACTATAGTTAAATTATATTTGCTTCCATGACCATCCTTGAGTCTGACATTTAACCTCTTAACGACTTTTGACCTACTTGTACGACGAAAATATTGTCCCTCCTTTTGATGCCCAGCCCTCATCTTTCTCCACACAAGATGACTGATTTAATCAGCCATCATGTGCCTTTAACAGTTGTGGATGTAGTGGCGCTCTGTCCACGGCTGTTAATCTGATAAATCCCGCTGTCAATTTCTGACAGCAGCATTTTACAAGCGCTGGCAGGGGTGTGCGTCCTTACACGCTCCCATTAGCATTTCCCTGACGTGATCACAAGGCACCAAAGTGTAGTCATGGCAGCCGGGGATCTACAGATGACCCCTGTGCCTATCTTTACCATCTTCCTGTGAATGCCACCTGTTTATAGGAGATCATGATTTCTGCTACACATCATTAGCATTTAGGCAATTATTTGCTGTTGGGATCTAATTTGTAAGTCTTGCATTATGTTTGATTCAATTGGTATATGATGTATTCAGCCTGAGGTTCTGTAATCATGGCAAAAATTAAGTGGGAGAGGGCGCACCCCTGCCTTGTGCCATTACTTATTTTAAATTAATTTGACATGATGTCACATGTAAAAATATTCGCTCATAGATAAGAATATAAATCCATAATAGTCATACACATTTTACTCATTTTAGTATTAAGTCTGACCTGTTAGTGCTACAATTTGTTTGTACAGTGTGGCAGCATTAGTTGTTAAGAAATGGCTGACACTTTCTTATGTGTGTATGTTCATGTGCAGTCACATGTTCATGGCACTAAACCCTCGTTTTACAATCTCATGCTGCAAACCACTTTTCTTGTTTTCAAAGATACTGGAAACCCTAATGGACTTGCATCTAACAGCATTTCTATTTTAGCCAGATAGTAATGAGGTCTAATCTCTTTGATCAGTATAATTGCTGTGCTACAGCACCTGATTTCAGAGTACTTTAAAAAATAAAAGGAACTTTGCATTGCTGAGCAATGGTATAATTTAGTCTTGTCGTGGGTTTTGCTGCTCATTTCTAATTGTATAGTCATTGATGACGCTGGTAGTAGCGCATTTACTGACACTGGCAGATTAAGTCATCCTCCTACAGAATAATTGATGAGACATCCTCATATAAGACTGCAAACAATGACTATGATAAACAACCTTCAGAAACAACTTTTTCCATGTCTGAATGAAATGACAAATATTATTAAACCGGTGTGGTACAGCTCATTGTTTAACTTTTGCACTTAGATCCACGTGGGTATTACAAGAGATCCTTCAACTGGATTTTTTATTTGAACCGAGTACCTCGTCCTATTGCCAATTGCTGATTTTCCATTAAAGAAGCACATTTTCCCATAAAAACCAGGGTGTATACCAAAGAACTTCCCCCCTTGGGCATTTACTTTCTCTCCTCTATGATGCTGACCAATCAAAACCTTGCCCACAGAGAAGTTTTGTGGTATACACCCAGTTGAGTGAAGGGAAAATTTGCTTCTTTATTAACAGGAGGTGTAACTTTGTAAAGGAGGGACATAGAAAAGTAAACAAAACTGTTCCAAAATCAGTGGAACAGCAGCAATTGGACGAGGAATTTAGTTTAAATTAAAACAAAATAAGTGAAAGATCTTAACACTATGGGACCAAATATTCAGAGCCCGTTCGATGCAGCAAGCTCAGCCCTGAAGGACATATATAGCTACTACAGGGCTATAATCTAAATTTTTTTTTCTGAAAAGGCTAAACCCTAAATCTGATGAAACAAGAATCTAAGCAGCTTTTCCTTGCATATGGCAATGTAATTTGCAGCTAGAAGGTCACAAGACCTGTAAAGACAAAAGAGTAGTATTATCTCCTATTAGACCCAGCTGCTGGCCTGAGCAATACTGAATGAACATATTCTAAACATTCCTTTGCTCCAGTGAATGAGGGCTCATGAGACCCTACTAGTGTCTGGAGCAGCCATGTGCACACTGCTACCTACATGGCAGACTATGAAAGGTACCTTTATGTGTAAGAAGGAATATCTCCTTGCAAGCGTGCAGCTGTTCAGCAGATATACACCACCGTTACCAACCAGAAACAGGCTCTGAGTGCAACTTGTTAATGATTTCCTTTCAAAAACTGATTTCTAAGGAGAATTTCTTCAGCATGTGAGGATGTTAATTTGGACTCAACAGCTGCAACCAGGTTGACAGATGTGTTGCAAATGAGCTTAAACATAATGCTACATCTCAAACGCTTCACACATATCACAAGTTTATAATGTTCCTCATAAGGTTTCAGACCTCCCATGTCGCTGAACGCCTACACTGGAATAATCGTTACTTCTATGGTTTATTGTATGCCAGAAATGATCACTTTTGTTATAAGTGTTAATTATCAAATTGTTAACCTTGGCTTGTAAAAGTATATTATATCCAGCCCATAAAATTCAAGAAGCTAATAAAATTGACTAACATACCAGCTGTCTAAAAAAGCAGTATCCCCGATCAATGTCTATGCTTCCAATGAGACATTCATTGTTGCATCCTCTAGGGACATTTATGGATTATTCTTTTATGCATCTACCCAAGTTTTTTTTTGGTTTCTGATTCTTTTTCAGAGATTTGTTTAAATGTAGATAAAAGTTGAAACTCGGACAATTTTTCATACTCTCTTCTGTAGCTGACCTTAGAGATGAGCAGATCGCTTCAGACAATCGCGGGCCTTGGTTCAGGTTAGTGCTCTCTGGCCATGGACAGGAGCTGCATGAATTTCCTGATCTTCTGAGATTCCGGACTTGTATTATGATTTGCTGTGCAGTGCACAGATGAAGTGACATTACGCCAGCGAATCAAACACCACAACAAGGGACCCTGAAAGTCAGCACAGCTTGTCTCCATGACCAGAGAGCAAAGCAACACCGAGGGACATTTAAGATCACGAAATTCATGCAGCTCTTGTCCATTGCCAGAGAGCACTTTATTAGACTGTGAACTGGGGATACGTGAACCTTCATAACCCTATTACACATACTGTCCACCTACTTTTGGACCACCCTGTATATTCTAAAATAAACAAGTACAGATTTCTAAATTAATAAAAAATTTAACGATACCTCTTCTGGTTCATCTTCTTCCTTCAATTATTATCCAGGTATAATTTCATGTTTCCTTACTTGATAGCAGCCCAACACTGCTCAATTTACATGAAGTATTTAAAAATGGAGAATAAATTAATGCACAACATGAATATTTATTTTATTTACTCACTTAAAAAGCACAATTAATTCCACAGCACTTTAGAGACATTATCGGCACAGTTCCCATTGGGACTTACAGTCTAAAATCCCTATCAGTATATCTTGGGCCTGTGGGAGGAAACCGGAGAACCCATAAGAAACCCACACAAACACAAGGAGAACATACAAACTCCTTACAGATGTTGTCCTTGGTGTGATTTGCTAACCACTGAGCCGCCATGCTTTGCTCTATGATCCCCCTCTGTAATGTAGCCACTTCCTGTGGAGTGGTCAATCGTAATAGTAAATAACAGGCTTGAATGGTCTTTCCTGGCTTCAAAGCAACACATGGCCAATGATTGCAGACTTGTTGGTGCCAGATACCTGATATGAATATTGACTTTTTGCGATAGGTGTATGCTCTAGAGATACGGGAGAAATATTTTCTGCATTGTTGAGCAGTGCTGAATGCAATGCATACACTGTGTGGCCTGAGGATTAGTCCAGAATTAATATTGGTCAAATGGATAAAGTTGAGTATGCCATATTTCTTATTTAGGGAAAGCTAAAATCATGATACAAAATATTGTGTGAATATCTCCTGCCTGGGACCTCCAGTGGGGCAGATATCCCTTAAATTGAGGATTTCATAATTTTTTATACCTGGGCCCGCATCTCATTTACCGGACCCATCTGAGGTCAGAAGGTGAGTTAGGTGGGAGTGACTCGTACCTGGTAGAAGTGGTTTCTGACTTAGAGCCAAGGACTTTCCATTTCCTAATTGAAGTTCTCCTTTTTGCAAAACAGGTAACTTTCTTTGTTTATCCCTTTTATTTATGTGACTGTGTTTACTGTATTGTCTTGTCCCCTTTATAACATAGTTTGTATATTTTATAAGCACTGACTAATTGTTGGAATAAAAATATAAAACTTAATAGCTTCTCTCCTCTTGCTCTTTAAATCACATCCCTGAAGCCTTCATGAGGCCCCACATTACCAGTAACGGGTGTCCAATCAGCCTGTTATAAATGAGCAGTGGCAACTAGTTTTTCTTTGGTTATTGTGGAGCTTGGCAGTGACCGTACCAAAGTATATATATACCCATGTGTTTGAATTGGATGTGGATATACTATACGTTCACTGTGAAGCACACAATAACCTGCCTGGTAGCAATAGCAGCCGTTGCCTTGCCCTTCAATCGTCAGGCAATTGTGTGATTGTCCTGACAATTGTTGGCTAGCAGAGTGCTGTTCCTGATATAGATTTCAGGATACAGCACATTTATGTATATCATATATACATTTAGAAATGTGTGTGTATATATTCTGACAAAGTCACTGGGAAAGTAATGGGGAGAGATATGTGTCACTGCGCTTAATGGCATCAGTGATGTGAAACCAGAGTATTTTTCTCCAGCACAGTACGTGTTGTGACTAGTGTTGAGCGATACCGTCCGATACTTGAAAGTATCGGTATCGGAAAGTATCGGCCGATACCGGCAAAATATCGGATCCAATCCGATACAGATACCCGATACCAATACAAGTCAATGGGACTCATGTATCGGACGGTATCCTGTATGGTTCCCAGGGTCTGAAGGAGAGGAAACTCTCCTTCAGGCCCTGGGAACCATATAAATGTGTAAAAGAAAGAATTAAAATAAAAAATATCGCTATCCTCACCTCTCCGACGCAGCCGGGACTTCAGCGAGGGAACCGGCAGCGTTGTTTGTTTAAAATTCGCGCTATTACTTGGTTACGTGAATTCCCGGCTTGTGATTGGTCAGGTCGGCCATGTTGCCGGGACGCGGACCAATCACAGCAAGCCGTGACGAAATTACGTCACGGCTTGCTGTGATTGGTCCGCGTCCCGGCAATATGGCCGCCCTGACCAATCACAAGCCGTGACGTCACGGGAGGCTGGACACGCGCTCATTTTAAAATGGGCGCGTGTCCAGCCTCCCGTGACGTCACGGCTTGTGATTGGTTGCGCCGCGGTCAACCAATCACAAGCCGGGAGGCTGGACGCGCTCATTTTAAAATGGGCGCGTGTCCAGCCTCCCGTGACGTCACGGCTTGTGATTGGTTGCGCCGCGGTCAACCAATCACAAGCCGGGAGGCTGGACGCGCTCATTTTAAAATGGGCGCGTGTCCAGCCTCCCGTGACGTCACGGCTTGTGATTGGTTGCGCCGCGGTCAACCAATCACAAGCCGGGAGGCTGGACGCGCTCATTTTAAAATGGGCGCGTGTCCAGCCTCCCGTGACGTCACGGCTTGTGATTGGTTGCGCCGCGGTCAACCAATCACAAGCCGGGAGGCTGGACGCGCTCATTTTAAAATGGGCGCGTGTCCAGCCTCCCGTGACGTCACGGCTTGTGATTGGTCAGGGCGGCCATATTGCCGGGACGCGGACCAATCACAGCAAGCCGTGACGTAATTTCGTCACGGCTTGCTGTGATTGGTCCGCGTCCCGGCAACGTGGCCGACCTGACCAATCACAAGCCGGGAATTCACGTAACCAAGTAATAGCGCGAATTTTAAACAAACAACGCTGCCGGTTCCCTCGCTGAAGTCCCGGCTGCGTCGGAGAGGTGAGTATAGCGATATTTTTTATTTTAATTCTCTCTTTTACACATTTTAACATTAATGTTGTTGCGATACCCGATACCCGATACCACAAGAGTATCGGAATCCCGGTATCGGAATTCCGATACAGCAAGTATCGGCCGATACCCGATACTTGCAGCATCGGAATGCTCAACACTAGTTGTGACAGTTAAATTAACATTGCATACATGGGCTGGTTTTATGTGGACATCTATAGAGTGGGTGTGAAGATGTCTACCTTATCTCCACCAGCAGAGTTAGCACCACCTAGTGCTGACAGGACTTGTGTGATGTCACAGTCATGTGATCAGCCACATGGTTGAGAAGTCACATGGTCTGGGTTTAAAGAGCTGGACTCGAGAGGCAGTCTGGGTGTTGTTTGTCGGGAGAGGAACACTCCAGAGAAGTGGTTTTGTGCTGTGGTTTATGCCTGAACCGTGGGTGTGCTAACCCTGAGCGGGCTGACGCCACTACTACAGGGACTGTATCTAGAGGTACTGTTTTATTTTACTTTGCTGTTTTACCCAGAGGGCCATGTTTATTTTGTGCTTAACCCTTGGTTAAATAAATATTTCACTTATGTTATATATCTAAATTTCACTTAAATTATATGTAGATAAAACTATTAATGACATACAGTACGATGCACAAAGACAATCACACCCTATTAACCCTAAGTAAAGCAGCTGCTGCTCTCTATACTCTTATTAACACTGCTGCTGACTCTGGTTTATAGGTTTTCTGTTTGTTTTTTGTCTTTGTCACCAGATCATGGGAGGATTGAAGGCTGCTATTAAAACCAGAGCTAGTGGGTGTCAGAAGGAATTGTTTTTCACTATAGCCCGATCCGAAGATATATACTAAAGTTCCTTTTAATTATCCACACACTTGCCGAAGAGCAGCCTGCTGGGAGTTCAGCATTATAGTGTAACAATGATTTAAAGAAGAATTTGTAGGAGAAGGAGTACATATTGGAGACACAAAGAAAGACGAGTATCTCAGACTTAGAACACTGTTATTTTCCTATAAATGCAGTATCTATTATTTATATGCTATATTCCATAGATTACTGTGCTCAGTTTTTCAAAATCCATTGAAAAGCTGTTGCATCACCCCACCTTAAAGGTTATTCTCATCTTCAATTGTAAACGCCATCATTGTCTGATAGATCTGAGTCCCACCTCTGTTACCTGCATCCATTTATTAGACCTGGATCCCTGAATGCAGGTGATTGGATCACAGTGATCGGCAGTTAATAGAATATCTTTGATTAGGACCCTGCTTATTGCTCGAACAGTCCAGTCCCTGCTCTCCACTATTATGCGCCTCACAGGTTCTCCCATCAAGAACCTACTGTATCTCCTGGAGATCTTTTACCCTGAGAACCAGCTCTTTAATTCTGCACCCCTTGCTACAGGTCGACAGGAGCAGTGGGAGGTATCAGTATCTCATCTTTGTGGCTTTTTCTTGTTTGTAAGTACAACTGAAGGCAAAACAAAGCAGGGAGGAGGACGGGAGCAAAAAGAAAGGAGAAAACGATAAATATGGGGTAATAACTAAGCTACATCACAAACCCTAATGGCAAAATAACTCCCCCTTACGCTACCTATACATTTTTATTCTGAACTTATTATACAATGTCTTCATTATTTTTTCTCTGAATAAACTGTAAATAAAATGGTTCCTTGGAAATTCAAGATCATCTTGAATTCTTGAAATAAAAGCAGCCACTTCTACTGAGAAAAAGCCAGAGATATAAATAAATAATGAGAGAATTACTTTTTGGATACAAACTGTTTTTCATTTTTACTGTTTAAACTTATTGAATTAAAAGACCAAGAGATGTTGTGTATTTTCGGCAGTAGCTGAAGTGGATGCTTACTTGTCTGAACACACAAAAAAAGCCATTACATACTGTCTCCTATACAAGTGCCTTTATAGGAACATTTGTAGCCAGAGCTTTTTTTATATTGAAGACATCTCTTTAATCAGAACTATGTATGGCTCTCAAAAATAAATGACAAAAGTAGCATCACAAGCCAAACAACTGTTGTGCAATTTTTTGTTTATTTCCATTAATAGATCAGATAGCAGAGGAAAACATACTTTGCCACAAAAAAGACAATTTCCAATTTATTTTCTACCAATGCCTTATCTATTTTTAGAAAAAAGGCCGTATATGGCATGTTTAATCCCCTATGCAGAAACATACCATATAGAGTTCAAAAACGCAGGCGGTAATTCATCTCAGTTTTTGCCTTTTTTTCTGGAATAAAAATGGTTCTTACACCTCACTCATTATTTAATTTTTTTTTTTTTTCCTAACATTTAGTTTTCTTGGTTTGATCTGTATTTTTTGGTCTGACAATGTAGGTATGCTTTATATTATCCCGATGTTTTAGTCTAATTGATCATCGTCGACTTTTCACGTTGCAAAACTTTTGGGCAATTTTCATCCAGTACCCTACTAGAGCACAACATTTGTCTAGTTTTACTTTTGCACAGTTGAGGAATAATATGTGACATTTTAAAGGACCATCTGACTTTTTACTCTAAATAAGAACAAAAAAGATAAAAGACAAACACAAGAGAATTTTGAATTTATGAAAATTTCATCAACCTGTGTGCTATTGTGGCGTTCTCATGTGGTGTATGGCTGAGGGTTGTACTCCTGACAGGGTATGATGTATCTTATGATGGCCAAGCTTTCTGTCAGGAGAAGAGTCTTTCCTTCTCAAATTACACACACACAGGAAACTCCACAATATAATGTTTGCACAGTAACTGCCTCAAGGCTGATGATGATGATGCAGGATCTGCTCAGGGTTTCCATAAGGACTTACAAAATGTTTCCAAAATACTGTGGCAGTGGTCAGGGCAGTCTGACCTCTGACAGGCACAGCCACAATGAATTTGGTGCAGTGAGACTACTTGAAACACTCTCTTATGAGTGTGGGGGTTCACGGTGCGTCGAACAAGCACTCCTTTGTGAAACTGCAGACGTTTTTTCTGTTGCCATAATCGACAGAGTTCTGGATCAGATTACTTGTGGCCCACAGGCAGTTTTGAGGGTCTAGATTCTAGCAACTTCCATAGGATTCTGAAAGTTCTACTCTCCTTCTGGATTTCAGCCCAATTGTGACTCACCGTGGATTTGAGGCTAGGTTCGGAAACTGGGTTCCTTTTGACTCTCCACACATTCTGTTTGGCAACATAGGAATAAAAGGTAGACATTTCTCCTTCTTCCCAATCGTCTTCATCATAATGGGGTGTTTCTGTTGTGGGCAACCAGGACAGGACATCAGCATTGGCATTTGATCGGCTTGCTCGGTACTTCAGGATAAATTGGTAGTTAGCCAAGCAAGAAGCCCATCTCTGTTCAAGGGCTCCAAGTTTAGTAGTCTGTAACTGGGACAATTGGTTATTGTCTGTGAAAGCGATGAAAGGGGTTGCAGCCACGTAATACTTAAATTTTTCAGTGACGGCCCACACTAATGCAAGGAATTCCAACTTAAAAGAACTGTAGTTCTGATCATTTTTCTCAGTTGGCTGGAGGTATCTGCTGGCATAAGCTATAAGCTGGGCAGCACGGTGGCGCAGTGATTAGCACATCAGCCTTGCAGCGCTGGAGTCCTGGGTTCAAACCCCACCGAGGACAACATCTGCAAAGAGTTTATGTTCTGTCCGTGTTCTAGCTGTGGAGTCCATTGAATAGAGGGGCTTTTGTACGTCTTCTGGCACAGTTGTCCTTTTAGGAGGTCTTGTAAGTGGGCAGGAATCCGAGTTAAGTTTTTGATGAATCTTCTGTAGTAGCTAGCAAATCCGAGGAATCCACAGATTTCTTTAATGGTAGTTGGAATAGGCCAGTCTTTTACCACAGCAATCTTCTCAGGATCTTGAATAACTCATTCTGCACTAACTACATGCCCTTGATATTGGACCTTGGATTTTAGAAAATGGCACTTGGACGGTTTGACTTTCAGGCCATGCTCAGCTAGAACTTCAAAGACCTCAGCAACATGCAGGAGATGTTCCTCGTAGGTTTTGGAATAGACGATTATATCATCTAAATACAGTAGCACAGTTTAAAAATTGTTGTGACCCAAGCAGCATTCCATGAGTCTCTGGAAGGTTCCCGGAGCATTGCACAAGCCAAAGGGCATGTAGTTAAATTCAAAAAAACACATGGGGGTAGTGAATGCAGTCTTCTCTTGGTCCTCTAGGGCCATTGGTACTTGCCAGTATCCACTGGTGAGAGCTAGGGTGGAGAAATAGACTGCTGATTTCATGGCAGTCAATGCTTTTTCTATTCTGGGAAGGAGTATGCATCTTTGTGGGTAATGTTATTAAGTTTGCGAAAACGAATACTCCCATCCTTTTTTTTGACAAGAACAATTGGTGTGACCCAAGGACTGAGACTGTCCTTAATCCCATCAGCATCCTTCATTTCTCATATCATCTTCTTTATTGGCTGGTACATGGTTGGAGATATAGGTCTGTTCTTTGATTGGAGGATGGGAACCAGTGGGATTGGGGTGCTCGATTGTACGGACTCTCCCAAAGTCAAAGGCAAACTTGCTGAATATATGCTGATATTCGTTGCCAACTCTAAGTACTCCATCTTTTTGCTTGAGGGGGGTCTCTTTGGTGCCTATGTCGAGTTTGTGCCACCTGTTATGATCTGGTGGCCTAAGAGCAGCATGAGACGTACTCTGGAGAAGGTGGTACCTGTACTGACCGCAGACCCTGAACTTAACACCGCAACTAGAAGTAGCCGTGGAATGTACCTAGCGCTCCCTAGACATCTCGACACAGCCGGAGGACTAATTACCCCTAGAGATAGAAAAGGGAAAACTATCTTGCCTCAGAGAAAATCCCCAAAGGATAGACAGCCCCCCACAAATATTGACTGTGAGAGGAGAGGGAAAAAACATACACAGACTGAAATGAGAATTTAGCAAAGGAGGTCACTTCTAGCTAAATAGAAAGGATAGGACAGAGTACTATGCGGTCAGTATTAAAACACTAGAAAATATCCACCACAGAAAATACTAAATCTCCACAGCTAACTAAAGATATGGAGGGTATATCTGCATCTCCAGAGATACCAGCTTGGCTAAACAAATCCTTATACAGACCAAGCTGGACAAGACAAAAACATGGAAAAGAACTGAACAATAAGGCCACAGCATGTGGACAGCAAAAATCAAGGCCAGAACTTATCTTTGTTGAAATGAACTGCAAAGTAGAAGAGACCAGGCAGGGATGTGAATCCTCCAGGAACAATGGACAACTGGCACTGACTAAAGGGTGAAGCAAGACTAAATAGCCCAGTCAAAATTGCAAAAAGTGAACACACCTGATAAATGCTGCGATTCAGAGACAGCAGCGCTACCACTTACTACCACCAGAGGGAGCCCAAGAGCAGAATTCACAACAGCCACCACTCCTTTTCAGCTTCTGCACTTGGGGAAGGTTTCACTTGGATAGAGCATTGGGATTCTTGAAGGATATCATGAAAATTGAGTCTACTCAGTTTTGCTACTATGGTATATTTATCACAAAAGGAGGACAAAAATGAGGAAAAAAACTATTCTAGAGAAAACACCAAAAAAACAGCCAAAGATGCTTACCTGTCTAGGCCTCAAATCACCTGTGTAGTTGCCATCTTTACTTAAGCCTGCTGCACCATGATAGTGCATTTGATTTGAGGCCTAGACAGGTAAGGATTTTTGCCTTTTTTTTTTTTGGTGTTTTCCCATGGTATATTTATGCAGGGTCACAGTTTGGTCCCCACAATTTATGAGATGTATGGGTACTCGACTGTGAGTTACAGTAGCCAAACTTCTTGCAGCTATAATGACTATATCATCTTTGTGTTCATTTGGTTCAACTAGAACTTCATAGTCCTGACCCTTTAGATCCATCTTAGTTTTGCACCACACCATAGTTTCTGTATGCGGTTTCAGGATTACAGACCTGGAGTCCATTATCCTGGAAGGGTCGATCTCCCCTCTTGAGTTAGTGAATTTCTGATGACTAATGAGAACGTGGAGTGTCTTTCGAATGGTTCTCTTCTTTATGGGGGACGTGGCGCTAAGAGCGCAAGTCTTGCCTTTAATCAGTTCGTCAAAACAATTTTGTAGTACATTTATCCCTAAAACTACAGGGGGGAACTAGTCTTCTCCCATATCGACTATAATAAAGCCTTGTTTAGGTAGTTCAGTTCTGCCAATTTTAAAAGTAGCTCTCCAGTAGTCTACTTAAGGAACAGGTTGTCCATTACTAGCAATAATGTTGACGTCAGCCAAAGTAATTTTTGCTAGCTGATCTGTTTTCCAGTAATGTTTAAATTGTGGTAGCTGAATTGTGGTGACTTGCGATCCAGTGTCCAGCAGTGCTTGCTGGGAAAGGGATACCATCTATTGTGATCGGAATGATGGGGCGATAGCCAACATATTTCAGGCCCCAGTCAGGGTCATTTGGACCTAGGCATTGGTCTCCTGAGGGTTGGTCTTTGGCCTCAGGAAATTCCAGTTTAAAGACCGACATTCCCTTTCTATGTGAATGGAGTGCCCCGTCAGGGCAAGGGGGTACTCGGTACCGGGTCCTGTGGTTCACAGGGGGGATGTCACGATGGCTGACCCGGTCCGTGGCCCTGGGACGTCCATATAAAAGGGGAAGGTCTTTAAAGGGATAAGGTTTTTGTTCGTGACGCCACCAGTGATATTCGGTCAGGATGACCGATGCTGCTTTAAGGGGTCTGCTGGGGTGATGTTATGGCAGCTAGATGGTATACCTTCCCACAGATGAGGTATATCTCCAGGGCTTCTCAGTGTGTAGATGGTAGAATGGTGAGAGGCGCAGTGAAGAACGAGGACACAAGGTTGCAGTCTCTACCTTTTACTGAAGACTTCAGCATCCACTGTCCAGAGCACCAGATCACAGGGCAGGCAGAGTCCGGCCGGTTTGCAGGCAAGTCCAGAGTCCCCTTGTCCAGGTGGAAATCAGTAGCCTTCCCTTTCACTGCAGTGGTGTAGTCCCTTACTGCCTATGGCTTCACATAAGGGTCTCACAGATGTGATGTTTCGCTCTCTCTGTCCCCCATATAGGATAGGACAAAACCCATATGACAGGTGACCTGAGCCTGTTTATAGGGTCTCTTAGATAACCCAGCTCTATGGGGTGTCACTGTGCCTCTTGGGTGTATGTGCGGACATGTAACTTGCAAATAGCTGTCCTGCCGGTCTCTGGAATAAGGCGTAGAGGTCCTTATTCCCTCGGTGTTCCGGCTACCAGGGTTCTGCGCCTCAGAAGGAGGCAGCCTGTTCGGGTCTGGTCACCTTCTGGTATCCTCTCCTTTGCTTTGACTTCCTTCACGCTCGCTGCAACACAATTCTGCCATCAGAATGTCTTTTTCTGGGAGCTGCAGCTCTGAGGGCATGCACAGCTCCATTGACCCTCTGTCCTCATCAGACTACTGTCTGGAACTGACTGAGCTGAGCTCAGCCAGCAACTCACTAACTCTCCCTACAGACTACCAGTTATATATATGTGGGGAGTGACCTAATAAATAGGAGCAGAAGCTCCCCCTGGTGGCCTGGAGTGTGAATGTGTTGCATGTTTGTGATACCTGGATGCAGTTATCCTTTTTTGCCTCCAAACATAGCATCACTCTCCCCGGGAGGAAAGCAATATCAATGTGATGACCAGGACCCTGGAACGCCACACTCCCCCCCATTAAATCCAGTACTACCGGACTGGGTAAAGAAAAACAACAGTTACAGGTTAGCAAAAAGACATACAATTTTTTAAAATGCAATAAACTTATAAAACAAATTAATGCTATTCTAAAGCTTCCCTTTATGGGAGGTGAGGACACTTGAACGTTGCAATAACTATTTACATGTATGCATACTTTCACGAATAGGAAAATTTAATAAAACAATATAACTATGAACTAACTATGAAATACCATAACCCTTATGGGTATACTATCTGTTAAGTGCAAAATCTTTGTCCAACCCCCGCGGGTTACTTTATTTTCTCCATTTTCTTCAAAAGTGCATCAGGATATCAGCTACACACTATCGGCTATATATAAAACACCTTTCTAACTAAATTTAAATCTCGGCTTTCATTACTATTAACTATATTAACTCTTTAATATATCAACCGTCTATCTTGCAACATACAAGTCTATCTGTCAAAGTGCAACGATTAAACATTCCCTTTAAGGGTTCAAACAATATTCAAGTCCTTGTCTTTTCGAGGTAGTGCAAATGTATCAATCACATTAATATTCAAGTCAATCAATACTTTAGAACAGCAGCAACGAGCGAGGGACCCGTCATTAACCCTCAACGTTGGGCTTGGGCGAGCTACAAGGCGTGTATCCAGACCTGGAATCCTGCCTCGCCAAACGGGTTTTTCTTTAGGTCTCTGGAAAACAAAACAACTTTCAAAGCAGTATTAGTCGGAGTCTCTTTAAAAGTTTCTTTGTAAAATCAGTAGGAAGCACCTTTAAGAAGGTGCAAACTATTTACAAATGGAAAGTGTTTGATCATGTACAGTTCATGATTCACAGTTCTTTAAATGATCAAACTTGACGATGAATGGTAAACAACTACCTGGCTGGGTAAAGCAAAACTTTTGAACTTGGTAACTATTCACATTCGTTTTGTGCTTTAGGTTTTAAGGTTCCCTTTTGTAGCACCTGGACGCTACCCTCATGCATATTTGGCTCTAGTCTGATTCCAGGGATGATGTAGATTTTATCAGTTCCCACTATGCGGGTCTGAGTGCAACTGGACGTGGTGACCAGTTCAGTTTGGGTAGCCTGAGTATGTGTAATAGCTGGTGAAGCAGCCATTGCAGTCTCTGTGGTGGTAATTGTACACACGGTCATTTTTGTAGTTGTGCAAGCAGGGGTTATAGTGTGCACAGTGGTGGTTGCAGCTGCTTTGGTACTTGGAGGCGCTGTTGTAGTGCGAGGTGGCACGGTTTGTGTTTTTGGGCTGGACGGCTTTGGCGTGGAGTCTCTGTACTTGTGTACGTTTAGAGCATACCATCCTTTCCCACCAAGATGCCTGGTGTAAGTCACGCGGTCGCCTGAGTACAGATCCATATCCGGGTGTCCTTCCCAGAGATGGGATTCCACATCCCTCCGATTAACAAACACTTCGGCATACAACCCCTGCTCCTTTATGAAACCCCAGCCTCCTTTTAGTTTAAAGGTTACTATGGTGCCCTGCTTAATCGGGGCCTGCTTTACATGGCGGTCCTTGCAGGCCTGGGCCTTAGCTTGCAGATCCCTTTTGTCAGAGGCTCTGCGCTGGGCCTGGTATTTGTCCTCCTTTTCCTCCCATCTGCGGGCGAGCACCTGCTGGTATTCATCCCAGCTCAGGACCTCTAGGGTTTCTCCCTCCTGTTTGGCTGTCCCGTGAAACCCCATGAGATTTGATCCGGGATTCACCCAGCAGTAGATAGTTTTCTCCGCATATACCTCTCCAGGTAGGCTGGCGGGTTGTATCGGGGCCTTCAAGAACTGTTCCATCCCCTTGGCCTGGTCCCATTCCCCTTAAATCTGGAGTCGGGTGGACCCATAATGGGGTGGTGCAGCTACGGGGCCCACTAAGAGGTCTTTGGCTGCCGGGCAGGGCTGTCATTCCTACCTTCCACAGCATCTCCAGTGCCGGGCTCCCCCACTGGTGTCGGGGGTCGTTGGACGGGGTGCGGATCCTGCTGCTCTTCCTCTGGTGTCAAGGGCTGCTGGATGGGACACGGCTCCTGTACATCTTCAGCGGGTGCTGTCATGCATGTGGTTCCGGCGTCTAACTGCATCTGCAGGAGCTGGTCGATAAGAGCTTCCACTCTGGTCTGCAGGAGTGCAGGGTCGACTGGTGTTGGCTGGCCGCGGCTTCTTTCCAGGTCTCTGGGGGAGTTCTCCGCTTCCACCCCACGCTCTGGTTCTGGGCCGCTGGCCATGGCGTCCTCCATGCTGCTTCCTGCACCCTGGTCTGTCTCCCGCTCTTTTCTTTGGGGGCAGTTCCTTCTTCTTGGTCTCTTCCCGCCATGTAGGATCAGGAGGCTGATCTCTGCTGCTGATGGGCACGTCCTCAGGGTACAGAGACACTTGGACTGGGCAGCCATTATTTTTCACGCTTCTCAGTTAGTTCCCGCCCACGATGGTGCACTTGTCTTTTCTGTTGTTCCTCGCAGCACTGCAATGGTGATGGTTTTGGCGGCAATTTTGGCGGTCTTTTGCAATACACAGTCTCACAATAAAGTACGGTTCAGGCACAGTCTTTTAGGTGCACAGGACCCGTTTTGCTGGGTCAGTCCATCCAGTTCGTGATGCCAAGTTGGAGCGCCCCGTCAGGGCAAGGGGGTACTCGGTACTGGGTCCTGCGGTTCACAGGGGGGATGTCACAGTGGCTGACTCGGTCCATGGCCCTGGGACAACCGTATAAAAGGGGAAAGTCTTTAAAGGGATAAGGATTATGTTCGTGACGCCACCAGTAATATTCGGTCAGGGTGACCGAGGCTGCGTTAAGGGGTCCGCTGGGGTGATGTTATGGCAGCTAGATGGTATACCTTTCCACAGGTGAGGTATATCCCCAGGGCTTCCCAGTGTGTAGATGGTAGAATGGTGAGAGGCGCAGAGAAGAATGAGGACACAAGGTTGCAGTCTCTTTAGCTTTTACTGAAGACTTCAGCATCCACAGTCCAGAACACCAGATCACAAGGCAGGCAGAGTCCGACCGGTTTGGAGGCAAGTCCAGAGTCCCCTTGTCCAGGTGGAAATCAGTAGCCTTCCCTTGCACTGCAGTGGTGTAGTCCCTTACTGCCTATGGCTTCACATAAGGGTCTCACAGATGTGATGTTTCGCTCTCTCTGTCCCCCATATAGGATAGGACAAAACCCGTATGACAGGTGACCTGAACCTGTTTATAGGGTCTCTTAGATAACCCGGCTCTATGGGGTGTCACCGTGCCTCCTGGGACTAGGTGCGGACAGGTAACTTGCAATTAGCTGTCTGTTGTGAAATTGGATTCTGGGCTCCCCCGGTGGCCACTGGTGGAATTGAACTTGTGTGCATCATCCTCTCTGTTCACCTGTTCCCATCAGGATGTGGGAGTCTCTATATAACCTTGCTCCTCTGTCAGTTTCATGCCGGTCAACAATGTAATCAGAAGCCTTTCTTTGCATGTTCCTGCTACTAGACAACTCCCAGCTAAGTTGGACTTTCGTCCTTGTTTGTTTTTGCATTTTGTTCCAGTTCACAGCTGCTGTTTCGTTACTGTGTCTGGAAAGCTCTTGTGATCTGAAATTGCCACTCTGGTGTTATGAGTTAATACTAGAGTCTTAAAGTAATTTCTGGATGGTGTTTTGATAGGGTTTTCAGCTGACCATGAAAGTGCCCTTTCTGTCTTCCTGCTATCTAGTAAGCGGACCTCGATTTTGCTAAACCTATTTTCATACTACGTTTGTCATTTCATCTAAAATCACCGCCAATATACACTCACCGGCCACTTTATTAGGTACACCTGTCCAACTTCTTGTTAACACTTAATTTCTAATCAGCCAATCACATGGCGGCAACTCAGTGCATTTAGGCATGTAGACATGGTCAAGACAATCTCCTGCAGTTCAAACCGAGCATCAGTATGGGGAAGAAAGGTGATTTGAGTGCCTTTGAACGTGGCATGGTTGTTGGTGCCAGAAGGGCTGGTCTGAGTATTTCAGAAACTGCTGATCTACTGGGATTTTCACGCACAACCATCTCTAGGGTTTACAGAGAATGGTCCGAAAAAGAAAAAAAATCCAGTGAGCGGCAGTTCTGTGGGCGGAAATGCCTTGTTGATGCCAGAGGTCAGAGGAGAATGGGCAGACTGGTTCGAGCTGATAGAAAGGCAACAGTGACTCAAATCGCCACCCGTTACAACCAAGGTAGGCCTAAGAGCATCTCTGAACGCACAGTGCGTCGAACTTTGAGGCAGATGGGCTACAGCAGCAGAAGACCACACCGGGTACCACTCCTTTCAGCTAAGAACAGGAAACTGAGGCTACAATTTGTACAAGCTCATCGAAATTGGACAGTAGAAGATTGGAAAAACGTTGCTTGGTCTGATGAGTCTCGATTTCTGCTGCGACATTCGGATGGTAGGGTCGGAATTTGGCGTAAACAACATGAAAGCATGGATCCATTCTGCCTTGTATGGAGCATCTTTGGGATGTGCAGCCGACAAATCTGCGGCAACTGTGTGATGCCATCATGTCAATATGGACCAAAATCTCTGAGGAATGCTTCCAGCACCTTGTTGAATCTATGCCACGAAGAATTGAGGCAGTTCTGAAGGCAAAAGGGGGTCCAACCCGTTACTAGCATGGTGTACCTAATAAAGTGGCCGGTGAGTGTATGTGGGGGCCTCTGTCTGCCTTTTGGGGAAATTTCTCTAGAGGTGAGCCAGGACTGTATTTTCCTCTGCTAGGATTAGTTAGTCCTCCGGCTGGCGCTGGGCGTCTAGGGATAAAACGTAGGCACGCTACCCGGCCACTGTTAATTGTGCGGCAGGTTTAGTTCATGGTCAGTTTAGATTCCATCTTCCAAGAGCTAGTTCTTATATATGCTGGGCTATGTTCTCTCGCCATTGAGAATCATGACAGTTTGACCGGCCAAAAAGGGTTAAATTATTGGCTGAGAAAGGAGAGAAAAAAGAAGTCTGCTGAAAATTTTTTTTTTTTTTTCTCTAGTTCTGAGTGTGCTCATAATTGAATCACTTGCTAGTCTGCCTATACTGCAGCCTTCCTCTCTTTCTCTCCTTCTAATCCTTGAATGGCTCTGTGTTCACCTGTTTGAAATGGATCTTCAGAGTGTAGCTACAGGTTTGAATAATCTCGCCACGAAGGTACAAAATTTGCAAGATTTTGTTGTTCATGCACCTATGTCTGAACCTAGAATTCCTTTGCCTGAATTTTTTTTCAGGGAATAGATCTTGCTTTCAAAATTTTAAAAATAATTGCAAATTGTTTTTGTCCCTGAAGTCTCGCTCTGCCGGAGATCCTGCACAGCAGGTCAGGATTGTAATTTCCTTGCTCCGGGGCGACCCTCAAGATTGGGCTTTTGCATTGACACCAGGGGATCCTGCGTTGCTCAATGTGGATGCGTTTTTTCTGGCCTTGGGGTTGCTTTATGAGGAACCTCATTTAGAGCTTCAGGCGGAAAAAGCTTTGATGTCCCTATCTCAGGGGCAAGATGAAGCTGAAATATACTGCCAAAAATTCCGTAAATGGTCTGTGCTTACTCAGTGGAATGAGTGCGCCCTGGCGGCGATTTTCAGAGAAGGTCTCTCTGATGCCATTAAGGATGTTATGGTGGGGTTCCCTGTGCCTGCGGGTCTGAATGAGTCCATGACAATGGCTATTCAGATCGATAGGCGTCTGCGGGAGCGCAAACCTGTGCACCATTTGGCGGTGTCTACTGAGAAGACGCCAGAAAATATGCAATGTGATAGAATTCTGTCCAGAAGCGAGCGGCAGAATTTTAGACGAAAAAATGGGTTGTGCTTCTATTGTGGTGATTCAACTCATGTTATATCAGCATGCTCTAAGCGTACTAAGAAGCTTGACAAGTCTGTTTCAATTAGCACTTTACAGTCTAAGTTTATTCTATCTGTGACCCTGATTTGTTCTTTATCATCTATTACCGCGGACGCCTATGTCGACTCTGGCGCCGCTTTGAGTCTTATGGATTGGTCCTTTGCCAAACGCTGTGGGTATGATTTGGAGCCTTTGGAAGCTCCTATACCTCTGAAGGGGATTGACTCCACCCCATTGGCTAGTAATAAACCACAATACTGGACACAAGTAACTATGCGTATTAATCCGGATCACCAGGAGATTATTCGCTTTCTGGTGCTGTATAATCTACATGATGTTTTGGTGCTAGGATTGCCATGGCTGCAATCTCATAACCCAGTCCTCGACTGGAAAGCTATGTCTGTGTTAAGCTGGGGATGTAAACGGACTCATGGGGACGTACCTTTGGTTTCCATTTCATCATCTATTCCCTCTGAGATTCCTGAATTCTTGTCTGACTATCGTGACGTTTTTGAAGAACCCAAGCTTGGTTCACTACCTCCGCACCGGGAGTGCGATTGTGCCATAGATTTGATCCCGGGTAGTAAATACCCTAAGGGTCGTTTATTTAATCTGTCTGTGCCTGAACACGCTGCTATGCGAGAATATATAAAGGAGTCCTTGGAAAAGGGACATATTCGTCCTTCGTCATCTCCCTTAGGAGCCGGTTTTTTCTTTGTGTCTAAGAAAGATGGCTCTTTGAGGCCGTGTATTGATTATCGGCTTTTGAATAAAATCACGGTTAAATATCAATATCCGTTACCACTGCTGACTGATTTGTTTGCTCGTATAAAGGGGGCCAAGTGGTTCTCTAAGATTGATCTCCGTGGGGCGTATAATTTGGTGCGAATCAAGCAGGGGGATGAGTGGAAAACCGCATTTAATACGCCCGAGGGCCACTTTGAGTATTTGGTGATGCCTTTTGGTCTTTCAAATGCCCCTTCAGTCTTCCAGTCCTTTATGCATGACATTTTCCGCGATTATTTGGATAAATTTATGATTGTGTATCTGGATGATATTCTGATTTTTTCGGATGACTGGGACTCTCATGTCCAGCAGGTCAGGAGGGTTTTTCAGGTTTTGCGGTCTAATTCCTTGTGTGTGAAGGGTTCTAAGTGCGTTTTTGGGGTTCAAAAGATTTCCTTCTTGGGATACATTTTTTCCCCCTCTTCCATCGAGATGGATCCTGTCAAGGTTCAGGCTATTTGTGATTGGACGCAACCCTCTTCTCTTAAGAGTCTTCAGAAATTTTTGGGCTTTGCTAACTTTTATCGTCGATTTATTGCTGGTTTTTCTGATGTTGTTAAACCATTGAGTGATTTGACTAAGAAGGGTGCTGATGTTGCTGATTGGTCCCCTGATGCTGTGGAGGCCTTTCGGGAGCTTAAGCGCCGCTTTTCTTCCGCCCCTGTGTTGCGTCAGCCTGATGTTGCTCTTCCTTTTCAGGTTGAGGTCGACGCTTCTGAAATCGGAGCTGGGGCGGTGTTGTCGCAGAGAAGTTCCGACTGCCCCGTGATGAGACCTTGTGCTTTTTTTTCCCGTAAATTTTCGCCCGCCGAGCGGAATTATGATATTGGGAATCGGGAGCTTTTGGCCATGAAGTGGGCTTTTGAGGAGTGGCGTCACTGGCTTGAGGGGGCCAGACATCAGGTGGTGGTATTGACTGACCACAAAAATTTAATTTACCTTGAGTCTGCCAGGCGCCTGAATCCTAGACAGGCGCGCTGGTCGTTGTTTTTCTCTCGGTTTAATTTTGTGGTGTCATACCTACCGGGTTCTAAGAATGTTAAGGCGGATGCCCTTTCTAGGAGTTTTGAGCCTGACTCCCCTGGTAATTCTGAGCCCACAGGTATCCTTAAGGATGGAGTGATATTGTCTGCCGTTTCTCCAGACCTGCGGCGGGCCTTGCAGGAGTTTCAGGCGGATAGACCGGATCGTTGCCCACCTGGTAGACTGTTTGTTCCTGATGATTGGACCAGTAGAGTCATCTCTGAGGTTCATTCTTCTGCGTTGGCAGGTCATCCTGGAATCTTTGGTACCAGGGATTTGGTGGCAAGGTCCTTCTGGTGGCCTTCCCTGTCACGAGATGTGCGAGGCTTTGTGCAGTCTTGTGACGTTTGTGCTCGGGCCAAGCCTTGTTGTTCTCGGGCTAGTGGATTGTTGTTGCCCTTGCCTATTCCGAAGAGGCCTTGGACGCACATCTCGATGGATTTTATTTCGGATCTGCCTGTTTCTCAGAAGATGTCTGTCATCTGGGTGGTGTGTGACCGTTTCTCTAAGATGGTCCATTTGGTTCCCTTGCCTAAGTTGCCTTCTTCTTCCGAGTTGGTTCCTCTGTTTTTTCAAAATGTTGTTCGTTTGCATGGTATTCCGGAGAATATCGTTTCTGACAGAGGGACCCAATTCGTGTCTAGATTTTGGCGGGCATTCTGTGCTAGGATGGGCATAGATTTGTCTTTTTCGTCTGCTTTCCATCCTCAGACTAATGGCCAGACCGAGCGGACTAATCAGACCTTGGAGACATATTTGAGGTGTTTTGTGTCTGCGGATCAGGATGATTGGGTTGCTTTTTTGCCATTGGCGGAGTTCGCCCTCAATAATCGGGCCAGCTCTGCCACCTTGGTGTCCCCGTTTTTCTGTAATTCGGGGTTTCATCCTCGATTTTCCTCCGGTCAGGTGGAATCTTCGGATTGTCCTGGAGTGGATGCTGTGGTGGAGAGGTTGCATCAGATTTGGGGGCAGGTAGTGGACAATTTGAAGTTGTCCCAGGAGAAGACTCAGCTTTTTGCCAACCGCCGTCGTCGTGTTGGTCCTCGGCTTTGTGTTGGGGACTTGGTGTGGTTGTCTTCTCGTTTTGTCCCTATGAGGGTTTCTTCTCCTAAGTTTAAGCCTCGGTTCATCGGCCCGTACAAGATATTGGAGATTCTTAACCCTGTGTCCTTCCGTTTGGACCTCCCTGCATCTTTTTCTATTCATAATGTTTTTCATCGGTCATTATTGCGCAGGTATGAGGTACCGGTTGTGCCTTCCGTTGAGCCTCCTGCTCCGGTGTTGGTTGAGGGTGAGTTGGAGTACGTTGTGGAAAAGATCTTAGACTCCCGTGTTTCCAGACGGAAATTCCAGTATCTGGTCAAATGGAAGGGATACGGTCAGGAGGATAATTCTTGGGTGACTGCCTCTGATGTTCATGCCTCCGATCTTGTCCGTGCCTTTCATAGGGCTCATCCTGATCGCCCTGGTGGTTCTGGTGAGGGTTCGGTGCCCCCTCCTTGAGGGGGGGGTACTGTTGTGAAATTGGATTCTGGGCTCCCCCGGTGGCCACTGGTGGAATTGAACTTGTGTGCATCATCCTCTCTGTTCACCTGTTCCCATCAGGATGTGGGAGTCTCTATATAACCTTGCTCCTCTGTCAGTTTCATGCCGGTCAACAATGTAATCAGAAGCCTTTCTTTGCATGTTCCTGCTACTAGACAACTCCCAGCTAAGTTGGACTTTCGTCCTTGTTTGTTTTTGCATTTTGTTCCAGTTCACAGCTGCTGTTTCGTTACTGTGTCTGGAAAGCTCTTGTGATCTGAAATTGCCACTCTGGTGTTATGAGTTAATACTAGAGTCTTAAAGTAATTTCTGGATGGTGTTTTGATAGGGTTTTCAGCTGACCATGAAAGTGCCCTTTCTGTCTTCCTGCTATCTAGTAAGCGGACCTCGATTTTGCTAAACCTATTTTCATACTACGTTTGTCATTTCATCTAAAATCACCGCCAATATATGTGGGGGCCTCTGTCTGCCTTTTGGGGAAATTTCTCTAGAGGTGAGCCAGGACTGTATTTTCCTCTGCTAGGATTAGTTAGTCCTCCGGCTGGCGCTGGGCGTCTAGGGATAAAACGTAGGCACGCTACCCGGCCACTGTTAATTGTGCGGCAGGTTTAGTTCATGGTCAGTTTAGATTCCATCTTCCAAGAGCTAGTTCTTATATATGCTGGGCTATGTTCTCTCGCCATTGAGAATCATGACAGCTGTCCTGCCGGTCTCTGGAATAAGGCATAGAGGTCCTCATTCCCTCGGTGATCTGGCTACCAGGGTTCTGCGCCTCAGAAGGAGGCAGCCTGTTCGGGGCTGGTCCCCTTCTGGTATCCTCTCCTTTGTTTCGACTTCCTTCACGCTCGCTGCAATACAATTCTGCCATCAGAATGTCTTTTTCTGGGAGCTGCAGCTCTGAGGGCATGCACAGCTCCATTGACCATCTGTCCTCCTCAGACTACTGTCTGGAACTGACTGAGCTGAGCTCAGCCAGCAACTCACTAACTCTCCCTATAGACTACCAGTTATATTTATGTGGGGAGTGACCTAATAAATAGGAGCAGAAGCTCCCCCTGGTGGCCTGGAGTGTGAATGTGTTGCATGTTTGTGATACCTGGATGCAGTTATCCTTTTTTGCCTCCAAACATAGCATCACTCTCCCCGGGAGGAAAGCAATACCACTGTGACAACCAGGACCCTGGGGCGCCCCATGACCACTACGGTTGTATCTGCGGTAAATCGGTCAACCTAAGGAATCAAATCTGTCGGAAGGTTTCCTACCTGTCCGTAGTAGTTGTCTCTAGGACTGTAGGGTGGTACATTCTGCATAAAACGAGGACAGTTTTCTTGACTGGGAGCTGGATGCTTCAACTCCTTTACTTCTTCCCATAGAAGTGCAAAACTTTTGGTTAATTCCGCAATTTGATTACATTTCTCTTCAGTAGAGCCTTCTACCTGTTGGGGAGTACACTGAACAACAACAGGTTTGGCAGGGGCAAACACAGCACTTTCTTGGTCATTCAACCCTTTATCCCTTGGACTTAATATTTTTATGACAGATTCTTTAAAATCCAGAAAATTACTATCAGTGTGTTGTAGTGTCAGCATTCTCAAATGGTAGTATCAGACATTACTCCTTCAATAATCAAGTGGGATCAGCTTGATTAAGGTCATACCAGGCTTCTTGTAAGGCTACTTTCACACTTGCGTTTTTTGCTGTCCGTCGTGGTGCAGCAAAATGACGTATCGACGGACGTCACGAAAATAGGGAAAAACGTGTGCGACGGATCCAGTGTAATGACGGCTGCATCGTACACAAATTCAGGGATTTAACTGTCCAGGGATGAGATAGAGAGAGAGTGAGACTTTTTCCCGGAAATGAAAATCCTTCTTGGCATGCTCAGAGTTGAAAAACTGGATGCGTTGCTGGATTCCAGTGTGTGACAGTCAGCGACGGATCCTGAGTCCATAGGCTTCCATTATAGCCGACGACGGACAGTGCAGGATGCGTCGCTGACCGATTTTCCAACGTGCAGAAAACCGTTCCTATGAACTTTTTCTTTGCACGACGGACCGCTATTTCCCGATGGATCCAGTGCATGACGGACACGAAGGATGGCCATCCGTCACTAATACAAGTCAATGGGAAAATGCAGGATCCTGCAAATTTATTCCTGCATTCTCAAAAAACAACGGATTGTGACGGATTAAAAAAAACGCAAGTGTGAAAGTAGCCTTAGCTGAGGTCAAAATCTCTTAAAGATGCATGGGCCTGTTGTCTTTTCCCGAAGAATCTCATCTTTAACTCTGACAGGGTTTTGGTTTCAAATGTAACTCCTAACCTGTCTAGTATCTGCTCAGGAGTGTTCTTTATACTGGGAGGCCAAGATTTAACTTCCCATAGTGCAGCGTCCACTAGCTGACCAATCAATATCTCCATTTTTTGTGCAAGGCTCATTGGGTGCAGTCTGAACATTGCCTGCATTTTCTCTTTAAAGTCTTTTAATGTGTGAGGTTCTCCACTGTAGCTGGGGAGCCAGGGTGCCAAAAATAATAAGGCATTGTTAATGGCATTGCTTGAGCTGTAGGAATGGATGGGCTAGTCACTTCACTCTCCTCTTCTAAACACATGTTTATAACACTGTATGCATAATGCAATAATTCCTCTTACCTTTCCGGCGGCTGTATGTCTCTCCCCTTTTTTTTAAAGGTACAGCAGAGAAAATTTCTGCTTCAGATGCTTATGCCTGCAGGGCACCGACTGCATATACAAGATATCTGCGCAACAACTAAGAAAAGCACAGTTTAAATCACAGGGTATTTCAGTCAAACCAGATCACAGTTCTCAATAAAGCAGCCAATGGGAAGTGTACAGTCCAACAACAGCTGTGGTGTAGTACAAATTCTTTACAGCAGTAAAGAGTGACACTTTGTGAGGTAATTTTCTCTTCAACTTCCCTCAATATCAGCAATATTTATTTACTCAGTCTTCAAAAAATATAAGGCACCCCATCTGACTCAGCCTCTCCAGCTGCACTATCTTATGGTGGATTCAATCTCTCTCACACCTCTCACCCCAGCAACAAATGTTGTGGAGGTGTTGACTTGCTCCTGTCCAACACTCAATTCCATTACCACCCTCTGCTACTTTTTCCTCATTTGAGGTGCACTGGATCCGCACCTACTCCCCCTCCAACCTCCAGCTGGCTGTTATCAACCGCCCCCCAAAACTAGCCATCTCCACCTTTTTCGACCACTTCACCACCTGTCTACTTCATCTCCTTTCTGCTGACATCCTCACTATCATCATGGGTGACTTCAACATCCCCATTGACACTTCCACCTCAGCTGCCTCTAAACTTTTATCACTGACTGCCTCCTTTGGCCTCACTCAATGGTCCTCCATGGTCGCTCACAAAGATGGCCGCACGCTGGACCTTATCTTCACCCGCCTCTGTTCCCTTACTAATCTCACTAACTCACCCCTCCCCCTGTTTGACCACAACCTACTAACATTCCCTTCCCTTTCCTCTCCTAGTGTGCAATCCCACTCCACAAACTCACTCACCCTCGCAGAAATCTCAAACACCTCAAATTCACACTCACTCTCTTAGTCCCTTCTCCCTCTTACAGACACAGCTTCCTTACATATCACAGATGCTGCTGCCACTTTTTATAACACCACAATAACAGCAACACTCAATTCAGCCGCCCCACTCACGCACACCAAAACTTGTACAATCAACAGGCAACCCTGGCTGACCAGCCAGACCAAAGAACTGAGAAGGGCTTCCAGGATTGCTGAGCGGAGATGGAAGAGATCCCGTTCTGCTAAGCACTTTTTCGCATACAAGCAGTCCCTCACCAGCTTCGAGTCCACGCTCACTGTTGCAAAACAAACTTACTTCTCATCTCTCATATTCTCCCTGTCTCACAACCCTAAACAGCTTTTCAACACCTTCTATTCTCTTCTTTGTCCCCAGCACCTCTTCCCTCTCCTCTCATTTCTGCTTAAGACTTTGCCTCTTTCTTTAAGCAGAAGATCGATAACATCAGAGAAAGCTTTGGCCCGCAGCCCCCAATGCCACTCTTCTTAACTCCTCAGCCCTGTCCTTCCAAAACCAGCTTCTCCACCATGACAGAAGATCAGCTCTCCCTTCTGTCAAGATCACATCTCACCACTTGCACACTTGACCCACTCCTGTCAGACCTCATCGCTATCCTCGCCCTGTCTTCATACCAACCCTAACACATCTCTTCAACCTTTCACTTACAAATGGTGTCTTCTGTTGTGGATTCTGTTTTTGGGCTCCCTCTGGTGGTTACAACTGGCACTGGGTGACTTTGGTGGGTTGCGGTTTCTGGTTTCCACCTGTCCATCTGAGGCTGGGTGTTTCCTATTTAACCTGGCTTCCCTGTCATTCCCTTGCCGGCTATCAATGTTCTCAGTTTGGTTCTGACTACCTGCTTCCAGATCTCTCAGGATAAGCTAAGTTATGCTTTTCAGTTGTTTTTTTTTTTTGTCCAGCTTGCTAAATATTACTCTATGCTAGTTGGAAGCTCTAGTGGGCTGAGGTGCTCCCCATGTGCCATGAGTTGGCACATGGGTGCTTGTAATCTCAGGATGGTTTTTGATTAGGGTTTTTTGCTGACCGCTCAGACCCCTTTTGTATCCTTCTGCTTTCTAGTTATAGCGGGCCTCGTTTTGCTAACTCTATTTTCATATCTATGTGCGTGCCTTCCTCTCATTTTCACCGTCAATACATGTGGGGGGCAACTATACCTTTGGGGTTTATTTCTCTGGAGGCAAGTTAGGTCTTTATTTTCTCTGAAGTGCTAGTTAGCTCTTAGGCTGGCGCGAAGCGTCTAGAATCAACGTAGGCACGCTCCCTGGCTATTTCTAGTTGTGTTTGTCAGGAGTAGGGCAGCGGTCAGCCCAGGTTCCATCACCCTAGAGCTCGTCCGTTATTTTAGTTATTTTTGCTTGTCCAGTGCGATCCCCTAGCCATTGGGATCCATAACAGTATAGCCGGCCACACAAAGTGTTAATTGTTTGGGCTGAAGCAGGAGAAAAAGAAGTGTTGAAGGGAAATTTTTTTTTTTTTCCCTCAGAGTTTTGCTGCCTAGCCTTTAATTGCTGTCTAGCTGCTTCTTACCTCCTCTTAACCCTTGAATGGCTCTGACCTTAGCTGTTTAACATGGATGTCCAGAGTTTGGCTTCCAGCCTGAATAATCTCGCTGCAAAAGTTCAAAACATACAGGATTTTGTTGTTCACACTCTTATGTCTGAACCTAGAATTCCTATTCCAGAGTTTTTTTCTGGAGATAGATCTACCTTCCTGAATTTCAGGAACAATTGCAAATTGTTTCTTTCTTTGAAATTTCGCTCCTCTGGAGACCCTGCTCAGCAGGTCAAGATTGTAATATCTTTCCTGCGGGGCGACCCTCAGAATTGGGCATTTGCATTGGCACCAGGGGATCCTGCATTGCTCAGTGTGGATGCGTTTTTTCTGGCACTGGGATTGCTCTATGAGGAACCTAACCTGGAGATTCAGGCTGAAAAGGCTTTATTAGCCCTCTCTCAGGGGCATGATGAAGCGGAAGTATATTGTCAAAAATTTCGGAAATGGACGGTACTTACTCAGTGGAATGAGTGCGCACTGGCTGCAAACTTCAGAGATGGTCTTTCTGAGGCCATTAAGGATATTATGGTGGGGTTCCCTGCGCCTACAGGTCTGAATGAGTCTATGACTATGGCCATTCAGATTGATCGGCGTTTGCGGGAGCGCAAACCTGTGCACCAGTTGGCGGTGTCTTCTGAACAGGCACCTGAGACTATGCAATGTGATAGAATTCAGTCCAGAAGTGAACGGCAAAATTATAGGCGGAAAAATGGATTGTGTTTTTATTGTGGTGATTCAGCTCATGTTATATCAGCATGCTCTAAACGCACAAAAAAGGTTGATAAATCTTTTGCCATTAGTACTCTGCAGTCTAAGTTCATTTTGTCTGTAACTCTGATTTGTTCACTGTCATCCATTTCCGTCGATGCCTATGTGGATTCGGGCGCTGCCCTGAGTCTTATGGATTGGTCATTTGCCAAACGCTGCGGTTTTAGTCTGGAGCCTCTGGAAGTTCCTATTCCTTTGAAGGGAATTGACTCTACACCATTGGCTATGAATAAACCGCAGTACTGGACACAAGTGACCATGCGCATGACTCCCGTTCATCAGGAGGTGATTCGCTTCCTTGTACTGTATAATTTACATGATGTACTAGTGCTTGGTCTGCCATGGTTACAAACTCATAATCCAGTCCTGGATTGGAAAACAATGTCTGTGTTAAGCTGGGGATGTCAGGGGGTTCATGATGATGCACCTCTGATTTCAATCGCTTCATCTACTCCTTCTGAGGTCCTTGCGTTTTTGTCTGACTATCGGGATGTTTTTGAGGAGCCTAAGCTCAATTCGCTCCCTCCTCATAGGGATTGTGACTGTGCTATAGAATTAATTCCTGGCAGTAAGTTCCCTAAGGGTCGTTTATTTAATCTGTCAGTGCCAGAGCATACTGCTATGCGGAATTATATTAAGGAGTCCTTGGAAAAGGGACATATTCGTCCATCTTTGTCCCCTCTGGGAGCAGGTTTTTTTTTCGTGGCTAAAAAAGATGGTTCCCTGAGGCCTTGTATAGATTATCGCCTTCTGAATAAGATTACAGTCAAATATCAGTATCCATTGCCATTATTGACTGATTTGTTTGCTCGCATTAAGGGGGCTAGGTGGTTCACTAAGATAGATCTTCGCGGTGTGTATAATCTTGTGCGGATAAAGCAGGGTGATGAGTGGAAAACCGCATTTAATACGCCTGAGGGCCATTTTGAGTATTTGGTAATGCCTTTTGGACTTTCTAATGCTCCTTCAGTCTTTCAGTCCTTTATGCACAATATTTTCCGTGAATATCTGGATAAGTTTATGATTGTGTATTTGGATGATATTTTGGTGTTTTCTGATGACTGGGAGTCTCATGTTCTACAGGTCAGGAAGGTGTTTCAAGTCCTGCGGGCCAATTCTCTGTTTGTGAAGGGCTCGAAATGTCTCTTCGGAGTCCAGAAGATTTCTTTTTTGGGGTACATTTTTTCTCCTTCTACTATTGAGATGGATCCCGTCAAGGTTCAGGCGATTTGTGACTGGACACAACCTACATCTGTTAAGAGTCTTCAGAGGTTCTTGGGTTTTGCTAATTTTTATCGTCGGTTCATTGCTAATTTTTCCAGTGTTGTTAAACCTTTGACTGATTTGACTAAAAAGGGTGCTGATGTTGCTAATTGGTCTCCTACGGCTGTGGAGGCCTTTCAGGAACTTAAGCGCCGGTTTTCTTCTGCTCCTGTGTTATGTCAACCAGATGTTTCACTTCCTTTTCAGGTTGAGGTTGATGCTTCCGAGATTGGAGCGGGGGCGGTTTTGTCACAGAGAAGTTCCGATGGCTCGGTGATGAAGCCATGTGCGTTCTTTTCTAGAAAATTCTCGCCCGCCGAGCGCAATTATGATGTGGGTAATCGGGAGCTTTTGGCCATGAAGTGGGCATTTGAGGAGTGGCGTCATTGGCTTGAGGGTGCTGGACATCGTGTGGTGGTCTTGACTGATCACAAAAATTTGATTTACCTTGAGTCTGCCAGGCGTCTGAATCCTAGACAGGCTCGTTGGTCGTTGTTTTTTTCTCGTTTCAATTTTGTGGTTTCATACCTGCCAGGTTCAAAGAATGTGAAGGCAGATGCTCTTTCCAGGAGTTTTGTGCCTGACTCTCCTGGAGACTCTGGGCCTACTGGTATCCTTAGGGATGGGGTAATATTGTTCGCCGTCTCCCCAGACTTGCGTCGTGCATTGCAGGAGTTTCAGGCGGATAAACCTGATCGTTGTCCACCAGAAAGACTGTTTGTTCCGGATGATTGGACCAGTAGAGTCATCTCCGAGGTCCATTCTTCTGTGTTGGCTGGTCATCCGGGAATATTTGGTACTAGAGACTTGGTGGCCAGGTCTTTTTGGTGGCCTTCCTTGTCAAGGGATGTGCGCACCTTTGTGCAGTCTTGTGAAGTGTGTGCTCGGGCTAAGCCTTGCTGTTCTCGGGCCAGTGGGTTGTTGTTATCCTTGCCTATCCCGAAGAGGCCTTGGACGCACATTTCCATGGATTTTATTTCAGATCTCCCTGTCTCACAGAAAATGTCCGTTATCTGGGTTGTGTGTGACCGCTTTTCTAAGATGGTTCATTTGGTACCCTTGCCTAAGTTGCCTTCCTCCTCTGAGTTGGTCCCTTTATTTTTTCAGAACGTGGTTCGTTTGCATGGGATTCCGGAGAATATCGTTTCTGACAGGGGATCCCAGTTTGTGTCTAGATTTTGGCGGACGTTTTGTGCTAAGATGGGCATTAATTTGTCTTTCTCGTCTGCATTCCATCCTCAGACGAATGGCCAGACGGAGCGAACTAATCAGACCTTGGAAACTTATTTAAGGTGTTTTGTTTCTGCTGATCAAGATGACTGGGTTGCCTTTTTGCCTTTTTGCCTTTAATAATCGGGCTAGTTCTGCTACTTTGGTTTCTCCTTTCTTTTGTAATTCGGGGTTTCATCCTCGTTTTTCCTCTGGTCAGGTGGAGCCTTCGGATTGTCCTGGAGTGGACGTGGTGGTGGACAGGCTACATCAGATTTGGAATCAGGTGGTGGACAATTTGAAGTTGTCTCAGGAGAAGGCTCAGCAGTTTGCTAATCGCCGTCGCCGCGTGGGTCCCCGACTTCGTGTTGGGGACTTGGTGTGGTTGTCTTCTCGTTTTGTCCCTATGAAGGTCTCTTCTCCCAAGTTCAAGCCTCGGTTCATCGGTCCTTATAAGATCTTGGAGATTCTTAACCCTGTATCTTTTCGTTTGGATCTCCCAGCATCGTTTGCTATTCATAACGTGTTCCATCGGTCGTTATTGCGGAGGTATGAGGTGCCCGTTGTTCCTTCGGTTGAGCCTCCTGCTCCGGTGCTGGTGGAGGGAGAATTGGAGTATGTTGTTGAGAAGATCTTGGATTCTCGTGTTTCCAGACGTAAACTCCAGTATTTGGTTAAGTGGAAGGGTTATGGTCAGGAGGATAATTCCTGGGTGGTCGCCTCTGATGTTCATGCGACTGATTTGGTCCGCGCCTTCCATAGAGCTCATCCTGATCGCCCTGGGGGTTCTCGTGAGGGTTCGGTGACCCCTCCTCAAGGGGGGGGTACTGTTGTGGATTCTGTTTTTGGGCTCCCTCTGGTGGTTACAACTGGTACTGGGTGACTTTGGTGGGTTGCGGTTTCTGGTTTCCACCTGTCTATCTGAGGCTGGGTGTTTCCTATTTAACCTGGCTTCCCTGTCATTCCCTTGCCGGCTATCAATGTTCTCAGTTTGGTTCTGACTACCTGCTTCCAGATCTCTCAGGATAAGCTAAGTTATGCTTTTCAGTTGTTTTGTTTTTTTTGTCCAGCTTGCTAAATATTACTCTATGCTAGTTGGAAGCTCTAGTGGGCTGAGGTGCTCCCCATGTGCCATGAGTTGGCACATGGGTGCTTGTAATCTCAGGATGGTTTTTGATTAGGGTTTTTTGCTGACCGCTCAGACCCCTTTTGTATCCTTCTGCTTTCTAGTTATAGCGGGCCTCGTTTTGCTAACTCTATTTTCATATCTATGTGCGTGCCTTCCTCTCATTTTCACCGTCAATACATGTGGGGGGCAACTATACCTTTGGGGTTTATTTCTCTGGAGGCAAGTTAGGTCTTTATTTTCTCTGCAGTGCTAGTTAGCTCTTAGGCTGGCGCGAAGCGTCTAGAATCAACGTAGGCACGCTCCCTGGCTATTTCTAGTTGTGTTTGTCAGGAGTAGGGCAGCGGTCAGCCCAGGTTCCATCACCCTAGAGCTCGTCCGTTATTTTAGTTATTTTTGCTTGTCCAGTGCGATCCCCTAGCCATTGGGATCCATAACAGTCTTCCCCCTCATCCTTCAAACATGCCTCAATCACACCCATCCTCAAAAGCCCTCCCTAGACCCATCCTCTGTGTCTAGCTATTGCCCAATATCACTTCTCCCTTAGGCCTCAAAACTACTAGAACAGCATGTCCATCTTGAACTGTCCTCCCACCTCTCCTCCTGCTCCCTCTTTGACCGGTTGCAATCTGGCTTCTGACCGCATCACTCAACTGAAACCGCCCTAACTAAAGTCACCAATGACCTACTAACAGCCAAGAATAAGCGACACTACTCTGTCCTCCTCCTCCTTGACCTGTCTTCTGCCTAGGACACTGTAGACCAATCCCTCTTGTTACAGATTCTCTCATTTCTTGGCATCATAGATTTGGCCCTGTCATGGATCTCGTCATATCTAACAGACATTCAGTGTCACCCTCTCCCACACCACCTCCACACCTCGCCCCCCCAAGGCTCAGTTCTAGGACCCCTACTCTTCTCCATCTACACCTTTGGCCTGGGACAGCTCATAGAATAGCACGGTTTGCAGTATCATCTCTACGCCGATGACACTTTGATCTACAGTACAGACCAAAAGTTTGGACACACCTTCTCATTTAAAGATTTTTCTGCATTTTCATGACTATGAAAATTGTACATTCACACTGAAGGCATCGAAACTATGAATTAACACATGTGGAATTATATACTTAACAAAATAGTGTGAAACAACTGAAATTATATCTTATATTCTAGGTTCTTCAAAGTAGCCACCTTTTGCTTTGATGACTGCTTTGCACACTCTTGGTACTCTCGTGATAAGCTTCAAGAGGTAGTCACCGGGAATGGTCTTCCAACAATCTTGAAGGAGTTCCCAGAGATACTTACACTCACTGGCCACTTTATTAGGTACACCTGTCCAACTTCTTGTTAACACTTAATTTCTAATCAGCCAATCACATGGTGGCAACTCAGTGCATTTAGGCATGTAGACATGGTCAAGACAATCTCCTGCAGTTCAAACCGAGCATCAGTATGGGGAAGAAAGGTGATTTGAGTGCCTTTGAATGTGGCATGGTTGTTGGTGCCAGAAGGGCTGGTCTGAGTATTTCAGAAACTGCTGATCTACTGGGATTTTCACGCACAACCATCTCTAGGGTTTACAGAGAATGGTCCGAAAAAGAAAAAAAATCCAGTGAGCGGCAGTTCTGTGGGCGGAAATGCCTTGTTGATGCCAGAGGTCAGAGGAGAATGGGCAGACTGGTTCGAGCTGATAGAAAGGCAACAGTGACTCAAATCGCCACCCGTTACAACCAAGGTAGGCCTAAGAGCATCTCTGAACGCACAGTGCGTCGAACTTTGAGGCAGATGGGCTACAGCAGCAGAAGACCACACCGGGTACCACTCCTTTCAGCTAAGAACAGGAAACTGAGGCTACAATTTGTACAAGCTCATCGAAATTGGACAGTAGAAGATTGGAAAAACGTTGCTTGGTCTGATGAGTCTCGATTTCTGCTGCGACATTCGGATGGTAGGGTCAGAATTTGGCGTAAACAACATGAAAGCATGGATCCATCCTGCCTTGTATGGAGCATCTTTGGGATGTGCAGCCGACAAATCTGCGGCAACTGTGTGATGCCATCATGTCAATATGGACCAAAATCTCTGAGGAATGCTTCCAGCACCTTGTTGAATCTATGCCACGAAGAATTGAGGCAGTTCTGAAGGCAAAAGGGGGTCGAACCCGTTACTAGCATGGTGTACCTAATAAAGTGGCCGGTGAGTGTAGCACTTGTTGGCCCTTTTGCCTTCACTCTGCGGTCCATCTCACCCCAAACCATCTTGATTGGGTTGCGGTCTGGTGACTGTGGAGGCCAGGTCATCTGGCGTAGCACACCATCACTCTCCTTCTTGGTCAAATAGCCCTTACACAGCCTGGAGATGTGTTTGGGGTCATTGTCCTGTTAAAAAATAAATGATGGTCCAACTAAACGCAGACCGGATGGAATAGCATGCCGCTGCAAGATGCTGTGGTAGCCATGCTGGTTCAGTATGCCTTCAATTTTGAATAAATCCCCAACAGTGTCACCAGCAAAGCACCCCCATACCATCACACCTCCTCCTCCATGCTTCATGGTGGGAACCAGGCGTGTAGAGTCCATCTGTTCACCTTTTCTGCGTCGCACAAAGACACGGTAGTTGGAACCAAAGATCTTAAATTTGGACTCATCAGACCAAAGCACAGATTTTCACTGGTCTAATGTCCATTCCTTGTGTTCTTTAACACAAACAAGTCTCTTCTGCTTATTGCCTGTCCTTAGCAGTGGTTTCCTAGCAGCTATTTTACCATGAAGGCCTGCTGCACAAAGTCTCCTCTTAACAGTTGTTGTAGAGATGTGTCTGCTGCTAGAATTCTGTGTGGCATTAACCTGGTCTCTAATCTGAGCTGCTGTTAACCTGTGATTTCTGAGGCTGGTGACTCTGATAAACTTATTTCAGAAGCAGAGGTGACTCTTGGTCTTCCTTTCAAGGGGTGGTCCTCATGTGAGCCAGTTTCTTTGTAGCGCTTGATGGTTTTTGCAACAGCACTTGGGGACACTTTCAAAGTTTTTCCAATTTTTCGGACTGACTGACCTTCATTTCTTAAAGTAATGATGGCCACTCGTTTTTCTTTACTTAGCTGCTTTTTTCTTGCCATAATACAAATTCTAACAGTCTATTCATTAGGACTATCAGCTGTGTATCCACCAGACTTCTGCACAACACAACTGATGGTCCCAACCCCATTTATACGGTGGCAAGAAATCCCACTTATTAAACCTGACAGGGCACATCTGTGAAGTGAAAACCATTCCTGGTGACTACCTCTTGAAGCTTATCAAGAGAATGCCAAGAGTGTGCAAAGCAAAAGGTGGCTATCTTTGAAGAACCTAGAATATAAGACATAATTTCAGTTGTTTCACACTTTTTTGTTAATTATATAATTCCACATGTGTTAATTCATAGTTTTCATGCCTTCAGTGTGAATGTACAATTTTCATAGTCATGAAAATACAGAAAAATCTTTAAATGAGAAGGTGTGTCCAAACTTTTGGTCTGTACTGTACCTATTTGGACCCGACATAACCTCCTTACTGACCAAAATCCCACAATGTCTGTCCGCTATTTCATCTTTCTTTTCTGCTCACTTTCTAAAACTAAACATGGACAAAACAGAATTCATCATCTTTCCCCCATCTCACGATACCCCTCCACCTGACCTATCCATCAACGTCAATGGCTGCTCACTTTCCCCAGTCCCGCATGCTCGGTGCCTCAGAGTGATCCTTGACTCTGCCCTCTCTTTCAATCCACATATCCAAGCCCTTGCCTTCTCCTGCCGACTCCAACTGAAAAATATTTCCTGGATCTGTGCATTCCTTGACCAAGAAATTGCAAATTGTGCACGCCTTCAACATCTCCCACCTCGACTATTGCAACCTCCTACTCTCTGGTATCCCCTCTAGCTCTCTTGCACCACTCCAATCTACCATAAACTCTACTGCCCGACTAATCCACCTGTCTCCCCATTATTCCCCAGCCTCTCCTCCTTGTCAAGCCCTTCCCTGGTTTCCTATTGTCCAGAGGCTCCAGTTCAAAACCCTAACTATGACATACAAAGCCATCCACAACCTGTCTCCTCCATACATCCGTGACATGGTCTCCTGGTATTTACCTACACGCAACCTTCGATCCTCTCAAGATCTCCTTCTCTACTCCTCTCTTATCTCTTCTTCCCACAATCGCATACAATACTTCTCCCGTGCTTCCCCCATACTCTGGAACTCTCTACCCCAACACATCAGACTTTCGCCTACCACGGAAACCTTCAAAAGGAACCTGAAGACCCACCTCTTCCGGAAAGCCTACAACCTGCAGTGATCCTCAGTCTACTGAACCACCACACAACCAGCTCTACCCTCTCCTAGTGTATCCTCACCCATCCCCTGTAGACTGTGAGCCCTTCGCGGGCAGGGTCCTCTCTCCTTTCGTACTTGTGTGTCCCTTATATTACTCCTGTTTATTGTACTTGTTTTTGTATGCCTTTTTCACATGTAAAGCGCCATGGAATAAATGGCGCTATAAAAATGAATAATAATAATAATATCACATATGATCTGGACCTAAATGCTTGCTAGAAGATTTATTGTAAGTTGTAAGAGCTCATGAACATGACTGTATTTACAACCCAAGTGTGTTCGACAAAACATTGGACTAATGTTTTCCTATATGGCCATGTACAGGTCTGCTTTTTTCCTCAGACTGAGCCAGTCTGAGGAAAAAAGCAAAAAGAAAAAGAAGGAAGGACACTACTACAATATGCACACCACCCAATGATCATATGACAAAATACACTTTATTGGCACACATGATTAAAACATATTTAAAATCACTATGCTACTATAATCAACCTGGGCACATAGTATAATTACCTACAAGTTTCAATATACAGCCTGTTGAATAGAAGCAGTAGTATGCACAATATATAAGATCATACCACCCTTCCTAGCGGCTCATGGAGTATCTAAGAGCATACATAGGGCATGATAGATTTAGCAAGACCCTGAAACACTAGTAACCACAAGGCTACCCATATGACAATAGCAAAGGTCCCTAAGCACCAACATGAGGACCATGTGATGGTAAAAAAGTATAGTCTGATACAAACCGGCGCTTAAAGAAACCAGGCTGGAATACCCAGGAGGATTAGCAGACCATAGCCCCACGCGTATTGCCTCCCGAATGAGGCTTCATCAGGGGAAGTATAAGGGACCTTTGCTATTGTCATATGGGTAGCCTGGTGGTTACTAGTGTTTCAGGGTCTTGCTAAATCTATCATACCCTATGTATGCTCTTAGATACCCCATGAGCCGCTAGGAAGGGTGGTATGATCCTATATATTGTGCATACTACTGCTTCTATTCAACAGGCTGTATATTGAAACTTGTAGGTATTTATACTATGTGCCCAGGTTGATTATAGTAGCATAGTGATTTTAAATATGTTTTAATCATGTGTGCCAATAAAGTTTATTTTGTCATATGATCATTGGGTGGTGTGCATATTGTAGTAGTGTCCTTCCTTCTTTTTCTTTTTGCTTAGTTCATTCTACTACTTGCACCCCCTATATATATATATATATATATATATATATATATATATATATATATATATTTTTTTTTTTCTTTTTTTTTTTTTCTCTATGGTTGTGCGCCAGTTTTTTTGTAGTCTGAGGAAAAAAATCGCAGAATGCTTGAGTTGGATCCGATTATCGGATCACACTCGGACATGCAAGTCAATGAATCTATGGAAAAAAATCTCACATATGAGTGTAATCTGAGTTTCATGGACTCACAGAATGGTGAAGCTGGAGAAATTTTTTTCCATCTTTTCCTCATCCAAGAAATTCACATCACACTATGATCACACTGTGATGAAACTCTGATCAAAATGTGATTTATATAATAGGTCTGATTCTCTCAAATCAGAGAAAATATACTATTTTGGCCCTTGCCTAACATACATATAAATAATACTCAGATACAGTGTAGCATATATATTTGTGTTAAAGATTAACTACTAATTTATTTATATTCATAAATCAATAATTCAATTGAAGATAAGAAACGTATATTATTAGAGAAAAAAGCCCCTTGCTCTGTGAACAGAGGCACAGAGATGCTACTACTTGTTCTAGTAAGTGTTTTATCTCATGTCTGTGCTACATTCACAGTTACACTGCTTAGTACTGCTATATAATTTTCTCCTGGTTGCTCAAGGCTACAGTTGGTTTTCCATCTCATCCCAATTCTGAATTCACAGCTACACTGCTTACCATAAATGTATAATGTTTTCCAAGCTGCTGCTGCTAATTCTCATGGTGTGGTAGGGAGTTAGGGAGCAGAATCTCTTCTCTATGATGCAGTATATTAGAAACATCATGTCAGTTATTTTTTCGAAGACCTGGAAATAAGATTTGGAAAAACTGACAATTAGATATAGAACCTGCAGTGAGGGGTGATACATACAGGATAACATTCATATAATGGTCAGGAATAGTGATGTAGTGATGCTACTTCTGCATGTATGTGAAAATGAACTCCTGAATGAGGCTTTAGACAGTGTAACCTTAGACTAGATGGTCTTAAAATTTATCACAGTGACTAATGAAGGCTGACACAATTGGTGCATTTTAGAATGTGTTTGCAGCACATATTAGTTGGCTTACTTTCAAACCATTGTTATCTTGCAATATAAAATACTGAAGAATACCTTTAGTAAATTTAGTGCATTTTGCAAACACCCGGGGTCAGACTCGCCCACCGGAGAACCAGAGGATTCTCCGGAGGGCTCAGGCACTGACATCTGCTGGCATACAGGGCCAGCTGCTGCCTAGGGCACCCGCTGACCCAGGGGCCCCAGCCAGTAGAATGTCACTAAAAGCGGCACACTATGCAGCTGCTGTGGGGCCCGTGAGTCAGGAGGCCAGCAGAGGAGCAGCGTGTGACAGGAGGCAGGAGCCGGCTGCTGTGGCTAAAGCTTATGCCCGCTGCCAAAGAGAAATGAATATTCACTGCTTCCCACACCCATGGGCATGGAGAGCAATGAATATTCATTTCACTTTAATAGCGGACAGTGTTAGCCGCAGCCACTGATTCCTGCAGCAACTGCCTGCTAGCAGGGCCTGCGTTAGAGGCAGGCAGACTAGGGACCCCACTACCTCAGAGGTTCCCAGCCATGTGGCCGCCATGGGGCCTGTGAGTCAGGGGAGCCTGGCCGCCCCCCAGCACGCCCCGCATTCAACTGTATCAGCATCAGAGATGCCGATACAGTTGAAAGCAATAATGGAGGAGAGGGCATCAGATGAGGTTCCCCCCTATCATTTCCCTCTGACTCTGACACAGTGGGTGTGTGGTGACGTCACTTCATCGCACGCCATGCTGTGTGCCAGGCAGACGGCAGTGCAGTTGCTGAGACCAGAGGAGAGCCAGGATCAGTGGGGGAGCAAGGAGGAGAGGTGAGTATTGTGTTTTATTATGTATATATAAGTGATTGGGTAATGGTGGCATTAATACTGTGGGGCTGGATTATATTCTATGGAGGGGGCTGCATTATATTCTATGTAGTTCTGCATTATGCTCTATGAGGGTCTACATTATATTCTATATGGGGCTGCATTATACTATATCAGAGGGCTTCATTATACTATATGAGGGGGCTGAATTATACCCTATGAAGGGGCTATATTACATTCTATGGGGGGATGCATTATACCCTATGGGGGCTGCATTATACCCTATGAGGGGGCTGCATTATACCCTATGGGGGGGCTGCATTATACCCTTTGAGGGGGCTTCATTATATTCTATGGGAGGCTGCATTATACCCTATGAGGGGGCTGCATTATGCTCTATGAGGGGGCTGATTTATACTCTGAGGAGGCTACATTATATTCTATGTGGGCCTGCATTATAACCTATGAGGGGGCTGCATTTTAGTCTATGAGGGGGGTGCATTACACTATGTTCCAAATTATTATGCAAATGATGTTTTTCTCGGATTTTCCTAAATGGTCAGTGCAAATGACAGTCAGTCTAATAAAAGTAATCACCCATTAGAGTATACATCGAATTTTATTGAAGAAACCTCCCAATGATAACAGTATAATCTCCAAAATGAATAAAAACTCACAATGCACTGTTCCAAATTATTAGGCATAGTAGAATTTCTAAACATTTGATATGTTTTAAAGAACTGAAAATGCTCATTTGTGGAATTTGCAGCATTAGGAGGTCACATTCACTGAACAAAAAAGCTATTTAACGCCAAAACATCCTAACAGGCCAAGTTACATGTTAACATAGGAACCCTTCTTTGATATCACCTTCACAATTCTTGCATCCATTGAACTTGTGAGTTTTTGGAGAGTTTCTTCTTGTATTTCTTTGCATGAAGTTGGAATAGCCTCCCAGAGCTGCTGTTTTGATGTGAACTGCCTCCCACCCTCATAGATCTTTTGCTTTATGATACTCCAAAGGTTCTCTATAGGGTTGAGGTCAGGGGAAGATGGTGGCCACACCATGAGTTTATCTCCTTTTATGCCCATAGCGGCCAATGACTCAGAGGTATTCTTTGCAGCATGAGATGGTGCATTGTCATGCATGAAGATGATTTTGCTCTTGAAGGCACATTTCTGCTTTTTATACCATGGAGGAACGTTGTCAGTCAGAAACTCTTTATACTTTGCAGAGGTCATTTTCACACCTTCAGGAACCTTAAAGGGCCCCACCAGCAGTTTCTCCATGATTCTGGCCCAAAACATGACTCCTCCAACTCCTTGCTGATGTCACAGCCTTGTTGGGACATGGTGGCCATCCCCCAACCACCCACTACTCCATCCATCTGGACCATCCAGGGTTGCTCAACACTTATCAGTAAACAAGACTGTTTGGAAATTAGTCTTCATGCATGTGTGGGCCCAATACAACCATTTCTGCTTGTGAACAGTGTTTAAGGGTGGCCGAATAGTAGGTTTATGCACCACAGCAAGCCTTTGAAGGATCCTACACCTTGAGGTTCGAGGGACTCCAGAGGCACCAGCAGCTTCAAATATCTGTTTGCTGCTTTGTAATGGCTTTTTAGCAGCTGCTCTCTTAATCTGATGAACTTGCCTGGCAGAAATCTTCCTCATTATGCCTTTATCAGCACAAACACATTTGTGCTCAGATACAGCCACAAATCTCTTAACAGTACAATGATCACGCTTAGGTTTCTAATGTTTTCATCCCTTCACCAAGGCATTGCACTATTTGATGCTTTTCAGCAGCAGAGAGATCCTTTTTCTTTCCCATGTTACTTGAAAACTGTGATCTGCTTAATAATGTGGAACATCATTTTTAAGTAGTTTTCCTTTAATTAGAATCACCTGGAAAACCAATTATCACATGTGTTTAAGATTAATTTCAGTGATCCTTTGAGCCCTGAGACACAATACCATCCACGAGTTTATTTGAAAAACAAAACAATTAAATCTTTATGACACTTAAATCCAATTTGCATAATAATTTGGAACACAGTGTATATTCTATGGAGGGGCAGCATTATACTATATGAGGGGGCTGCATTATACTCTATGGGGGAGCTACATTATACCCTATCAGGGGGCTGCATTATACCCTAAGAGGGGGCTGCATTATATTCTATGGGGGGATACATTATACCCTATGAGAAGGCTGCATTATACTCTATGAGGGGGCTACAGTACTGTATATTCTATGAGGGGGGCTCATTATATTCTATGAAGGAGGCTACATTATATTCTATGAGGAAGGTTACCCCAACCCCTGCTATATGATTAAGACATGTACTACCTTATATTATATCCTGATATCAGCATGTGGTCTTGTATTCATTTTTATGTAGCTACATAATGGGCCCCAAGAATGATTTTCTCTGGTGGGCCCAAGGTGCTCCAGTACGACGCTCCAAACACCCCAACACCCACTAGCCACACCCACTATTCTAAACATTTTCTAAAAGTGTACAGTGAGAACTTAAAAACAATTTAAAACAATATAAATGTGCAACATGACATGTAGATAAAGGTCCTGGCTCAGTTTTATGCGGAATTCTGGTGCATTCTCATTAGTAAATCTCTCTCATTATGTAAATCCAGAGATACTCCTTTAAATACTAAATGACTTATGCTTTGTTTACACCACATTTTTGCCTCCTATTTAAACAATGGTAATTTAGAGCAGAGACATGTTGTATGTATGTGTATATAGATATACTGTATTTATAAATCTGAATCCATATCTTTTTGCCTTTCGTTACTATAGTTGTGTTCCTGAAATCCTTTGCTGAAAACATGTACATGAGTAAAGAGATGTCTGATGGCTTTTGCTGATAAAACAGAAAGCAGACTAAACCTCTAGATTAATGAGAATGCAGACGACAGAAATTCTAGACTGCTTGGTGTCTGCTCTAATTTCACTTCCTACCCTAACCGTGTCCAATAAACCTGGCCCTCAGGGGATTGAGGAATAACTGCCGGAGTTAGACAAGCCTAGCCCAAATTACTAGTGAGCGTGTGGGGAGCTGCACTACGCCATACTCTTCTCCCAGAGAAAAACTGTAATTCTCCACCAGCAGAATGACAGTTTTATCCTCTGCAGGAGCCATAAAGCAGTATTATTGTCTGGGGAAAACATTGTCTGTATGGCAAACATGGTGGAAGACATGTACTTGTCCTCTGCGCTGTGTCACAATAATAAAAACTACTACATTTCAATGGTTATTCTGTCTAATTTGCATTAATAAAAAAGAGTTACATTTATTACATTTATTCTTATGATGTGCATATTGAAATCAGTATATAACTGAATAAATCAGTGTACATTAGTATACAACATATTACTATTGTACCATATTTGTAAAGGGAAAAGATAACCAGGTTCTGGGTCCAAGTCACAGCTTTTTCATCACTGCCAGCTCTCTGGCCATAGGCATAAGGTTACTTATTATCACTAAGAAAATGGTTCTGATGGTAAATGCTGAAAGTCCTGACAAATGATCTGTTGGAAACTTTGATTTTTCTCACTTGTCTGTCAGTTGTCAATCCATTTATTCACCTGTCAAGTTATCAGGCTGATTATATGTTGCACTAGAGCAAAATGTAACCATTTTCATACTCTAATTTCATGCAAGATTGGTATTTTTATTATCACACATACATTGTAACTTTTGCAGCTATAATGAAAAATTGCAGTCATACAACCAAGTGGTCAATGGCATAACAAGAAGCTTGTGGACCCCAATAAGTATTCTCCAAGAGGGACGACAATTATCACGGATCTTTAACAGGTCTACTCATATTAGTCAAAGGGACCTTTTGGCAAATAGCGGTGACTGCAACTCCCCAACCTCTATAGTTACACTCCTGCATGCAAGACAGCAGATATGTATCTATGGCAAACTGAAGAAGAGCTAAGCAGCAAACAATCCATCTGAAGCAAACTGTGGAACAGATCATTTCATTTTTTAGTCCCCTAGGATGTTGAACCTGCAATCTCATTGCTTATACTATGTGCTGCAATAGCAGAGTATTGCAGAATATAGTGGAAATCACTGAAGCTCTGACTTTGGCCAAAATGAACCTAATATCTATGGACACCTTTAAAGTAGGACACACAGATTTTTGGTAGAGGGTGCTACATGACATGCAACACAATGTATATGTAGCGCTATTTCCAACACCCCTGCATGGTATCCCAATCTCCCTCTGTGCAGGGAGGCCGGCTTACTCACTGCCCCGGTCCTCGGCGTGCTCCTCCCTGTCACTTCCTGTTGTGCATACCGCACTGTGTCTCAGCAGGATACCTAAAGGGGCAGCGAATGCATAAAGTAAATGTCTCCAGCTAACAGCTGGGAGACATTTAGTAATGTGTTCACCTGCACGATGTCTCTCAGCCAATAGCTGGGAGACATCTTATATAAAAGACACCCTCCCCAATAGGGAGGTGCCTGACCTTCCCCTATAATTCCTGTTAGGTGGTTTAGTTTTGCAATTGTATGTTGCCAGGTCCTTGTCGTTAGTCTGTTTAACTTGATCGCATATCCTGAGTCCCGTTAGCCTAGTATAGTTAGCCCTTGTTCCTGTCCATACTCTGAAACTGCATTGGCGGTACCTGAACTGTGGCCATCCTGTTAGCACATTCTGAACCTGTCCATGTGGCCATCCTGTTGGCATAGTCTGAACCTATCCCAAGTGTCTGTCCTGCATGCACATTGTGAACTTGTTCCAGTGAATGTCCTGTCCTGCCTTGTTCAGGAGTCTGGATTATAGGCTTAGACCTCTTATGACTGATACTGCAGGATGTTGCCCTGGAGTGGCACCTGGCAGCTACCCACCACACAAGCCTGACATCACCACTAGAGGCTCCAGTGAACACCAAGGTAGCTGCTTAGTCACACCCCTCCAGGGTAGGTTCGGTCCGTGGCACAGTGGATCCACGAATCACACCACCTGCTTTATATGACAATATGCTATGAGTACAAATATACAGTACATAACTTAACCCCTTTATGATAAATGACAAACATAGCACCTAATGAATGTATGTCAGTTCCCGCATCATGCCTGTCATGGATAAAAACTGTCACTGCGTGTAAACAAACAGTGACAGTTCCATGATGACAGCTGTCACTGACAGCTGAGCAGTATGGGATGAGGTGCGGGAACCCATGTCATCGGTCCCCGCACTCAAATTGCTGTGAAATATCAGCATCTCCCGCGTGACCACTGCATAGCTTGGAGCGGCTCCTGCAGTAACAACAGGGACAGTGCCAGCACTGTGTCTGGCTGATTAACCCTCCAGATGCCGTGATCGAGAGCATTTGCAACATTTGGAAAGTTGTGAAACAGAGGAAGTGACAAAATGACGGGGAGCCGATGGTTGTCATGGCATTCGGAGATCTAACAATGACCTCCTGGTGTGCCAAGTACATAGGCAGGGTGTAACAGGTAATCACGCAGGCTCATGCATTGTAGTGCTGGTGCATTGCAATGACTGATGTAAAACCAAAAATAAACAAAAAAAAGTACACACATTTGGCATCTCCATGTCCGGAACAACCGGACCCATAAAAATGTCCCACTAGTTAACCCCTTCAGTGAAAACAGTAAAATAAAGACAAAAAACTATCGTTATTCATCATATCGCTGGAAAAAAAGTGAAATAAAGTGTGATCAAAAAGACCACTGTAAATAAAAATGGTATCTCTAAAAACGTCACCTTGTCCCGCAAAAAATAAGCTCCAATACTGCTCCATCAGTGGAAAAATAAAAAAGGTACAGTTCTCAGCATATGCAAAAACAATATTTTTTCTACAAAACAGTTTTTATTGTGTAAAAGCGCCAAGACATAAAAAATGATATAAGTGTGGTATTTCTGTAAACATACTGACCCGAAGAATGAAGATATCTTATCACTTTTCACATGGTGAACGGCATACAAAACAAACAAAAAAACAATTCCTGAATAAATGTTATGTGCCATAAAAAGGTACTAATAAAAACGCCAACTCGTCCTGAAAAAAAAACCCGTCACATGACTGTGAGCCTAAATATAGAAAAATTATAATTCACAAAATATGGGGATGCAACAACTTTATTTTACAGCCAAACATAAAAAAACTATATAAATCTGGTAACGCTGTAATTGCATCGACCCAAAGAATAAAATAGTCTAATCAGTAATACTGCATGAGGAACGGTGCAAAGAATAAATAAAACCAATTCTTGACCTACTGTTTGTTGATTGCAGTAAGGCTCAGTTCACATTTATTCTGCACTTTACGCTGAGCGCTTACACCAGGGTTTCCATGTAAATCACTGAAATGCATGATTAAGATGGAACCACCTTCGGAAGATTCCCTATAATGAGATAGATGGAGGCACTGTGGACCCTATCTGGCCCATGGTGCGGTGTCGCATGCATAAAAGTGACAGATTTGTGCACCTCTGAAAAGCCGGATATGGCCAAACAGAAGCCAAACGAAGTCCAGAGTAACTCTGCTGTCTCATTAGTGAATGGATGCCTCTGCCTCGGGGTTTCACCTGAATCACATACTTTGTAGATTTAGATGGACACTCCGATGTAACTGCTCAGCATAGAGCACGGGACTAGGGTTGAGCGAAACGGGTCGGCAATTTTCAGAAGTCGCCGACTTTTGGCAAAGTCGGGTTTCATGAAACCCGACCCGAACCCTGTGTGGGGTCGGCCATGAAGTCGGCGATCTTCTGAATCTGGAATCGGAATTCCGATACCGATTCCCGATATGTTTAAGATATCGGGAATTGGTATCGGAATTCAGATTTAAGTGTAAAATAAAGAATTAAAATAAAAAATATCGCTATACTTACCCTCTGACGGGCCCTGGTACTAACCGGGAACCTTCCTTCTTTAGAATCAGCCTTCCAGGACCTTGCGGTGACGTCGCGGTGACGTCGCGGCTTGTGATTGGTCGCGCGGCCGCCCATGTGACCGCTCGCGCGACCAATCACAAGCCGCGACGTCACCGAAGGTCCTGGAAGGGCTGATTCTTAGGCAGGAAGGCTGCCGGAACGAAGCCGAGGGTGAGTATATTCCTATTAGGTATATACTCACCCTCGGACACGCCCTGCTTCTTTCCGGCAGCCTTCCTTCCTAAGAATCAGCCCTTCCAGGACCTTCGGTGACGTCACGGTGACGTCGCGGCTTGTGATTGGTCGCGCGAGCGGTCACATGGGCGGCCGCGCGACCAATCACAAGCCGCGACGTCACTGCGACGTCACCGCTAGGTCCTGGAAGGCTGATTCTAAGGAAGGAAGGTTCCCGGTTAGTACCAGGGCCCGTCAGAGGGTAAGTATAGCGATATTTTTTATTTTAATTCTTTATTTTACACTTAAATATGGATCCCAGGGCCTGAAGGAGAGTTTCCGCTCCTTCAGACCCTGGGAACCATTGGAAACCCAATGCACTGCATTGGGTTTCGAGTTTCGGCCGACCCCGACCCCGACTTTTTTATAGGATCGGCCGATTTCACTCGACCCGACTTTTGAAAAAGTCGGGTTTCGTGAAACCCGACCCGATCCTATAAAAGTAAAGGTCGCTCAACCCTACACGGGACAAATGTGATCCAAAATGGTCTGTATTTCAAAAAGACACCAATAAAAGCTTCTACTCATCCCACAACAACACAAGCCCCCTCAGGTTCGTTATCTGTTAACAGTAGGGTTGAGCGACCTTTACTTTTATAGGATCGGGTCGGGTTTCACGAAACCCGACTTTTTCAAAAGTCGGGTCGAGTGAAATCGGCCGATCCTATAAAAAAGTCGGGGTCGGGGTTGGCCGAAACTCGAAACCCAATGCAGTGCATTGGGTTTCCAATGGTTCCCAGGGTCTGAAGGAGCGGAAACTCTCCTTCAGGCCCTGGGATCCATATTTAAGTGTAAAATAAAGAATTTAAATAAAAAATATCGCTATACTTACCCTCTGACGGGCCCTGGTACTAACCGGGAACCTTCCTTCCTTAGAATCAGCCTTCCAGGACCTTGCGGTGACGTCGCGGTGACGTCGCGGCTTGTGATTGGTCGCGCGGCCGCCCATGTGACCGCTCGCGCGACCAATCACAAGCCGCGACGTCACCGTGACGTCACCGAAGGTCCTGGAAGGGCTGATTCTTAGGAAGGAAGGCTGCCGGAAAGAAGCAGGGCGTGTCCGAGGGTGAGTATATACCTAATAGGAATATACTCACCCTCGGCTTCGTTCCGGCAGCCTTCCTTCCTAAGAATCAGCCCTTCCAGGACCTTCGGTGACGTCACGGTGACGTCGCGGCTTGGGATTGGTCGCGCGAGCGGTCACATGGGCGGCCGCGCGACCAATCACAAGCCGCGACGTCACCGCGACGTCACCGCAAGGTCCTGGAAGGCTGATTCTAAGGAAGGAAGGTTCCCGGTTAGTACCAGGGCCCGTCAGAGGGTAAGTATAGCAATATTTTTTATTTTAATTCTTTATTTTACACTTAAATCTGAATTCCGATACCAATTCTCGATATCTTAAACATATCGGGAATCGGTATCGGAATTCCGATTCCAGATTCAGAAGATCGCCGACTTCATGGCCGACCCCACACAGGGGTCGGGTCGGGTTTCATGAAACCCGACTTTGCCAAAAGTCAGCGACTTCTGAAAATTGCCGACCCGTTTCGCTCAACCCTAGTTAACAGAAATATAGGCGGTGTCCACATTACTGGTAGCACAAAGGCTCTGGAAAGTGACGTGACTCCCACAAAAAGAAACACAGTGAAATCTGCGCTCCCAAATTCAAATGCCCCTCCTCCTGAGCCCCACAGTGTGCCTATACTGCAGTTAGTGTAGACATCTTTGGCATCACTGTAGTGAGGAGAGCCCGCTTAATTTTTGGGGTGTGTGTGGAGCGCCCCCACTGCCGCAGGGCCGAGGGGTACCCGGTGCCGGGCCTCTCTGTCTCAGTTCTGGGATTGTCACGGTGGCTAGACCCGGCCCGTGACCCTGCTGAGGGGCGTCCAATGAAGGTGGAGGGTGATGCTGTTGTGGTGTGGTGCCGGTCGCAGTAAATAACAAGGACACCAGGTTGCAGTCTCTTTACCTCTTTACTGAAGGCTTCCGGATCCTCAGTCCGGAATACGGTTAACCGGGCTGCGTGAGTCCAGCCGGTCCAATGGCACCTCCAGAGTTCCCTTTGCAGGTGGAAATCTGTGCCTACCTTCTAGCGCTTGTGTGTTGTAGTACTTCCCTGCTGTGCTTACGGGATAGTCCTCACAACTGTTGTGTCTGTTTCTGAAGTTCCCTCACAACTCGATTATGATGTTCTGTTTCGTCCCCCAGATGATATGGCTAGGACACACCCGTATGACGGGTAGGCTCGGAGGTCTTCCGGGACCCTAGAGTCGCCCCTCTCCCGATGTTGCCCCCTGTGTCTGCTTAGGTGATGTTGGGTGAGACAGCCCACCTATAACTGACTGTCCTGCCGTAGGTTTGAAGTAAGGCCTGGAGCTCAATACTTCCTCGGCGTTCCGGCCACCGGCTACACGCCTCAGTAGGATGTTGCCTCATCTTACAGCACGACTCCTACTGGTGTTTCTCCTTGTTGCGTTGATCTCGATCTCACTCAGCACAATAAACCTCACTTCTTGTCCTTTCTTGGGGTACCGCCGCGATGAAGTGCAGGCGCGGTCCCGTAACGTTCTTTCTGTTCGCTAGGCCGCTGTCAGGATCCCACCCCTGACAGGGACCCCCTGAATCTTCCCCTGCAACACCCTCTGCCACAGGATGTTGCCTGGTTCCAACCCAGTCAGCTTCTGACTAACTTCCTCTCTAACCCCCAGTTTTACCAGATTGTGAGGAGTGGCCTAATACATAGCACCCTTAGCTCCACCTGGAGGCCAGACTGTGAAGTGTATTGGTATCTGTGATACCTGGTCAGGTGAACTCCTTCAGTGCCATCAGACGTACCATAGCCCCCCTTAGCGGCGGAGCATCAGTACTGCAACGACCAGGACTCTGGGGCGCTGCACTCCCCCCCGGTTAAACCCAGTACTCCTGGACTGGGAAGAAAATAACAATACATGTCAGCAAAAAGACAATTTTGAAATGCAATAACAAGTAAACTTTAACAAGGCTTCCCTTTATGGGAGGTGAGGACACTTGAACGTTACAAACATGGTTAATTATTTTAAATAACATACTATAAATAACTTCTCTTACCCAACCGGCTATTCTACTTAGTGCAATTTCTGAACAATAATTTAACGTTGCCTTTAAGGACGTACACACTGAATCCACTAAAGACCTTCTTATAAAATACTATAAGGCTAATCAACTTTTCTTCATTTTCCACCTTTACATCTGCAGGACCGCCTGTCTATCTGCCCCAGGCCTACTTCCTCTCGCTCTGTTGCAGGACCGCCCCATCTCTCATCCGGGCCTACTTCCTTTCTGCTACTATACACAGTATAGAGCTTATCATCCTTCTCTCAGTTCAAGATCGCTGAGCCATCTCGGTATGGCTCCTAGGAGGACTCACCGACTAACCCCATACGGGTTGTAGCAGCAAGAAGACACATAAAAAGATGGACAGTTAACTATATACAAATGATGAAGCTTTCTTGCTTACTCAGTTTCTGGCTGAGCAGGAGGCGGCCTCCTTCTCCCAGACAGGGGTCTGGGTGGCCACCGTTTTGGTTTCAACGCCAGCTGGGGCACCAGTTACCACTGCGGCCAAGCTCCCGGCCACTACAGCGGCAGTGGTAGTAACAGTGCAGGTTGTGGTCTTTACCACGGTGCAAGTTGGAGTAACCACCGTGGTCTTTGTAGTGACGGTAAATCGGTCACAGGAGGGCATCTTCACCACAGGGAGCTGTTTTACGGGCACCTTGGTTGGGGGTTTCGTAGGCTTTTTCTTATGGACGTTTAAAGCGAACCACCCCTTCTCCCCAAAGTGCCGGGTGTAGGTGACTTCGTCCCCTGGGTAGAGGTCCCGGTCCGGATGACCCTCCATCAAGTGAGACTCGACATCCCTCCAGTTGACGAACACTTCTGCGTACAGGCCCGGCTCTTTAATGAAGCCCCAACCTCCGCGGAGCTTGAAGGCGATGACGGTGCCCTGCCTGTGCGGGACCTGGTGAGCGGTGGGGTCCTTGCGGGCCCGGTCCTTGACCGCCAAGTCTTTTTGATGGTACGCCTCCTCCTTCTTTTTCCACTGCTGTTCTAGCTGGGCCTGGTATTCCTCTCAGCTAAGGGCCTGCACCATCTCACCATCCTGGGTCGCCATCCCGGGGAACCCCATAAAGTTGGCCCCGGGGTTCACCTAGTGGCAGACCGTGTGCTCCGCATAGACCGCGCCCGGCAGGGTGACTGGCGAGATCGGGGGCTTCAGGAGGTGCTCCATGCCCGTGGCCTGGTCCCAGGGAAGGAGGCGCTGGAGTCGGTGGGTCCCAGGGGGAGGTGGCGCCGCAACTGGGCCTAGCAGCAGGTCCTCTGCTGACGGGGCAGGGTCGGCGGGCTTACCGGCTGGTGCAACGTCCTCCCTCGCGGCTGGTCCCACTGGCGGTGACATCTGTGGAGACGTGGGCAGCAATTCGAGCAGCGATGCAGGGACCGAGGTCGGGGGATCCTCCGCTGGCATTTCCTGGGAGGCAATCTTGGCTTCCACCCGCAGCTGGAGAAGTTGTTCAATCAGGTCCTCCATTTCGAGTTGCAGGAGACCCACATCAGCCGTGGAGACGGGGCCGCTATGCTCCTCCGGGTAGTTGGGGGAGTTCTCCACTTCAACCCCACATTCTGGGTCTGAGCGATCAGCCATCTCATCTTCCACGTGGGCCGCTTCCTGGTCCTTTTCCCGCTCTCTCCTTCGTGGGCGGTTTCGTTTTCTCTGTCTCCGCCCACCATTGAGAATCAGGAGGCGGATCTCGGCTGCTGACGGACACGTCCTCAAGGTACAGAAATATTTAGATTGGGCGGCCATTGTCTTTCACACTCTTCAGCTTGTCTACGCCCACTTCCATGCCCTTCTTCTTCTCCTGCGCTCTCCTTAGCGCTGTAATGGCGGCGGTTCTTGGCGGGAACTTTTGGCGGCAAGTGGCAATACACAGTCTTTGCAATAAGTCACAGTCCAAGTATAATAAATCACAGTTCCAAGGCACACATGACCTGATTCTTCAGGCTTAAGTAGATCCTGTTCGTTACGCCAAGTTGGAGCGCCCCCACTGCCACAGGGCCGAGGGGTACCCGGTACCGGGCCTCTCTGTCTCAGTTCTGGGGTTGTCACGGTGGCTAGACCCGGCCCGTAACCCTGCTGAGGGGCGTCCAATGAAGGTGGAGGGTGATGCTGTTGTGGTGTGGTGCCGGTCGCAGTAAATAACAAAGACACCAGGTTGCAGTCTCTTTACCTCTTTACCGAAGGCTTCCGGATCCTCAGTCCGGAATACGGTTAACCGGGCTGCGTGAGTCCAGCCGGTCCAATGGCACCTCCAGAGTTCCCTTTGCAGGTGGAAATCTGTGCCTACCTTCTAGCGCTTGTGTGTTGTAGTACTTCCCTGCTGTGCTTACGGGATAGTCCTTACAACTGTTGTGTCTGTTTCTGAAGTTCCCTCACAACTCGATTATGATGTTCTGTTTCGTCCCCCAGATGATATGGCTAAGATGCACCCGTATTGCGGGTAGGCTCGGAGGTCTTCCGGGACCCTAGAGTCGCCCCTCTCCCGATGTTGCCCCCTGTGTCTGCTTAGGTGATGTTGGGTGAGACAGCCTGCCTATAACTGACTGTCCTGTCGTAGGTTTGAAGTAAGGCCTGGAGCTCAATACTTCCTCGGCGTTCCGGCCACCGGTTACACGCCTCAGTAGGATGTTGCCTCGTTTTACAGCACGACTCCTACTGGTGTTTCTCCTTGTTGCGTTGATCTCGTTTCTCACTCAGCACAATAAACCTCGCTTCTTGTCCTTTCTTGGGGTGCCGCCGCGATGAAGTGCAGGCGCGGTCCCGTAACGTTCTTTCTGTTCGCTAGGCCGCTGTCAGGATCCCACCCTGACAGGGACCCCCCTGAATCTTCCCGTGCAACACCCTCTGCCACAGGATGTTGCCTGGTTCCAACCCAGTCAGCTTCTGACTAACTTCCTCTCTAACCCCCAGTTTTACCAGATTGTGAGGAGTGGCCTAATACATAGCACCCTTAGCTCCCCCTGGAGGCCAGACTGTGAAGTGTATTGGTGTCTGTGATACCTGGTCAGGTGAACTCCTTCAGTGCCATCAGACGTACCATAGCCCCCCTTAGCGGCGGAGCATCAGTACTGCAACGACCAGGACTCTGGGGCGCTGCATGTGTCTCCATAAGTATGAGCACTACAGTGTAATGGGCACTACAGTGGCTTATTTGCATTTTTATTTAGCCACATCCATTGCTGCTCATTTCTAGAAAACAGCCATGGAATCAAAATCATCACTACGCCTGTAGATAAATACCTAGAAGGGTGACATTTCCAATTTGGGGTTAATTGAGGGTGATTCTGCTCTTCTGGCACTTAGGGGCACTATATATAGAGTCTGCAAACTATTCTACTAAAATTTGTTCTACAAGAGTACAGCCACATATTGGGTATTGCCTCATTCACGAGAAATTGAGTAACAAATTATATGGTTATGTCTACCTATTTCTCCTTGTGCAATTGTAAAATCGGGGCTACAGCAACATTACAGTGGTAAAAATTTTATTTTTTTTCTTCACCGCTCAAAGGTATAACATTTTGTGAAACACATGTGGTATCAATATGAGCAATTTGTCTCTAGATGATTTCATTAAGAGGTGTAGTTTAAAACATGGGGTCACTTATGGGGGTACTGCTGTCCTGACACCTCAGAGGCTCTGCCAACCTGACATGACACCCGCAGACCATTCCAGGCAAATCTGCACTCTGATATGGCTTCCCTTCCCTTCTGAGCTTACCACTGTGCCTAAAAAGTAGTTTTTGACTACATGTGGGGCATTGCCGTACTCAGGGGACATTGCATAACAAATTTTGGGGTCCATTTAATTCTGTTATCTTTGTGAAAATGAAAAATTTGGGACTAAAACAACATTTCCGGGGTCACTTGTGGGGGATTTGCTTTGTTTAGATACATCAGGGGCTCTGTAAACGCAACATGGTGTCCACTATTCCAGATAATTCTGCACTCCAAAAGTCAAATAGCGCTCCTTCCCTTTTGAGCCTTGCCATGTACCTAAACAGTAGTCTTCCACCACATTTGGGGTATCGGTGTACTCAGAAGAAATTGCACACCACATTGCTTTGTCTGTTTCTTCTCTTACCCTTGTGAAAATGAACAATTTGTAGCAAAAACAACATTTTTGGGGAAAAATATGATCTTTTATTTTCACGGCTCAATGTTATAAAATTCTGTGAAGGGGGTTGAAGGTGGCCACCACACATCTAGATACATTCCTTGAGGGGTATAGTTTCCAAAATGGGGTCACTTGTGGGGGGTTTCCACTGTTTAGGCACATCATGGACTCTCCAAATGCAATATGGCATCTGCTCTCAATTCCAGCTAATTTTGCTTTCAAACAGTCAAATGGTGCTCATTCCCTTCCGAGCCCTGCCATGTACCCAAACAATAGTTTTCCCCACATATAATGTATTGACATACTCAGGAGAAATTGAAAAACAAATTGTATGGTGCATGTTCTCTTTTAACCCTTGTGAAAATAAAAAAGGGGCTACAACAACATTTTTGTGGGAAAAATTTTATTTTTTTTATTTTCACTGCTCAATGTAATAACGTTCTGTGAAGCACCTGGGTGATCAAGATGATTACCACACATCTAAATAAATTCCTGGAGGGGTCTAGTTTCCCAAATGGGGTATCTTGTTGGGGGTTTCTACTGTTTAGGCACATCAGAGTCTCTCCAAATGCTATAAGGTGCTTGTTCTTGCTTCTAACCAATTTTGCGTTCAAAAAGTCAAACTGTGCTCCTTCCCTTCAGAGCCCTGCCGTGCTCCCAAACAATAGTTTTCTTCCACATATGGGGTCCCTCTTCCAACAGCAAATCATTCTGCCTAAATGCCTCTAATACACTAGTCCAAATTCCAGCAGCTAACCTTACACTAATTGCAGCTAAGAGCAGTATTATTATAGAATAGAATCTATTTGAATTATCCCTGAAAAGGACTGTTAGTTTAGCATAGCAGCACCAAGGACTGTAACGCAATGAACCCTGCCTAAATGCCTCCAATACACTATCCCTAGTCCAGCAGCTAATCATACACTAATTGTAGCTAAATGTGGTATTATTATAGAATAGAATATATTTGAATTAACCCGGAAAATGACTGTTGGTTTAATGTTGCACCAGCAGGTACTGTAACGCTATAACACACCTCCAGCAGAAACACTCCCTACACTATTTTATTGCTACAATATGCCCAGCATGGCGTCACTTGGTCTTTTATAGACCCAATGACACTATACAGGTGGGCCAATCACAGTAATGCCAGTAGCCAACATGGCTATGGCATTACTGTGATTGGCAGGCAATCCCTTCATGTTTATTGGTTGAAAATGATCTGTGAAACATGCGGGTCAGGGAATTGAGCATGGTGCCTGAGTACCTGGATACTCAATCAAGTATTAAGCATCTCAAGCACCAGGATGCTTGATCGAGTACTGGGCAGTGCTGAGCATGCTCACCTCTCACTACTCATTACCTATCTTGGTATTGTAGTGCCCCCCATTCCCATATTAGCCTTGGCCGCTCTTCTCTTCACCAGCTCTAGTTCAGCTGTGACTTTCTTATACACTGGAGCCCAAAATTGTACATTTCTTGTAAGAACAGTATAACACAACAGTTGTTTGTACATACATGCTTAATAGATGTAAGAACATAAATCCACCTTTTTGGATGGTGGGCGTCCTGGATGTGGTTGCGTGCCTTGTGGTCGGTGCGTCGCCTGTCCCAATATTGAACGCACTACAACGTTCTTTAACTCTTCTGGCACGAGAGTGTATGATATTAGGAAACATATTTCATGCACTTCTCGTTATGTGATTTATTTTGCTGTTTGCCCATGCAAACTAATTTATATTGGTATGACTACCCGCCAATTGAAAGTACGTGCCCGTGAGCACGTTCTAGGGATTCAGGCGGCGGCCGACCATGATGACGTAACCACGGTCAGGACAATACCACGACATTTCAAGCTACACCATGAATGTGACAGCTCTTTGCTTAAAATCAGGGGGATTGATATGATCAATCCAGGTATTCGTGGGGGTGGTTTGAGTCAAAAGTTGGCACGCTGTGAGACAAGATGGATCTGGGCGTTGGACACTGTCCATCCGAAGGGTCTAAATGAAACAATAAGTTTTATCCCATTTCTATAATAGGTATATTCTCTCTGGGCTATTTCCACTAAGTTTATGTGCACGTTGTTGTTTTTAATTGTTTTTAACTCATTTTATTCATTTTTCATTTAGTCACCATCCCCCCCCTCTCACGTTCTTCCGAAATATCTCCAGAGTTGAAGAAGATATGTTTGTATCAGTCTTCTGTGTCCTGGGAATGGCCTTTCTGTGTTGCGGCCAATGATATTTACATCAAGCAAGATAATCGCAACTTGTTATATTATCTATGTATATTTACTCATGGACTTGTTGATAATATGATGTTATATACAATGTATGTTAATGTTGATGTACGTTATTGTCTATAATATTATGATCTTGATGGTCAAATTTGATTATTATCTGTGAGATTTATATTCCGTTATTGCGTTATATTTAGCTCTCAATATTTGTGTGCCTTGATTCCCTAATAGGACTTATATTGGCTTATCTTATCCTGTTACCGCTTTCTCTATCTCCGGTCGCTGCCTTAGTTATACACTGTTGGTTGATATTACAAATTATTGATATATGTGCCAACCGTCAGTATGCATGCGCGCTGTGGCTCCCGGCCTGCTGTGCGGCTCCCGGCGTCTTCTGCTGTGATGGTGATTGGGATTCTCCCTCTCGCCTTACACTTGACGCTGGCGCCGTCTGGCATCTTGGGTTGCCGTGGCGATGCATGCGTCACTAGTGACGTAGTTGGTGCGATGTGGTCACGTGACCTATCCAGTCACGTGATCTAGTCACGGGTATGTGACGCCGATAATGTTAATGAACGGCGGCCTGAAATAGGATCACTATTAAACTATGTGGATGCATTGGTTGACGTGATTGGTGGTTGGACTCTTTTTATACACGCACTTCCCTTTTCCCCATCACCCCTTGAAAAAGGCGATCACGCCGAAACGCGTGTCGGGGTGGGTGCACTCTGCGGGTATTTGACTTTCCAGCTCTGCTCAGGTAAATTACTATCATTGTTATTTTTGATTTAGGCACTTATACACAGTAGGGCTGAATATGACATATATACCTTGTCTGTATTACTAATGGCATTTAGCCGTAAATGACTATTTGATATCTCTATATAGGCATTGCTTTTGATATTCTTGCCTGTAGCGGTGCACCCCTGCGTTTCCTATGTGCACATTGTGGCTTGTATCCAATTTCTTCCTGGCTTTTGCCAAATGTCCTGGTATATTTAAACTAATAAAAATCATTTATATATTTTTGTATATGGTATTTTGGGTGTTCTTCTTTTGACCGTATATTTTCAGTGTTTTGCTTATAATTGATTGTGCGATTACCCTAAACATGATTTCCAATATAGCCCTTATATAGTTATGCCTTGATAATTTAACAATAAGGATTTATGGGTATTTGTTTCCATGAAGTTGTTACATTCATGGTATGGACCCTATGTAGAAATTGAGAAATGTAATGTCGGCCATTTAAAAAATTAGCATAGGAATGATAATAATGGTGTGTGTGTGGGGTGATAAGGAGGAGGGTGAAAGGGGAGAGGACATTTTGCCGTCTCAGGTGTTGGCACCAACAAATTAGGAAAGAAATTCCTCTTAAAACATATACCGTTGTTCTAGTCAATTATGCTTTAGTTATCTACAGCACAGAACTGGTGGCAGACAGTTCCCGTTCATCTTTATCCTTCGTCTAGCTCCTGATTTATTTGTTCTTGATACACTGATAGAAATATCCATCTGACTAAAAGAAAAGTCTAAAAACAATATTGTGCAAGGAAATGGAAACTGTGGATTTAATCTAAGTTGTTTTCCCATTTCTTTTTTCCTTCCAGATTTTAGATAGGTTGGACAGCGGTGATGTGACATATGCAGCTGCAAGTTGCCTTGAGCATTCTACATGTATTAGCACAGCAGCTCATTAGAGCTATATCTCTCTCTTAGGACCCGAGTAATGATTTCCACTGGCACCGTTCTCATGGAGAATGTTTCACAGAAAGTTCCCATGGTGTCCTTACAAGAATACGTTGTGGGAACTTTAATTGAGGTCAATGCGTCAATCTTCAGATGTACAATAAAATCAGTTAAAATATACAGTCACTTTGTACCAGAGATGACTAAAATAGTGCAAAGTTCTCTCTACAGCCCAGGAGAACTTCTTAATCATCAAGATTGAAATATTTTATTTCTATACCAAAATACTTTGCAACCTCACAAAGATGTTACGTGCTGGAACTCTTTCATGACCCTATGTGTAGAAGTTTGATAAACCTTAGATAAGTGACACATATTTACTAAGCAAAGTTTTTCTTAGCAAATTAGGTCATGGCTGATAGGTGACACTGCTGCATCCATGTCCAAAACATAACTCCTAGGGGATTCTAGCGTTTTCTACGTTCTTTACTTGGCTTCCAAATCCAATAGAAGCAACCTGTTTTTATTGGTGAGATTCCATGATGACATTAATACTGCAAAAGATGACACTTCCTTACATGAAGTCCTAAGTGCATATTTACCTCTTAGAGTGTATATTGTTGCTCTTCTTGTTCTGGCGCCTCACATCTTCTTGCGATGCCGCCCTTCTGCTTGCTTCATGTGGATGATGCATCCCTGCATCATCCACACAGTCTCCTTGGCACCCCGCTCCTGTGCAAGCGTACTTATCTGCACTGTTGAGAAAAGGACAAAGCGCCCCGAAGCAAGCAGGAGGGCGGCATTGCAAGCAGATGGGAGGCGCCGGACCAAGATGAATGACAACCCTCAGAACGGACTGCCCCCTAGGTGAGTATAATAAAACGTATTTTTCAGTTCTTCCAGGTCGGGCTGCGGGCAGATATACAGCATTATAGAATACTGTACTGTATATCATCCCTAAACGGTGATGGCCGTATCTTATATCAGCCAAAACTGGTGACAGGTTCCCTTTAATTGAGTCTAGAGCAGAGGTGTCAAACTGCATTCCTCGAGGGCCACCAACAGGTCATGTTTTCAGGATTTCCTTGTATTGCACAGGTGATAATTTAATCACCTGCACAGAATGATTCCAGCACCTTGTGGAATGCTAAGGAAATCCTGAAAACATGACCTGTTGGCGGCCCTCGAGGAATGCAGTTTGACACCTCTGGTCTAGAGCTTATTGCTAATTGTTAAGCCCACCCATACACACTAATGTCAGATGAACCTGCCGATATCAACAGGTTCAGCAAACACACAATTGTGTCAAGGGAGTTAAGGATCCAACACGTCTGATTTCGAATTGCTGATCTTTTTGTTCTCCAGTAAATAAACCGCCTGTAGATAAACTGGCGGATCCCACATAGAGAACACAGGAGCACTCAGCAGAGTGGATGTTCCTGTATATGGGCAAGACGCTAAGATAGCTGCTGACCGAACGATCAGTTGAACCATTAGACTATCTACCATCTAATATGTATGGGGAGACGTTAGTGCACCAAAACTAATTGGATATAGTAACAAATAATTAAAACAAATATTTGTGTGACCTACTGTAACATGAGGCTGAGGGACCTGGGGAAGAAGCATCACTTATTAATTAATTATTTTTACTCATTTCTATTTTAATTTGAGAAAATAATGTATACATTCTGCTGTGCCAAGCATGGCGAATACCATAGAATGTTACTATTAGTTTATATACCTGAAATATTGCTGTAAGCCTATATAATGTACACCAGTAGAATTTTTAGGCAACCAGTATGAATTCGATTTTTTTTTCACGCAGAGACCAGTTTGCATAATGAAGCCTCAGACCAGTGTAGGAGAAATAATCATACATATGTGATTGTGTCCTTCATCATTTATGTGAGGGTAGGTCAAGACTTGGATCACAATGTTAAGTCTCCATGCTTCATGAGATTTGTCAAGCTTTGTCACAGACAAAAAGTTCTATGGATGTGCAAAGTAAAGTGTATGGTTTCCATAGTGATATGTCTAGTTAGGCAGTAGAAATCATGAAAGGGCCAGAGGATGAGTGACAATACAAGGACTTAGTGGTTGATCTTAACAGTCAGAGTGAATTAATGAGATTTTCTCATGGAAAGCCAAGGCTAGCCCAAAATGCCACTTCGATTTCCTACTCGTTTGAGCTGAAGTTCTGAAAGGTAGAAGTGGAAACATTTAACTGCTCTTTATATATCTATAAGATTATGTTAACTTATAGCATTTAAATAGCCCAAGAGGGACTTTTTTTTCTAAAGTATAATTGTATTCAATGGTGGTTGCATATATTTGGGTGGAAATTTGTACCTGATTGCTGCTAATCAGTTTGAGCAGCCAAGGCTCACATACTGTGACTTCTTTATGGCTTATTAAAAGCCCTATGCACATCAAATGAAGAAGATTTTGCTCATTTTTTTATGGAAGGAAATCAGTCAGTTTAAAAAATTAAATGTTTTTTTCCCAGAATTTCTTGCCCTCCAGCAGTACATTTTTGTTCTTTTATTACCCAGATAAAGTATATTTATATTCTCTTTGTCGTGAGAAGACTGAAGAAATGGGCTCTAGCAATTGTTCATTTATAAACGGAAATTGATTCCTAGAAACCAATGTAATGTCTCTTAGGCATCATGTCCTATAACACACTGTGCCTGCTATTGTTGATTTCCAGTACAAAACACTTTATTCATTCTCAGAACACAGAAATACTCAACCCACTGACACTGCATTTTTTTCTCTGTTTTGCACACAAAGAACCATATGTTTCCTCACCCTACAAATTCATAATGTCTCCGTGCTGAGTAATCCACAACAAAAGCACATGTCGACTTCATTCCACAGATTCCTGTACAGTAAACTAATCCCCTTGATCGTATTGTTTGGCTCTCACTTTACATAACAGTATGGATTTCCACAGATTCTTTTCATTTAGTGAATATGTTTATGAATCTCTGTGCCAAATTAGTGTCAGTTGCAATTAAGGTAATATATACAGTATATGTATATATTAATATATACAGTCATGAGAAAAGCTATAACTAAGCACACACTCTTTGAATTCTATGGTTCTACATATCAGGACATAAAAGAAAAAAACATCTGATCCCTAGAATGTCTAAAGATGGATAAATAGAGTACAACCTCGGATGAACAACAATACATGATAAATAAATAATGAATGACGCAATGGATTTGAACAAAAACTAAACTAAAATGAAGGAGCAGTGTGTGAAAAATTAAGACTACTCCTTACTGCTTCTATAGGAATTAAGAAGGTATGTATCCCGATACTTCTTCTCAAATCATCTCGATTAATTGTTCATTAGCAAGTGTGTCCACCATTATAAAAGCAATAAAAATAGAAGTTTTGGCAGTTTGCTGGCCTAAGACAAAATTCAATTTTGCCTGTTTCAATTTTGTCAGGGGTCACAGGGAGCAAAGAATAAATCAGGAACGTGCTGGCAATTCAACGAGTGCCAGTGCAACTACGGGAATACCGGCAAGTTCAAGCACGTGTGCTCCCACTGCAATGGAAGTTCACATGGGGCCTCCAAATGTTTTAAGAAAGCAAGGGGGAAGCCGGCAGTGGGTGCCGGTCAAGGGGGAGACGCCGGTGAGGCTTCAAAAGATGGCCCCCTTTCTAAGTAGGTATCCTGATCAGGAGAAGGCTGGAGTAATTAGTAAGGGTTTTGCCGAAGGTTTTCATATCACCCCCCTAACCACGCGGTTCCTTTTTCGGTTAAGAATTTGAGGTCGGCTACATTACATGCAGTAGTAGTCAGTGACAAGTTGAGAAAGGAGGTGGAATTAGGGAGAATGGCTGGTCCGTTTGCATGTTTACCGGTTGAAGGGATGATTGGGGTGGTCTCAAAAAAGGAGCCGAATAAATTTCGGTTAACTCAGCATTTGTCATACCCGAAGGGGTTGTCTGTTAATGACGGCATTTCTCAAGAGTTATGTTCCGTGGTCTATATGTCATTTGACATGGTGGTGCACTGGGTGCGCAGTTACGGCATGGGAGCTTTGTTGGCAAAGACGGATGTTGAATCTGCCTTTCGATTACTCCCGATTCACCCAGACAGTATTCCGTTGTTGGGATGTTTTTGGAATGGCGGTTATTATTTAGATAGGTGTTTGCCGATGGGTTGTGCTATTTCATGTTCCTTGTTCCAGACGTTCAGTACCTTTTTAGAATGGGTGGTCAGGGATGTGGCTGGTGTCCCGTCCGTAATTCATTACTTGGATGATTTTTTGTTTACAGGGCCTCCAGATTCCAGTGTGTGTAGAAATACTTTGGCCGCCATGGAATGGGTGGCAGAGCTTTTTGGTGTCCCCTTGGCTAAGGAAAAAACTGAGGGTCCTTGCACTGTTTTAAGTTTCCTGGGTATAATGATAGACTCAGAGAAAATGGAATGTCGGTTGCCAGAGAACAAATTGTTGTCTCTAAAACAGGAGGTTGATCGAATTGCCAGGCTCAAGAAAGTGACTTTGAAAGAGTTACAGTCTTTGCTCGGCCGCTTGAATTTTGCGTGTAGGCTCATGCCCATGTGCCGAACTTTTTTGCCATAGGTGCAATGGCGGGGGTGCAGTCTGCGCACCATTTTATTCGGTTGTGACAGGAGCATAAGGATGATTTGTTGGTGTGGCAGCGTTTTTTGGTGGAGTACAATGGTCGCTCTCTGATACAACAGCAGATAGTGAATAACTTTGATTGCGAGATTTACACGGACACAGCGGGCAGCGTTGGTTACGGGGCCTATTGTGGAGGGCGGTGGAGCATTGGAACGTGGCCTGACTGGTGGCATAAGGAGGGTCTCACAAAAAATCTTGCTTTGTTGGAATTGTTTCCCATTGTGGTGGCCGTTTTAATTTGGGGTGACATGTTTGCGAATCGCAGAGTTAGGTTCCATTGCGACAATATGAGTGTGGTGTCGGTAATCAATACTTTGTCAGCGTCTTCCCCCCCCCCCCCGTGATAAAGTTGGTGAGAGAACTTGTTTTACGATGTTTGGAAATAAATGCATGGATTTCAGCGGTGCATGTACCTGGTGTGCAAAATTCCATAGCAGATGCCTTATCTCGTTTACAGTGGGAGCGTTTCCGGGAGCTGGCACCAGAAGAAGAAGCCTCAGGAGCAGTATGCCCTTCGCACTTGTGGCTAATTCCTACGGAGGAGCGGGATGGTTGATTCAGGCCTCGGTTACGAGTCAGACCTGGGCGTCATATGAAGCATCATGGAATATTTGGCAGAGTTCAGTGTTACAGTGTGGTACGCTGAGGTCGAAGAACGATAAGTTGCTAGCTGTTTTATGTTTGGTTGGCAGGGTGGCGGATTTAGGATGGTCTATTTCTAAAGTGAACAAATTTGTGGCTGGTCTTGCTTTTGGTTTCAAGCTGGATGGCTCAGTGGATGTGATAAAGAATTTTTTGGTGAAGAAAGCGTTAAAAGGTCTTCGAAGAGGTAACAGGAGCATTGACGGGCGCTGGCCTATATCGTTCAGTGTGCTTGAACGTTTAGGAGGAGTATTGGATGGTATTTGCTGCTCTCATTTTGAAACAGTATTGTTTCGGTTGACCTTTTCTTTGGCTTTTTTCGGGGCTCTACAGATAGGTGAATTGGTGTCCCATAGCAGAGTTAGTGCGGGTGGCTTGTTGGCCCAGGACGTGGAATTTTGGACTGGCGGCATTGTTTTCTGGATCCGGCGTTCTAAGACAGATCAGGTTGGTGCTGGAAAACGGGTAGTGTTGGTCAGAGTTGCTGGGTCATTGATGTGCCCAGAACAGTGTTTAAAGGCATATTGGAGTTTGTGGTCCAGTCGGGCGGGCCCATTGTTGTGCCATCAGGGCGGGGCTTTTCTGTCTCGTTTTCAGTTTATTGGAATTCTTCATAAAGGTTTAAAGGAGTTGGATTTTTCACGGGATGCGTTTGAGTCGCATTCTTTCAGGATCGGGGCAGCATCAGAGGCCGATAGCCTCGGCCTGGGGTCGGAAGTGATCAAGCGCATCGGACGCTAAGACATATTTGTCTTATGTACGGCATTAATTGCGGTAGCATTGTTTGTATGTTGGTCGTTATTTAATGATTACTGTTGTTATATATTTCAGGTCGGGACCCATACCTGGCCTGGATTTTTGGACATTCGTTTGTCTATTGGGGGGCTCTATGGGCAGATGCCAGGCCGGACGGTAGGCAGTCAGGTTTTAGTAGGGAGCAGGTTGTCGTTCGGTGGCTCGGTTTTTCGGGGGATGGTTTGGAGCAGGGTGATTTCTTATTTTTCACGAGCTTCCCGTTTGGATGGAACACCCAATATCTTGGTGGTTCATTTGGGGGGGAACGATTTAGGCTCTAAACCGGTTAGGGAATAGATAAGGGACATTCGTTTTGACTTTCTCTGGTTGTAGAGGTCATCCTGGGGGTGTTAACGGTCTGGTCGGATATTGTTCCTCGGCAGAAGTGGAGGTTCACACGATCATTTAAGGGGATCAATAGGGCTAGGGTGAAGTTGAACAGGGCAGTTGCAAAGTTTGTATCCAGGAACAGGGGTATAAGTGTTAGGCATTTTGAGTTGGAATCGGGTGTTGGTAATTTTTGGAAGGAAGACGGGGTTCACTTGAATGAGATTGGACTTGATTTGCGGGCCCTTTCAATACAAGAAGGAATTGAGAGAGCAGTGGTGGCGTTGGGGCACTCACGAGCCTGAGGTGTTCAAAGCTGTGAGTGTTTGGCGGGGGGTGGGGTTCTTGGAGTTGATGCTGATTCAGTGGGGAAGGAATTCTAAGTAAAATTCCGGACAGTTAAAATTGTGTTTGTTGATCTGGCATTTTGGTTACGGGCTCTGGATGGGGTTTTTGCCCTGAGAGCTGGTTGGTGGTCAATTTTTCCCGGAACAAAACAATTCCAGTTCAGTTAAGTTTGATGGTCGCCGAGCATGGACAGCCCTCTTCAAATGATTCCACAGATGTTCAATGATATTCAGGTCTGGGGACTGGGATGGCCATTCCAGAACAGTGTAATTGTTCCTCTGCATAAATGCCTGAGTAGATTTGGAGCGGTGTTTTGGATCATTGTCTTGCTGAAAGATCCATCCCCTGCGTTACTTCAACTTTGTCACTGATTCATGAACATTATTGTCAAGAATCTGCTGATACTGAGAGGAATCCATGCGTCCCTCAACTTTAACAAGATTCCCGGTGCCGGCATTGGCCACACAGCTCCAAAGCATGATGGAACCTCCACCAAATTTTACTGTGGGTAGCAAGTGATTTTCTTGGAATGCTGTGTTTTTTTGCCGCCATGCATAACGCCTTTTTGTATGACCAAACAATTCAATCTTGGTTTCATCAGTCCATAGGACCTTCTTCCAAAAAGAAATTGGCTTCTCCAAATGTGCTTTTGCATACCTCAGCCGACTCTGTTTGTGGCGTGCTTGCAGAAACGGCTTCTTTTGCATCACTCTCCCATACAGCTTCTCCTTGTGCAAAGTGCGTTGTATAGTTGACCGATGCACAGTGATACCATCTGCAGCAAGTTGATGCTGCAGCTCTCTGGAGGTGGTCTGAGGATTCTCCTTGACTGATCTCACCATTCTTCTTCTCTGCCTTTCTGATGTTTTTCTTGGCCTGCCACTTCTGGCCCTAACAAGAACTGTACCTGTGTTCTTCCATTTCCTTACTATGTTCCTCACAGTGGAAATTGACAGGTTAAATCTCTGAAACAGCTTTTTGTATCCTTCCCCTGAACAACTATGTTGAATAATCTTTGTTTTCAGATCATTTGACAGTTGTTTTGAGGAGCCCATGATGCCACTCTTCAGAGGAGATTCAAACAGGAGAACAACTTGCAAGTGGCCACTTTAAGTAGCTTTTCTCATGATTGCATACACCTGGCTATGAAGTTCAAAGCTCAATGAGGTAACAAAACCAAAAAAAGTGCTTTAGTAAGTCAGTAAAAAGTAGGTAGGAGTATTTAAAACAAGAAAATGATAAGGGTGCCCATACTTATGCACCTGTCAAATTTTGTTTGAATGCAGATTGCACATTTTCTGTTAGTACAATAAACCTCATTTCAAGGCAGAAACATTACTGTGTCCAACAGTTATTAGATATATGAAACTGAAATAGCTGTTGCAAAAAAAACTATTTTTATAAAACATTAAGCTTAAGATTAATAGGGGTGCCCAAACTTTTTCATATAACTGTATATACATATATATGTTTTGAAGATTATTTGGTTTTGAAACGATGTGTACAGTTGTGTTTTACAATGCGATTTTAACATGAGCTTTTACATACAGAGAACTGCTGTATGTAAAACCTCATGTTAAAATCGCATTGCATACGGATTGCATGCGCATGTAATACAGATGTTCCGAAGAAAAATCGTACGGAAATCGTATTACACTCGTATGACACTCGCATAGAACTCGCCCGTTTTTTTCAGTCCGGAAATCGGACCTTTTTTTCTCGCAAATGGATATGAGCCTTTAGAATAATAATCTACCATAATCGACCCCCGCTTCATTCTGCCAGGGCTCTTTGGCGTTCCAGTCCTCAGGATTGGTGAGGGCCAGGGTTAATAGACCCTGGAAAGCTGTCGCCTATCCTGTGGATAGGGGATAACTTTTAAACTTGAGAACACCCCTTTGAGTGTTCCTAACAGATGTTTGTTATCTGATGTCTGTTACAATTGTCATTGAAAGAACTGCAGCACATAGAACTCAGTAAGAAAATTGTCATGAATTTCCAGTTGACCTCTGGGGAGTGCAGTACCTAAAATTCTGTTAATAGACCATAGAAAAATATATATGTAGCATTATGAGGCCATGAGAGGTAAAAGTGCTCAGTTCTTGAGTAGCTATTATACACCCCACCATTAAAAATCCTATTCTCTTTATTACATTTTTTATGAGAAAAACATGTATTCCTATTCATTACGTAAACAATTTACAGTAAAATACTTAGGTCATTAACCATAATTTGACTGGAGAAAACATTACCTCTTAGTGTTAATAGAGAACACTTATAGCAAAGCAGACCAGAAACAGTAACAGTAAAATAATTATTGGTAAAAGCAAAAACTTACTATGACTAATAGCCTTTTTTTCTTCTTTTTTTCTTTTCAGAAGAATCTTGATGTAAATACTTTCCCGTTTATGAACGCCCACATTTGATTATATCAACTGTTAAAGCATCCATATTTGGTTTGAAGTCTGTGCGATTGCCCCAGATTAAAATGTCATCAGAAAAAATAAAGGCTTAACATTGCTCACTTTTTTCCAATTCACACAGCTTCAAGTAAAACTAAAATCTTACAAAACCAAATATACAGAAAAAAAAATACATGGTAACCTTTTAATCAGAAGGAAAGAAGATAAGAAGTGATATTTTTATTGTCTAACCTGAAAAATGTTGTTTGCTAGCTAGTAGCTATCAAAGCAGTAGCCCTTACAGGACTTTGCTCTGAACTCAACAGGCAAGAACAAAGTACGCTTACGCAGGAGAATGATTGCGGGACACTGTGTGGATGACGGAGGACGCGTCATCGACATGAAGAAAACAGGAGGACGGCGATTACAACAAGATAGGAGGAGCCAAAGCAAGACCAGTGATGCCCATTGGAGCGGACTGCGTCATAGGGGCGTATAATAAATTGTATTTTTTTGCTATGTGGAGGGGACTGGGGACTTATATATAGCTTTCTAGAATACTGTAAAAGAGGCCTTAAAAGTGGTAGCTGTACTTTATATTGGGAAAACCTGGTGACAGGTTCCCTTCAATCAGGTTTACGAATAAATGACAATCATATAACATTTAAAAGATGTTATAATATATTTGTATCACATGTAAAGCGCCAATGGCATAAATGGCTCTATAATAATAAATAATAATAATAATTTGTAGATTGAGTGGTATATCATTAAGATAAGTCTATTGAAAGTGCGATTACTAAAGTCTCTAATGATCTACTATCGGCTAAATCTAATGGTCACTACTACCTGCTGATTCTCCTGGATCTCTTTAGCATTTATGGATCACCATCTCCTCCTCACTATGTTCCCCTTCATCGGCCTCAAAGAAACTGCTCTCTCTTGGTTCTCCTTTTACCTCTCTGACCACTTCTTCACAGTATTTTTTGAAGGCTCTTCTTCCTATACTCTTTCCCTTACTATCTGGGTTCCTCAAGGCTCAGTTCTAGGCTCTTTCCTCTTCTTATACAGCCCCTATTGGTCAAACCATCAGCAAATTTGGCTTTCAGTGTCATCTCTATGCTGATGACACCCAATTGTAAACCTCTTCTCCTGACATCACCCCTACCTTAATACAAAATACCAGGGATTGTCTGTCTGGTGTTTGTAACATCATGTCCTTCCTCAATCTGAAACTGAATCTCTCCAAAACTGAGTTTCTCATGTTTTCTCCCTCCACTAAACTACCTATATCAGATCTTGCAATGTCCTTGCAAGACGCTGGCTGTCTTAGGGCCGTATTTGACACAGAATTACATATATCCAATTGCTCTCTCACTCATGTTACCTGCAAATTGAAAACATCCCCAGAATCCAACCTTTTCTCACCTTTGAAACTGCAATTCTTGTCTGGATTACTGCAACTCTCTACTGATCGGTCTCCCTCGAACCAAACGTTCTCGTCTTCCATCTGTCTTAAATGCTGCAGCAAGTGTCTTATTTCTGTCCAGCTATTACACCGATGCCTCAATGTTGTGCCAGTCATTGTGCCATTGTGACGTCAGAGCAGAGACACAAGACCACCATAGATAGAGAAAAGCTGTTTAATGTGATAGTGTGAGGTAGGGGCTACATGCGGCACAGACAGGACAGAACCCTGCCACAAAAGGGAAAAAGAAGACATGGCACCGCAGAGCTGGAATTACATTTGTCAGGCTGTACAGTGTTCGGGCAGACAGCTAGATGGTTAGAGGGTACATTACGAGCGCTATCCTTATCTCTCCAGCGAATTCATTAGGCTGGCATCAGAGGGGAATCTTCAGCAGGTGATCAAAGTTACAAACATTACCTGCTTTACAGAGCTCTGACATTACCAGCTTGGAGGAGGGGGCAGTAACTGGTGCAGCGACCTTACCCCCTTCATAATAGCATCCAATGTAATTGTACAGTAATGCCCTAGAATAGGAAGGCAAGAAGGCAGCATGTGGAAGTGTGGAGGGTAATAGGGCAGGCTTTGTGTCCACTGTGTTCTGCACTCTGTTCACACGGTAGTATAGTCATCCACCGCACCCACGCTCTAGGGTCAGGGTGACTCATCTTTGTCTATCACCCTACTCATGCTGTCTATTCTGCAAATGATCAAGACTAACATCTTCCATAATCCGAACCTCGCACCTCCATCTCTAAGACTTCTCTCATGCTGCGCCAGTTTTCTGGAATGCACTACCCCAGATGATCTGACTAATACCTAGCCCCATATTTTTACGCGTGCTTTAAAAACACATCTCTTTAAACAGGAATATCACCTCCCTGCACTAGTCTAACTCTTCATGGTTCCCTCTTTCTAAATTTTACTTAGAATCTAGTACCTCGTACTTATCTGTCTCCACATCCTCCACGCACTCAATAGCACTTAGTACCTGTACTTACACAGATACTGACAGATGACAGCTCTTGCAGCTTATTTGAAATGCCTTATTTATTATAATGATGGCTGGACCATAAATGACAAGCACCATTTACCCACTGTGTCCCCTCTATTTCCTTATTGTAAGTTGCGAGCAGGGCCCTCACTCCTCATGTTGCGTTTTTTATGTCTACATGCTTACCTAAAACGCGATAAAAACATTGTATGAACAATGGTATCAATACAAGCATCAGCTTGCTGTGCAAAAAATAAGCCACATCAACAGAAAAATAAAGAATTATGGGTTTTAGAAAATGATGACACAAACCAAATTTTATTTATTTATTTTTTTAAATTTCCAATTTTTTAAAAGCATGTCTATAGAAAAATAAAAACTGTTATGGCTCTTGGAAGAAGAGTAGGAAAAAAACATATGCACAAAAATGTAAAGCCACAGAGTTGTAATTATTACCTTTCAATCTTTGCAATTAGTAAAATTATCTGCAGCCTTCACATTTCCATCAAAGCTTGTGTCGGCTCTGATGGAACTATGAAGCCTACAGCCGATCATCAGCTGCTGATTGACTGCAGCACTCACGTGATATTGTTTGTGTCACTAAGTTGATGGGGGGACAAAGGGGTCAGGGTTGAGGAGCTTTACCATGATTAGATGAGCTCGTTGGCCAGTTCCTTTGACCTCATGATTCTCATTTGGTCTGACATGCACTGTGAGCTGTGAGGTCTTATATAGACAGGTGTGTGCCTTTCCAAATCAAGTCCAATCAGTTTAATTAAACACAGCTGGACTCCAATGAAGGAGTAGAACCATCTCAAGGAGGATCACAAGGAAATGGACAGCATGGGACTGATCAATGTTTAAGCAAATGGTCTGAATACTTATGACCATGTGATATTTCAGTTTTTCTTTTTTACTAAGTTTGCAAACATTTCTGTTTTATTTTCAGTCAAGATGGGGTGCACAGTGTACAATAATGAGAAAAAAATGAACTTTTTTGAATTTACCAAATGGCTGCAATGAAACAAAAAGTGAAAAATTTAAAGGGGTTTGAATACTTTCCGTACCGGTAGATCCAGCTCCACTTTTGATTCCAATACAAAAAAATCTTAATACATCCAAAAAATGTTTGTTAAGTCCTTGTAAAAACATAGGAAAAATATTTTTATAAAAGAAACACCTAGTCCACGTGTTTCCAACGCATTTCGGGTCCATTATCATTAACAATAATATTAAATACTTCTAATTAATTATATGAACATTCTATGATTATTATAAAATACTTAATTATTTTTTCTTTTATTTATGAATTCATGAGACTTTTCCACTTGGTTTTCAGGTATCGCTGCTCAGTCCCATTAAAATGAATGAGTAATACCAAAAATGGGCCATGCAGTGACATAGTTTTGGGAAGTATAACAGACACTTGTAATTTCAGACAACTCATTTAATTTGTAGTAGCTGTTATAGACTGCAATGTCAATTATATCAGATGCATGCAAGAAAAGTTATCTGCTCTGATGTCTCTAGTCAGAGAAGATCATTAAATATCTTTAATTTCTGTGCAAGAATGTGTACAAAGTAATGATTGCAGTGAATGGCTTTTTGAGCAGCTGTACAATAAGCGACAGCCTTTATGACTTCCCTCAATGCCATTGATGATCAATATCCATAAGGGAGAATATAACCTCATTGCTCATCTTTCCAAGCAGTGGACCATAAATTCTACTGACAAGCAAAGCCTTTGATCTCTCCTTCCCTGCAGATAAAGCCATTGAAAGGTTTGCTTTGTAGACCCATAATCTTGTTAAAATGAATGTTTTCATATAATGATGACCTTTAAACTACAGTACATTGATGCTGAGTACAAAAATATAAGCAAAATAGAACCAATAAGTTTGCAGATTACTTTCAGCTCTATTTTTCTTTCTAGAGTTTTTTTTGGGTAGTGTTGAGTGAAGCAAATCAAAATATGTCAAACCCTTAAGAGATGGTAAAATAATACATATTTCCACTAACAGATTTAATAAATATTACCCTTTGGATGTAACCATAGATAGAAAATGTAGTCACTTAATTAGTTAATTTGTTAATATATTTACAGTAGTGCTTGAAAGTTTGTGAAATCTTTAGAATTTCCCATATTTCTGTATAAATTGGAACTAAGACTACATTGAGTGAACATGGTAAAAAAAAAACAAAAAACAAATGTGAGATTGCACTTTTTTTGCAATTTCACCGCAGTTGGAATTTTTTTCCTGTTTTCCAGTACACGATATGTTAAAACCAATGGAGTCGTTAAAAAGTACAACTCATCCTACAAAAAACAAGCCCTGACCTGGCCATTTTGACCAAAAAATTAAAAAATTATGGCTCTGGGAAGAAGGGAAGCAAAAAATGAAAATGCATAACCAAAAATACCTTTGGTTGTTAAGGGGTTAATCTATCGAAATCTGACCTTTGTAACAACTGTGTAAAAGTAAATCATGACATGAACAATGGAGATTTCTGAAGATCACATAAGTGTTGTTGATGCTCAGCATGGTGGAAAAAGTTATAAAATCATCTATAAAGAGTTTAGACACCATCAATCCACAGTCAGACAGGTTGTGTATCGATAGAGAAAAATAAAAAGCATTATTACCCTCCCCACAAATGATTGACCAACAAAAGTCACTTCAAGACAAAGCCCTATAATAGTCCACAAAGTCACAAAAGAACACAAGATGAATTCTAAGCAACTAATTGCCATTCTCAGTTTAGTGAATGTTAATATTCATGTGTCCACCATCAAAATAACAATGAATAAAAATGGTAATCATACCATGATTGCAGGTAAGAAGCCACTACTCTCCAAAAAGACTTTACTGCCCATCGGCACTTTGCTAAAAATCGCCTGGATAAGCCAGAAGAATGTTGGAACCATGTTTTCTGGATGTTTGAGACCAAAATAGAGCTTTTTGGTTTAAATGGACAAGTGTTATGTTTGGAAAAAGAAAAACATAGCATTAAAGCGCAAAAACCTTGATACCATCTGTAAAAACAAGAAGTGCTAACTAGGGTTGAGCGACTTTCATTTTTTTAAGATCGAGTCTGGTTTTGTGAAACCCGATTTAGTCCAGAGTCGAGTCGAGTGAAGTCGGCAGATTATCGCTAAAAGTCGGGGATCGACCGAAACACGAAACCCAATGCAAGTCAATGGGGAAGCATAGCCGGCAGTGAGTGGAGGCCAGGAAAACACCTACAGTGCCCATTTTACTGCCAAAAACATCCATTCTTGTTTTCTGAAGCTTGTCAATCTTAATTAACTTTATAATAATAGTTGGGCACTGGAAATTGGGGGTCATTTGGCAAAAGTTGTGGGGGGTAGGGCTGGTTCAAGGTTTTAGTGGGCCCAGGAAACGTGGACTACGTCATGGCGGTGGAGCAGGGAGAGGTAAGTATTTCAACGTTGCAAGTGCTGTGATCCTGAGCAAGCAGGGGGGGCCCACTCGTTCGCATTGGCACTGGCACAGGGCCCCTCAAAGTACGGCGGTGTGTTTGCATGGCGGGGGTGCCTCCCACCAGCAGCGACACTTTTGCGTACTCTGAGTGGCCCTGTGCCAGTGACGTCGCCAACGAGTATGCCCCCCCCACCTGATGAAGGAACCTGCACTTTCATCTGCACCTTCCTCTTTGTCCCTGTGTAAGGAGGTATAATATGCGGGAAGGGGAACCTTACTTTCAGCAGGGTCAGATTCTGGCTGTGTAGAGTACAAGGGGAATGTAGTGGTCTAGGTCAATGTACCAGCAGACTCATCTAGCAGTGGCTGGGCAATGGGCAGGATGAGGAGGAAACAGATATAGGGCCAAAGAATAAAGTAGGCTAAATGCAGATCAAAATTGGTAACAGGACTAAACAGGCGGCATTGCTTTGTTCAGTGGAGTAGCAAACCCAAGAGCAGCAGACACTGTTTCAAGGGCCTAACCACACTAGTAGGCCAAATGCAGTTTAATATCTGATAGTATAGGCCGAAAGCCAGAATGTGGAAGCTCAGCTTTGTTCAGTTGAGGACAACACCAGGGAGGGGCAGAAACCGTTAGTAGGCCCTAACCACCATTTTGTTTTTTAAAAAACACTTAATGAGAGCCAGAAGGTTGAAGCCCAGCTTTATTCAGTTGAGGGCAACACCAGGGAGGGGCAGACACCGTTAGTAGGCCCTAAACACCATTTTGTTTTTTAAAAAACACTTAATGAGAGCCAGAAGGTTGAAGCTCAGCTTTATTCAGTTGAGGGCAACACCAGGGAGGGGCAGACACCGTTAGTAGGCCGTAACCAAAGTTGAAGGCCAAATGCAGTTTAATATCTGATACTATAGGCTGAAAGCCAGAAGGTTGAAGCACAGCTTTATTCAGTTGAGGGCAACACCAGGGAGGGGCAGACACCGTTAGTAGGCCCTAAACACCATTTTGTTTTTTAAAAAACACTTAATGAGAGCCAGAAGGTTGAAGCTCAGCTTTATTCAGTTGAGGACAACACCAGGGAGGGGCAGACACCGTTAGTAGGCCCTAACCACCATTTTGTTTTTTAAAAAACACTTAATGAGAGCCAGAAGGTTGAAGCCCAGCTTTATTCAGTTGAGGGCAACACCAGGGAGGGGCAGACACCGTTAGTAGGCCCTAAACACCATTTTGTTTTTTAAAAAACACTTAATGAGAGCCAGAAGGTTGAAGCTCAGCTTTATTCAGTTGAGGGCAACACCAGGGAGGGGCAGACACCGTTAGTAGGCCGTAACCAAAGTTGAAGGCCAAATGCAGTTTAATATCTGATACTATAGGCTGAAAGCCAGAAGGTTGAAGCACAGCTTTATTCAGTTGAGGGCAACACCAGGGAGGGGCAGAAGCCGTTAGTAGGCCCTAAACACCATTTTGTTTTTTAAAAAACACTTAATGAGAGCCAGAAGGTTGAAGCACAGCTTTATTCAGTTGAGGGCAACACCAGGGAGGGGCAGACACCGTTAGTAGGCCCTAACCACCATTTTGTTTTTTAAAAAACACTTAATGAGAGCCAGAAGGTTGAAGCTCAGCTTTATTCAGTTGAGGACAACACCAGGGAGGGGCAGAAGCCGTTAGTAGGCCCTAAACACCATTTTGTTTTTTAAAAAACACTTAATGAGAGCCAGAAGGTTGAAGCCCAGCTTTATTCAGTTGAGGGCAACACCAGGGAGGGGCAGACACCGTTAGTAGGCCCTAAACACCATTTTGTTTTTTAAAAAACACTTAATGAGAGCCAGAAGGTTGAAGCTCAGCTTTATTCAGTTGAGGGCAACACCAGGGAGGGGCAGACACCGTTAGTAGGCCGTAACCAAAGTTGAAGGCCAAATGCAGTTTAATATCTGATACTATAGGCTGAAAGCCAGAAGGTTGAAGCACAGCTTTATTCAGTTGAGGGCAACACCAGGGAGGGGCAGACACCGTTAGTAGGCCCTAAACACCATTTTGTTTTTTAAAAAACACTTAATGAGAGCCAGAAGGTTGAAGCTCAGCTTTATTCAGTTGAGGACAACACCAGGGAGGGGCAGACACCGTTAGTAGGCCCTAACCACCATTTTGTTTTTTAAAAAACACTTAATGAGAGCCAGAAGGTTGAAGCCCAGCTTTATTCAGTTGAGGGCAACACCAGGGAGGGGCAGACACCGTTAGTAGGCCCTAAACACCATTTTGTTTTTTAAAAAACACTTAATGAGAGCCAGAAGGTTGAAGCTCAGCTTTATTCAGTTGAGGGCAACACCAGGGAGGGGCAGACACCGTTAGTAGGCCGTAACCAAAGTTGAAGGCCAAATGCAGTTTAATATCTGATACTATAGGCTGAAAGCCAGAAGGTTGAAGCACAGCTTTATTCAGTTGAGGGCAACACCAGGGAGGGGCAGAAGCCGTTAGTAGGCCCTAAACACCATTTTGTTTTTTAAAAAACACTTAATGAGAGCCAGAAGGTTGAAGCACAGCTTTATTCAGTTGAGGGCAACACCAGGGAGGGGCAGACACCGTTAGTAGGCCCTAACCACCATTTTGTTTTTTAAAAAACACTTAATGAGAGCCAGAAGGTTGAAGCTCAGCTTTATTCAGTTGAGGACAACACCAGGGAGGGGCAGAAGCCGTTAGTAGGCCCTAAACACCATTTTGTTTTTTAAAAAAACACTTAATGAGAGCCAGAAGGTTGAAGCCCAGCTTTATTCAGTTGAGGGCAACACCAGGGAGGGGCAGACACCGTTAGTAGGCCCTAAACACCATTTTGTTTTTTAAAAAACACTTAATGAGAGCCAGAAGGTTGAAGCTCAGCTTTATTCAGTTGAGGGCAACACCAGGGAGGGGCAGACACCGTTAGTAGGCCGTAACCAAAGTTGAAGGCCAAATGCAGTTTAATATCTGATACTATAGGCTGAAAGCCAGAAGGTTAAAGCACAGCTTTATTCAGTTGAGGGCAACACCAGGGAGGGGCAGACACCGTTAGTAGGCCGTAACCAAAGTTGAAGGCCAAATGCAGTTTAATATCTGATACTATAGGCTGAAATCCAGAAGGTTGAAGCACAGCTTTATTCAGTTGAGGGCAACACCAGGGAGGGGCAGACACCGTTAGTAGGCCCTAAACACCATTTTGTTTTTTAAAAAACACTTAATGAGAGCCAGAAGGTTGAAGCTCAGCTTTATTCAGTTGAGGACAACACCAGGGAGGGGCAGACACCGTTAGTAGGCCCTAACCACCATTTTGTTTTTTAAAAAACACTTAATGAGAGCCAGAAGGTTGAAGCCCAGCTTTATTCAGTTGAGGGCAACACCAGGGAGGGGCAGACACCGTTAGTAGGCCCTAAACACCATTTTGTTTTTTAAAAAACACTTAATGAGAGCCAGAAGGTTGAAGCTCAGCTTTATTCAGTTGAGGGCAACACCAGGGAGGGGCAGACACCGTTAGTAGGCCGTAACCAAAGTTCAAGGCCAAATGCAGTTTAATATCTGATACTATAGGCTGAAAGCCAGAAGGTTGAAGCACAGCTTTATTCAGTTGAGGGCAACACCAGGGAGGGGCAGAAGCCGTTAGTAGGCCCTAAACACCATTTTGTTTTTTAAAAAACACTTAATGAGAGCCAGAAGGTTGAAGCACAGCTTTATTCAGTTGAGGGCAACACCAGGGAGGGGCAGACACCGTTAGTAGGCCCTAACCACCATTTTGTTTTTTAAAAAACACTTAATGAGAGCCAGAAGGTTGAAGCTCAGCTTTATTCAGTTGAGGACAACACCAGGGAGGGGCAGAAGCCGTTAGTAGGCCCTAAACACCATTTTGTTTTTTAAAAAACACTTAATGAGAGCCAGAAGGTTGAAGCCCAGCTTTATTCAGTTGAGGGCAACACCAGGGAGGGGCAGACACCGTTAGTAGGCCCTAAACACCATTTTGTTTTTTAAAAAACACTTAATGAGAGCCAGAAGGTTGAAGCTCAGCTTTATTCAGTTGAGGGCAACACCAGGGAGGGGCAGACACCGTTAGTAGGCCGTAACCAAAGTTGAAGGCCAAATGCAGTTTAATATCTGATACTATAGGCTGAAAGCCAGAAGGTTGAAGCACAGCTTTATTCAGTTGAGGGCAACACCAGGGAGGGGCAGACACCGTTAGTAGGCCGTAACCAAAGTTGAAGGCCAAATGCAGTTTAATATCTGATACTATAGGCTGAAATCCAGAAGGTTGAAGCACAGCTTTATTCAGTTGAGGGCAACACCAGGGAGGGGCAGACACCGTTAGTAGGCCCTAAACACCATTTTGTTTTTTAAAAAACACTTAATGAGAGCCAGAAGGTTGAAGCTCAGCTTTATTCAGTTGAGGACAACACCAGGGAGGGGCAGACACCGTTAGTAGGCCCTAACCACCATTTTGTTTTTTAAAAAACACTTAATGAGAGCCAGAAGGTTGAAGCCCAGCTTTATTCAGTTGAGGGCAACACCAGGGAGGGGCAGACACCGTTAGTAGGCCCTAAACACCATTTTGTTTTTTAAAAAACACTTAATGAGAGCCAGAAGGTTGAAGCTCAGCTTTATTCAGTTGAGGGCAACACCAGGGAGGGGCAGACACCGTTAGTAGGCCGTAACCAAAGTTGAAGGCCAAATGCAGTTTAATATCTGATACTATAGGCTGAAAGCCAGAAGGTTGAAGCACAGCTTTATTCAGTTGAGGGCAACACCAGGAAGGAGCAGAAGCCGTTAGTAGGCCCTAAACACCATTTTGTTTTTTAAAAAACACTTAATGAGAGCCAGAAGGTTGAAGCACAGCTTTATTCAGTTGAGGGCAACACCAGGGAGGGGCAGACACCGTTAGTAGGCCCTAACCACCATTTTGTTTTTTAAAAAACACTTAATGAGAGCCAGAAGGTTGAAGCTCAGCTTTATTCAGTTGAGGACAACACCAGGGAGGGGCAGAAGCCGTTAGTAGGCCCTAAACACCATTTTGTTTTTTAAAAAACACTTAATGAGAGCCAGAAGGTTGAAGCCCAGCTTTATTCAGTTGAGGGCAACACCAGGGAGGGGCAGACACCGTTAGTAGGCCCTAAACACCATTTTGTTTTTTAAAAAACACTTAATGAGAGCCAGAAGGTTGAAGCTCAGCTTTATTCAGTTGAGGGCAACACCAGGGAGGGGCAGACACCGTTAGTAGGCCGTAACCAAAGTTGAAGGCCAAATGCAGTTTAATATCTGATACTATAGGCTGAAATCCAGAAGGTTGAAGCACAGCTTTATTCAGTTGAGAGCAACACCAGGGAGGGGCAGAAGCCGTTAGTAGGCCCTAAACACCATTTTGTTTTTTAAAAAACACTTAATGAGAGCCAGAAGGTTGAAGCACAGCTTTATTCAGTTGAGGGCAACACCAGGGAGGGGCAGACACCGTTAGTAGGCCCTAACCACCATTTTGTTTTTTAAAAAACACTTAATGAGAGCCAGAAGGTTGAAGCTCAGCTTTATTCAGTTGAGGACAACACCAGGGAGGGGCAGAAGCCGTTAGTAGGCCCTAAACACCATTTTGTTTTTTAAAAAACACTTAATGAGAGCCAGAAGGTTGAAGCTCAGCTTTATTCAGTTGAGGCCAACACCAGGGAGAGGCAGACACCGTTAGTAGGCCGTAACCAAAGTTGAAGGCCAAATGCAGTTTAATATCTGATACTATAGGCTGAAAGCCAGAAGGTTGAAGCACAGCTTTATTCAGTTGAGGGCAACACCAGGGAGGGGCAGACACCGTTAGTAGGCCCTAAACACCATTTTGTTTTTTAAAAAACACTTACTGAGAGGCAGAAGGTTGAAGCTCAGCTTTATTCAGTTGAGGCCAACACCAGGGAGGGGCAGAAACCGTTAGTAGGCCCTAAACACCATTTTGTTTTTAAAAAACACTTAATGAGAGCCAGAAGGTTGAAGCCCAGCTTTATTCAGTTGAGGGCAACACCAGGGAGGGGCAGACACCGTTAGTAGGCCCTAAACACCATTTTGTTTTTTAAAAAACACTTAATGAGAGCCAGAAGGTTGAAGCTCAGCTTTATTCAGTTGAGGGCAACACCAGGGAGGGGCAGACACCGTTAGTAGGCCCTAACCACCATTTTGTTTTTTAAAAAACACTTAATGAGAGCCAGAAGGTTGAAGCTCAGCTTTATTCAGTTGAGGACAACACCAGGGAGGGGCAGAAGCCGTTAGTAGGCCCTAAACACCATTTTGTTTTTTAAAAAACACTTAATGAGAGCCAGAAGGTTGAAGCCCAGCTTTATTCAGTTGAGGGCAACACCAGGGAGGGGCAGACACCGTTAGTAGGCCATAAACACCATTTTGTTTTTTAAAAAACACTTACTGAGAGGCAGAAGGTTGAAGCTCAGCTTTATTCAGTTGAGGCCAACACCAGGGAGGGGCAGAAACCGTTAGTAGGCCCTAAACACCATTTTGTTTTTTAAAAAACACTTAATGAGAGCCAGAAGGTTGAAGCTCAGCTTTATTCAGTTGAGGGCAACACCAGGGAGGGGCAGACACCGTTAGTAGGCCCTAAACACCATTTAAAAAAAAAAAAAAAAAAAACAGCAGTTAATGAGAGGCAGAAGGTTGAAGCTCAGCTGTATTCAGTTGAGGACAACACCAGGCAGGGGCAGACACCGTTAGTAGGCCGGAACCACCAATGTGTTTAAAAACAGCAGTTAATCAGAGCCGGAAGGTAGAAGCTCAGCTTTATTCAGTTGAGGACAACTTGAATTAGGGACTGCAGACAGACTTAGCAGGCTGTCCCCTGTGTGGACCATGCATCCAATACATTAACCCATTGAGCCACAAAGGACACGTAACCTTCCGTGGCCATGCCTACAGGTCCATGTGTCTGTTGTCAGGTGTACCTTTGTCAGTGTAGGCCTAGTGGAAGGAGGGACCGCAGACAGGCTTCGAAGGCCTAACATAATAAAATGTGCTGGCTGTAGGCACTTTAAAATTGGTTCCAGGGGTACACGGGCAGCAGTGGTCAGGTCAGTGGAGGCCTAGTGGAAGGAGGGACCGCAGACAGGCTTCGAAGGCCTAACACAATAAAATGGGCTGGCTGTAGGCACTTTAAAATTGGTTCCAGGGGTACACGGGCAGCAGTGGTCTGGTCAGTGTAGGCCTAGTGGAAGGAGGGACCGCAGACAGGCTTCGAAGGCCTAACACAATAAAATGGGCTGGCTGTAGGCACTTTAAAATTGGTTCCAGGGGTACACGGGCAGCAGTGGTCAGGTCAGTGGAGGCCTAGTGGAAGGAGGGACCGCAGACAGGCTTCCAAGGCCTAACATAATAAAATGGGCTGGCTGTAGGACCTTTAAAATTGGTTGCAGGGGTACACGGGCAGCAGTGGTCAGGTCAGTGGAGGCCTAGTGGAAGGAGGGACCGCAGACAGGCTTCGAAGGCCTAACACAATAAAATGGGCTGGCTGTAGGCACTTTAAAATTGGTTCCAGGGGTACACGGGCAGCAGTGGTCTGGTCAGTGTAGGCCTAGTGGAAGGAGGGACCGCAGACAGGCTTCGAAGGCCTAACATAATAAAATGTGCTGGCTGTAGGCACTTTAAAATTGGTTCCAGGGGTACACGGGCAGCAGTGGTCTGGTCAGTGTAGGCCTAGTGGAAGGAGGGACCGCAGACAGGCTTCGAAGGCCTAACACAATAAAATGGGCTGGCTGTAGGCACTTTAAAATTGGTTCCAGGGGTACACGGGCAGCAGTGGTCAGGTCAGTGGAGGCCTAGTGGAAGGAGGGACCGCAGACAGGCTTCAAAGGCCTAACAAAATCAAATGGGCTGGCTGTAGGCACTTTAAAATTGGTTCCAGGGGTACACGGGCAGCAGTGGTCAGGTCAGTGGAGGCCTAGTGGAAGGAGGGACCGCAGACAGGCTTCCAAGGCCTAACATAATAAAATGGGCTGGCTGTAGGCACTTTAAAATTGGTTCCAGGGGTACACGGGCAGCAGTGGTCAGGTCAGTGGAGGCCTAGTGGAAGGAGGGACCGCAGACAGGCATCGAAGGCCTAACACAATAAAATGGGCTGGCTGTAGGCACTTTAAAATTGGTTCCAGGGGTACACGGGCAGCAGTGGTCAGGTCAGTGGAGGCCTAGTGGAAGGAGGGACCGCAGACAGGCTTCGAAGGCCTAACATAATAAAATAGGCTGGCTGTAGGCACTTTATAATTGGTTCCAGGGGTACACGGGCAGCAGTGGTCAGATCAGTGGAGGCCTAGTGGAAGGAGGGACCGCAGACAGGCTTCGAAGGCCTAACACAATAAAATGGGCTGGCTGTAGGCACTTTAAAATTGGTTCCAGGGGTACACGGGCAGCAGTGGTCAGGTCAGTGGAGGCCTAGTGGAAGGAGGGACCGCAGACAGGCTTCAAAGGCCTAACATAATAAAATGGGCTGGCTGTAGGCACTTTAAAATTGGTTCCAGGGGTACACGGGCAGCAGTGGTCAGGTCAGTGGAGGCCTAGTGGAAGGAGGGACCGCAGACAGGCTTCCAAGGCCTAACATAATAAAATGGGCTGGCTGTAGGCACTTTAAAATTGGTTCCAGGGGTACACGGGCAGCAGTGGTCAGGTCAGTGGAGGCCTAGTGGAAGGAGGGACCGCAGACAGGCTTCGAAGGCCTAACATAATAAAATAGGCTGGCTGTAGGCACTTCATAATTGGTTCCAGGGGTACACGGGCAGCAGTGGTCAGATCAGTGGAGGCCTAGTGGAAGGAGGGACCGCAGACAGGCTTCGAAGGCCTAACACAATAAAATGGGCTGGTGTAGGCACTTTAAAATTGGTTCCAGGGGTACACGGGCAGCAGTGGTCAGGTCAGTGGAGGCCTAGTGGAAGGAGGGACCGCAGACAGGCTTCGAAGGCCTAACATAATAAAATGGGCTGGCTGTAGGCACTTTAAAATTGGTTCCAGGGGTACACGGGCAGCAGTGGTCAGGTCAGTGGAGGCCTAGTGGAAGGAGGGACCGCAGACAGGCTTCGAAGGCCTAACATAATAAAATGGGCTGGCTGTAGGCACTTTAAAATTGGTTCCAGGGGTACACGGGCAGCAGTGGTCAGGTCAGTGGAGGCCTAGTGGAAGGAGGGACCGCAGACAGGCTTCGAAGGCCTAACATAATAAAATAGGCTGGCTGTAGGCACTTTATAATTGGTTCCAGGGGTACACGGGCAGCAGTGGTCAGATCAGTGTAGGCCTAGTGGAAGGAGGGACCGCAGACAGGCTTCGAAGGCCTAACACAATAAAATGGGCTGGCTGTAGGCACTTTAAAATTGGTTCCAGGGGTACACGGGCAGCAGTGGTCAGGTCAGTGAAGGCCTAGTGGAAGGAGGGACCGCAGACAGGCTTCGAAGGCCTAAAATAACAAACAATAGGCTCATGGCAGTTTTACAGCGGTTACATGGATACACGGCAGGCAGCTTGGTGGTCAGTGGTGGAGTATTGAAAGTAGGGACCGCAGACAGGCTATCAAAGGCCTAAAATAACAAACAATAGGCTCATGGCAGTTTTACATCGGTTACATGGATACACAGGCAGCTTGGTGGTCAGTGGAGGAGTATTGCAAGGAGTGTCTGTCCCAGTACTCCCAAAATATAAATAGATGTTAATGTCTCGCAAAACAACCAAAACAAAAAAAAAGGTGGCATACTTAGGTACAGGGGTGGGCTCATCTGCTGAGTTTCTGACATAGTAATTTGGCGGTAACTATTTAATGGTGCCAATATAGGACACAGACACAGACTACTTTAAGTTGCATCATAGATGTCTACAAATTTGTATTGTCAGTGCCAGACATTGAATGATGTCAGCGAATAGACTAAAGATTGGTGGAGCTGTGCGACATAATTTTGCACGTGGTACAGCACATTTTGAGCTGGGGGAGGGGGGAACTCTCTTGAGGCCGGCGGGACCGCCCCAGGGCCCCTCATGTTACAACGGTGTGTCTGACGTTGGGTGCGCACCACCACCGCCAGAGACACTACATTGTACTATGAGGGACCCAGTAGCAATGCCGTCAACCAAAAGCGAGCACACCCACCTCTTCAGACAAACAGCAGTCTCACGGGTGCTTGCGCCAAGTCGCGATACCACGGCCCCGTGTGGGGAGTTTGGCCATTTAGGGAGGTGTAAACATGTCGTATGCTGTACAATCAGCTGCAGCAAATTAGACATTAGAAAAGTAATTCACAGGCAAGAGCTTTTCATAGGAAAGCTAGGTGTCGGCCGGGCAAGGTGGGGCAAAAGATTTCGAAATCCAGTTGTGGTTCATTTTAATGAATGTTAGATCGTCAACATTTTGGGTAGCCAGACGAGTCCTTTTTTCGGTTAATATTGAACCTGCAGCACTGAATACTCTTTCTGATAGGACACTTGCTGCCGGGCAAGCAAGCTCCTGCAATGCATATTCTGCCAATTCTGGCCAGGTGTCTAATTTGGAGGCCCAGTAATCAAATGGGAATGACGGTTGAGGGAGAACATCGATAAGGGATGAAAAATAGTTAGTAACCATACTGGACAAATGTTGTCTCCTGTCACTTTCAATTGATGCAGCAGTACCTGTCCTGTCTGCGGTCATAGCAAAATCACTCCACAACCTGGTCAGAAAACCCCTCTGTCCAACGCCACTTCTGATGTGTGCACCCCTAACACTCCTAGTCTGCTGCCCCCTGGAGCTCGTGTGAGAACGATCACGTGCGCTGTGTGCTGGGAATGCCTGAAGCAAACGGTCAACAAGAGTTGATTGTTTGGTTGCTAATATTAGTTCCAAGTTCTCATGTGGCATAATATTTTGCAATTTGCCTTTATAGCGTGGATCAAGGAGGCAGGCCAACCAGTAATCGTCATCGTTCATCATTTTCGTAATGCGTGTGTCCCTTTTTAGGATACGTAAGGCATAATCCGCCATGTGGGCCAAAGTTCCAGTTGTCAAATCTCCGGTTGTGATTGGTTGAGGGGCAGTTGCAGGCAAATCTACGTCACTTGTGTCCCTCAAAAAACCAGAACCCGGCCGTGACACGCAACCAATTTCCAGTGCCCCCGGGAAAGGTTCCGCATTAAAAATATACTCATCCCCATCATCCTCCTCGTCCTCCACCTCCTCTTCGCCCGCTACCTCGTCCTGTACACTGCCCTGACCAGACAATGGCTGACTGTCATCAAGGCTTTCCTCTTCCTCTGGTGCAGACGCCTGCTCCTTTATGTGCGTCAAACTTTGCATCAGCAGACGCATTAAGGGGATGCTCATGCTTATTACGGCGTTGTCTGCACTAACCAGCCGTGTGCATTCCTCAAAACACTGAAGGACTTGACACATGTCTTGTATCTTGGACCACTGCACACCTGACAACTCCATGTCTGCCATCCTACTGCCTGCCCGTGTATCCTCCCACAAATAAATAACAGCACGCCTCTGTTCGCACAGTCTCTGAAGCATGTGCAGTGTTGAGTTCCACCTTGTTGCAACGTCTATGATTAGGCGATGCTGGGGAAGGTTCAAAGACCGCTGATAGGTCTGCATACGGCTGGCGTGTACAGGCGAACGTCGGATATGTGAGCAAAGTGCACGCACTTTGAGGAGCAGGTCGGAGAACCCAGGATAAGTTTTCAATAAGCACTGCACCACCAGGTTTAAGGTGTGTGCCAGGCAAGGAATGTGTTTCAGTTGGGAAAGGGAGATGGCAGCCATGAAATTCCTTCCGTTATCACTCACTACCTTGCCTGCCTCAAGATCTACTGTGCCCAGCCACGACTGCGTTTCTTGTTGCAAGAACTCGGACAGAACTTCCGCGGTGTGTCTGTTGTCGCCCAAACACTTCATAGCCAATACAGCCTGCTGACGCTTGGCAGTAGCTGGCCCATAATGGGACAACTGGTGTGCAACAGTGTCATCTGCCGATGGAGTGGTTGGCCGACTGCGTTCTGTGGAAGAGCTGTAGCTTCTGCAGGAGGACGAGGAGGAGGGGGTGCGAACGCCTACAGCCAACTGTTTCCTAGACCGTGGGCTAGGCACAACTGTCCCTAAATTGATGTCGCCTGTGGACCCTGCATCCACCACATTCACCCAGTGTGCCGTGATGGACACATAACGTCCCTGGCCATGCCTACTGGTCCATGCATCTGTAGTCAGGTGCACCTTTGTACTCACAGATTGCCTGAGTGCATGGACGATGCGCTGTTTAACATGCTGGTGCAGGGCTGGGATGGCTTTTCTTGAAAAAAAGTGTCGACTGGGTAGCTCGTATCGTGGTTCAGCGTACTCCATCAGGGCTTTGAAAGCTTCGCTTTCAACTAACCGGTAGGGCATCATCTCTAACGAGATTAGTCTAGCTATGTGGGCGTTAAAACCCTGTGTACGCGGATGCGAGGATAAGTACTTCCTTTTTCTAACCAGAGTCTCATGTAGGGTGAGCTGGACTGGAGAGCTGGAGATCGTGGAACTTTCGGGTGTGCCGGTGTACATGGCAGACTGAGAGACGGTTGGAGACGGTATTGTTTCCGCCGGTGCCCTAGATGCAATATTTCCTCCTACAAAACTGGTGATTCCCTGACCCTGACTGCTTTTGGCTGGCAAAGAAACCTGCACAGAATCTGCCGGTGGTGCGGAAAATGGTGGCCTTACAGTGACGGAAGGGATGTTGCGTTGCTGACTAGCTTCATTGGCCGAGGGTGCTACAACCTTAAGGGACGTTTGGTAGTTAGTCCAGGCTTGAAAATGCATGGTGGTTAAGTGTCTATGCATGCAACTAGTATTTAGACTTTTCAGATTCTGACCTCTGCTTAAGCTAGTTGAACATTTTTGACAGATGACTTTGCGCTGATCAGTTGGATGTTGTTTAAAAAAATGCCAGACTGCACTCTTCCTAGCATCGGATCCCTTTTCAGGGATTGCAGACTGAGCTTTAACCGGATGGCCACGCTGTCCTCCAACAGGTTTTGGCTTTGACACGCGTTTTGGGCCAGATACGGGCCCGGCTGATGGAACCTGTTGCGATGTTGATGCCTGCTGCGGCCCCTCCTCCACCTCCGCTTCTGAACTACTGCCGCCTGCACCCTGTTCCCCCAATGGCTGCCAATCGGGGTCAATAACTGGGTCATCTATTACCTCCTCTTCGAGCTCGTGTGCAACTTCGTCTGTGTCACTGTGTCGGTCGGTGGTATAGCGTTCGTGGCAGGGCAACATAGTCTCATCAGGGTCTGATTGTGGATCTGTACCCTGAGAGGGCAATGTGGTGGTCTGAGTCAAAGGAGCAGCATAGTACTCTGGCTGTGGCTGTGCATCAGTGCACTCCATGTCAGAATGTACTTGTAATGGGCATGGCCTGTTAAATGTTTCACTTTCTAAGCCAGGGACGGTATGTGTAAAGAGCTCCATGGAGTGACCCGTTGTGTCGCCTGCTGCATCCTTCTCTCTTGTTGTAGTTTTTGCTGAGGAGGACAAGGAAGCGACTTGTCCCTGACCGTGAACATCCACAAGCGACGCGCTGCTTTTACATTTACCAGTTTCTGAAGAGGAGGCAAAAGAGCTAGAGGCTGAGTCTGCAATGTAAGCCAAAACTTGCTGTTGCTGCTCCGCCTTTAAAAGCGGTTTTCCTACTCCCAGAAAAGAGAGCGTTCGAGGCCTTGTGTAGCCTGACGACGAAACTGGCTCCACAGCTCCAGACTTAGGTGGAATATTTTTATCCCCACGACCACCTGATGCTCCACTACCACTACCATCATTACCAGCTGACAATGAACGCCCACGACGACCTCTTGCACCAGACTTCCTCATTGTTTTAAAATCTTAACCAAAGTAACTTTATTTGTTGCTGTCAAACAACTTACACGGTGAGCTATAACTTCAGTATGATTTCAATATCCCTTAACAGGTTGGTGAGACCACAAGGAAAATCAGGCACAATGTTACACACTCTGTTTTCTGTGGCACCAAATCACAGAGATGACACACAAGCAGGACTGTCACTCAAGCACTAATGTCAATATTAATCTCCCACCTAATTTATTTTATTTTTTTTTCAGGGAGACTTTAGAAACCAAATAATATTTAAAAAAAAAAAAAAAAAAAAAAAGGCTTTCTATGGCCCACTGAATGAGAGATGGCACGCACAGGAGTGGCACACAAGCCCTGACTGAGGCCAATATTTTTCTCCCACTGATTGATGTAGTGTTTTTGTGTTGAGGTAGATTTTAAAACACAAATGAAGGAAAAAAAAAATTAGGCTTTCTATGGCCCACAATTACAGAGAGAGAGGTGGCACACCCAGGAGTCAAGACTGGCGCACAAGCTGAAAGGGCAATATTACTCTCCCACTGTTTTTTTATGTTTTTTTTTTTTTTTTTTTCAGGGAGACTTTAGAAACCAAATAATATTAAAAAAAAACAAAAAAAAAGGCTTTCTATGGCCCACTGAATGAGAGATGACCAGCACAGGAGTGGCACACAAGCCCTGACTGAGGCCAATATTTTTCTCCCACTGATTGATGTAGTGTTTTTTTGTTAAGGTAGATTTTAAAACCCAAATCAAGGAAAAAAATAAATAGGCTTTCTATGGCCCACAATTAGAGAGAGAGAGGTGGCACACCCAGGAGTCAAGACTGGCGCACAAGCTGATAGGGCAATATTACTCTCCCACTGTTTTTTTAAGTTTTTTTTTTTTTATTTTCAGGGAGACTTTAGAAACCAAATAATATTAAAAAAAAACAACAAAAAAAAGCCTTCTAAGGCCCACTGAATGAGAGATGACACGCACAGGAGTGGCACACAAGCCCTGACTGAGGCCAATATTTTTCTCCCACTGATTGATGTAGTGTTTTTGTGTTGAGGTAGATTTTAAAACACAAATGAAGGAAAAAAATAAATAGGCTTTCTATGGCCCACAATTAGAGAGAGAGAGGTGGCACACCCAGGAGTCAAGACTGGCGCACAAGCTGAAAGGGCAATATTACTCTCCCACTGTTTTTTTAAGTTTTTTTTTTTTTATTTTCAGGGAGACTTTAGAAACCAAATAATATTAAAAAAAAACAAAAAAAAAAAGCCTTCTAAGGCCCACTGAATGAGAGATGACACGCACAGGAGTGGCACACAAGCCCTGACTGAGGCCAATATTTTTCTCCCACTGATTGATGTAGTGTTTTTGTGTTGAGGTAGATTTTAAAACACAAATGAAGGAAAAAAAATAAATAGGCTTTCTATGGCCCACAATTACAGAGAGAGAGGTGGCACACCCAGGAGTCAAGACTGGCGCACAAGCTGAAAGGGCAATATTACTCTCCCACTGTTTTTTTAAGTTTTTGTTTTTTTATTTTCAGGGAGACTTTAGAAACCAAATAATATTAAAAAAAAAAAAAAAAAAAAGGCTTTCTATGGCCCACTGAATGAGAGATGACACGCACAGGAGTGGCACACAAGCCCTGACTGAGGCCAATATTTTTCTCCCACTGATTGATGTAGTGTTTTTGTGTTGAGGTAGATTTTAAAACACAAATGAAGGAAAAAAATAAATAGGCTTTCTATGGCCCACAATTAGAGAGAGAGAGGTGGCACACCCAGGAGTCAAGACTGGCGCACAAGCTGAAAGGGCAATATTACTCTCCCACTGTTTTTTTAAGGTTTTTTTTTTTTATTTTCAGGGAGACTTTAGAAACCAAATAATATTAAAAAAAAACAAAAAAAAAGGCTTTCTATGGCCCACTGAATGAGAGATGGCACGCACAGGAGTGGCACACAAGCCCTGACTGAGGCCAATATTTTTCTCCCACTGATTGATGTAGTGTTTTTGTGTTGAGGTAGATTTTAGAACACAAATCAAGGACAAAAATAAATAGGCTTTCTATGGCCCACTCAGTGAGAGATGGCACACACAGGGATGGCACTGTAGCAGAAATGCCAATCTTAATCTCCCACAAAAAAAAAAAAAAAAAACAGGGACTGTCCTACAATTACTATCTCCCTGCAGTAATCTCAGCCAGGTATGGCAGGCAGCAATAGGAGTGGACTGATGCACAAATTAAATAAAAAGTGTGGACAAACAAAAAAGATAGCTGTGCAGAAAGGAAGGAACAAGAGGATATGTGCTTTGAAAAAAGCAGTTGGTTTCCACAGTGGCGTACACACAGCAATACAGCTATCAGGGAGCCTTCTAGGGCAGCCCAATGAGCTACAGCGCTGAGGGAAAAAAAAAAAAAAATTGCTTTCACTGTCCCTGCACACCGAAGGTGGTGTTGGACAGTGGAAATCGCTACAGCACAAGCGGTTTGGTGGTTAGTGGACCCTGCCTAACGCTCTCCCTGCTTCTGACGAAGCGGCAGCAACCTCTCCCTAAGCTCAGAGCAGCAGCAGTAACATGGCGGTCGGCGGGAACGCCCCTTTATAGCCCCTGTGACGCCGCAGACAGCAAGCCAATCACTGCAATGCCCTTCTCTAAGATGGTGGGGACCAGGACCTATGTCATCACGCTGCCCACACTCTGCGTTCACCTTCATTGGCTGAGAAATGGCGCTTTTCGCGTCATTGAAACGCGACTTTGGCGCGAAAGTCGCGTACCGCATGGCCGACAAGCACAGGGGTCGGATCGGGTTTCATGAGACGCCGACTTAGCCAAAAGTCGGCGACTTTTGAAAATGAACGACCCGTTTCGCTCAACCCTAGTGCTAACATCATGGTTTCGGACTGTTTTGCTGGACCTGGGCCAGGACTGCTTACCATCATTCATACCATCTGGCACTTGCGATATTCACCTGTCCCCATTCCATCGCTGCACGCCGCTGTGTCTTCCGGCTCTCTGCAGTGAGTGTTCAGCCAAAGGGGGTGCACTAACCACGTCATCGCGTCCTATGACCTGAACATCACAGCCAGAGGACGCGGAGGACACAGCCCGGTGGTGGAATGGGGACAGGTGAATATCGCATGGTTCACCCTCCCCCGTCATACTCACCCCTTCCTGGCACGGTCTCTGCACTTCCCTACTTTTCCATTGTCACATGGCGGCAGCTATTTCCAGTGCTGAGCGGTCACATAGTGCTGCACATTAAAGTAATAAATATGAGCTCCACGCCTATGGGAGAGGAGTCACGTGCATATTCATTACTTTATCGAGCGGTACTACTGAGCACAGGAAGAGCTGCAGGCGCCAGAGACCATCTGAAAAGCAGGGAAGTGCAGAGACCGTGCCAAGAGGGGCTGAGTATGATGTGACAGCTGCCGGCTTCTGCTGCTCCCCCTCCGACCCCCTGGGACAATGACTCGAGTAGAAGCCGAGAGGGGCACTTTCGGCCTAAAAAAATGGGCTGAAAATATCGGCTTATACTCGAGTTTATATGGTAATTAGCTAGATATGTGTATGGTATAATAGTTAGAGATGAGCCATGTCGTGGAGCAATCTCAGACCTCAAACCCCTTATAAGTCAATGGGGACTTGAACTTCAGAGTTGTAAATTGGCTATAAAATGGTTGTAGTAAGGACTAGGGGGCTGCAAAAGGAAACAAAATAGTGGTAAAAGCAGGAATATTACTCTGCAAACAAAGATGGATAGAAAAATGACTTAAAGGGGTTATTTCGCCACAGCAATCATAGTAAAATAGGGAGTAAATAAATAATATAAAAATGTTAACAGTGTCCCCACTGAAACTGAGGTTTACTACCACCAGTTCAGTTAAAAATTCCCCCCCGGAGCATGGGTGAGAGTATCCCCACAAAATCAGCTTACAAACTTCACCCACAGACTATGGGGCACAGTACCCCCACAGATTTTTCAAAAAATTCCAGCCTCAGAGCATAGGGAACAATACCCCCACAGAAGATTACACTAAATTTCAGCCACAAAGCATAGGGCATGATACCCCAAATGTTCAAAAATTTATGCTACAGTACTGTGTGCTGCAAATGCATCTGAGCAAAATATATTAGGTCCTGAATCCCAAAGAGTTTACTTCGAAAAAATGACCGTTCAAAGCGAGCAACCAAGCCCGAATTAGTGCCTTTAGCACAAGTCTGGATTGGACGATCGTACAACCTTTTTTTTGGTCACTTACCCTCACAGAAGAAATTAAAAAATGTCATCCTCAGGGCATGAAGAACAATACCTTCACAGAAGATTAAAAATTTCACCCTCAGCTGTGCTGATCGGGAAGTGTGACCACCTCCTCTTTCTCAGAGCTGCATACGTCACTATCAGGTCCTTTGATGCATGTGGGTCGAGGACCTTATTATCCCTTACATCATCTTCTTCCCAGTCCTGATCCCTGCCCTCCTTGATGCTCAGCACACTGCAGAAAGCCACATCAATTGGCAACTGTTTCCTCATCCCCAGAGATGTGCTACGGTGGTACACTGACCCTGTGCACTCACTCTACAATGTACTCATGATCCGACAGAAAGAGTGGTTGGGCATCAGTGTACTCAGTCTTTTCCTTTTCTGGGGCATGACCAGGTGAATGGGCCACAGAACCTCAGCCACGAACTCATCAAACAGCAGAATGGGGCTACTGCTTGGATGATTTGCAAAGGGGAAAGGTGGAAGAACGATGACTAATATCTTCAGGTGTCAACTGAACACTTTTTGCAGGGGGCTGGGTGGAAGAATATGTGAAAGAACTGGATTCACTCTCAGCCATCTAATCTAACATGGCCTCCACACGTTCTGGCCTCACCATTCATCCAGTGGTACTGGGGCCTACTAAATAACTCCAAACATCCTGTCGCCTGCGTTCACATGAGGAAGGTGTTGCAGTTGGACATGTAATTGGCGCAGATTGATCATGTCCTCTTCCTGCAACAGCTACATCATCAACATAAGCAGCACCACAACCACGTCCACGTCCCCTATTTGCTGCTTTCATGTTTTCATGTTTTTCCCCCTTAAAAAAATATCTTGTAGGCAAGAGTCTGGATTTGGGCAGTCTGCGGAAAGCTATTGTGCAACAGAGCAACAGGTTTTTATGGCACAGAGTACAAGTTTTTTTCCAAAGAGTATAAGCTTTTTATGCAACAGAACAATAGAAGTATTTGCCACAGAGAACAAAGTTTATATGGCTCCGAGCAATAGGAATATTTGCCACAGAGTACAAGGTTTATATGGCTCCGAGCAATAGGAATATTTGCCACAAGGTAGAAGGTTTATATGGCTCCGAGCAATAGGAATATTTGCCACAGATTACAAGGTTTATATGGCACAGAGAGCAATAGGATATTTTTGCCAGAGAGAACAAGTTTTATTTGGCACAGACAAATAAGATTTTTTGCAACAGAGTAACATGCTTTTATGGCACAGACCCCAAGGTTTTTATGGCATAGCGCAACATGCTATTAAAGCAGTCTGCACAATGTTGGTATGGCACACAACAACAGGCTGTTAGAGCACAGAGCACGAGGCTGATATGGCACAGAGAAGTGAGAACCACACTGAGGTGCACAAGGAACAGAATATCAGCGCAACCTGTGAGCCTAGGGTGAGGACCCATCACAGCCATATCAATATTTGGCACGGCTGTGAGTGACGGCTCTGGCAGTGACCACAGCCTAAAGTTTGTTGATTAGCTGTGCAGCAACATTATGATGAATTTCCTGGAAAAAGTCCATGCACGGATGCTAGGAGTCCGTTGCGGACCCCGAACTTTACCGTTCGGTTTCACTGATCAGTGATCACTAATAGTAGCACTATTTATTTTTGTGGCATAGAACCACTTCTAAAATCTTTGCTTTAGCTGAAGAAACATCTAGTTACAACTTTGAATGGAACCTTTTCAATAAAGATGAATTACAATGCTGTATTACTTATTAAAATTTTACTGAAATAATGCAGGAAAAAATGATTTATTACATTATATGTTATAGTCCAACAGCTGGCACAAAGTGGGTTAATTGAGAATATTCCTAGACCTGTCATGATGAGTCAATTACTTGGCGCAGAAATGGTTTCTATCATTTATTTACAAAGCATTTGTTCTTTCGTCTCCCTGATCAGTGTTTTCAGAATCTTCCTATTGTACTGACTTGAAAGCATTACTTAATTATGAAATGTAATATGGTTTTGATAAAGATCATTATCTTTTCAGAACCAAGGGACAATGAAGCATTCTAACCTGAGCTAAATTGGGACATACCATCCATTATATAATGCCACTCAAGAGGATTGAGGAATACTATGCAAGCAGATTAAAGGCTAATGATGTTATTGCTTCATGTTAAATGCATTTACTGTAGATTGAGCAATCACTACATTGAACACTAACCGCAAACTGTAAAATACATTTTGGAACACTGATTCAGTAAGCAGTTTTGGCATTGGGAACAAACAAATAATATTGGATTGACTTATGTATGTTTCAGTGGAGGGACTAGTAAATTAACCTAAGGACTCACCTTCTTCATCCTTCTGTGACCCTAGAAAACAAACACTGGTGTATGATGGATGGACAAGTCATCAGTATCTGCCTTGTTTGTGTAGATAAACTCTTTGACCATTTGTAAACTCTGGAAACATAAACCTATTTTGTTTGTCTTTCAGTTTTCAGTATCTCAAATACACAACTATGTTATTATATATATACTGTATATATATATATATATATATAGCGCCATCATATTCTACAGCGCTTTACAAACATAATCATCACTGGCCCCTTTGGGTCTCACAATCTAAATTGTTTACCTAAATGTCTTTGCACTATTAATATCATAAAGAAGAAAACCTAGATATTTGCTGGTTAACCCAATATAATATAAGTTATATTAAAATATGTAAAAAATATACTTACATCTTATAATGTAATGAGTGTTTGTGTTGCTTAATGTGGGTATTCTGATAAACTGTAAAACGCAATTAATTGACTGCACTTTAAATCATGGCTTGCCATCACAATACTGTTGCACATCTGTCAAATGGCAGATACCAACGCCACCCAACCCCATTGCCTTAGGCTTCGCTGAACAAATCCAAAAACTTGTAATACTCTGTCATGAGGTGACATGTTCATTTAATGCTGTGTATAAACTGGTTCGAAAACGCATCTCTATTAGTGTGTAGCTGCAGACTCCTCTGAAACTGGCATATCTCCATGTAAAAAAAAAGTATCGACTGTTGAAATGTAAAAGTTTGCTTTCTTATTTTCTCTGACATCATCTGATGTGGGAGAGTCAGAAAAACCCAAATATGATTGGTTGATTCTAGTGAATTGGCAGTTTTGGCTGACTTTTATCTAATGTGTATGTGGCCTTATCAGTAGTAGCCTTTGTGAGTTGACAGATTCGTCACACTTGTCTCACTTCCATGAGAGATAAACACATCAGTAAAGGTACCTTCACATGAAGCGACGCTGCAGCGATAGCGACAACGATGCCGATCGCTGCAGCGTCGCTGTTTGATCGCTGGGGAGCTGTCACACAGACCGCTCTCCAGCGACCAACGATGCCGAGGCCCCCGGGTAACCAGGGTAAACATCGGGTTGCTAAGCGCAGGGCCGCGCTTAGTAACCCGATGTTTACCCTGGTTACCAGCGTAAAAGTAAAAAAAACAAACAGTACATGCTCACCTGCGCGTCCCCCAGCCTCCGCTTCCTGACACTGACTGAGCTCCGGCCCTAACAGCACAGCGATGACGTCACCGCTGTGCTTTCACTTTCAGTTTAGGGCCGGCGCTCAGTAAGTGTCAGGAAGCAGAGGCTGGGGGACGCGCAGGTGAGTATGTACTGTTTGTTTTTTTTACTTTTACTCTGGTAATCAGGGTAAACATCGGGTTACTAAGCGCGGCCCTGCGCTTGGTAACCCGATGTTTACCCTGGTTACCAGTGTAAAACATCGCTGGTATCGTTGCTTTTGCTTTCAAACACAACGATACACAGCGATCGGACGACCAAATAAAGTTCTGGACTTTATTCAGTGACCAGCGACATCACAGCAGGATCCTGATCGCTGCTGCGTGTCAAACTAAACGATATCGCTAGCGAGGACGCTGCAACGTCACGGATCGCTAGCGATGTCGTTTCGTGTGAAGGTACCTTAACACCAGTTTCTCAATTGTCCTGAGGATTGTTCCAATGTATCAGTGTAGATGGCATATATTAACCGGACAATACTGCTAGGTTCACGCAAAATTTTCTAGTCCACTATAGCGAATTGTCAGCTGTGAGAAGTATTAGTAAACAGAAATTGTAAAAATGATTAATTGAAATAGGAAGTGTATCAGAACATGTTTTAATAGAAAGCAGAACATTTTTTAGGAATTGAACCAACGAGGTTACCAGACACCAGATAGAAACATCTTGCAGAAAAAAATTAGAAACAGTGATAAATATAGGAAGAAACATATTTAATCCATTAAGATATACATATCTATCTATATAATCATCTAAGGGGTAATTCCGTCTGTCTTTCTGTCTGTCTGTAATGGAAATCCCACGTCGCTGATTGGTCATGGCCGGCAGGCAGCGACCAATCAGCGACAGGCTTAGTCTGGCCGTGAATTGGCCCCGCCCTACTCTCCTAAAGTCAGTGCCCCCTCCCTACTCCCTTCCAGACAGTGCCTATGCAGCATCAATAGTAAAAAGATATAATGTTAAAAATAATAAAAAAAATAAAAAATTGTGCTATTCTCACCTTCCGACGTCCACCGATGCGCGCGATGCTGCCGCCAGCTCCGTTCCTAGTGATGCATTGCGAAATTACCCAGATGACTTAGCGGTCTCGCTAGGAGGGTGAGTATATAACTATTTTTTATTTTATTTTTATTTTTTACCAGGGATATGGTGCCCACACTGCGATATACTATGTGGGCTGTGTTATATACTGCATGGGCTGTGTTATATACTGTGTGGGCTGTGCTATATACTATGTGGGCTGTGCTATATATTATGTGGGCTGTGTTATATACTACCTGGCTGCTATATACTATGTGGGCAGTGTTATATACTGTGTGGACTGTGTTATATACTACGTGGGCTGTGCTATATATTATGTGGGGTGTGTTATATACTGCCTGGCTGCTATATACTACGTGGGCTGTGTTATATACTGCGTGGGCTGTGTTATATACTACGTGGGCTGTGCTATATATTACTTGGGCTGTGTTATATACTGCTTGGGCTGTGCTATATATTATGTGGGCTGTGTTATATACTGCCTGGCTGCTATATACTACGTGGGCAGTGTTATATACTGCATGGGCTGTGTTATATACTATGTGGCCTGTGTTATATACTGCGTGGGCTGTGCTATATATTACGTGGGCTGTGTTATATACTGCCTGGCTGCTATATACTATGTGGGCAGTGTTATATACTGCGTGGGCTGTGTTATACACTATGTGGCCTGTGTTATATACTGCGTGGGCTGTGCTATATTTTACGTGGGCTGTGTTATATACTGTGTGGGCTGTGTTATATACTACGTGGGCTGTGCTATATATTACGTGGGCTGTGTTATATACTGCCTGGCTGCTATATACTATGTGGGCTGTGTTATATACTACATGGCCTGTGTTATATACTGCGTGGGCTGTGCTATATATTACATGGGCTGTGTTATATACTGCGTGGGCTGTGTTATGTACTACATGGCTGCTATATACTACATAACTGCTATATACTACATGGCTGTGCTATATACTACATGGCTGTCTGTGCTGCGTGAGCTGTGCTATATACTATGTGGCTGCTATATACTATGGGGCTGCTTTATACTACGTGGCTGTCCTATATACTACGTGGCTGTGCTATATACTACGTGGCTGTGCTATATACTATGTGCCTGTCTGTGTTATATACTACGTGGCTGTGTTATATACTACGTGGCTGTGCTATATACTATGTGGCTGCTATATACTACATGGCTGTGCTATATACTACGTGGCTGTGCTATATACTACGTGGCTGTGCTATATACTATGTGGCTGGCTGTGCTATATACCACGTGGCTGTCTGTGTTATATACTACGTGGCTGTGTTATATACTATGTGGCTGTGCTATATACTACGTGGCTGTGCTAAGCACGACATACATACATACATGCATACATATTCTAGAATACCCGATGCGTTAGAATCGGGTCACCATCTAGTAACAATAACGTAACAAATACATACACGTATATAGACACACACACTGAAGAGGACTTAGCAGTCTGTCTTCTCTTCAGTTCCTCCAGCCACATAACGGTGTCTTAAACTTGGATGCTAAATTGATAGTAAAGAATTTGTATTATCACTGCAGTTTCTGCTTGAATCACTGGTGGCCCCTAAGAGGGTGAGAGCCCTGGGCAATTGCACAGTCTCTCCAATACCACCTCATTGCATTTCGCATCAATTTATATATAATACTGCCATGCTCTGTGCAAACAGTTACTTGAGTATCACTAATCGGATGCCATTTATACCTTGAGACATTGCATCACTAACAATAATTGATTTCCCCTATAATACTGCAATATATCTATTCTTCAGTATGCCACATTGTCTTGACTAACATGCCAAAATGTGCATTGATTTGCATTCAATATATAATATATATATAATATGGCCTCATCAAAATAATTTTGCCGTTTATACAATAGCATCCAATGACTTATTTGTTTGATCAGATTGTCTAGTTTAGAAAAATATGTTGTAAGACGGATGTTCTTAATTAAAGAAATGTTCCTCCCATCAAAGTTTTTATTGGTTTAATATATTGCAGTCACCATATTATATAGCACTGTGTACTTACAATTGCTCATCTTGCCTTTCTACCCAGCTAATTCTTCACTTTTCCCTGCTCTATGTAGAAACAGGAAGTCACTGGCATTTATCATCCTGCTCTTCAGCTCCCCACTCCTTCCCCGCCGTAAACTTTTGCAACTACTGATGACTCATACAGAGATAACTGACCTCTTATTTCTACATAGAGCTTAGAAGGATTCAGCTAGTCAGTTTTTATTCATGTGATATCACAGACCTAATGTAAAAGAGAAGAATTAGCTGGGTAGAAAGGCAAAATGAGCAATTGTAAATACGCAGTGCTGTATAATATGAAGACAGCAATATATTAAGAGGATAAAAACTTTGATGGGAGGAGGAGCACTTCTAATGATTCAAAGCAATTGATAACTAGGATTGGATAACTGGACTTACAGAAGATCAGATGAAATATATTACAACACATACTGACAAATCATGCAACACCCCAGTTAAATACTGTATTACAGAATCAAGATAAACAGTACTTACAGGGCAAAGAAAATAATGTTATATAACATCCAGTGTTGCACAGTTACTGGTAAGTAATGTTATTCTGCATCCAGCCAAACAAACCACAAAATCCAGGTAAATAAACCATACACCATCCAGACAACATATACAGAAAGACAACATTGTGCATAGTGTCCGGATAAATAGTGCATAAGTAGTGAAAGTAGCATTCAGACAGATAGCAATATGCAGCAATTAGGTAATATAGTGTCATACAGAATCTAGACCAGGGCTCTCAAACTCGGTTGGATATATGGAGAGCAGTGAACATTCATTGCTCTTTAATAGCGGGCACAGTGTTAGCCACAGCCGCAGGCTTCCTGCAGGTGCCGGGCTATCGAGTGTGCCTGTTACTAAAGGGAATGAATATTCACTGCATTAGATGCCTACGGATTACCTTAAGTAGCAGGCACACGTAAAAGCCCGACACCTGCAGGAAGCCGGCGGCTGCGGCTAACAGCATGTCAGCTATTAAAGAGAAATTAATATTCACTGCCCTCCACGCACATAGGCGTGGAATGCAGTGAATATTCATTTCTCTGTAGCAGCGGGCCTAGGGGTTAGCCGTGGCAGCCGGCTCCTGACTCCTTTGACCAGCTTCCCCACCTTCCCACCACAGCAGGTACATAATTTCAATTGAATGTGCGTCTAAGGCAGTGATTTTCAACCAGTGTTCCGCGGCACACTAGTGTGCCGGGACACATGGTCGGGTGTGCCGTGGGGAAAGTTCCCCAAACTATGCTTTAACCCTTTCTACCCTTTCAATTTGCGCTGCCTGGCACAAGCATCTCAGTCAGTGCAGGGCCAGGCACACATAGGGGTTAAGGACACAGCCAGCCAGCGTGACATTGTGGGCGGAGAGTTCTCCTGCTCTACTCTCCTGGCTGCAAGCAGTGCTGAACTTATCAGGCACAGCCACAAAAAAGAAGGTGTACTAGTCCAGAATAAATAGGAATATAAACTTTATTGAAATACAACCATATACAAAAAAGGTTAAAATGACGGGGGGTGAGAAACCAGCCCTCAAGTTGCACATACAAGGGGGACCCAGCAATCCATATCCTTCCAGTGAAGGTATACTAGTCCATGACAGCCCAGAAGGATCCACTGCTCATACATACATATATATACACAAAATACCCCAACAGTGGGAAAATAAGTAAATAGCAGCGGGTAAAGGCACAGCGGACCAATAGCATACCTGATGACAGTATTGACCGGATATGTAATGCGGCGTCCCCCACCTCCCGACGCGCGTTTCGGATGTTCCTTCCTCAAGAGAGGCATGTCCGCAATCACAAACCCCATCCTTTTATGCACCGCAGAACCGGAAACCAATCCGCCATTAAGCCGCCCACCACATTGGTTCACATGGGCCCATGTGACCAGATGCGGGGAGACGGCAGGAAATGGCAGAGAGGTAGCAGAGCGCATATCGCGCATAACCGGAAGTACAATCGCCATTTTAAGGAGTTCCACAATTGTGATGGTACTTCCCTGAAGGTTAGAGGGATTGATGCACTCAAGATTAACATCAGGGGGGGTGTCCTCACCAAAAGACTGGGTAGACTGGAGACCAGATGGATCTGGCAACTTAACACTATTCATCCGTTCGGGCTGAATGAGGGACTCTCCTTTGCTCCTTTCCTGTAAATGGATGTCTGCTGGCTGCTGTGCACCATAACCGTGCGCTCTGTCGCACTTGTTTTTATTTTCTGATTTTATTCTGTGTTTCTAATTTTGTTTTCTTTATTTGCAGTCTCTATTATGTGCTGTCTCTTCATCTGAAACGATTGTGCCAATATCATCTTCATATTTTTATCTTACATCTGTGATACATGGCTGTTATATAATATGTTGTAGTAATATATATCATGTAATTGTGTATAATTATGCGGCCATTATATCCGCATGCTTGGCTCAGTTACATGTATGTACGGTCACTTATCTGTATGCCTTGGTATGTGCTGCTTAAATATACTGGTCATAATTTTGTTATTATTTAATATATATTATTTTTTGGGGATTTTCTGAACATGTCATTTAAGCATATATTGATATGTGGTGTATTGCTTTAATTGCTCTGGATGGCCACTTTGATTTTGTCTCTTATCTAATCCGCTATATATATATATATCGGCACATTTGCGCTGCTTTATTGAATGTCGCTTTTGTACACTCTCCTTACATGGAGTGTATACCCGCGATGAGGGCACATATTACCTCTTCCAAGATGGCCGCGATTGTACTTCCGGTTATGCGCGATATGCGCTCTGCTACCTCTCTGCCATTTCCTGCCGTCTCCCCGCATCTGGTCACATGGGCCCATGTGAACCAATGTGGTGGGCGGCTTAATGGCGGATTGGTTTCCGGTTCTGCGGTGCATAAAAGGATGGGGTTTGTGATTGCGGACATGCCTCTCTTGAGGAAGGAACATCCGAAACGCGCGTCGGGAGGTGGGGGACGCCGCATTACATATCCGGTCAATACTGTCATCAGGTATGCTATTGGTCCGCTGTGCCTTTACCCGCTGCTATTTACTTATTTTCCCACTGTTGGGGTATTTTGTGTATATATATGTATGTATGAGCAGTGGATCCTTCTGGGCTGTCATGGACTAGTATACCTTCACTGGAAGGATATGGATTGCTGGGTCCCCCTTGTATGTGCAACTTGAGGGCTGGTTTCTCACCCCCCGTCATTTTAACCTTTTTTGTATATGGTTGTATTTCAATAAAGTTTATATTCCTATTTATTCTGGACTAGTACACCTTCTTTTTTGTGGTTGTGCATATTTTTGGTGTGTCCTACACATCGTTTCCATTTTTGACTTCCCTTTATGGCATCATGTCATCTGTTTGCAATGGGAGTCATATGTGCTTTCTGTGTCTTTATCTTATCAGGCACAGGCAGATTCCCGGAGCTGCTACCGGCACCTGAGTGAGTGCCATGCTATCATTATCGTTGTATGTTCTGACAGTCTACTCTGGGTGACCTGGGGCGGCCATGGGCTGGGCGGCTGCAGCTGGCATATATATATATACTACAGCAGCCGCCCAGCCCAGGCCCCCAGCACAGCCTGTATAGATACAGTGTATATAATATATATACAGGACAGGTGCTGGGGGCCTGGGCTGGGCGGCTGTTGAAGTATATACACTGCACAGTACCTCTCCCCTGTATATATACACTGCACAGTACCACTCCTCCTGTATATATACACTGCACAGTACCACTCCTCCTGTCCTGTATATATACACTGCACAGTACCACTCCTCCTGTCCTGTATATATACACTGCACAGTACCACTCCTCCTGCCCTGTATATATACACTGCACAGTACCACTCCTCCTGTCCTGTATATACACACTGCACAGTACCACTCCTCCTGTATATATACACTGCACAGTACCGCTCCTCCTGTCCTGTATATATACACTGCACAGTACCACTCCTCCTGTATATATACACTGCACAGTACCGCTCCTCCTGTCCTGTATATACACACTGCACAGTACCACTCCTCCTGTATATATACACTGCACAGTACCGCTCCTCCTGTCCTGTATATATACACTGCACAGTACCACTCCTCCTGTATATATACACTGCACAGTACCGCTCCTCCTGTCCTGTATATACACACTGCACAGTACCACTCCTCCTGTATATATACACTGCACAGTACCGCTCCTCCTGTATATATACACTGCACAGTACCACTCCTCCTGTATATATACACTGCACAGTACCACTCCTTCTGTATATATACACTGCACAGTACCACTCCTCCTGTCCTGTATATATACACTGCACAGTACCACTCCTCCTGTCCTGTATATATACACTGCACAGTACCTCTCCTCCTGTATATATACACCGCACAGTACCACTCCTCCTGTATATATACACTGCACAGTACCACTCCTCCTGTCCTGTATATATATACCGCACAGTACCACTCCTCCTGTATATATACACTGCACAGCACCACTCCTCCTGTATATATACACTGCACAGTACCACTCCTCCTGTCCTGTATATATACACCGCACAGTACCACTCCTCCTGTATATATACACTGCACAGTACCTCTCCTCCTGTATATATACACTGCACAGTACCACTCCTCCTGTATATATACACTGCACAGTACCACTCCTCCTGCCCTGTATATATACACTGCACAGTACCACTCCTCCTGTATATATACACTGCACAGTACCACTCCTCCTGTCCTGTATATATACACTGTGTAGGGGACAGGGACCTGGTGAGCTGTGCAGATGGGTGGAACCATTGTTGCCGGGAGTCGGGGTTCCGGGGGACGGATTTGAGGGGTGCATGGGAAGCCAGGCTCATGTGACAGGAGGCAGAGTGACGCAGGGAGAGGAGAGGATAAAAAGCAAAACGCGCGAAAGCAGGGGCAGAGAAGCGCGGGAAATCTCTGAGGAGAGGAAACTGCAGCGCAGTTGCTGTGAGTGTGCAGGCCGCAGTGAGACTTGCAGGAAGCAGGGGGAAAACGTGCAACAGACACTGCGGGCAATTACTGGAGCCCCCAAAAAGAGACGCATTCGTCGTCAGCGACCCCCCAGGCAGAGGGGTAGTGCTGACCAGCTCAGGGACAGTATTACCGCGCTCCCTGAGAACACCTTGCCAGAGAGTGCTACGGACTCGCATGGTTTCGTCTCAGCTGTGACTGATACTGATTATTCTCCTAATCCTCCTCAAAAAGACTCCTCTCTGGACTGGGAGGCTGTTACCTCGGATCAACGTCCGCCTGCAGGAGGGAACGCAGCACCGCAAAAGACATTCTGGACTCGACTCTACGCCTGGGCCCGTCGCCAGAAGACACCTCCTTCCTCCGCCATCAGGACTACGGCGTTGTCGGAGCCTCCCCGTCAGGACTACATCGCTGAACCAGCACTGATAAGTGACCGTTGTTGACTTTATCTTAGTAGGGAGTCACTAGTGAGGCGCTGCCGCGTTCTACGGGTATAGTTCAGGGCGGCCATATAATAATTGGGATTTACTGCGAGATTGTGTCCTTGTATATAAGTTCCCTGCGTGGAAAACGTTTGTTATCTTTTTGGTTGGAAGTTAAAAAGAAAGTTAAAAACGCTATTTGCTTTCTGGCTCCTATTTGTCCCTGCATCCTTCTTTACCTGCGGTCTCTACATTTGGCGTAGTCGGCAGGATGCAGGATCCAAAGAAGGAGCCAGAAGATGCGGAGGATGGGGCTGGGCCTAGAGCTTCTCTCTCATTGGGGGCCATGTTAAACAATTTGCCCAAGTTTAATGGGAGCAACATGTTGTTGTGGAGCTGGACTGAAAGGAAGCTCCCCCAAGGAACGGGGAAAGAAGATACAATGGCAGGAGCCACAAGAAGCAGCGTTCCGGGACTTGAAGACAGCTCTCATGGAGCCGCCGGTGTTGGCTTATGCGGACTTTTCGCAACCGTTCATCCTACACACCGACGGCAGCTCTCAGGGATTGGGGGCTGTGTTGTCTCAGGTTCAGGATGGGCGGGAGAGAGTGATCGCCTATGCGAGTCGGTCTCTTCATGACTCTGAGTTGAACCCAGACAATTACAGTTCTTTCAAGGTGGAGCTGCTGGCCGTGGTGTGGGCTATGACGGAGCGGTTCGCTGAGTACCTGGCCGGTTCCGAGGTGCTGATACGCACGGATAACAACCCATTGGCACATCTGGAAAATGCGAAATTGGGTGCCCTAGAACAGCGCTGGGTAGCCCGGATGGCCAAGTACAGATACCGTATCCTTTACAAGCGAGGAGCGGAGAATGTTCATGCTGACGCATTATCTCGTCTGCGGAAAAATCCCCCAAGAACTAACCGAGATGAGGAGCTGGAGGGAGAAGAAATCCCCTACGCCATCGGGGGCGTTGCTCAGACGGCTGTGAGCCGGGAACAGACCGGGAACGGAACGGCTGCAGGACTGTTGGTTCAGAGTCGGGACGAATGGATACGGCTACAACAGGAAGACCAGGAACTAGCTCCATTGCGACAGTGGATAACGAATGGTCTATTGCCCGTGAGAACCCCTGGACAAATTCTCCCGTCAGATCTGAACCTTCTTCTGCGGCAGTGGGAGCGCCTAACTCTTCAGGACGGGCTCTTATGCCACTTAACCATGGCTCTGGCAGATTCTGAGCCGACCTGGCAGATGGTCTTACCAGGGCCTGTGGTGGCCGCAGTTGCTAAAGAAGCTCATGAGTCCGGGGCACACTTCGGAGTGAAGAGGACGTTTAAGTGGCTGCAAACTCGGTTCTATCATCCTCGGCTGCTTGCGGAAGTACAAACTGCCTGTAGACAATGTCGACAATGTGAGCTAACCAAGTCACCGGAGGAAAGGGCGCCTGTGCAGAGCATCACGACGTCTGCCCCTTTTGAAGTATTAATGATAGACTACATTACCATTGGAGCAGCGCATCAAGGCTACGAACACTGCCTCGTTATGGTAGATCATTTTTCAAAATTCGCGGTAGTCATCCCTACCCGTGATCAGACAGCTGAGTCGGCGGCGAGCGCTATCTGTAAGAACTTTATTCAAGTTTACGGCTGTCCGAGGCGAATACATTCGGATCAAGGTGCCTGTTTCTTGGGCAAGGTCATGGAAGAGCTGCATCGCCTCTACGGCATTGATAAGTCACGCACCACACCGTATCATCCCCAGGGAAATGGGGCTTGTGAGCGGTTTAACCGGACTTTGCTTCAAATGCTGCGTGCGCTAGAACAAGATCAGAAGGCCCGCTGGCCGGAGTACGTGTCTGACCTAGTGTGGGTCTACAACAATAGAGTTCATCAAGTCACAGGACGCACCCCGTATGAAGTGGTCTTTGGGCGCCCAGGAAAAGGCATGACAGATCTGGAACTGTCTTCGGAGGAAGAAGGCCCCCGAACAGGGATGGCTTCGTGGGTGCGTGATCATCGGCATCGGCTGCAGACCTTACACCGACTGGTACACACTCGAATTCGGGAAGTGGAGCATCGGAGCACCCCTACAGCAAAACCCCCAGAGTTCCGGCCAGGTGATCGAGTACTCGTTCGAGAGCAAAGACCGCAAAACAAGTTAGACCATCGTTGGGAAAAAAACACCCTATCGGGTGCTTCGCCGTATAGACCCGCATGGACCTGTATATGAAGTGCAGTCTGAGGCCCTCGGAAGTACAGGTACTCGCATTCTTCATCGCAACATGCTCTGGTTGTGTCGCTCTGTTGACTCGGACACCCCGGAATCCGCAATCAGGGAAGAGCCACCTACGACTGAGTCCCCCAACAACCATTGGTGGGATGAAGAAGATGATGAAGAAGAAGAACGGCGTCAAAATACTCCCCCTATCTCGACTACTACACTACCCCTGACCAGTCACCCTTCCGCTGACGACATTCCCCCAACACCCCCTACACAAGGACCCGAGCCACGACGTTCTGAACGTTCTACTGCCGGTAGACCCCCAACTCGCTACAGTCCTGACTTACACACTAGACAGACCCAAGTGTGGAACAATCCGTCAGGTGGGCGACCTGTCAGTGCGAAGGCCTCGCCCAGGGACTGGCGAGCATACAGGGTGGGGGAATGTAGGGGACAGGGACCTGGTGAGCTGTGCAGACGGGTGGAACCATTGTTGCCGGGAGTCGGGGTTCCGGGGGACGGATTTGAGGGGTGCATGGGAAGCCAGGCTCATGTGACAGGAGGCAGAGTGACGCAGGGAGAGGAGAGGATAAAAAGCAAAACGCGCGAAAGCAGGGGCAGAGAAGCGCGGGAAATCTCTGAGGAGAGGAAACTGCAGCGCAGTTGCTGTGAGTGTGCAGGCCGCAGTGAGACTTGCAGGAAGCAGGGGGAAAACGTGCAACAGACACTGCGGGCAATTACTGGAGCCCCCAAAAAGAGACGCATTCGTCGTCAGCGACCCCCCAGGCAGAGGGGTAGTGCTGACCAGCTCAGGGACAGTATTACCGCGCTCCCTGAGAACACCTTGCCAGAGAGTGCTACAGACTCGCATGGTTTCGTCTCAGCTGTGACTGATACTGATTATTCTCCTAATCCTCCTCAAAAAGACTCCTCTCTGGACTGGGAGGCTGTTACCTCGGATCAACGTCCGCCTGCAGGAGGGAACGCAGCACCGCAAAAGACATTCTGGACTCGACTCTACGCCTGGGCCCGTCGCCAGAAGACACCTCCTTCCTCCGCCATCAGGACTACGGCGTTGTCGGAGCCTCCCCGTCAGGACTACATCGCTGAACCAGCACTGATAAGTGACCGTTGTTGACTTTATCTTAGTAGGGAGTCACTAGTGAGGCGCTGCCGCGTTCTACGGGTATAGTTCAGGGCGGCCATATAATAATTGGGATTTACTGCGAGATTGTGTCCTTGTATATAAGTTCCCTGCGTGGAAAACGTTTGTTATCTTTTTGGTTGGAAGTTAAAAAGAAAGTTAAAAACGCTATTTGCTTTCTGGCTCCTATTTGTCCCTGCATCCTTCTTTACCTGCGGTCTCTACAACTGCACAGTACCTCTCCTCCTGTATATATACACTGCACAGTACCTCTCCTCCTGTATATATACACTGCACAGTACCACTCCTCCTGCCCTGTATATATACACTGCACAGTACCACTCCTCCTGTCCTGTATATATACACTGCACAGTACCTCTCCTCCTGTATATATACACCGCACAGTACCACTCCTCCTGTATATATACACTGCACAGTACCACTCCTCCTGTCCTGTATATATACACTGCACAGTACCTCTCCCCTGTATATATACACTGCACAGTACAACTCCTCCTGCCCTGTATATATACACTGCACAGTACCTCTCCTCTGTATATATATACCACACAGTACCTCTCCCCTGTATATATACCACACAGTACCTCTCCTCCTGTATATATACACTGCACAGCACCTCTCCCCTGTATATATACACAGCACAGTACCTCTCCCCTGTATATATACACTGCACAGTACTTCTCCTCTGTATATATACACTGCACAGTACCTCTCCCCTGTATATATACACTGCACAGTACCTCTCCCCTGTATATATACACCGCACAGTACCTCTCCCCTGTATATATACCACACAGTACCTCTCCTCCTGTATATATACACCGCACAGTACCTCTCCCCTGTATATATACACCGCACAGTACCTCTCCCCTGTATATATACACTGCACAGTACCTCTCCTTTGTATATATACACTGCACAGTACCTCTCCTTCTGTATATATACACCGCACAGTACCTCTCCCCTGTATATATACCACACAGTACCTCTCCTCCTGTATATATACACTGCACAGCACCTCTCCCCTGTATATATACACAGCACAGTACCTCTCCCCTGTATATATACACCGCACAGTACCTCTCCTCTGTATATATACACTGCACAGTACCACTCCAAGGAGTTCCCCATTCTGGCCAACAAAGCTATTTTGACATTGCTCCCATTTTCGACCACATATCTATGTGAGCTGGGCTTCTCAAGCTTGACTGCGATAAAAACTAAAAACAGGGAGAGACTGAGAACTGTTGAGGAAGAGCTTTGTGTGTGTCTTTCCACCATTCCTGCCAGGATATCCCTTTTGTGTTTATCGAAAAAGGCCCAGGTTTCACACTGAGTGAGTATAAATACATTTAGAATCTATATTATTAACTATATGTAGAATATGTACTGTTTTAGTGTCATTTTGTGCCATTTTGGTTGGTGGTGTGCCCCGGGATTTTTTAAGTATAAAAAGTGTGCCGCGGCTCAAAAAAGGTTGAAAATCACTGGTCTAAGGACACACATTCAGCTGAAATAAAATGCTGCCATCGGCAGTCCCCTGAACCCCGGGTAGAGATGTCAAGGGATCTACAGTGCCTGTGGGTCGCATTAAGCAGTCTCAGGGCCCACAGAGTTGAGCAACTTTAACTTTTTTCGGATCGAGTCGGGTTTCGCGAAACCCGACTTTGTCAAAAGTCGGGTCAGGTGAAATCGGCCAATTATTGCGTAAAGTCAGGGGCCGACTGAAACACGAAACCCAATGCAAGTCAATGGGGAATCAAAGTCGGCAGTGAGTGGAGGACAGGAAAACACCTACAGTGCCCATTTTAATGCCAAAAACATCAATTCTTATTACTGAAGCTTGTCAATCTTAATTTACTTTATAATAATAGTTAGGCATTGAAAACTGGGGGTCATTTGGCTAAAGTTGTGGGGGGGTAGGGCTGGCTCAAGATTTTCATGGGCTCAGGAAACACGGAATACATCACGGCGATGGAGCAGGGAGAGGTAAGTATTTCAACTTTGCAAGTGCTGTGATCCTGAGCAAGCAGGGGGGGCCCACTCGTTGGCATTGGCACTGGCACAGGTGTTTGACAGCGGGTGGTGCCTCCTACCGGCAGAGACACTTTTGCGTACTATGAGGGGCCCTGTGCCAGTGACGTCGCCAATGAGTATGTCCCCCCCACCTGATGAAGGAACCTGCACTTTCATCTGCACCTTCCTCTTTGTCCCCGTGTAAGGTGGTATAGTATGCGGGAAGGGGAACCTGACTTTCAGCAGGGTCAGATTCTGGCTGTGTAGAGTGCAAGGGGAATGTAGTGGTCTGGGTCAATGTACCAGCAGACTTATCTAGCAGTGGCTGGGCAATTGGCAGGATGAGGAGGAAACACAGATATAGGCCCAAATAATTAAGTAGGCTAAATGCAGTTCAAAATTGGTAACAGGACTAAACTGGCGGCATTGCTTTGTTCAGTGGAGGACAACTGTAATGAGGGGCAGACACAGTTAGTAGGCCCAAATAATTAAGTAGGCTAAATGCAGTTCAAAATTGGTAACAGGACTAAACAGGCAGCATGGCTTTGTTCAGCGGAGGACAACTGTAATGAGGGGCAGACACAGTTAGTAGGCCCAAATAATTAAGTAGGCTAAATGCAGTTCAAAATTGGTAACAGGACTAAACAGGCGGCATTGCTTTGTTCAGCGGAGGACAACTGTAATGAGCGGCAAACACAGTTTGTAGGCCCAAATAATTAAGTAGGCTTAATGCAGTTCAAAATTGGTAACAGGACTAAACAGGCGGCATTGCTTTGTTCAGTGGAGGACAACTGTAATGAGGGGCAGACACAGTTAGTAGGCCCAAATAATTAAGTAGGCTAAATGCAGTTCAAAATTGGTAACAGTACTAAACAGGCGGCATAGCTTTGTTCATCGGAGGACAACTGTAAGGAGTGTCAGACACAGTTAGTAGGCTCAAATAATTAAGTAGGCTTAATGCAGTTCAAAATTGGTAACAGGACTAAACAGGTGGCATTGCTTTGTTCAGTGGAGGACAACTGTAATGAGTGGCTGACACAGTTAGTAGGCCCAAATAATAAAGTGGGCTAAATGCAGTTCAAAATTGGTAACAGGACTAAACTGGTGGCATTGCTTTGTTCAGCGGAGGACAACTGTAATGAGCGGCAGACACAGTTAGTAGGCCCTAATAATAAAGTAGGCTAAATGTCTGAAAAAAAATTGTTCATAACTAAACAGGTGGCATAGCTAGGTACAGGGGTGGGCTCCTCTGCTGAGTAGCAGACAGTGATAGTAGGCGCAAAGTATTAACTGGTCTAAATGGAGGCCAGGGCCCTTGTATATTTTAACTATCATCTATCATTTCAACAAATTTGTATTGGCAGTGCCATTGAAGGATTTAACAGCACAGACTACACAGTGGTGGAGCAGGGAGAGGTAAGTATTGCAAGTGGTAGAGCACTGTTCGAGCTGGGGGGAACACTCTCTCGTGGGCAGCGATACTGGCACAGGGCCCCTCATATTACGACGGTGTGTCTGACGTTGATTGTGCACCACCACCGTCAGAGACACTTCATTGTACTATGAGAGACCCTGTGCCAGTGCTGTCTCCCAAGAGTGGGCACACCCACCTGTCCAGGCAAACGGCACTCACACGGGTGCTTGCGCCAGGTGGTGACCACGGCCCTGTGGGGGGAGTCAGCTCATTTAGTGAGGTGTAAAAATGGCCTATGGTGGACATTCAGCAGCTGCAAATGGAGGAATTGAAGCAGTCAGTAAGAGGAGGCCAAAAGCAAGACATTTTTCAGGCAAGCTACGTGTCAGCAGGGGAGGTTGGGGCCAAATAATTTGAAATCCATGATTGGTTCATTTTAATGAAGGTTAGATCATCGACATTTCGGGTAGCCAGACGTGTCCTTTTTTTAGTCAGTATTGAACCAGCAGCACTGAAGACTTTCGGATAGCACACTAGCAGCAGGGCAAGCGAGCTCCTGTAATGCATATTCTGCCAATTCAGGCCAGGTGTCTATTTTAGATGCCCCGTAATCAAAGGGAAATTACCTGTGAAGGAGAACATCGATGAGGGAGGAAAAGTAGTTCATAACCATACAGGAAAAATGCTGTCTCCTGTCACTTTGAATAGATGCAGCAGTACCTGTCGTGTCAGCGGTCGTTGCAAAATCACTCCACAACCTGGTAATAAAACCCCTCTGTCCAACGCCACTTCAGATTTGTGCACCTCTAACACCTCTGCCATGTTGCCCCCTGCAGCTCGTGTGAGAACCATCACCGCCGCTGTGTGCTGGGAATGCCTGAACCAAACGGTCTACAAGAGTTGCTTGTTTGGTAGCCAATATTTGCTCAAGGTTCTCATGTGGCATGATATTTTGTAATTTTCCTTTATATCGTGGATCCAGGAGGCAGGCCAACCAGTAATCGTCATCGGTCATCATTTTTATAATGCGGGGGTCCCTTTTTAGGATACGCAAGGCATACTCAGCCATGTGGGCCAATGTTCCAACATCACTTGTGTCCTGCAAAAACCCTGTACCTGACCTTGCAACACCACCAGTTTCTATTGCCCCCTGAGAAGCATCCTCCTCCCATAAATATTCATCCCCATCATCTTCCTCCTCCTACTCTTCGTCAGCCACCTCGTCCAGGAGAGTTCCCTGAGCAGACAATGGCTGACTGTCCAATACAAAAATTAACAGCGCTCCACCCAGGTGTAGAAATCTTCAAGCAATGCTTTATTAAGCCATAGAATACACAGCGACGTTTTGACCAAAAACTGGTCTTTTTCAAGCATACATTACAGCATAAAGGGCTGTCTTAAGTAGTGTGAATGCCAAACAGTGCACAAATCACCACCAAGTACAGCCCACACCACACAAATAACATCTATTGCATACAAAAATAGACATCAGACATAAATATACACATAACTCATTGTATACACATAACTACCCAATAAAAGACCAACAATATTCACAATAAATCAGAAGATCTTCTCATGTTCTGTTTATAACCGGTGTATCCACTTCCTGTATCTTCATTCCAATGGGGACCATCAGCCAACCGGCGATCACATAGTCATAACGTCATTCATGTTGTGATATCCAATCCAGGATCATGGCGCCAAACACAGGAATAACCTATCACCGCACCCAGTACAAAAACCACCCCACAGTTTCACCCAATCCATGAAACCCCTTTATCCAGGATCAAGTCCCACACTACATGCCTGCATATCCTTACTGGATCACCAAAGTTCAACTATGGCATCACAGGGGAGCGCAGGCGCATGGAACACAGAACGAGCCTCCACCACATGATCGCAGTAGCGTTCCCTGAGCAGACAATGGCTGACTGTCATCAAGGCTTCCCTCCTCCTCGGCTGCAGACGCCTGCTCCTTAATGTGCATCAAACTTTGCATCAGCAGACGCATTAGTGGGATGCTCATGCTTATGATGGCGTCGTCTGCACTTACCAGCCGTATGCATTCCTCAAAACACTGAAGGACTGGACAGAGGTCTTGTAGCTTCGACCACTGCACACCAGACTACTCCATGTCTGCCATCCAAGTGCCTGACCGTTTATGTGTACCCTCCCACAAATAAATTACAGCACACCCCTGTTCGCACAGCCTCTGAAGCATGTGCAGTGTGGAGTTCCACCTTGTTGCAACGTCGATTATTAGGAGGTGCTGGGGAAGATTCAGCGATCGCTGATGGTTCAGCATACAGCTGGAGTGTACGGGCGACCGGCGGATGTGCGAGCAAAGTCTTCGCACCTTCAGGAGCAGGGCTGGTAACCCCGGATAATTTTTCAGAAAGGGCTATGGCAGCCATAAAATTCCTTCCGTTATCACTGACTACCTTGCCTGCCTCAAGATGTACACTGCCCAGCCATGACTGAGTTTCTTGCTGCAAGTACTTGGCCAGTACTTCCGCGGTGTGTCTGTTCTCGCCCAAACACTTATAATAATAATAATAATAATAATAATAATTTTTATTTATATAGCGCCAACATATTCCGCAGCACTTTACAATTAAGCGGGGACATGTACAGACAATAAATTCAGTACAAGTTAAGACAATTTAAACAGTGACATTAGGAGTGAGGTCCCTGCTTGCAAGCTAACAATCTACAAGGAAATGGGGGGACACAATAGGTGAAAAGTGCTTGTTATTTCAGGTCTGGCAATTATAATAAATAGGGATTTTCATATAAAGCTGCATGATCCAGTCATTAGCCCGTGTGTTTAAGTGCAATAGTCAAGTATCAAGTGCAGTTATCATGTGCGTGGAGGGTGTGGGGACAGATGAATAGTTGGGTGCAGATTCACATGCAGATAATATTTAGAAGGATGGAACAGGACAAAGTTAGTTTACTGAGTAGTTGATGTGGTAGGCTTGTTTGAAGAGATGGGTTTTTAAAGCGCGCTTGAATAGGTCGGGGCTAGGTATCAGTCTGATCGTCTGGGGAAGTGCATTCCAGAGAGCTGGCGCAGCACGAGAGAAGTCTTGGAGACGGAGGTGCGAGGTTCGGATTACGGGGGATGTTAGTCTTAGGTCATTTGTAGAACGGAGGGCACGTGTAGGGCGATAGACAGAGATGAGAGAGGAGATATAAGGCGGTGCAGAACTGTGGAGAGCTTGTGGGTGAGAGAGATGAGTTTATACTGGACCCTGTAGCGAATGGGTAGCCAGTGTAATGACTGGCACAAGATGGAGGCATCGGTGAAGCGGCTGGACAGAAATATGACCCTGGCTGCTGCATTCAAGATGGATTGGAGAGGAGAAAGTTTGGAAAGAGGGAGACCGATCAGAAGAGAGTTGCAGTAGTGCAGACGAGAATGAATAAGAGTGACAGTAAGAGTCTTAGCAGTTTCAACGGTGAGAAAAGGTCGGATTCTGGAAATGTTTTTAAGATGCAGGTGACAAGACCGAGTGAGTGATCGGATATAGGGAGTAAAGGAAAGTTCGGAGTCGAATATGACCCCAAGACAGCAGGCATGCTGCTTGGGAGTTATGGTTGAACCCTCCAGGGTAACTTCGATGTTGGGTAGAGTGAGGTTAGTAGAAGGGAGAAACACAAGAAGTTCAGTTTTGGAGAGATTTAGTTTTAAATAAAGGGAGGACGTGATGTTAGAGACAGCAGACAGACAATCCTTGGTATTTTGAATTAGGGTAGGGGTGATGACATTGGAAGAAGTGTATAATTGGGTGTCATCAGCATAGAGATGGTACTGGAACCCAAATCTGCTGATTGTTTGTCCAATAGGGGCAGTGTATAGAGAGAAAAGGAGGGGGCCCAGGACTGAGCCTTGCGGAACCCCAATAGTAAGGGGACGAGGAGAGGAAGAGGAGCCGGCAAAAGATACAGTGAAGGAGCGGTCAGAGAGGTAGGAGGAGAACCAGGAGAGGGCTGTGTCCTTGAGGCCTATGGAGCAGAGCATAGTGAGAAAGAGCTGGTGATCCACAGTATCAAATGCGGCAGATAGATCCAGGAGAATCAGCAGAGAGCAATGACCTTTGGATTTTGCTGTTATTAGTTCATTAGAGACTTTAGTGAGGGCAGTTTCAGTGGAGTGTACAGAGCAGAAACCAGATTGTAAGGGGTCGAGAAGAGAGTTATCTGAGAGATAGCGGATTAGACGGGAGTAGACCAAGCGTTGCAGGAGTTTAGAGATGAAAGAAAGGTTAGAGACAGGTCTGTAGTTAGCTGTACAGTTCTGGTCCAGGGATGGCTTTTTAAGTAAAGGGGTAATGATTAGTGTTGAGCGATACCTTCCGATATGCAAAGGTATCGGATTGGATCGGCCGATATCCAAAAAGTATCGGATATCGCCGATACCGATACCCGATACCAATGCATATCAATGGGACACAAAATATCGGAATGGTTCCCAGGGTCTGAAGGAGAGGAAACTCTCCTTCAGGCCCTGGGATCCATATTCATGTATAAAATAAAGAATTTAAAAAAAAAATATTGATATACTCACCCCTCTGACGGCCCCGGCTCTCACCGGTCCAAGCGTCTGCCTCCGTTCCTAAGAATGCAGAGTGAAGGACCTTCGATGACGTCGCGGCTTGTGATTGGTCGCGTGACCGCTCATGTGACCGCTCATGCGACCAATCACAAGCCGCGACGTCATCGAAGGTCATTCACTCCCTGCATTCTTAGGAACGGAGGCACCGCTAAGCGCCAGGGTCCGCCGGAGGGGTGAGTATATCAATATTTTTTATTTTATTTATTTATTTTTTACATGAATATGGATCCCAGGCCCTGAAGGAGAGTCTCCTCTCCTCCAGACCCTGGGAACCATACGCACCGCACACTTCCGATTCCGATTTCCGATATCGCAAAAATATCCGAACTCGGTATCGGAATTCCGATACAGCAAATATCGGCCGATACCCGATATTTGCAGTATCGGAATTCTCAACACTAGTAATGATGGCATGTTTAAATGAGGAGGGAAAGATACCTCAAGAAAGAGAGAGGTTAAATATTTTAGTCAGGTGAGTGGTGACCACTGGTGAGAGAGACTGCAGGAGAGGTGAAGGGATGGGGTCACTATTGCAGGTTGTAGGCGGAGCAGAAGTGAGGAGCTTGGAAACTTCTTCTTCTGAAACAGGTTCAAAGATGTCTAATGAGCTTGAGGTGCGGCAGGGAAGGGCATCCAGGCACTGAGGAGATTGGGCTGAGATATCCTGATGGATGTGGTTGATTTTTTCTAGGAAATAAGTGGCTAGATCCTCACTGCTGAGATTGGAGATGGGGGCCTGTACTTTAGGTTTCAGGAGGTAGTTTAAGGTTTCAAAAAGTCATTTTGGGTTATTGGATAGTGAGGTGATGAGGGTGGTGAAGTAGGATTGTTTGGCCTGACAAAGGGTAGAGTTATAGGTTTTGAGCATGAACTTATAGTGGATGAAGTCTTCTGCTAAGAGAGATTTTCTCCACTGCCACTCTGCACACCTTGAGCAACGCTGAAGAAAGTGTGTTTGCATAGTGTGCCAGGGCTGCACACTTCATTTGTAACACAGCCTGCTGATGCTTACCACTAGCTGGTCGATAATGGGACACCTCGTGTGCAACACTGGCAGCTGCGGATGGAGTGGTCATGCGACTGCGCTCTGTGGATGAGCTTTCGCTTCTGGAGGGGGAGGAGGAGGAGGAGGATGGGTGGCGAACGCCTACAGCCAACTGTTTCCTAGACCGTGGGCTAGGCAGAACTGTCCCACTATGGCTGTCCCCTGTGGACCCTGCATCCACATTAACCCAGTGCGTCGTGATGGACATGTAACGTCCCTGGCCATGCCTACTGGGCCATGCCTACTGGTCCATGCATGTGTTGTGAGGTGCACCTTTCCACTGACTGATTGCCTCAGTGCATGGACAATGCGGTCTTTGACATGCTGGTGGAGGACTGGGATGGCTTTTCTCGCAAAGAAGTGCCGACTGGGTAGGTCATAGCGTGGTACTGCGTAGGCCATCAGGTCTTTGAAACCTTCGCTTTCAACCAACTGGTAGGGCATCATCTCTAACGAGATTAGTATAGTAATGTGGGCGTTCAAACCCTGTGTACGTGGATGAGAGGATGAGTACTTTCTTTTTCTAACGAGTGTCTCTTGTAGGGTGAGCTGGACTGGAGAGCTGCATATGGTGGAACAAGCGGTGGTGGTGGTGGTGGATTTGGCAGATTGAGAGAGGGTTGGTGATGCTATTCTTGATGTTGACCTACATACAGTGTTTCCTACCAATAACCTTGTGATTCCCTGACTGCTTTGGCCTTGTGATGATACATCCACATTTGCTGCTGGTGGTGTCCTAACCGGTGGGCTTACAGTGAGGGAAGCATTGTAGCGTTGCTGACTACCTTCATTCTGAGCAGGTGCACCAACGGTACGTGACGTTTGGTAGTTAGTTCAGGCTTGCAAGTGCATGCTGGTTAAATGTCTATGCATGCACGTTGTATTTAAATTTTGAAGATTCTTCCCTCTGCTAAAGGTCTTTGAGCATTTCTTACAGATAACTTTTGACTGATCATTCGGATCTTGGTTAAAAAATTGCCACACTACACTCTTCATACTATGGAATACCTTTTCAGGCATTGCACGCTGTGCTACTTTCACCAAAGGGCCACGCTGTCCTAAAACTGTTTTTGTTTTTGACACACGTTTTTTGCCCGATACGGGCCAGCCAGATGACAGCTGTTGCGATGTAGATGGCTGCTGCGGATCATCCTCCTCTGCTTCTGAGCTACTGGCAGCGGCACCCTCTTCCCCCAATGGCTGCCAATCTGGGTCAACAACTGGGTCATCTATCACCTCCTCTTCAATGTCATGTGCACCTTCCTCTGTGTCACCGTGTAAGGCGCTATAGCGTTCGGGACGGGGTACCATAGTCTCATCAGGGTCAGATTCTGGCTGAGTACACTGCGAGGGCAATGTAGTGATCTGAGTCAATGGAACAGCATAATAATCTAGCTGTGGCTGTGCATCAGTGCACTCCATCTCCGGTTCATCTTGTAATGGGCAGTTAACAATTTCCCTTTCTAACCCAGGCATGGTATGTGTAAAGAGCTCCATGGAGTAACCTGTAGTGTTGCCTGACGCATCCTTCACTTTTGGTTTGGGTGAAGGACACAAGGAAACGTCTTGTTCCTGACCGGGAGCATCCATTGATGACTCGCTGCTTTTATATTTTGAACTTTCTGAAGAGGAGGCGAAAGAGCAAGAGGCTGAGTCAGCAAGGAAAGCCAAAACTTTTTCCTGCTGCTCCGGCTTTAAAAGCGGTTTTCCTACTCCAAGATAAGGGAGCCTTCGAGGCCTTGTGTAGCCAGACGATGACGCTGGCTCAACACCTCCAGCCTTAGGTGCTATTTTGCTTTTCCCACTACCACCAGATGCTCCACCACCACCACCACCATCAGTACCAGCTGGCAACGACCGCCCACGGCCTCTTCCACCAGACTTCCTCATTTTTGGGAAAATCTAACCAAAATAACAACCGTTATATGGTACTGTAAAACAAGGTAGAAGGTGTATATAAACTTGTTGAGAATTTAAATCTCCCTTTTTTTGGGGGAGACTGCACCAAAACTCAGGCTCAGTGTATAACACAACACAATGTAAGTGGCAGAACGTGGCTGGCTGATATACAAAAAACTAACAGAACTGACATATATCCACTTTGTGACAATTTGAATCTCCCTTTTTTTAAGGAGAGACTGCACCAAAACTCAGGCCCAGTGTATAACACAACACAATGTAAGTGGCAGAACGTGGCTGGCTGATATGCGACAAACTAACAGAACTGACGTATATCCACTTTGTGACAATTTGGATCTCCCTTTTTTGGGGGGGAGACTGAACCAAAACTAAGGCCCAGTGTATAACACAACACAATGTAAGTGGCAGAACGTGGCTGGCTGATATACGACAAACTAACAGAACTGACGAACATCCACTTTGTGACAATTTGAATCTCCCTTTTTTTTGGGGGGAGACTGCACCAAAACTCAGGCCCAGTGTATAACACAACACAATGTAAGTGCAGAAAGTGGCTGGAAGATATATGAAAAAATACAAGGACTGTAGTACAATTTCAATCTCCCTACTATGATCTCAGGACAAGTATGGCAGCAATACAAAGGACTGCTGTGGACAAATAAACCAGATAACTGTGCAGAAAGGAGCAACAGGATTTTTGATTTAAAAAAAGCAGTTGGTTTGCACAGCAGCGTGCAAACAGAAATGCAGCTATCAGGGAGCCTTATAAGGCAGCCTAATAAGCTACAGAGCTGATGCACAAATATATACCCTCCACTGTCCCTGCAAAAAAAAGGTGGTGTTGGACAGTGGAAATTGCTACAGCACAAGCGGTTTGGGGGTTAATCTCCCCCCCCCTAACTATATCCCTTCTTCTGATGAAGCTGCAGCAACCTCTCCCTATGCTAAGATCGGCAGAAGTAAGATGGCGGTCGGCGTGCACGCCCCTTTATACCCCCTGTAATGCTGCGGAAAGCAAGCCAATCACTGTCATGCCCTCCTCTAAGATGGTGGGGACGGAGACCTACTATATGTCATCATGCTGCCCACACTCTGCGTCCTCCTTCATTGGCTGAAAAATGGCGCTGAACGCGTCATATGAAACACGACTTTGGCGCGAAGATCGCCGACCTCATGGCCGATCCCACACTAGGATCGGGTTGGGTTTCATGAAACCCGACTTTGCCGAAAGTCGGCGATTTTTGAATTTGTCCGATCCGTTTTGCTCAACCCTAATCTGGACCAATGTCTCTTACACTTTAGAGGATTGAATTTTCTTATGGATGGGGGAAGGGGTGAATATTCACTTGGCATTTACATGATTGACTTTGCCATCGTGCATGCAAATGCAAAATTAATATTCACCTTTTCCCCAGCCCATAATCCCACCCACCCCTCCTGGCCTCTCTGATTCAGTCAGACTGTTAGCTACTTGCCTGAGGATCGCATCGCAATTCTCGGACTAGCTGTCTGCTCTCCTGACATGCATGTGACATCATATATTTCTATGCAGCCATCACTCTTAGGTCAGGAGAGCAGACGGCCAGTCCGAGGATTGCGATACGATCCTTGGGCAGTCTAAGACCGGAGTCACACTAGACCGTAATACGGACGAGTGCTATGCGATAACAAATCGCATAGCACTCAGACCAATGTTAATCTATGGGGCAGCTCCTATCATCCGTTGTTTTCTCGGCCGTATTCAGGATCCAAGTGAAATCGCAGCATGCTGCGATTGTCAGCGTATCTCGGCCGAGACTCGCCAATGCAAGTCTATGGGTGAGAGAAAAACTCGCACAACACACGGACCATCAGTGTGACATCCGTATGGCATCTGTATGCAATGTGATTTTAACATGAGCTTTTACATAGAGAGAACTGCTGTATGTAAAAGTTCATGTTAAAATCGCATTACACGGATGCCATACGGATGTCACACTGTTACTAGATGCGAGGAAATCACATCCTCGCTTTGCACACAGATGACATACGGATCACTGTTCTGGAACATTTTTCCGATTTTCGGCCGTCAAAATCGGACCAATTTTTTATACGGTAAGTGTGACTCCGGTCTTACTGGATCAGTGATGCCAGTGCAGAGCAGTGGCCAAATTATTTGCAGGGAAATGGGTAAATATTAATTTGCTATTTACATATGCTTGACTTGGGGGCAAGAGATAACACATTTGTCCAGGGCTTACAGGAACACAACGGGGCCACGTAGAGAAATAAAAGTTACATATCTTGAAAAGGCTACTGAAGCCCTATTTTAGGACACTGTTAGTATACTGCACAAAAATGGCCTGACAGATTCCCTTTAACAGGAAAATATTCAACTTTGCTAAAGTTGCAAAATACTCCACAAGGAACTATGCTGTAATATATGAGGAAGAATGATTCAACCACATTCCTGTCCTGAGTTCACATTCACCCTTAAATGAACTAACCAAGTCTAAGTCAGGCTTTTAAAGGGACAGCAATTATCCAGAATTGTCCAGCAGCCTAATCACTAGCACAGTCTGAGGCATGACCTCAATCATGAAACCAACTCTTGTTCATTCACACCTGCTAAAGTAACTAAAAGAAAAACTGATCTTAACAATGTTTAACTACTGAGTCATTCATTGAAAAGAGCTCAAAGTATGCATTTAGGTAAGTGTAAAATTGTCATCACAAGACTTGAAGATTACAAGGGTAATTAATCTATCTTCCCTGAGCAGGGTTTTCTTCAATCCTTATTTGTCTTTGCGGAGGTTGTTTTAGGACAAGGCGTTTTAGTACGACTAAATATATCACAGCAGCTGGCAGCAATGAAAGGCAGCTAAATGTGCTTGGTTCTTCTCTGCTCTGTAAGAAATAAAATGGAATATTTTTGTAGATTTTAATGTAATGATATAACTATTATCCATCCATGGATGACAATAATAATATACCCATGGAAAAAAAAGCCTTGTTTTATGATTATCTAAAATGAAAACAAAGGAAGTGAAAAAAAAATAGAAAGGATACAAGACATTTTAATGTGTAATCTAGGAACGTGAAACTGAAAAGACAGCAGAATATACAGTATACTTATTTGATCTATACTTAAGAACAATGGATTACATGTTTTGTTTTTTTCTGTTTGAAATTTAAATTCACCAGCTTCAATTAATTTTCCCCCAATATTTGATTTGTGGCAATTAAATTGTGAATCACAATACTGAAAAGACTTTAATTGCACAGAAAACATGTGTATAAGGCTGGCGTCACACTAGAGAGTTTTACGGACGTATGAGAGGCGCAAAAACTACACATTGCACATGGACCAGTGTTTCTCTATGGGGCAGCTCCTATCTGCCATATATTTCTCAGCTGTATTTTACTGGCGTAGAAAATCGCAGCATGCTGCGTTTGTCAGCGTATTGCGCAAAAAATCCGCCAATGAAAGTCTATGGGGGCGAGAAAAATACGGATTACACACGGACCATCAGTGTGACTTGCGAGAAATACGTACCGGTGTTTTATAGAAAAGCGGGCAATTCAGCACGGTGTACAGTAAAATCACACTGATAGGTTAGAATAGAATAGATAGAATAAATGTCTACACATAGTATAGGTATATATATATATATATATATATATATATATATATATATATATATATATATATATATATATATATACAGTACAGACCAAAAGTTTGGACACACCGTCTCATTTAAAGATTTTTCTGTATTTTCATGACTATGGAAATTGTACATTCACACTGAAGGCATCAAAACTATGAATTAACACATGTGGAATTATATACTTAACAAAAAAGTGTGAAACAACTGAAAATATGTCTTATATTCTAGGTTCTTCAAAGTAGCCACCTTTTGCTTTGATGACTGCTTTGCACACTCTTGGCATTCTCTTGATGAGCTTCAAGAGGTAGTCACCGGGAATGGTTTTCAATTCTCAGGTGTGCCCTGTCAGGTTTAATAAGTGGGATTTCTTGCCTTATAAATGGGGTTGGACCATCAGTTGTGTTGTGCAGAAGTCTGGTGGATACACAGCTGATATTCCTACTGAATAGACTGTTAGAATTTGCATTATGGCAAGAAAAAAGCAGCTAAGTAAAGAAAAACGAGTGACCATCATTACTTTAAGAAATGAAAGTCAGTCAGTCCGAAAAATTGGGTAAGCTTTGAAAGTGTCCCAAAGTGCAGTAGCAAAAACAATCAAGCGCTATAAAGAAACTGGCTCACATGAGGACCGCCCCAGGAAAGGAAGACCAAGAGTCACCTCTGCTTCTGAGGATAAGTTTATCTGAGTCACCAGCCTCAGAAATTGCAGGTTAACAGCAGCTCAGATTAGAGACCAGGTCAATGTTCCATTCATTCCCCAGTTTTTACAGACAGGGGCTGTTGGGGGTCGAGTTCCTGCCTCTGCACAGGGGGAATCTTGGGCCATCTCCGCTGCGGTCTCCCATTCTTCTCCTGGCGCAGTGGAGCCTGCTCAGCGGGGACGTCGGTCCTAGCATCTCGCTCAGTGTGACTCTGTGCAAAGGGTTACTGCTGCTTTTCCAGCTTCTGCCATTGAAGCAAGTGCTGGGCAGCGGCGAGCAGACACTTTTGGGACTAAGTCCTGCTTATTCCCTTCTGAGCATGCCCAGGGTAAGATCTCTCATTGGAGGTCGAGGGTCACATGCTTGGATACTGCAGCAAAGCCAATTGGTTCTCCAGGAAGGTCCTGAAGGTGCTCAGGCTCTGTGGCAGCCTCTCATTGGTCCTTCTAGGAATGTCTTGTACATGCTGCAGCTGTAAAAGGTTCGCATGGCCGCACGGCCATGCGCTAGTATCAAATCTAAGTTATGTACTTTGCACCAGTGTGGTTACGGTGTATGTGTTCAGGGACCCGGCTGAAATAAGCCCCTAGAATACCAGCACCTCCGATGAGGAGATTGTATGATTGTGTAACCACAAACTGCTATCTGCTCAGCAGTCACTGTGTACTCCTGTGAGGTTAACAGGACACAGTGCTTTCTTTAGGTGACTCTGTGAAGTAACAGAGTTCGCTTCCACCACCATATAGGGCCGCCATTTGCCAGCAGCAGGTTCTCTCCTGCACGGTGGACCCGGGATGCGAACACACCAAATAACATCTCTCTATTTACTCGGTGCGTTCCGCCAGCCCTAACAGGGGCAACAGCTGCATTAGCAGGCTCCTGCTTGTAAAATTACACTGGTCAACAGCATTTTTGGTGCCAAAGATATTTCATCGAATTTAGGGTATTTTTGGGGTGCTGATTCTGAATATGTCATCAGTTTTGCCAGATTGGCTCAAGTTTTTGAGATTTTTGGTATCTTATTTATAGCACTTGTTGGTAAATGCGACGCATCACCTCATTAATTTCTTTGGATTAGTACTTGAACTGAGCAGTTCTCAATATAGTTTTGTGTTAATTAGTGTTCTAAAAGTTTGTTCATAGCTTGATTTTTGCACTAACTTTATGTTGTTGTCTGTTTTCCAGTGAAAAGCATGAACTCATCAAGAAGAAGTTGTCTTAACGATCCAGACTCATTCTGTTACATTTGTGGTGAATACACACTGCCAAAACATAGAAGAAACATAACAGACCGTAAAAAAAGTGTATTTTGCCTATTTTGGGGTTATGCTTGGGGACCAAGACAAGTTTTGGGCACCACACATAGTGTGCAAAGCATGTATCGCATTATTACGAAAATGGAGCAAAGGACAAAGAAAAAGCTTCAAATTTGGTGTTCCAATGGTGTGGAGAGAGCCAAAAAATCATCATGATAACTGTTATTTATGGTAAACACAGGTACAGGCACATCTTCACAATGAGGGACAGGCCTTCTTGCAGATTCCATGTTACTCCCATTTTCGTTTCTTATGCTTATTGAATCCTTGCACTTGCACTGCACAGAAATAACAGTCATCATGATGATTTTTTGGCTCTCTCCACACCATTGGAACACCAAATTTGAAGCTTTTTCTTTGTCCTTTGCTCCATTTTCGTAATAATTCGATACATGCTTTGCACACTATGTGTGGTGCCCAAAACTTGTCTTGGTCCCCAAGCATAACCCCAAAATAGGCAAAATACACTTTTTTTTACGAAGTCTGTTATGTTTCTTCTATGTTTTGGCAGTGTGTATTCACCACAAATGTAACAGAATGAGTCTGGATCGTTAAGACAACTTCTTCTTGATGAGTTCATGCTTTTCACTGGAAAACAGACAACAACATAAAGTTAGTGCAAAAATCAAGCTATGAACAAACTTTTAGAACACTAATTAACACAAAACTATATTGAGAACTGCTCAGTTCAAGTACTAATCCAAAGAAATTAATGGGATGATGCGTCGCATTTACCAACAAGTGCTATAAATAAGATACCAAAAATGTCAAAAACTTGAGCCAATCTGGCAAAACTGATAGCATATTCAGAATCAGCACCCCAAAAATACCCCAAATTCATTAAAATATTTTGGACACCAGAAAAAAAATTTTTTTTTGTTGACCTGTGTTATTTAACCCCTTCAGATGGATTTACATCGTGGGACTTGACTGTAACGCTGGAGAGATATGGGATATTGTTGTTTTTTTTTATTTTAACTTTGTTTCAGGTGACAAGGGTCTTCAATTGGATTGAGCGTATAATAAAGATATTACAACACCATGTGTATTTATTTCATTAAAATACTTTTTTCCAAATGTGTGTGTTTTTTTTAACTCTTTATTAATATTGGATTAATAATGGATAGGTGTCTTATTGACACCTCTCCATTTATTAACCAGGTTTAATGTCACCTTACAATGGCAAGGTGACATTAACCCTTTATTACCTCATATCCCACAGCTACAGGGGAGTGGGAAGAAAGAGGCTAAGTGCCAGAATAGGCGCATCTTACAGATGTGCCTTTTCTGGGGTGGCTGGGGCAGATGTTTTTAGCCAGGGGGGTCCTATAACCATGGAACCTCCCTAGGCTATTAATATCTGCCTTCAGTCACCAGCTTTCCCACTCTGGCGGAGAAAATTGCACGTGAGCCCACACCATTTTTTTCCGTGATTTAACCCTTTATTTTAACAGCTAGAGTCACAAAATTTTGCACACAGACACTTCTAACATTATTAGTGAGGAATATGTAAAAAAAAAAGGGATATGAAATGGTTTACTGGATGTAAACCATGTCTCATATCCTGTCGGGTTTGGGAAGGAGATAGCAAAAGCCTGCAATTGAACTACCAGCTTTTCTGCTATCTAGCGCTGTATTAAATATAAATATATATACAGTATGTGTCTCACTGACATATATATATATATATATATATATATACTAGATTGTGGCCCAATTCTAACGCATCGGGTATTCTAGAATATGCATGTCCCCGTAGTATATGGACAATGATGATTCCAGAATTCGCGGCAGACTGTGCCCGTCGCTGATTGGTCAAGGCAACCTTTATGACATCATCGTCGCCATGGCAACCATTATGACATCTACGTCGATACTGTGCCCGTCGCTGATTGGTCGAGGACCAGGCGGCCTCGACCAATCAGAGACGCGGGATTTCCAGGACAGACAGACAGACAGAAAAACCCTTAGACAATTATATATATAGATAGACTGCATATATGTTTTCACGAATATTTGAGCCCATGGATCCATTCTATGTCCATTTTGCAAGCCGGCGAGAAAATCTCGCCGTACGGATGCCATACGGATGACACACGGATAATTTTTGGAGAAAAAATCGCATCCTCACATTTAATACGGATCAATGTTCAGAAGCTTTTCTGCGTATTACGGCCGTAAAAAACTGACCGTATTTCCCTACGCTAAGTGTGACGCCGGCCTAACTCTGAGGTATCCTAGGACTATATTGAACTTCTTTTGAGCTCTTTAGTGCAATCAGAGCCATAGGGTCTGTGCACATGTTGCGGAATTGGCTGCGGAACCGCAGCAGATTTGGCCCTGCGGATTTGCAGCAGTTTTCCATGCGGTTTATAGTACCATGTAAACCTATGGAAAACCAAATCCGCAGTGCACATGCTATGGAAAATTCCGTGCAGAAACGCTGCGGTTTATTTTCCGTAGCATGTAAATTATTTATGCGGATTTCGCAGCGTTTTACACCTGTTCCATAACTGGAATTCGCAGGTGTGAAAACGCAGGCGAAATTCGCACAAAAAACACAGTAAATCCGCAGGTAAATTCGCAGAAAAATCCGCACACGAATCTGCAACGTGTGTACATACCCTTAATGTCCAAGTGACCTCAACCTATCTCCTTAGGGAAAAATGGGTGGTGAATTGTGGTAACCAATAGTAGTATTAGGGTATGTGCACACGTTGCAGATTTGCCTGCAGTATTTTCTGCACAGAATCTGCACCTCTTGGCAAAAAACGCAGGTAAAAATACGTGCGTTTTTGATGCTTTTTTTTCATGTGGATTTGTATGTGTTTTTGTAACCTAAATAAAGATCTATCATCTAAAAAAAAAAAAAATTGTGATGTAATTTCTTTGTCCAACCTCTTATTTTACATACTCCATTGAAGAATAATGTTTACACACAGACAGACAGATAGACAGAAAGATAGACTGAGATAGATAGATAGATAGATAGATAGATAGATAGATAGATAGATATGGGATAGATAGCTATGGGATAGATAGATAGATAATAGATAGAGCAAAAAATTGGAACAGAACACATATAAAGGTACAATGGGTACAGTGCCTCTCATCAAGGAGTCCCCTCCATTTATGCCTGGCAGAAGGACAGTAACAATAGCTCTTGCGAAAAAAGAGGTCACATGTCTGATAGTAGTAATTGTGCTAGATTAAAATACATGTATTCTAACAATTTTGTTTATTCCAGCAATGGAACCAGCCACACAGGGACTCTATGTCGGAAAATGAGAGGGGGTAAACGTCACCATCAGCAGCAAAAAAGGGAAACCAGAGAAAGGCAAATTTCAACCTCAAAGACTAGTGACAACAAGGAGGAGGGAACAGACCTAGTAGTGAATATCTCACAGAAGGTACTCTCAGATACACATGTTAAATTACTCAGGAAGGGTTGAAATTTTAGCCCCTGCAGCCATACTGATTTGTTCCAGATGCAAATTGATCTCCAAGTGTTTTTTAGATCAATTAAATTAAAAGAGTGGTTCAATAATAAAACATCAAATATCAGGGAAAGAGATAGTGAGATCAATTTAAAATCAGTTGCCCTTAAAAATAAAAGTAATTTTGTACCACCCCCCCCCCCCATTTCAAATGTCATAGAGGCATTTATGTTATGATCCGGTGACCTTGGAGCCGCATGAAACTTTCTCTGGAGTAGGTGGAAACTATACTGACCGCAGATCCTGAACTAACACCGCAACTAGAAGTAGCCGTGGGGTGTGCCTAACAAACCCTAAACACCTCGACACAGCCGGAGGACTAAATTCCCCTATAGATGGAAATAGGAATACTACCTTGCCTCAGAGCAGAACCCCAAAGGATAGGCAGCCCCCACGAATATTGACTGTGAGTAGGAGAAGAAAAGACACATGCAGGCAGAAAACAAGATTTAGCAAAAGAGGCCACTCTAGCTAAATAGGAAAGGATAGGACAGAATACTAAGCGGTCATTTTTAAAACCCTTCCAAAAATATCCACAGCAGATAATACAAAAAGTTCCACAATCTAACTAAAGACATGGAATGTATATCTGCCACTCCAGAGAATCCAACAAGACTGAGAAAATGCTGACACAATCTAAGCTGGACAAGAAAACACAAAAGAATAGCACTGAATCATGAAGCACACAGCATGTGTGCCACAGAAAAAAAAACAGACACTTATCTTTGCTGATTTGGCAGAAAGGCAGGAGGAACCAGGCAGAGGTCCAACACCTCCCAACAACAATTGACAACTGGCAAGGACTAATGGATCCTGCACACCTAAATACCCCAGTCAGAACTGCAATCAGCAGAAACACCTGACCAGGACTGCAACTCAGGGACAACTGCATTACCACCTACCACCACCGGAGGGAACCCAAAAGCAGAATTCACAACACATTTATGACAGAAGAAGTACAGGATATAGAAAAACTGAAGGAAAATGATGACAAAAAATATAAACATCCTAACATCACTAGTGATGAAATGAAAGCTTTGTCTGAACTTGTCCATGATGACAGCATCGTAATTAAACCCACTGCTAAAGTGGCGCTGTTGTCATCATGGACAAGGAAATGTATCTGAAAGAAATTAAGGAACAACTTAGTGACCCGGCTGTATATAAAAAGTTAGATGGTGATCCAAATTAAAGTAGTATCCAAAATAAAAAATTTGTTGCAGGAGGCCCTTAAAGGAGGCATTATAGATCAGGATTTATATGACTATTTACTGGTGGAAAATCCAAGGACACCTGTCCTTTACACTATACTAAAATACATAAATCCCTAAAAAATCTACCTGGTAGGCCTATAGCGTCAGGTATGGACTCAGGACACCACAAATTTTTTAAATAAATTACAAGATATTCATCTTGAGGGAGAGATAATTCTTGCCTCCTTCGATGTAACATCGTTATATACATCAATTGATCACAGTAGAGGTATTAGAGCACTGGAAAGGAAATTATTAAAACATGATATGACTAAGAAAGCAAAACAGTTTGTCATCAATTTATTAAATATCATACTGACTATGAATTATTTTTTATTTGGGGATGAATTTTATTTAAAATTGCGAGGAACAGCCATGTGGGCTAATATGGCACCCGCTTATGCCAACATTGTTATGGTCACATTGGAGGAGGACTTAGTCTATGTGTTCCACCAATTCCGCCAGTTGCTGGGGTGGTGGTGATACATAGATGATGTCTTCTTCCTGTGGACAGGTACACAAGATAATGTAATAATTATAGGGCAGTAAAGGACAAAAGGTAATAAAAATGTTCAGAGTCTTGACATTACTCCCTCCTGCGAATCCTGGAATCAATAATTTCCTCCACCACAAATTGTTCTTGCCCATCAATCACCACAGGCTGTGGAGGTGGCACAACACATCCCTGGAAGGTATTAGGGGATACAGGCTTTAGTAAAGATACATGAAAAACTGGGTGTACCTTCATAGTCCTAGGCAGCTTCAGCCGGCAGGCCACCGAGCTCACAATACCGTTGATCTTGAAAGGGCCAATGAATTTCTGTCCAAGTTTTTGTGAAGGAACATTTAACTTCAGATTCTTATTTGCTAACCACACGGAATCTCCTACCTTGAACATGGGTGCAGGTTTACAGAATCTATCAACCGATCTCTTATAACGTTCTTGGACTGTGGTCAGGGATTCCTTCAGAACCTCCAGATTTTGCCTCATCGTAGCCAGCCTTTCCTCCACTGCCAGAACCGGAGAATTAATTGGAGACCTAGGTAAAATACACGGATGATAAGCCAGATTGGTAAAGAAAGGTGTAAATTTAGTGGAGGCGCTCTGAGAATTGTTATATGAAAATTCGGTTAACGGCAGCAACTCCAACCAATCATCCTGGAGATGGCTGACATAGCATCTTAGATATTGTTCCAGCGTCTGGTTGGTACGCTCAGTCTGACCATTTGTCTGGGGATGGTAAGCGGAAGAGAGACATACATTAATATTGATTGCAGAGCAAAATCCCTTCCAGAATCTTAAAGTGAACTGTACTCCACTGTCAGAGATGATCTCATCCGGGACCCCATGCAACCGAAAGACATTCTGTAAAACCAAGTTCACTGTATCTTTAGCTGAGGGGAGGCCGGTGCACAGAACAAAATGAGCAGCTTTAGTCAGGCGATCAACTACCACCATGATTGTATTCATGCCCCCCGATGTAGGCAGCTCCACAATAAAGTCCATTGATATAGACCCCCAATGGCGGGACGGAACAGGTAATGGTTGTAGAAGACCCGTAGGTGCCACATGAGGAGTCTTGTAATGAGCACATACCTCGCAAGAGAGAACATAGTCCTTGGTATCCTTCAGGCAAGTTGGCCACCAGAAGAGTCGGCTCAGGAACTCTTCTGTCTTCTGTACCCCCCTGTGACCAGCCAACTTGGAGTCATGTACCAACTTGAGGATCTGCAGACGGACGACCTCAGGGACATAGATACGTCGATCTCTGAACCACATGCCACCCTTAAAGACAAGATTAATATCCACAGGTGGGTTGGCCAGAAATACATCACCATCATAAGCCTCCCTGCACACCTTCCACAAGTCCTGATCGTGGATAACTCCGATGAAATTGGCATCAGATAGAATGGTCTTGGACGGGGCTCCAGGTACGGAATCCGCAGCATGGATTCGGGATAAAGCATCAGCCTTCCCGTTACGAGAACCTGGATGGTATGAGATAACAAAGTTAAATTGATTTAAAAATAAGTTCCAACGAGCCTGACGAGAAGAAAGACATCTAGCGGATCTAAGGAACTCTAAATTGCGATGGTCAGTTAGCACTATCATCTGTTGTGCAGCTCCTTGCAGATGATGCCTCCATTCTTTGAAAGCCGCAATAATAGCCAGCAATTCCTTGTCTCCCATGTCGTAATTCTTCTCTGCTGAGGTTAGTCTACGGGAAAAGAAAGCACAAGGATGTAGCAGACCCTTCTCTCCTGTTCTTTGGGAGAGAATAGCCCCCAAAGCATTATCAGAAGCGTCCACCTCCACAATGAAAGAAAGTGTTGGATCTGGGTGTATCAACAGCGGTGCTGAGGTGAAACAGATCTTAAGCCGATCAAAAGCTTCTTGAGCCTGTGATGACCACTTAAAGGGCTTTTACTTCTTTGTCAAGGAAGTAATGGGACGGACAATATCAGAAAAATTTCGAATGAAGCGTCTGTAGAAATTTGCAAAACCAATAAAACGTTGGACCTCCTTAACGTTCTTGGGTACCGGCCAGTCAAGGATAGCCTGAATCTTACCAGATTCCAAGTTCAGCCCCTGGGGAGAGATGATATAACCTAAGAACTGTATCTCAGAACGATGGAACTCGCATTTCTCCGGCTTAATATACAGATGGTTCTCTTTCAGACGTCTTAAAAGAGTTTTGACATGTTCTTCATGTTCCTGTAGAGAGTCAGAAAAGATTAGTATATCGTCCAAATAGATCACCACAAACTGGTCCAACAAATCTCTGAAAATGTCATTAGCAAGGTGTTGAAATGTTGCAGGGGCGTTACAAAGCCCGAAGGGCATCACAAGATATTCAAAATGTCCATACCGGCATCTGAATGCTGTCTTCCACTCATCCCCTGGACGAATACGCACCAAATTATAAGCCCCACGAATATCCAGTTTAGAGAACACCTTAGCATGGCGGACTCTTTCCAGTAATTCGGGAATCAGAGGCAAAGGGTAACGGTTTCGTATGGTTACCTTATTAAGTTCCCGATAGTCAACACAGGGTCTCAGGGTCCCATCCTTCTTTTTTACAAAAAAGATAGGTGCCCCTGCTGGTGAGGAAGAAGGATGTATGAAGCCTTTGGCCAGATTTTCATCAATATACTCCTTTAAGGCTTGAAGCTCAGGTGCCACCAAAGGGTATATGTTACCAAAAGGAATAGCTGCCCCAGGAAGCAGCTCAATGGGACAGTCATAATGCCTGTGTGGAGGAAGCTGATCTGCATTCTTCTTGTCACAGATGTCAGAGAACTCTTTATATGCTGAAGGTAAAGTAAATACCTGTACATGTGGTTCCATAGCCGTGGACTCAGGGACAGCTTCTGTTAACGCTGAGTTGCTCCTAGTTGGAAAGATAATCTCCTTGGTCTCCCTGTTGATAATTGGGTTCTGAGAACGCAACCAAGGAATGCCTAAAATCACAGGAAAATGAGGAGAAGAAATTAGCAAGAAACAAAGTTGCTCCTGATGATTAGGCTCCAACAAAATTTCAAGGGGTACGGTCTCCTGATCCACAGGCCCAGAGATTAAAGGTGACCCATCCACTGTTTCCATGGTAATTGGAGAGGCTCTTTGCTGAATTTCAATACCATGTTCCTTGGCAAATGCGATATCCACTGGAAATCCACTGTCCTGAACACAGGATATTAATAGGGAGAGAACAGTGAGAGTTCTTCTCCTTCAGCTCCTTGGGGGGTGAAGTCATAGAAAGTGAATGGAATACAGCGTTTAAAAGCAGGCTACATTCAGAGATGTCAGATTCATCATCACAGTTGTCATATTCTCCTACCGCTGCTAGCACCTTGTTAGGCCGCTTGGGACACTTGGGACAGTTGATTAAAAAGTGGTCAGACTGACCGCAGTAGAAACATAGACTTTCACGAAGGCGATGCTCCCGGAGCTCATTAATCTCGCGTCTCTGAACGGAATCAATTTGCATGGGCACCTCCTCCACCTCCCGAGAGGTTTTACCTGCAGGTTCTTTGGAAGGAAGGGAAAAGTTAGAAATACGGTTATATGCCGCAAACTTCTGCCTACGCTCAGTAAGGCGAATGTCTATGCGCACACAATGCTGTATAAATGTCTCTAGCTCTTGTGGTGACTCAGAGTGAGCTAGTTCATCTTTTACAATACTAGTCAGACCCCTTTTAAAAATAGGCAATTGTGCATAACTGTCCCAATTGGTATCTACCGCTAATCTCCTGAATTCAGTGGCATACTCAATAACAGAATGTTTAGCCTGGCGTAAAGACAATAAAGCAGATTTAGCGGTTGCACGGCGATTAGGATCATCAAACATTAATGCCATAGCAGCCAAGAAATCATCCAAGTTATTTAACCGTGGGTCACGAGACTCAATCATCGGATTCGCCCAGGCGAGCGCTCGTGAGGTCAGCAGCATTATTACACACCATACTTTGGATCTATCAGTAGGAAAACGGTCAGCATGCACATCAAAATATAGCATAAATTGATTCACAAAGCAACGAAATTTGTCGCTATCACCATTAAATCTGAATGGGGGCAACTTAGGTGGGCTAGCTGGTGGCGGTTGCCCAGAGGGTAAAGTCACTTGTGCAGCTATTTGCGTGCTTATGTCCTGAAAAGCCCGTCCATACTGGGACTCTATGCCAGCAAGTTTGTTTTCCTGGGCTGCCATGCGGGTGCTTAAGTCCTGCAAAGTTTGTCCAAACACTTGTTGATTGTGTTCAAAGCTTCCAAACTTCTTTTGCAGACCTTCCACATCTTTCTGCAGTGATCTAATTATGGAAAACACCTGCTCTAATCTGCTCTCTGCAGTCATTGTTCCAGCAGTCGCCTCTTTTCAGGTCTAGAGTATCCTGTAATAATTATAGGGGATAACTCAGGAGACTCTTTGCGTGGAACAAGACAACTACAGGACACAGTTTTATAAGTGGTAAAGTCTATATTATCACACTGTGATTCAAACAGGTGCAGAGAGAAACTCAAGTCCACAACACTTGGTGTAAATATTAAACACAGCTTAGCAGTCTATAGGAAACTTCAGAGGAAAATGCAATCAAGCAGAAAGTCTATGAAGCACAGTTATTCTTGAGGATACTTGACACGAATAAGTCCTTGTCTTAGTCCAAACACAGATAGATATGCTTATAATGCTTATAAGGCAGTCCAAATAATATCTTAGCACAACCAGGGAGGCCTGGTTAATAGTCTCAGGTTTTTTGCAGTGCAGCAACAGCTTACATGTCCAGCAAATGCAGATGGAAGTAAACACGAGCAGCAGATGAAGGAGGATTACTGGAAACTGGTGTATGCAGCAGGAACTCAGAGCAGAGTAGCAGGATAACCACACAGGTTCACAGGAGCAGGTATATAGCCAGGGAGTCACCAGAGTCAGGAGCAGGATGCAAGGCAGAATACTCTAGCACAGACTGAAGGCTGGGGTGGAGTTTTATAGCAGGAAGACACAGTGCACATGAGACCAAAGACGCCATCTTGGAAAAGGGCAGTAATACACAAAAGGTAATAAAGATGTTCAGAGTCCTGACAGATAAACTAAACAGCTTCCATGATTTTTTGAATAATATACTGTAGATCTGACTATTAAATTTACCTTAGTTGCATCAAAAGAGGAAATACAATTTTTGGACGTGAATGTCAAACAACAAGCTGGCACATTGAGTACAACCTTATTCGTCAAACCAACGGATAGGAATTACATTCTTTTGTTTAATACTTATCATCCAATAGAATACAGTTAGAGCAATACCATATAGTCAACTTATAAGGTTCAGAAGAATTGTAGATGAAAGGGAAAATCTTGATGTTGTTTTAAATGGATTGGTTGAAAAATTTCAGATGAGAGGTTATCCTAAAAAACTCTTGGAGGTACAAAAAATAAAGCATTGAAACCAACAAGAAAATCATTGCTGAAAAACCCAAGGGTTAAAAAGCAGATAGATAGGGTGCCGATGGTGACAACGTATTCAGAAAAAAGTGAGGACGAAGCCAATATAATATAAAAAATTGCGTATGCTATATACTTGTCTTCCTAATATACAGGAATTTAGGAAGCCTCCCCTTTTTTCCTATAGGCAAAACAAGAAAAAGAGCACACAAACATACTTAACAGGCACAATAAGAAAGGGATGTTACCCATGTTAATCATGCATTAATTGTCCCCTAATGTTGAAAGGTTCCACTTTTGTCCATCCCATAACAAATGTAAGCTATAACATTGAACATTTTCTTACATGTAACCCAGATTTTGTTATATATTTGTTACAATGTCCTTGCTCCTTATGGTATGTCGGTGAGACTACTTGGGACTTTAAGACCAGAATTAACTACACCGATATACTATAAGGAAAAAAAAGACTGGACCTCCCTGTATCACTTTGTTGAGATGGGACACTCTGAAAGATAACTAAAATTCTGGATTATAAACATGGGGCTCATACAAAGGCGAGGAGGTGACAGAGTTCGCCTTTTAAAAAGAAGGGAGCTGGAGTGGATTCACAGACTCAATACCCTTAAGCCAATGGGGCTGAATGTAGATGTTAAAATAAATTCTATAATGTAGGATAGATTGGATTTTCTCTGTGCCTTCCTTCTCGCTCCCCACCTGTCAGCTGTATAATAGGGAATATAAGATCCTCAAGACATTTTTTAATTCTTTAGTTCTTTTTTATTTCCTTACATTTTTCTGTAGAAAGAGATCTGTTATTTCATTATCATTAGCCAATATATGCAATGTGTGTGAGTTTTGCTTCTTATATTTTATGAACAAAAGGGAGAACATGGGTCCATATACTTACAGGATGGCAAATACACCCATTATTACCTGGGTTGTCTATGGTCAGGGGTTCCGACCTGTGAGGGTTGGTACCCTTGTCTGGGACACCACTGGTCCCTGAGGGATCTCCCTCACAAGGGATCTGCTCGGGGGACTGAGGTAAGAGTGATCCACCCTCTTATGGATGTTCCCCAATTGAATTACCAAAATGCCCTGGTTTTCATATGAGGCACTTAACAACTATACCAAAGCAATTCCGCAAGGTCCATAATCTGTCTTAGTCCAAAAAAGAAATGTGTTCAGTTTATTAGAAACGAAGAGCAAATGCATACCACATCCAAGATGGTGGCCGTGATACTGCATGTGCACTGAGCACGTGCGAGGGCAGTTTGATCTCAGAGCCCTCTGATTGGCTAATAGATGATGACACATACAGACATGCGCAGTAAGCATGTCAGGACTCTGAGAATGTCAAGGAAAGAAATTTTTTTCTTTTTCTCTTATCCTACAGCAGTTTGTAGCTGGGTGAGCCCCTTATCTAAATATAATACATGATATAATTATAACAATTAAATATGAATAGCAATGTTATATGATGAATTTTATATGCAACTACTTTTTAATATTGCACTGTCACTTTAAAAATCATTATTAAAGGATATCACTAAAATGAAATGTTTATATGATATATTACTTTTTACACTTGATATGTTAATCATGTCTAATTGTATCACCTCTTTAAATATTTGTATGTGCAACCTCAACATTTCTTGAGAAAGCCTCATTGTAGCCGAAACGTCGCCACGCCACCAGGGCTATTAGGGTATGTTTCCACGTTCAGGAAACGCTGCGTTTTTGACGATGCGTTTTTCTGCAGCGTCAAAAACGCAGCGTCCAGATGTTACAGCATAGTGGATGGGATTTTATGAAATCCAGACTCCACTATGCGTTAAAAAACGCATGCGTTTTTGCCGCGAAAACGCATGCGTGGTGCGTTTTTTCGAAACGCAGCATGTTGCTACTATGAGCAAAACACGCAGGTACACCGCAGGTGACCTGCCAGTGACCTCAGGTGCAGTTTTGGTCAGGATTTTACCTGCATAAAATCCTGACCAAAGCCTGAAGCAAAACTGAACGTGGAAACATACCCTTAAAGTCCCTTTTATATTTTTTAAAATACTGGCGTACTACCTCTTTTTTCTGAATTTAGATAGACAGATAGATAGATAGATAGATAATAGATAGATATGAGAGATAGATAGATAGATAGATAGATAGATAGATAGATAGACAGATATAGATAGATAGATAAAATGGTACATAAATAGTTAAAGACATACACACACAAAATCTGCACGCAATATCTTTAAATAAAAAAAAATGGTGTGGTCTCCCGTGCAATTTTCTGCACCAGAAAGGGAAAGCCAACGGCAGGGGGCCAATATTTCTAGCCTGGGAAGGGGTTAATACCCCTGGAGCTTCCCAGGCTACGAATATCATCCCGCAGCTGTATATTTAGCCTTTACTGGCTATTAAAATAGGTGGACCCCCCAAAAAAATGATGTGGGTCCCCCTATAATTTATAGCCAGAAAAGGCTATGCAGACAGCTGCAGGCTGATATTCATAGCCTAGAAAGGGGCCATGGATATTGCCCCCCGGCTAAAAATACCAGCACCCAGCCACCCCAGAATTGGTTCATCTGTACAATGCGCCAATTCTGGCACATGGCCTCTCTCTTCCCACTGCCCTGTAGCGGTGGCATATGCGGTAATAAGGGGTTAATATCACCTTTGATTGTAAGGTGACATTAAGCCTGGTTAATAATGGAGATGCGTCAATAAGACGCCTCTCCATTATTAATCCTATAGTTATTAATGGGTTAAAAAAAAGACAGCCAGAAAAAAGCATTTTAATGAAATAAAACACTACACATTTTTTCATAAATTTTATTCCACGCCTAATCCAATTGAAACCATCGATCACCTGCAAAAAAAACAAAAAAAAATAACACAAATACTCCCTGTTCCGACGTAGTCCTTCTTTAATAATGAGTGTCCTACGACGATCTCCCCTATAGAGTGGTCACATCAGCAGACGTGACCGCTCTATAGGGCCTCCAATGACACACTGACCGGAGATAACCCTCCCGCAGTGTATCATCAGAATTCACTTTACGGCACTACAGCCGTGAGAAAATTCTGTAGTGCCGCAAGTAGTAACGCAAGTGACAGGTGAACTCAGGTAACCTGTCGGTGGCAGAGTGACACAGTGTGGAGGATTATCTCCTTCATTGTATCACCAGAACCCCTGGAGAGTGGTCGCATCTGCTGATGTGACAGCTCTCCACGGGAGATTGTTGTGGGACAATCGTTATTAATTGGATTACGTCGGACACAGGGAGTATATTGTTTGTTTATTATTTTAACTTTATTTGCAGATGATCAATGGCTTCGGGGATTAGGTGTATATGGTAAGTATGTACTATATGTGTACTGCATGTGTTTTTTTTTTTAATATTCAACACATTAGCCGGACGATGGGACTACTTTGCTATCATTGGCTAATGGTGTCACTATAGCAGTCATAGCCGGATGGGACTAGTAGCCCCATCGGCCGATGCCTGCCTACTCACACACAGCCCCGAACACACCCGCACACAGACACAGCTTCACGCAGACACTGGCACACACGTATACACGCACATAGCTCTGCCCACACTCTGCTCACACACTTCCCTCCTCCCGATCTGCAGCGTTTTTAGCACCCACATCCGCAGCAAATCCGCAGAACTTTTTTACATCTGCGGTTTTGCTGCGGATGTATCTGACTCAATGGAAGTCAATGGGTGCATAAATGCTGCAGGTCCGCAAAAAGAATTGTCATGCTGCAGAAAAAAAATACTGCATTTCTGCGTATATTTTTCCATAGCATGTGCACAACAAATCTCCATTTCCCATAGATTAACATTGGCTGTGCACTACACTGTGGATTTGATGTGAATCCGTGCTGCCAAAAACGATGCGGATCCGCATCTAAATCTGCAACGTGTGCACATAGCCTTAAGGTGGTGTGTACAGCTTCAATATCAAACACTACTTCAACAAAGTTTGCAAAAAGCATATATTTTTTTACAACATGCACAGTTTGTGAAGTACATAGTTATGTTTAAATTTCTGGTTTATGGAGATTTTTTTAGTCCTGGCTTGCCTGTCTCACAAATCAAGAAACACACTTTCTAACACACACAGGGGCATATATATAATTCATAGGGCTCCATAGCAAAAGTCTTAATTGGGTCTAACCCTTCTTGGTGAAGGAGGCAGGGTCATGACGGAGTAGTCACCAGTGTTGAGCAAATTTGCTCGGATACCAGGTTATGCGAGTATCTTAGGCGTGCTTGGGTAATATATTTGAGTCCTTGCGGCTGCATGTTTTGTGGCGGTAGACAGATGCAACATATGCAGCGATTGTCTGTTTGTTTGGCAATCCGGCCATGTGCTGCGTCTATATACCACCGTAAAACTTGAAGCTGCAGGGACTCGAACATATTATCCAAGCATGCCCAATATACTTGGATAACACCCGAACATGCTTGGATAGCACGTTATCGGAGCACGTTCGCTCATCACTAGTAGTCACAACATGACATACCTCATAACTTTTAAAGACAGGGAGGGACATATCACGGCATGTACACAGTAATGTTGCCCCTATTTAATTACTGTTCTCATCCTCTGTGATACTCCTTCGATGTCCCCAATAGAGTATGATGCCCCCAAAATTGCATCCAGGATACTGCATGGTAACCCATCCAACAGTGAATTCCCTTCACGCATAGTGATTTCCCCACAGTACATACTCACACAGTTTAATACCACCTGTAAGCCATGTACTGGGGGGGATGGACATCAGGATACAGCAGAGTAACAGGCGAGAAAAAAAACAACTCCTTCACAGTTCACTCTATTTAACTATTTTACTTTAAAGATTTAGCAGAGCTGTCGTACATTGTTACACTATTAAGAAACACCTGCAAAAATATGGCCTTCATGGAAGAGTCATCAGAAGAAAACCTCTCCTGCATCCTCACCATAAAATTCAATATCATAAGTATGCAAAAGAACATCTAACTAAACCTGATGCAGTTTCTGAAACAAGTCCTGTGGACGAATGAGGCAAGTAGGACTCTTTGGGCACCATGATCAAAGGTATGTATGGAGAAAAAAAGGGCACAGAACTTCAGGAAAAGGACATCTCACCATTAAACATGGGGGTGTGTCAAGATTCAAACCCAGCAGCTCCTGTGCACCAAACGGCAGCTCTTCCGTATGAGCTATTCAGCTCGCTGAACAGTTCTTGCTGATGGGCTCCTCCCTGAGCTCCTGTTCCTCACCACCCTATTTAAACCTGGCCTTGCTCTCCTTCCTTGCATGATTATTGAGCTACCAGCCACTAGTCAAGTTTCCTCCCACCTGCTGCTTCTTCAAATGACATTACTGCTCCTGATATCAACCTCTGGCTTCCCTGAGTATGATTCCTGCTTATTCCTTCAAACAACATTGCTGTCCCGGTGTACCGACTTCTTGGCTATCCCAGACTATGCTACCTGCCGGTGCTGCCCTTGTGGTTGCAATATCACTACTCCAATCAGGTCAGACCATAACAGAATAAAAATGCAAGGAAGGGTGTGAGAAAATATGTTTCTTTCTGTTACTATTATTATTTATTTTTTTTAGCGCCATTTATTCCATGGCGCTTTACATGTGAGGTTTAACATGTGCACGGAACAAGGCGCCACAATCTTCTCCTCTAGGACTTCTTCAACCTCTTCCAGTTCCATCTAGGCCTTGGGGATCAATTTCAATGGATTTTATCGTGGACCTACCTCTCGCAAAAGAAATGACTAAAGGAACAAACTGCAGAATTAGTGGTCAAAGAGATATTTACGCTTCATGGAATTCCTGACAATGCCATTTCTGATAGAGGTGTTCAGTTTACATCAAAATTTTGGAAAACCTTCTGTACAGCGTTAGGGGTTACTGTCAATTTGTCTACTGCCTTTCAACCACAATCCAATGGCCAGACTGAAAGAACTAACCAAACCCTTGAACAATACCTGTGCTGTTTTATTTCTTACCTACAGGATGACTGGGTGGATTATCTACCAACAGCAGAATTTGCCTATAATAACTCCAAAGACAGTTCTACATCCCAAAGCCCATTTTTTGCTAACTATAGCTTGTATCCAGTATTTACTCTTAATCTTCCATTTAATACTTCGGTTCCTGCTGTTACAAACAGACTTACAGAGTTGCATAAAGCTCAAAAATAACGATCTGAGATGTTACAAAAGATCCAAGAAGATTACAAAGAAACAGCAGATAAACATTGCAAAGCCCCTCCTACCCTTCAAGTCATTGACAAGGTTTGGCTTTCTACCAAAAATCTGAAAACAAACGTACTGTCTTCTAAATTGGGCCAATAATTCATAGGACCTTTTCAAATTTCTGCACAAATTAACCCAGTTGCTTTCTGTTTAAAACTTCCTAGCAGCCTTTAAATTCACCCTGTGGTCAATATGGGCAGCACGGTGGCTTAGTGATTAGCACTGCAGCCTTGCAGCACTGGAGTCCTGGGTTCAAATCCCACCAAGGACAACATCTGCAAAGCGTTTGTATGTTCTCTCCGTGTTTGCGTGGGTTTCCTCCGGGGTCTCCGGTTTCCTCCCACATTCCAAAGACATACTGATAGGGAATTTAGATTGTGAGCCCCATCAGGGACAGCAATGATAATGTCTGTAATGCACTGCTGTTATCGCTATATAAAAATAAAGATTATTATTATTAATATGTCCTTGCTCAAGCCATTCAGTGAGAACCATTTCCTGGAAGAACTCGGTCTTCACCAGGAAAAGTCCATGGTGAAGACAAGTACATTGTGAAGGAAATTCTGGACTCTAGAAAATTCAGAAGAAGACTACAATATTTGGTGCAATGGAGGGGCTACGGACCAGAAGATAATTCATGTTAGCCAGATGGCAAAGTTCATGCACCCAAGCTTACAAGTGTTTTCAGATCTGAGACATCCAGAGGACATCCTGGAAGGAGGGGAGTACTGTCAGGATTCGAACCCAGCAGCACCTGTGCACCAGATGGCAGCTCTTCCCTCGCTATTCAGCTCGCTGGACAGTTGCGTGCTAATGCAAATACTTGTACCTATGTCTTTGCTGATAGTCTCCACCCAGAGGTCCTGTTGGTCATTGGCCTAAGTTTCTGATTGGCTCATTCTGATTGTACACCCTATTTAAACCTGTTCTTGCTCTCCTTGGCTGCGTAATTATTTAGCTACCAGACTCTAGTCAAGCTTCCTCCTACCTGCTGCTTCTTCAAATGACATTGCTGCTCCTGATATTGACCTCTGGCTTTCCTGACTACGATTCCTGCTAATTCCTTCAAATGACATTGCTGCTCCTGGTAAAGACCTCTGGCTTCCCTGACTATGATTCCTGCTTATTCCAAACTACATTGCTGTTCCTATGTACCGACTCCTTGGCTATCCCAGACTATGCTACCTGCCGGTGCTGCCCTTGGTGGTTGCAATATCACTACTCCAACCAGGTCAGTCCATAACAGGGAAGATCAATCATGCTTTTGGGGTTGTGTTGCAGCCAATAGCATGGGAAACATTTCATGGGTAGAGGGAAGAAAGGACTCAATGAAATTTCATCAACTTCTTGATGCAAACATAACACCATCTGTAAAAAAAAATGAAGTTGGAAAGATGATGGCTTCTACAAATTGATAATGATCCTAAACACAAGTCAAAATCCACAATAGACTACCTCAGAAGGTGCAAGCTGAAGGTTTTACAATGGACTTCACAGTCTCCTGATCTGAACATCATTGAAAATCTGCGGTTAGACCTCAAAATAGCAGTGCATGCAAAACGACCCAGGAATCTCACAGAACTGTAAGATTTTTCCAGGTATAATTGATGAAAATCCCCCCCAAAAATTGAAAGACTCTTGGCTTGCTACAAAAAGTGTTTTTCAAGCTGTGATATTTGCAAAAGGGAGTGCTATTAGGTACTAACCATTCAGGATGCCCAAACTTTTGCATAGGCCCATTTTCCTTTTTGTAATTTTTGAAATGTAAAAGATGAAAATATATATATTTTTTGCCTAAAATGCAAAGTAAATATGTCATCATTAACTTTAGGCCTTTTGGAGATCATTTCATTTTCAACTTGCTAAACTGTTCACAATAACAGTAATTTTGACCAGGGGTGCCCAAACTTTTACATGCCACTGTGTATATATATATATACACTGCTAAAAAAAAATAAAGGGAACACTTAAACAACAAAATATAACTCCAAGTAAATCAAACTTCTGTGAAATCAAACAGTCCACTTAGGAAGCAACACTGTTTGACAATCAATTTCACATGCTGTTGTGCAAATGGAATAGATAACAGATGGAAATTATTGGCAATTATCAAGACACACTCAATAAAGGAGTGGTTCTGCAGGTGAGAACCACAGACCGCATCTCAGTACCAATGCTTTCTGGCTGATGTTTTGGTCACTTTTGAATGTTGGTTGTGCTTTCACACTCGTGGTAGCATGAGACGGACTCTACAACCCACACAAGTGGCTCAGGTAGTGCAGCTCATTCAGGATGGCACATCAATGTGAGCTGTGGCAAGAAGATTTGCTGTATCTGTCAGCGAAGTGTCCAGAGGCTGGAGGCACTACCAGGAGACAGGCCAATATACCAGGAGATGTGGAGGGGGCCGTAGGAGGGCAACAATCCAGCAGCAGGACTGCTACCTCAGCCTTTGTGCAAGGAGAAACAGGAGGAGCACTGCCAGAGCCCTGCAAAATGACCTCCAGCAGGCCACAAATGTGCATTTGTCTGCACAGTTAGAAACCGACTCCAGGAGGATGGTCTGAGTGCCAACGTCCACAGATGGGTGTTATGATCTGGTGGCCTAGGAGCTGCATGGGACGTACTCTGGAGAAGGTGGTACCTGTACTGACCGCAGACCCTGAACTTAACACCGCAACTAGAAGTAGCCGTGGAATGTACTGTGATGCAGTGACCCCTGTAACAGGTAGGGGGCGCTGCATGGTCTCCCCGGTATGTGCACGGAGTTGTATTGAGGCCGTGAGAATAGACCTGCAGTGATGTCAGGATCACGTGACCAGCCATGTGATCCATTACTGTGGGTGTGGTTACAGGTACATAACGTGACCAGGGTGTGGGTCACATGTTCCTGTGTGGTTCCAGTGAGTGGACCTGAGTGGTGAAGGTCCTGAGGGCCCTGTGTATGGTCCTGTGTATGGTTCCTGTGGGCCTGTGTGTTGCCCGTGTGTGCTCCTGTGTTTAAAGACCTGGGAGGAGGCTTCCTGGAGAGCACCTGCTGGCGTGGGAGGTCCTGGGAGGAGGACCGGATCCCTGAGCAGGACACAGTGGAACCTGGGGAAGCTACCGGCCTTCGGTGGCTCTGGACTGACTGATGTGTGCCGGCCAGGCAAGTTGGTGAACCCCGTAAGGCAGTTTCCCCAGGAGGAGTGGACTGACAAGGAGTCAGCAGGTGGAGCAGGAGCTCCCGTCAGGTACTATACAGACTGTTAGTGCTTGTGAAGTTCTATGAACTGTGTGGTCGCCCACGGCAACTGAACGGAGTGAGGTTCAGCGTGTGTAGAGACCACGACCCAGAGTCACATGTGCTGTTTGTGACTTGGGACATTGGTGAACTGTTCGGCGTACGGACACCCATGATAACTGGACGAAGTGAGAGATCCAGCAGGTTTGGTGTCCGTGAGTCAAAGCCGTAAATGAAGTGTTTAAAGCTGCAAGTTAATAGCACCAGTTGGTGCCTGTTGTGTTTCATGAAATGTACATAAGGAACTGTGCATAGCCCGGTTTATGACACCGTAATAAACCGTATGGACTGTTTTGTTTTTTAAAACCCGTGCCCGTGTGCTGAATATCGCGGCCAAGCGAGTGTCCCCCAACACACTCAGTAAGAATAGTCTTACAGTACCTAACACTCCCTGGACATCTCGACACAGCCAGAGGACTAATTATCCCCAGAGATGGAAAAGGGAAAACTATCTTGCCTCAGAGAAAATTCCCAAAGGATAGACAGCCCCCCACAAATATTGACTGTGAGAGGAGAGGGAAATAACATACGCAGACTGAAATCAGAATTTAGCAAAGGAGGCCACTTCTAGCTAAATAGAAAGGATAGGACAGAGTACTATGCGGTCAGTATTAAAACACTAGAAAATATCCACCACAGAAAATACAAAATCTCCACATCTAACTAAAGTCATGGAGGGTATATCTGCATCTCCAGTGATACCAGCTTGGCTGAACAAATCCTTATACAGACCAAGCTGGACAAAACAAAACATGGAAAATAACTTGAACGATCAGGCCCACAGCATGTGGACTGCAAAAAACAAAGCCAGAACTTATCTTTGTTGAAATGAACAGCAAGCAAGAGAGACCAGGCAGGGAAGTGAATCCTCCAGGAAACAATGGACAACTGGCACTAACTAAAGGGTCAAGCAAGACTAAATAGCCCAGTCAGAATTGCAATAAGTGGACACACCTGATGAATGCTGCGATCCAAAGACAGCAGCGCTACCACTTGTAACCACCGGAGGGAGCCCAAGAGCAGAATTCACAACAGATGGGGGTTGTGCTCACAGCCCAACACCGTGCAGAACAATTGGCATTTGCCACAGAACGCCAGGATTGACAAATTCGCTACTGGCACCCTGTGTGCTTTACAGATGAATGCAGGTTCACACTGAGCACATGTGACAGACGTGACAGCGTTTGGAGATGCCATGGAGAGCTATGTGCTGCCTGCAACATCCTTCAGCATGACCGGTTTGGCAGTGGGTCAGTAATGTTGTGGGGTGGCATTTGTTTGGAGGGCCACACAGCCCTCCATGTGCTCGCCAGAGGTAGCCTGACTGCCATTAGGTACCGAGATGAGATCCTCAGACCCCTTATGAGGCCGTATGCTGGTGCGGTTGGCCCTGGGTTCCTCCTAATACAGGAAAATGCCAGACCTTATGTGGCTGGAGTGTGTCAGCAGTTCCTGCAAGATGAAGGCATTGAAGCCATGGACTGGCCCGTCCATTCCCCAGACCTGAATCCGATTGAACACATCTGGGACATCATGTCTTGCACCATCCACCAATGTCACATTACACCACAAACTGTCCAGGAGTTGAGTCCAGGTCTGGAGGGAGATCCCTCAGGAGACCATCTGCTGCCTCATCAGGAGCATGCCCAAGCATTGTAGGAAGGTCATACAGGCACATGGAGGCAACACACACACAACTGAACATCATTTCCTTGTCTTGAGGCATTTACACTGAAGTTGGTTCAGCCTGTAATTTGATTTTCCACTTTGATTTTGAGTATCATTCCAAATTCAGACCTCCATGGGGTATTCATTTTGATTTACATTGATCATTTTTATGTTTTATTGTTCTCAAGACATTCCAGTATGTAATGAATAAAGATTTGCTACTGAAATATTTCATTCAGTGATATCTAGGCTGTGGTATTTTAGTGTTCCCTTTATTTTTTTGAGCAGTGTATATATATACACACACACATACACACAGTGCTCAGCATAAATGACTATACTAACATTGAAAAGTTATATTTCATTCATATCTCACTCACTACAAGGATCATTTTTACACTTTTGATAAGACTGAGTTTCATAGGACATATTTTTGTCCCATAACATGAAAGTAAGGTTGATAGAGTTCATTCCAAAATTATAAGTTTTACTCAAATTAGTTGATGCAGAAATGAATACACCTCACATCAGAAACTACTACATCTAATATTTTGTATGAACTCCATGATTTCTAAGGACAGTACCAAGTCTTCTAGGCATGGAAAGAACATGTTAGCCAGGGGCGGACTGGGCCAGGTGGCAGGAGTGCATATGCCCCCCGGGCCGGTGCCTGAGCAGCTGCACAGGGCCGCTGGAGGACCGGCAGCAATTTTAATACATAGCGCGCCGCATCCCTCCAGCCGGCCCTTTAAATCTAAGCCAGGTCCTGTGTGCGCGCGTTGCCAGCGCTGATAAGTGCCGCGGCGGCCCACGCTAGTGCGCGAGCACGGCCGCGGTCCTAGTTCCTGCGCGTGCTCGTCTGCTGCCCGTGTCAGCGCGGGCAAGCAGGAGACCACGCGCGCACATTTGAAAAGGCCGGCGCGCATAGGACGCCTCCACCTGACCTGACTGTGTCTGACGCTGGCCGGCCTGTACCAGCGTCAGAGAAGACTGCTCACCAATGCCTGGGATCCTCTTCACTGCCGACGCTGGAGAGGACCCAACACATCTCAGCCCTTCATCCTCCCGACCTCCCCCCCCAATCTCAGGGACCTGGGTGAGTCCCAAGATGATTTTTTAATGTATATACAGCAGTTGCACCTATATAATGTGTATAGACTGCTATATATACGTTATATAGGTGATACTGCTGTATATAATCACTATACCACTAAAATGTATGTATAGCAGCCTATATCTTATATAGGTGACACTGCTACTGATGCATATATACCTTATATAGGTGACACTGCAGTGTGTGTGTATACATACTGTATATACAGTATACTGTACACACACATGTATGTATACACATATATGTACATGTATACACAGCAGTACCACCTATATAATGTATATACACATCAGTAGCAGTGTTACCTATATAAGATGTAGACTGCTATACATACATTATATAGGTAGTATAGTGATTATATACATCAGTATCACCTATATAATGTATATTTAGTAGTCTATACACATTATATAGGCAATACCGCTACTGATGTGTATATAGGTGATACTGCTGTGTATATATGTCGTTATATAGGCTATACTGGTGTGTGTGTGTGTATACACACACACACGTACATATATACACAACAGTATCACCTATATATAACATACAGGTCCTTCTCAAAAAATTAGCATATAGTGTTAAATTTCATTATTTACCATAATGTAATGATTACAATTAAACTTTCATATATTATAGATTCATTATCCACCAACTGAAATTTGTCAGGTCTTTTATTGTTTTAATACTGATGATTTTGGCCTACAACTCTTGATAACCCAAAAAACCTGTCTCAATAAATTAGCATATCAAGAAAAGGTTCTCTAAACGACCTATTACCCTAATCTTCTGAATCAACTAATTAACTCTAAACACATGCAAAAGATACCTGAGGCTTTTAAAAACTCCCTGCCTGGTTCATTACTCAAAACCCCCATCATGGGTAAGACTAGCGACCTGACAGATGTCAAGAAGGCCATCATTGACACCCTCAAGCAAGAGGGTAAGACCCAGAAAGAAATTTCTCAACAAATAGGCTGTTCCCAGAGTGCTGTATTAAGGGACCTCAATGGTAAGTCTGTTGGAAGGAAACAATGTGGCAGAAAACGCTGTACAACGAGAAGAGGTGACCGGACCCTGAGGAAGATTGTGGAGAAGGACCGATTCCAGACCTTGGGGAACCTGAGGAAGCAGTGGACTGAGTCTGGTGTGGAAACATCCAGAGCCACCGTGCACAGGCGTGTGCAGGAAATGGGCTACAGGTGCCGCATTCCCCAGGTAAAGCCACTTTTGAACCATAAACAGCGGCAGAAGCGCCTGACCTGGGCTACAGAGAAGCAGCACTGGACTGTTGCTAAGTGGTCCCAAGTACTTTTTTCTGATGAAAGCAAATTTTGCATGTCATTCGGAAATCAAGGTGCCAGAGTCTGGAGGAAGACTGGGGAGAAGGAAATGCCAAAATGCCTGAAGTCCAGTGTCAAGTACCCAGTCAGTGATGGTGTGGGGTGCCATGTCAGCTGCTGGTGTTGGTCCACTGTGTTTCATCAAGGGCAGGGTCAATGCAGCTAGCTATCAGGAGATTTTGGAGCACTTCATGCTTCCTGGCACCTGCTCACAGTGCCAAAACCACTGGTAAATGGTTTACTGACCATGGTATTACTGTGCTCAATTGGCCTGCCAACTCTCCTGACCTGAACCCCATAGAGAATCTGTGGGATATTGTGAAGAGAAAGTTGAGAGACGCAAGACCCAACACTCTGGATGAGCTTAAGGCCGCTATTGAAGCATCCTGGGCCTCCATAACATCTCAGCAGTGTCACAGGCTGATTGCCTCCATGCCACGCCGCATTGAAGCAGTCATTTCTGCCAAAGGATTCCCGACCAAGTATTGAGTGCATAACTGAACATTATTATTTGATGGTTTTTTTGTTTGTTATTAAAAAACACTTTTATTTGATTGGACGGTTGAAATATGCTAATTTATTGAGACAGGTTTTTTGGGTTTTCAGGAGTTGTATGCCAAAATCATCAGTATTAAAACAATAAAAGACCTGACAAATTTCAGTTGGTGGATAATGAATCTATAATATATGAAAGTTTAATTGTAATCATTACATTATGGTAAATAATGAAATTTAACACTATATGCTAATTTTTTGAGAAGGACCTGTATATACACATCAGTAGCAGTATTGCCTATATAATGTATATAGACTGCTGTATACATGATATATAGGTGATACTATCATTATATACAGCAGTAGCAGTATCGCCTATATATCGTGTATCCAACATTTGCAGTATCACCTGTATAATGTATATACTACTGCATATACGTTGTATAGGTGATACTGCTGTGTATAGCAGCACTATCTATCTGTGTCTAATATATATATATATATATATATATATATATATATATATATATATATATATATAATTTTATTTTATCAGTTTCATCTATATAATGTGTGTACACCAGTCACAGTATCACATACAATATATAGGTGATACTACAACTATACACATCAGTCGCAGTGTCAACTATATATTGTATATACAGTAGCTTCAATGTGATATATATTCAGCAGTCGCGGTGTCTCCTATGTACATCAGCCTCTGTGTCTCCTACGTGATGTATGCATCATAACATAGTATAATTCTGTCCTAATTACCGTATATTGTAGAGATGTGTGTGTGTGTATATATTTTTTGAATATATATATATACAGTATATATATATATATATTACATAGAGAGAGAGAGAGAGTGTAGAGATGTTTGTATAGTATGGCGCTATGTATATATATATACAATATATAGTTGACACTGCGACTGATGTGTATAGTTGTAGTATCACCTATATATTGTATGTGATACTGTGACTGGTGTACACACACTATATATACACTGCTGCCACATCTCTACACTATCTACTATATAATTGTCTAAGGGTCACTTCCGTCTGTCTGTCACGGATATTCATTGGTTGCGGCCTCTGTCTGTCATGGAATCCAAGTCGCTGATTGGTCTCGCCAGCTGCCTGTCATGGCTGCCGCGACCAATCAGCGACGGGCACAGTCCGATTAGTCCATCCCTACTCCCCTGCAGTCAATGCCCGGCGCCCGCTCCATATTCCCCGCAGTCACCGCACACAGGGTTAATGCCAGCGGTAACGGAGCGCGTTATGCCGCGGGTAACTCACTCCGCTACCGCCGCTATTAACCCTGTGTGACCAACTTTTTACTATTGATGCTGCCTATGCAGCGTCAATAGTAGAAAGATCTAATGTTAAAAATAATTTAAAAAAAATAAAAAATCATTATATACTCACCTTCTGCCGCCTTTCCCACTCCTCGCAACGCTCCGGTGACCGGTCCATGCAAGCGGCAGGTTCCGTTGGCAAGGATGGTCTGCGAGAAGGACCTGCCGTGATGTCACGGTCATGTGACCACGACGTCATCACGGGTCCTGAGTGCCTGCGCGAGAAAGACCTGCGATGATGTCACGGTCAAGTGACTGCGACGTCATCACACCCTGGGACCGGAAGCTGCCGCCTGCACGGCACACAGGCGACAGAACTACAAGGGACCCCTCGGAAGGTGAGTATATGTTTATTTTTTATTTTTTAACCTGTGACATACATGGCTGGGCAATATACTACGTAGCTGGGCAATATACTACATGGCTCTGTGGTGTATACTACGTCGCTGTGCAATATACTACGTGGCTCTGTGCTGAATACTACGTCACTGGGCAATATACTACGTCACTGGGCAATATACTACGTGGCTGGGCAATATGCTACGTGGCTGGGCAATATGCTACGTGGCTGGGCAATATGCTACGTGGCTGGGCAATATACTACGTGGCTCTGTGCTGTATACTACGTAACTGGGCAATATACTACGTGGCTGGGCAATATACTACGTGGCTCTGTGCTGTATACTACATCGCTGTGCAATATACTATGTGGCTCTGCTGTATACTACATCGCTGTGCAATATACTACGTGGCTCTGTGCTGTATACTACGTGGTTGGGCAATATACTACGTGGCTGGGCAATATACTACGTGGCTGGGCAATATACTACGTGGCTGGGCAATATACTACGTGGCTGGGCAATATACTACGCGGCTGGGCAATATACTACATTGCTGGGCAATATACTACGTAGCTGGGCAATATACTACGTGACTGGCCAATATACTACGTGGCTGGGCAATATACTGCGTGGCTCTGTGCTGTATACTACATTGCTGTGCAATATACTACGTGGCTCTGTGCTGTATACTACATCGCTGTGCAATATACTACGTGGCTCTGTGCTGTATACTACGTCACTGGGCAATATACTACGTCACTGGGCAATATACTACGTGGCTGGGCAATATACTATGTCACTGGGCAATATACTACGTGGCTGGGCAATATACTACGTGGACATGCATATTCTAGAATACCCGATGCGTTAGAATCGGGTCACCATCTAATATAATATATACACCGCTCTATATTCCTTAACACGGTATATAATATGCCTCTGTGTATATAATAGATTGTAGTATACCGTATAAACTCATGTATAAGCCGAGTTTTTCAGCATATTTTTTTTTGTCCTGAAAACACCCCCCTCAGCTTATACACGAGTCATTGTCCCAGAAAAACGGAGGGGGAGCAGCGAGTCACAGAATATTCCAGTGCAGTGAATATTCATTTCTCTTATAGGGTTCACAGCCACAGCTGCTGGCTTCCAGCACACATCCTACTTACCTCCCCTGCGCTCCCTCGCTGCATCTTGTTCTGGCGCCAGCAGCTCTTCAGACCGAGCGATCATGTGTCTGCCTCTCATTAAGGTAATGAGTATTCACCCCTCTCCACTCCCATAGGCGTGGGTAAAGGCCGGAGACACACTGGTGCGAGATACGGCCGAGTCTCGCTGGTTAAAAGCAAGCTGTGGCACCTGCACTCCGGAGCGGAGCGTGCGGCTCCATGTATTGCTATGCAGCTGCACGCTCCGCTCCGGAGTGCAGGTGCCACAGCTTGCTTTTAACCAGCGAGACTCGGCCGTATCTCGCAGCAGTGTGTCTCCGGCCTAAATATTCATTATCTTAATGAGTGGGGGACACGTGATCACCCAGCCACAGGAGCTGCTGGCACCAAAACGAGATGCTGCGAGGGCATGCAGGGAAGGTAAGTAGGATGTGTTTTTTTTTTTTTTATCGGAACCATGCATACATGAACAAGGACGGAGCCATGCATAAAAGGACGGGGATAAGGAGCCATGCATACAAGGACGAGGATAAGGAGCCATGCATACAAAAATGGGAATAAGAGGCCCATGCATACAAGGACGGGGATAAGGAGTCATGCATACAAGGATGGGGATAAGGAGCTAAGGAGCCCATGCAGACAAGGATGGGGATAAGGAGCCATGCATACAAAGACGGGGATGAGGAGCCATGCATACAAGGACGGGGATAAGGAGCCATGCATACAAGGACTGGGATAAGGAGCTCATGCAGACAAGGATGGGGATAAGGAGCCATGCATACAAAGACGGGGATGAGGAGCCATGCGGACGGGGACGGGGGAGCCATGCAGACAAGGATGGGGATGAGGAGCCATGCATACAAGGACTGGGATAAGGAGCAATGCATACAAGGACAGGGATGGGGGGACCATGCATACAAGGACAGGGATGAGGAGCTATGCATACAAGGACGGGGATAAGGAGCCATGCATACAGGGACAGGGGAGCCATGCATACAAGGACGGGGATGTGGGGACAATGCATACCTGGCTTATACTCGACTCAATAAGCTCTCCCAGTTTTTTTCTGGCAAAATTAGGTGCCTCGGCATATACTTGGGTCGACATATACTCAAGTATATACGGTATATTGTGGAGCTGTGTATACTTCTACTGTCCTGCATAAATGGTGTAATTCTCAGTATCTATTCTTATTATGTATGTGTGTGTATCTGTCTATCTATCACTCTGATTAATTGTGAGAAAAGTAGCGTACTCCTTATTGGCCCATGTGGCAACGTTTCGGATCCGTAACTGCACATTTCTCTGATATGGAAGTGAAATGTTGCCACATGGACTAATATAGTGTATAAAAAAAATCGGTTCCATTTTCTTCCACAAAAGTGGTACGATTCTCTTCTCACTTGCTGTCCGTGTGCAGTCGTTTTTTTTTTTCCTCAGCAGATGTTGCAGTCTGATACACGGCGAGTCAGACCATTGAGAAGATGGAGAAATTAATTTCTCCGTCTCCTCCACACTTGTGCTGCGAGAGCATTGGAGCACGGACACTCGGATCATGCTCACAGCAGAGCAGGAGCCAAGTAGCATTGGCAGATCACTTCCAATGCCATATGCTAGTGTTATTCCACCCTAATGAGCACCTGTATTAAAGGGAACCTCAACCCCCCCCCCCCAGCGTTTTTAACTAAAAAAGCCATCTTGTGCAGCTGTAATGCTGCATTCTGTGAAGGTGGCTCTTTTAGTTCTGGTCCCTTCCAACGCTGAAGTAATCGTTTTTAGAATTTGCCTGTCATACCTGTAGTTTGTCAGGGGGGCATGTCTTTTCCCCCCTGACACAAACGCCTCCCTCAGTACTCTGTGTGCCAGGCGCCACCTCCTCTTCCTTCATTAGCGTCTCCAGCGCCTGCGCTGTAAGGTTTTTTTCGGGCATGCGCAGCTTGCGCTGCCCTTCCAACTTACAACGCAGGCGCCGGGGGCACTAATGAAGGAGAGGAGGAGGCGCCTGGCTCCGGAGCAGATACTGCTGGGCGGCAGGAGGAGCGCTGGTCCCCTGTGAGGGAGATGGCACCTCTGCTGTGAGTCCTCTGCAGAGCGGTCACTGGGCGCTGTGCTCCTCAGTCCTCTGCCATCCTCTGGGCTCTCCTCATCCCCAGGGTGTCCCTGATGCCTGCCTGCGGTGTAAAGAGCACCATGTAAATGGACCTGTGTTCGATCATGCGCACTGCGGCGCCATTCACATGTGGCTCTTCAAATAACGCCTTTAAGAGAAGTGTTGAAGGGCAGGACAAAGTATAGCAAAATTCACTGATCAGGATGGGGAGTGTTATAGTATGTGGGCTGGTGGGGTTTGTGTGGCAGGGCTGTTTTTTTTTGTCCCAGTCCGGCCCTGTGTGTGTGATTATACAGTGTGTGCGTGAGATTATACAGTGAGGCTGTGTGTGAGATTATACAGTGAGGCTGTGCGTGTCATTATACATTGGGGCTGTGCGTGTCATTATACAGTGGGGCTGTGCGTGCGTGTGTGTCACTATACAGTGGGGCTGTGTGTGTGTCATTAATTATACAGTAGGGTTGTGCGTGTGTGTGTCATTATACAGTGAGGCTGTGCTTGTCATTATACAGTGGGGCTGTGCCTGTCATTATACAGTGGGGTTGTGTGTGTGACTGTCACTGTATACAGTAGGACTGTGTGTTTTATATATATATATATATATATATATATATATATATATATATATATATATACACTCACTGGCCACTTTATTAGGTACACCATGCTAGTAACGGGTTGGACCCCTTTTGCCTTCAGAACTGCCTCAATTCTTCGTGGCATAGATTCAACAAGGTGCTGGAAGCATTCCTCAGAGATTTTGGTCCATATTGACATGATGGCATCACACAGTTGCCGCAGATTTGTCGGCTGCACATCCCAAAGATGCTCCATACAAGGCAGGATGGATCCATGCTTTCATGTTGTTTACGCCAAATTCTAACCCTACCATCCGAATGTCGCAGCAGAAATCGAGACTCATCAGACCAAGCAACGTTTTTCCAATCTTCTACTGTCCAATTTCGATGAGCTTGTACAAATTGTAGCCTCAGTTTCCTGTTCTTAGCTGAAAGGAGTGGTACCCGGTGTGGTCTTCTGCTGCTGTAGCCCATCTGCCTCAAAGTTCGACGCACTGTGCGTTCAGAGATGCTCTTAGGCCTACCTTGGTTGTAACGGGTGGCGATTTGAGTCACTGTTGCCTTTCTATCAGCTCGAACCAGTCTGCCCATTCTCCTCTGACCTCTGGCATCAACAAGGCATTTCCGCCCACAGAACTGCCGCTCACTGGATTTTTTTTCTTTTTCGGACCATTCTCTGTAAACCCTAGAGATGGTTGTGCGTGAAAATCCCAGTAGATCAGCAGTTTCTGAAATACTCAGACCAGCCCTTCTGGCACCAACAACCATGCCACGTTCAAAGGCACTCAAATCACCTTTCTTCCCCATACTGATGCTCGGTTTGAACTGCAGGAGATTGTCTTGACCATGTCTACATGCCTAAATGCACTGAGTTGCCGCCATGTGATTGGCTGATTAGAAATTAAGTGTTAACAAGAAGTTGGACAGGTGTACCTAATAAAGTGGCCAGTGAGTGTATATATATATATATAATATATATTCATTCGCATGCTTGCAGTCACAAGACCACCTGTTCCCGGCACCAGAGAATCCTCACAGTGTGCACGATATGGGGATTCACACACAGTGACTTTAGACATGTAGCTTAAGATCCGACAACCCCTTTAAGGATGGGCCGCGACTCATGGGCCACTGCTGTGTGGTTGCCCCCCAGGCTAAAATTTGCCAGCCAGCCCCTGATGTTAGCAATGTATTGCAACATCTTTTTCCATTTTTCAAGAACAACGTATTTAGAGTCTAGATGCTATATGGAGAGTGAAGAAAACTTGGCTCTTCAAAGTTCCCAGGAGATGTTTTGGTTGGGTTCAGATCAGGGGATGTGCTTGGCCACTGAATCATTTTCACCTAGTTCTTCTCCAGAAATGCAACAGATGTGTGCTTTGAATAATTGTCATGTCAAGTGCACATTTATCAAGGGCACAGAGTGATGATAGCATGTTCTCTTTCGGTATAGAATAGTACATCTGTGAATTTATGATACCATCTATGACAGTGTTTCTCAACTCCAGTCCTCAAGACCCACCAACAGGTCATGTTTTCAGGATTTCCTTAGTATTGCACAGGTGATAATTTCACTACCTGCTCAAGCATTAATTCCATCCCCTGGGCAATACTATGGAAATCCTGAAAACATGATCTGTTGGTGGGTCTTGAGGATTGGAGTTGAGAAACACTGATCTATGATGTGTAGCTCCATAACATCGGGAGCACTCATGTAGCCCCATAGAAGGACACTGACACCAGTATGTTTCAGTGTAGGCCCTATGTATTTAGTAAAACAAATTTAGAAAAATGCATGGTGCCTACAGTGAAACATGGTGGTGGCAGTGTCTTTATGTGGGGCTTCATGAGTGCTGCTGGTGTTGGGGAACTACATTTCATTGATGGCATTATGAATTCACAGATGTACTGCTCTATATTGAAAGTGAAGATGATAACATCACTCTGTGCCATGGGTAGACATGCAATTTTCATTTTCTCTAAATGAATGCAGCCTATATTGAAATGTAATGGTGGCAGTGTCCATAAAAATGATTTATATATATATATATATATATATATATATATATATATATATATATATATATACATACAAATATGCTCATATATAGGACAACTTTTGCCATAGCCCTATATATTGATAAACTATTACAGAGTGTCAGATACCTCACACTGTAGTCTCCTGTGGCTTAGTGCCCCAAGTACATGATAGTATCTTTTTCTCCAATGTCAAGAGGGAGTGACTGAAGGTGTCCCTCGCAAATGCCATTTCCCAACCTTGATCTCCCCAGGATACAACCTAAAGCCCCCCATACACATTATATACTTGTTAGAAGATAACTATGTCCAGAATGATCCTGCGTTCTTTAGGAGAGACCTGTTGACAGACCCTCTAGCAGCTGCTTATCTCCTGGAGAACAAAAGGATCAGCTGACGGAAATCGCACGTGCTGGATAATTGATCTGGATCTTACCATAGGAACAGGCTCTACTACCTGAAGTGAAATTTATGAGGTGTCCAAAACACTTTTTTAATAGTTTTTGCTTTTGCTTTAAAGGTTATTTGAAGACCTGATGCAATTAAAAGAGGTGATGTAGATGATAATTTCCACAGCAATTCTACAAGAATCCACAATATTGCACCAAATTGTTTTATCTATAAAATAAATAAGAATATGAACAAATAAAATGTAATATTGCATGATCCTGTAGTTGTTAGTTTAGTTGATAAAGTTTTTAACAACTACTGAAATAAAAGCAACCTTCTCAGGAGCACTTCTCAGAATTAATGTAATTCCTAACTGATATTTTCTTTGCCTCTGACGGAGTAGTTATAGCTCCTAACAAAAGAATCCTGACATTTATTTGTAAGTATGTTTTATCAACTTTGGGAAAAGCTAGTTGATGCTACTGACCCATGTAAATAAGTGTGTAATTTGACTCAAGCTTTAGGTTGTGTCCAAACGGTTCAAGGTCAGGTTATGGCATTTGTGAAGGAGGACATACTTTTGTATTAGATGTCACTCCCTCTTTACAACATAAATAACACACTCTATAGTGTAGAGCACTTAACATAATACACATGGAATTAGGACACTCAACCAAAAGTTCATCATTATCAGTGTTTAGGGTAAAGGCAAATTGTCTCTTCAGAGAGGAAGAGGAATAGAACTCTTGCACCACCAATTGGACGCAGCAATCTTAAAAGTCAATTTTAGGATCACTGCTTCCAATAGGTGACACAAGAGTTCTAGTCTTCTTCCTCTCTGAAGAAACAATTTGCGTATTTAATGTCTAAGAAAAGCATGCATGGCTTATAAGTCTCCTCATCTGACATGCCAGGCTTGGCTTGTCACTCGCCACAAGGAGAAACATTACTCATTAGACCCTAGGGAAAAGGCACAAATTAGCTTGATTGCCATGCCAATATAGGGGAAGATTATGTAGACTAGCAAGTATATAGATATACATGATAGCAAAGTTGTAGTTGATCTGCAAATAATTACATATTTCATGGAAGTAAGTTAAGTGATAATATGGTGCCTGAAAGTACAAAACCTTCAGAATTTTTCATATTTTTGCATTATTTTGAACTAAAACTGCATCAGATTTTCACTTAAGTCCGAAACATTTTCTTTCTTCAAACATAAAATTAGGTTAAGAAAACCAAATCAAAGAATTCTGTAAAAAAAATATACTTTTTCTTTTTTTTATTGATAAAAATGATGATCCAATATCACAGGACTGGGAGTGGCAGAAGTATGTGAACCTTTAAGATTAGATTTTTTTTTGTTTTATATAAAGAACTAGGATCTACCTAAGCCTGATTTTCACAACACGTTTGTGGAGGTGTTTCTGAGGATCACAAAAGGAGTCAAATCAAGACCTCCCTATAAACAGCTTCAACTCTGTTAGGTTGATGGGTTTTCTCCCATGAACTATTCACTTCTGGTTCTTCCATTTTTATTGGATTAAGGTCAGGACTTTCACTTGAACATTCCAAAACTTTAACTTTCTTCCTCTTTATCGATTCTTTTGTAGAACGACCAGTGTGTTTTGGTTTGTTGTCTTGCTGTATAATCTTCGTTCTCTTGACCGCGTATAGCCAATAAAGGATCCTTTCTGTACGAAATCCTCCACCCCAACTACCTTGCTCCCTTTTTTAACCATTCCGTTTAAAAACACTTAATAAATCCACACGAACACATTAAATCTCTTTTGGATAATTTGGCCACAGCGGCCATTTTATTAACAAACAAATACATGAACAATAACATGTAAACATTGTAAATGTAAAAAACCCCGAGGGGAGGGTTCTTGGAGCTAAGAAAAAATCTGGCTCATAATAGGCAGAAAGCCTACCACAGAATTTAACCAAAAACCCATATTTACCCTCAGCCGTAACCACCAGCTCGAGGGCACCATGTAACCCATTTTGGGCAAACCAACCACAAAGCTCCCGAGGTAAACACCCCGTCCAGAGCCCGTAACAAAAGCCAGATCAACCCTACAAGCATCATCACCAACTCCAAGAACCCAACCCCCCGCCACACACGAACAGCCCTGACCACCTCAGGCTCGTGAGTGCCCCACCACTGCCAAAGCTCTTTCTGCACCTTCCTGTAGACCGAACGCCCATAAATCCATACCTATCTCGTTGAGATGCACTCCATCATCGCGCCAGAAATTCCTGACCCCGGCCTCCAGCTCAAAGTGTCTAACGGCAATACCCCCGTTCCGCGACACAAAACTCGCCACCGACCTATTCAATTTCACCCTGGCCCTGTTAATCCCTTTATGGGAACGGGCCTCCCTCCACTTCCGGCGTGGCACAATGTCCGACCACACCGTCAATAAACCAGGAAAAGAAACCCACAGTCTCAACAAATCGAAACGGATGTCCCGAATCAGTTCTCTCACTGGTTTTGCCCCCAAGTCATTACCTCCCAGGTGAACCACCAAGATGTCCGGGGGGTGATCCAACCGAGCAGCGCGGGAGAATTCCGACAAAAGGCTACGCCACAACATACCACGGCGACCCATCCAACGAATGACAACTGCCTCCCGACCAAAACCCAGTTGCCTACCATTTGACCTAGCATCAGCCCGGAGGGCACCCCAGTAGACGAAAGAGTGTCCAACAATCCAAGCCAAGGAGGGGGGCCGACCTAGAAAACATAACCACAATTAACACAAAACCAAAACACACCCCCAGCGTCGCCGATTCAATGACGCACATAAGACAGGTAACGATTAGAACTCCATCTGCCTATTTTCTTAATCACCTCCGGCCCCAGGCCCAAACCATCGGCCTCGGACGCGGCCCCAATCCGAAAAGAGTGCGAACCGAAATTTTCGGGGTTAACACCCAGATATTCCAAGCCCCTCTTCAAAATAGCTACAAACTGGAAACGTAACAGAAAATCCCCTCCTTGGTGTTGTAACAAAGGACCAGACCTGACCAGGCACAAACTCCAATATGCCTCCAAACAGAGTTGCGGGCACATCCCGCTACCATCCACCCTTCCTAAAACTACCTTCTTTCCCCTGCCCAGCTGATCCATCTTTGATCGCCTTATCCAGAAAGCGATACCACCATCCCAAAAAACCATATCTTCCGCCAAAAGACCACCTGACCTGTCCCTGCTCGGGGAAACCAATTCCCCCAAACGCAAGGCACCAAAAAACGCTAAAGAAAAGGCCAAACGAAACAGTACCACCTCAAACTGAGAAGAACAAATGAAAACCAGGCCTCGCCTAACCGCGGCAACATGCCAAAAGAAATGGGCCTACGCTTATCAAAAGTTACATTACCCTTACGAAAACCCTTCAACGCCTGCCGTATTACAAAGTATTTCGTAACGTCCCTTAACCCTTGCAGCTGAAAACCGAAAACCAAACCTGCAATAAACTTATTCAACCTGGACACAGACCAACCCCATTCCACCACCTTACCTATCAGGGCCAATAATGCCATTGTCCTATCGCCATCAGATTCAGTTGGGCCACATTGAGCCAACCAACCTTCCCACATAGCCCAGGATGCCGTGTAATCTAACCAAGTCCTATTTGACACTGAAGCTTGAATCAGTCGGCCTCCCCTTCCGTATCAACCTGCCACAGATGCAAAGGACATGCTGCTCTTGTCGCCTCCGAATCTGGAGCCAATTCCTGGAAACGGTCCCACTGCAAACGAGACAAAGCGTCAGCTAATTTGTTTTGAACTCCCGGAACGTGCACAGCCGAAATCCATGCATTCAACTCCAAGCATTTCAACACCAATTCCCTGACCAGCCTGATTACTGGGGGGGAAGAAGAAGATAAGCTGTTAATCACAGACACCACACTTGAGTTATCGCAATGAAAACTGACGCGCCGGTCCCTAAAATTGTCGCCCCAAATAAACACCGACACCACAATTGGGAACAGTTCCAACAACGTCAAATTCTTGGTAAGCCCCTTCTTTTTCCAATCCTCAGGCCACACGCCCACACTCCATTTGCCTCCACAATAGGCACCATAACCAACTCCACCCGCTGCGTCCGTGTAGATCTCGCAGTCAAAAGCATTGACATCTTCCCGCTGAATAAGCGACCTGCCGTTATAGCTTGCCAAAAAACGTTGCCAAACAAGAAGGTCGTCCTTATGCTCTCCACCCAAACGGATAAAATGATGGGCTGACCGAACTCCAGCAGTTGCCCTGGACAACCTGCGGCAAAAAATCCTGCCCATCAGCATAATACGGCAAGCAAAATTCAGGCGGCCCAGCAACGACTGCACCTCCTTCAAAGTTGCCTTCCGCAATTTACTGATCCTGCCCACTTCCAGCTTAAGCAACAGCAATTTATCATCAGGCAACCTACATTCCATTTTTTCGGAATCAATGAGAATCCCTAGAAAACTCAAAACCTTGCAGGGGCCCTCCGTTTTATCCTGCGCCAAAGGAACACCAAACTGTCCGGCCACCCATTCCATGGTGGCAAGTAGATGACCACACACCGCAGAATCCGGTGGACCAACAAACAAAAAATCATCCAAGTAGTGGATGACCGAAGGAACAGCCGAAACATCTCTCACTACCCATTCCAAAAATGTACTGAAAGTCTGAAACAATGCACACGAAATCGAGCATCCCATGGGCAAACACCTATCCAAGTAAAAAACCCCTTCCCAACAACAACCTAACAAAGGAATGCTCTGCGGGTGCACCGGCAAGAGCCGAAAAGCCGACTCGATGTCTGTTTTTGCCAACAAGGCCCCGGGCCCGTACCTGCGCACCCACTTAACAGCCGCATCGAAAGAGGTGTAAACAACAGAACACAACTCTTCCGCAATCCCGTCATTAACCGACGAACCCTTGGGATAGGACAGGTGCTGAATTAGCCGGAACTTATTCGGCTCCTTCTTAGGCACCACCCCAAGCGGGGAAACAATTACGTCAGCCATAGGCAGCGCACTAAACGGCCCCGCCATTCTTCCCAATTCGACCTCTTTTGCCAGCTTAGCCGAAACAACCTCCGAATGCAAACTAGCCGATCTCAAGTTTTTTGTAGAAAAAGGGACAACATGCGTCGGGTGAGGGATCTTAAACCCCTCAAGAAAACCTTCTCTAATAACCTCAGCCTTGAGAGAATCCGGGTATCTATTTAGATAGGGGGCCATCTTTTGAAGCCTCACCGGAGTCTCCCCCTTGACCGCCACCCATGGATGGCTTGCCCCGCGATTTCTTGAAACACTTAGCGGCCCCATATGAGGCCCCGCTGCAGTGGGAGCACACATGTTTAAACTTACAGCTGGCGCCATACTTACACTGGCCGTCGTTAAACTGCCAGCATGTCCCCGTCCTTTCCTTTGCCTGTGACCCCTGTCCTCCTCCACCTTGTCCTGACTGCTGACTGCTACCCCCCCACCCCCCTGAAAGGATTGCCCGTAACGCACCGGTGCCATAACCTTCAACCACAATCCGATGTCCTTTTGATCCCATCTTATCTCGGGCCTCACCGCCTTGCGCTGCCTGAACTGTTCATCGTATCGCAGCCAAGCCTGGCCCCCATAGGTACGATGCACTTCACCAATAGCCTCCAAATAACAGAAAAGGCCCGAACAATTCTCTGGGGCTTTCTCCCCTATAACGCTCGCCAGAATGTTAAATGCCTGCTGCCAGTTAACGAACGTCTGAGGAATAAGGCGCCAACGCCTCTATTCCTCCTCCTCCTTTTTACTATCATCTTTCTTTCCTTTATCCAAATTACATTTTTCTAAAGGAAGGAGAGAGAAAATCTCTACGTATTCATCTTTCCAAACCTTTTCCTTCACCTCCTTCTTCAAATGGGCCCCCAGCGGGCCCTCAAAACACACAAAAACCTCACCTTTTGCCCTATCATCTAGCTTGACGGTATCACCCTTCCCCGTTTCGGTTTGTACCGACACCGATACACCGGCCGCTGAGGACGGCGGCCCACTACCAGAACTTGCAATCTCGCTCGAACACCCGACTCTACAACCGGCAACCGACACCCAAGCCCCAGCGGGCGACGCTCGCGCACTATCCGCAACCCCGCCATCCAATCTTCTCAAGATCTGTGACATCCCCTCCAAAAGTTCTCTAACACTCGGAACCTCACCACTACCCCCACTCTGCGCAACTGACCCCGAAACACCCGCCACCAGAAAAAGACTAGACATATACTCACGGGGCTGCGCAGGTGCTGTGTCCCCACCAGCCGTGCCTCCTGAAGCCTGCCGCTCACTCTCGTCACGATGCTCGCTCCCTGAGTCGTCGCTGCTGCTCATCTGCCCCAGGCCTGCGCCCCTGGCCTCCACGTCACCAAGGGGGACCGAGACTGGCGAAGTCGACCGTTCCCTCGAACTCCTGCTGGATCTGGACCTGGCAGACTCCGTGGGTCCTCTGTGTGCTGCAGCCGGACTGGCCCCTCTGGCTGCTGCTCCCGCGGCCCGACCCGCTCCCTGTCGTCGTGTTGGCGCCATCCTGCCCGACATCCTGTTCTGCCGACCCATGCTCGAGCCAGGTGCACCGGGCGGCTGTGGAACCGGTGCACCCGCCGCTGTCCTGTCCAGCTCCTGGCTCCTGGATGATGCAGCCGCCGCTGGGCTCCTCCCTCGCCCAGTCCCTGGTACCGCCTCCGAGTCCTGGCTCCTAGGTGGTGCAGCTGCCGCTGCGCTCCTCCCTCGAGCCGTCGCTGAAGCCGCCGCCGCTGAAGCTGCTCCCCGGCGGGTATTGCCTGAAAATCCCGGCGCTGCAGCGCCTCAGCACCCAGTGCTAGGCCGCACCGGAAGTGCGGCCCTGTCTTCCTGTGCAGCGCCGGCGCTCGGCCGCGCCTGCACCGCTCTCACCGTGCCTCGTCGTCGCGCGCCGGCAGGGGCGCTTGGTGGATTCCTGCCGGAGGAGGGGGCGGGCAGGGTGGCTGCGCCGCGTCCCACAGCCCCCGCAGGGTCCCTGGAGGGGCTCCACAGCCTGCGCCTGCCACGCGGAATAACATCGGGTGACAGCCTGGTCCGCCTGCCCTGGCTCCCGCTGTCCCCAAGCAGCCCGGTGAGCTGCTCTTCAAGCCAGCCTGCCCTCCTGGACTGTGCCTCCCTGCGAAGCTGAGCGACCAAGCTGTCCACTGTGGCCATGGTAAGTGATGCTGTGGCAGCAGGTCCACTCACTTCGCTTGTCTCAAATGCAATGATCCCCTTCCCGCACTTTCTTTAGCCCCCCCTTCCATTCCCACAAAATCCCCGCCCCCATACTCATCCCAACCAATCCCTGGACCCCCTGTTTAAATTCCTTCTTTTTTTTTTTTTTAAATACTGCACTGCTCCATGGCAACGCAGTCATGTGGGGGCTTTCTTTTAGCTGCGCCCCATACAGCCCCCCCTCTTGAGATTCAGCTAATAGACAGATGTCCTAAAATTTTACTTTAGAATTTGCTGATAAAATTCAGAATTCTTTGTTCTTCCAATGACAATACCAAAATAGAAGATAGGCACCACAACTAATTTACAATAATGGGATACTTAAAATAATGTAGCAAATAAATAATTGCTGCAAGCAAACTACTTTAGCTAAAGTCTATGCACATCCAAAAATGACAAAAATACACAATTTTATATATGCAAAATATAAAGGTATACACACATCTAGAAACAATTAAAAACACAAAAAGAGCAGTTTCCCTCAATATGGTAATTCAAGGAAGACAGAAAACATCAATCCCAAATAATTTTGGCACTCCTTTTTCAAACACATAACTGTGCAACAATGTGAATAAAAAATATAAAGTGTTATGTGACAAAAAAGGAATCGAATAAATAAGATGAAACAATGTTTATGACAAATAAATAAAAAAATCCTCCAATATAATTAATAATAATAATAATAATAATAATAATTTTTATTTATATAGCGCCAACATATTTCGCAGCACTTTACAATTAAAAACATAAACAATATCACACATACATAGAAACAAAGACATCCAATACTTAAATGAAAAGAGGAGTACACCGGGAAAAGACAACTTGATCTTTTGCTCTTCATCGGGAGTACTTTTTTTGTCATTTAGAACATTAGTTTTTCACTTATGGTGTTGTACCAATATGTGTTTGAAAGAGGAATCCCAACTATAGAGTGTATAAATAAACAGATAAAATCCAGTGATCCCAACATACTTATACACTTCTAAAAATCACTTGTGAGGCCACATCTAGAATATGGGATCTAGTTTTGGGCTCAACATTTTAAAAAGGATTTTCAAAAGTTATAGTCAGTTTAAAGGCGGGAAGCTAAATTATCACATAGAATGGCCTCTGTTATGATGAGAGGTTGGAAAAGTTGGGTTGTTTAGCTTAGAAAAATAGGCATATCTGAGTAGATCTCATTTATATGTATAAATATATGTGTGGTCCATACTAGAGATGAGCAAACCTTTTAAGGTTCAGTTAGGCTGGGATCGGTGAACTTCCCGATGTTAGGAGAACAGTTCACCAAACTTATCCATACCTATTAAATTCAATGGGAGGCAAAACCAAACGCAAAGTCAACAACACCTTTAGGGGGGCTCAAAGGCTGCCAAAACAGCTCAAATTAAGGGCAGACACCAGGGAAAGTGGCATAAATAGTACAATTGCACAGCATGGGAGTATGGGACAAGGATTGGACCACCATTTCTAGTTTAAATATTGATCAGTAACAGGTGGATGAGTGACAGGTGTAAGCCTGGTACTTTGAGAGCACTGCCAAATTCAGGCAGCAAGCATGAAGGAGACTCAACTTGGAGTCCAAACATTACCAAATATTAGGGTAAGATACCAGGAAAAGTGGCATCAATCGACCCACAGTAGAAATTTTATAATGGCGCAGCAGTCAGGTATGGCCCATGCATGAGACAGGGTCTGGGCCAGCATTTACAGCTTTGAAATTAAGTTGAAATTAAGAGGTGGTTTAGGGACCGGTGTAGGCCTGCTGTGCTGGGAGCCCTGATACTTCATGCAACCGTTCAAACTGCTTTTCAGCTAAGCCACATTCAGATGCCACAAATATCAGCTTCGTAGACTACTATTGTTAGCAGTCAGGCATGGACTATGCATGAAACAGGGTCTGGTCCAGCATTTACAGTTTTGAAATTGAGTTGAAATTAAGAGGTGGGTGAGGGACTGGTGTAGTCCTGCTTTGCTGGGAGCCGTGGTTTCTCATGCAACAGCTAAAATGGCTTTTCTGCTCAGCCACAATCAGGTGGCACAAATATCAGCTTTGTAGACTACTATTGTTATCAGTCAGGCATGGGCCATGCACGAGACATGGTCTGGGCCAGCATATACAGCTTTAAAATTAAGTTAAAATAAAGAGGTGGCTGAGGGACCTGTGTAGACCTGCTGTGCTGAGAGGCCTGCCAAATTCAGGCATGAAGGAGACTGCCTAACAGCTATCCTCTCTACCTATGTTGGTACACATCTTCAAAAATGCGTCCCACACTTGCCCGCCTATCTAAAAGATATGGTGCACATTACATATTTTGGAACCTATTGAACGGAAGAATAACTACATTCTAGGCGTTCTTGGCACCAAGTCCCTCTATATTAATCAAGAGAAAGGTTGTGAAGCAACAGACCCTTTTTTACGTACATCAAGCAGTTATGTGGAAACCCAAAGTGAATTAATCCTAGACAATATTTGGCTCATTGTCACACACAACTACTTTACATATAATAAACAGTTCTACTTACAAACGTGGGGGACTACTATGGGGACTAAATTTTCACCCAGCTACGCAAATCCATACTTATTCAAATGTGAGGAGTCATGTATCTTTGATCACGGAAAATTGTGAAAAGGGTTCATTTTTTGGCTTCGATTTATCAGCGACGTTTTATTTATCTGCAGAGGGTATCTGGATGACCTCAAACTTTTTTTAACAGACCTATACAAAAACGATTTTGGCCTGGAATTCACCACCACTATCAACAGAACTAGTATTAACTTTTTAGATCTAACCATCTATGTACACCAGAATCATCTTGCTGCAAAGTGCTATCGGAAAGTCATAGATTCCAATAGTTTTATCCACATTACCAGTTGTCACTTACCCACTTACCCATCTGGCTCACTAACATTCCCAAGGGCCAGTTCACTTGTATTCTCTTGAACTGTACCAACTTGGAGGATTACACTACAGAAACAGAATATGTCAAACAACAGTTCATGAATAAAGGTTACAGTGAAACACTTTTCGAGAAATCCATAAGGGAAGTCCAGGCTATCCCAAAAGGTAATCTGGTACATAAATAAAAAGCAATAAAGGAACCATCAAGTATTGGTCATCAAATATACCAATTGCCAATAATCACCTAATACCACACCAATCATAATATATTAAGAAACATCATTAATAAATATTGGCCAATTCATAGACAGGATAGGATAATTGGGAGGCTTCTACAAGATCACAAAAGGTTTGTATATAGGAAAGCCCAGACCATAGGAAACCTCATAGCTCCTACAATCAAGACTGGAATCTTTTCAAAAACTAAATCCAGGATGATCATAAGAGATCTCTTACCCTCAAAAAATACAAACGGTCCAACAAGATTGGAGAGGGGAAGGCTTTTTAACACAAATGTCCAGGGTTCAATCTAAGTGGATTTTGACACTGGACAGTCTAGTCCTAAAGGGTTAAACCACGAGATTGAGCTATACGATTTTTAAATCTCTATGGGCCTAGATGGACCAATCACTAAGAAGCAATACTAACCAAGTCTTAATCATTACTGGTTTATACATGCACAGGCACCACAGCAGTGATATTTCACTGATGGGAGTGTGAATATACATGTACATTTTTGTTGTTCTACAATTTAGGGTATTTTATTTTATCTAAACACACACATATATATATATATATATATATATATATATATATACACATATATATATATGTATATATATATATATATATGTCTTTTACATCGAAGCAGTCACCATATGTATTTTTATTTATCGTTGTATATCAATATTTGGGCCCACTTGATTTTAATGGCACTCCCAAGCACAATAAGCATGGGTGGCTTTGATACCTGTTCCTCAAGCAGCCAATTATTTCCCCAACTGGAGCTACAAAATTATTGCTGGACTTGTCTGACAGTTTATACAGTTTATAGTGTTTTATGTTATATCTATATAGCGCCTGTTCTCAGCAAGAATTACATCCCCCCTTTTTTCCCCATTTTTACTATTTCGTTTTACCATTTCTAGGTGATTGTAAATAGAAAATAAATAAAAAACACTAAAAACACTCCATGTACCTGGGTCCTAGCTGTCCGCATCTTCGTAATGCGTCAGTGTGTGGCTGCACCGAGGTCCCATAGCTTATCATTCAGTGACGTCACACTTTTCATGGCCCCCACTCATGCCACAGTTCAATAGTAGCGCTTCTGGCTGGAGCTTGCCATCGTTACCATCACTCCCACAACGGACCTACTTTACCAGAGGATCCAGTCATAGTTAACCCTGTGGTATTGAACCTGGAGGAGTGTGAATCAAATTCATGGAAAAGTATTAGTGTTTCATTGATCTAAGTATTTGAACCAACTGTGCTGCACACACCGAGTGCAACCGAACTTAGCTAGTTTCCCTGCGTCGGATCAGGGGACCATCTTTGACTACTGATCCCCTGAACAAAATGTCATTCCCACTATATGTCATTGTGGGCACAAGCTACCTTGCACAGTCGGGGAAAGTACTTATTAAATATTGGGCTATATCACACCAATTGTTGTTGCTATATAGTTTTTTATTGTATACATATATCATATCAGTAAAGGTGTCAGCGTGGTAGTATACAGTTATATCTCCTATTAATCGTCTGCTGACAAGCTAACACACGGAGCATGTCTTACTATCAGCAGCTTCACTATATCTGCACTTAGTAAGCGCCAGTGTGTTTTCTTCTCTTCTTCCTTTCAGCTTTTAAAAATGGGCTGGATAATTTCCTCAGTACACATAACATTTTGGACTATAGATAGTTTAGTAACAAAAGCTGTATAATTGGTGGAGAAAGGTTGATCTTGATGGACCTAGGTCTTTTTTCAATCTATGTAACTATGTATAATATGGATTGATCTATGTCTCTATTGAATTACAATATTGTGAAAGGCTGTTCTTTGCTCGTGATTTAATGTTTTTAGATGTGTGAATATATTTTGCTTTAATAAAGTTATAAAATTTTATATTTTTTGGGCGTGCGCAGACTATATTTAATGTGTTTCTATTCTTTTGGCGTTTCATCAATAATAGCAATCCATCCTGGCCCGATGCAGAAAAACAGGCCTAATCCATGATACTACCACCAACATGTTTCACATATGGTATGAGTTTGTTATGCTATAATGCATTTTTTTCTCTAAACAGGACACTTCTGATTTAAACCAAAAAGCTCTATTTTCATCTCATTCATCCATAAAACATTATTCCTATAGCCTTTAGACTTTTCCAGGTAATCTTTGGCAAACTGCAAATAGGAAGCAATGTTCTTTTTGTAGAACACTCGCTTCTCCTTGCAATCCTGCCTTGCAATCATACTTTATTATTATTATTATTATTATTTATTGTTATAGCGCCATTTATTCCATGGCGCTTTACATGTGAGGAGGGGTATACATAATAAAAACAGGTACAATAATCTTAAACAATACAAGTCATAACTGGTACAGGAGGAGAGAGGACCCTGCCCGCGAAGGCTCACAATCTACAAGGGATGGGTGAGAATACAGTAGGTGAGGATAGAGCTGGTCATGCAGCGGTTTGGTCGATCGGTGGTTACTGCAGGTTGTAGGCTACTTTGCACACCATTGTTGTTTATTGTCTTCATTATGATCGGCTCATTATCACTTATCTTAGCTAATGTAAGACTAGCCTTTAGTTGCTTGAAGGTTACCTTGGGTTTCTTCGTAACCACACATATTATTATACATCTTGCTCTTGGAGTGATCTTTGTTGATCGACCACTTCTTGGAAAGGTAATAATGGTCTTGAATTGCTCCATTTGTGCACAATCTGTCGGACTGTGGATTGGTGATGTCCAAACTTTTAGAGATGGTATTGTAACCTTTTCCAGCATGATGAGCATCAGCAACTTGTTTTCTGAGGTCGTCAGAAATCTTTGTTCTTGCCTTGATACAGTTCCATAAACATATGCTATAATGATCAGACATTGAAAGATCCCTGTTTTTTAAATAAAACAGGATGCCCACTCACACCTGATTGTCATCACCAGATTTTAATTTCATCTTCAAATAATCTGCTAATCATACATTTTCCACTCACAGACATATGATTTTGGATCATTTTCCTGATTTAAAAAATAATATGTTTGACTCATTTGTTTGATTTGGTTCTCTGAATTTACTTTTAGGACTTCTTTTTCTTCTTTAAGAAAATCTGATGTCGTTTTAGGCCAAAGTTATGCAGAAATGTATAAAATTCTGAAGGGTTCACAAACTTTCAAGCACTGCTATTGCTCCAGTGTTGTTATATATACTGGAAATGAGAGGAAGTGTTGACTCACTCTATTTACATGCCAGCCCTGATCAGTAATGTAACCTAGGTCTGTGATGACCCTTTTTGCTTGGCTGCTCTTTAAGTAATCAATCAGTTTAAGCAAGCAATCAGCAAGGAAATCCATTAGGCATCATGATGAAATGTTTATTATGATGTCATTTGCATCCAGAGAGCTTTGAAAAGGCTTTTTGTAACTATTTATTTCTATAGTGATGTAGTAGCAAGGATCAGTTGACAACTAAAGTCATCTATATCCCTGCTTGTGGCAATTGAAAGACTTTATAACAATGTCACATATCATAATTCTGATGAATGATAAATATTTTATTAGTATTATGGTTCCCTAAACCTATGTTCCAATCTACTGCTGCCCCATGTCATTTTACAAATTTTTACAAATTTATATTTGAATGGATCATACAGTACCTAATCAAAAATAAATCAATTACTCGTGTGCCTTTTCCATTCTCTTTCTATTCACATTCATTTTTAATTCATCTGAAGTGGACACAAGTAGAAAGCAGCTAACATTCAGCAATAATTTGCTGCGAAGAGAACAGCCAAAAGTCATTCTATATCAGATAAGGTAACTGACAGTTGATTTTGTGCAAGTTGTGTCATGGAGAAAGGGATTAGTGCTGGAATGATTAAATCTACAGTTAAGAGAATCTTTCCTTGGTTTACAGAGTAATTTGAACCTCTGAAAATAGTCTAGATTAAATTTAATTTAGGGTTATCTATATATGTTGTTAACGAAGAGCCTAACTTTAGATGATGATGTCATCTTTTGGGGCACTTTATTGATTTGTCCTCCTTGTCTTGAAGCCTAAAGGAAACCTGTCACCAGGTTGTTCCCATATAACCTAAGGTCACCACTTTTCAGGCCTGTATTATTGCAATCTGGAATGTTGTATACAGTATAAGTCTCCAAGCCGCCCTGTAAAACAAAAAAATTATCTTTTTATTATACTCACCTACTGGGCGGTCCGGTCTGATGGGCGTTGCTGGTCTTGGTCCTGCTTCTCTGCTTCGTGTGGATGATGTGTCATAAGTCATCGACAGGTGTACTTCTCTCTGCCCAGCTGAAGTGCGTTCTACGCAGGTGCGGGGAAAGGCCAAAGAGCGTCTGTGCATGCGCACTACAGTACTTTGCACTCAGCAGGGCAGAGAGATGTGTGCCTGCGCAAGAGCACAATAGGGAACACCGTGTGGATGACGTAGGACATGTCATCTACATGAAGCAGAGACGCAAGATGGTATCACAAGAAGAGAGGAGACGCCAGACCAAGATCTGCAATATCCATTGGAACAGACTGCTTCGTATGTGAATATAATAAAAGGTCTTTTTTTTAGTTTTGTATGGCAGCTCGGGGACTTATATACAGCATTCCGGAATGCTGTAGCACAGAGCTGAAAGGTGGTGACTGTAGGTTATATGGGAAAAAAGGGGTGACAGATTGCCTTTAAGGAGAACCTGTCACATGAAAAATGCTATTAACCTGCAGATATGGAGTCAGTTTGCATGTTAATAGTGTTCTGTAACCGCACTTCCGACACTAACTGACATCTCATTCAACACTAGGGCTAGCTGTCAGTCAGAGCGGGGGGCTGATACAGCCGTTGCTTTCTATGCACAGAGCGGTGACTGAAGCTGTGTTGGGCCCACCCCCATGACTTAATGCTGAACACTGCAGGGAGGAATAAAGGTAATTTCCTCCTAGCAGCCGGAGTCTAAGTGTTGATGCCGGGCGGGTTCAGAATGCTATTAACCCCTTCCCGACCTTTGACGCCACGTAGGTTTCATGAAACTCGGTGCCAATCCGACCTGTGACGCGTATGTGGCGTCATGGAGGGATCGCGTCCCTGCAGATCGGGTGAAAGGGTTAACCTCAATTTCACCCGATCTGCAGGGACAGGGGGAGTGGTACTTCAGCCCAGGGGGGTGGCTTCACCCCCCCGTGGCTAAGATCGCTCTGATTGTTGAAAGTGAAACAGCCAATCAGAGCGATTTGTAATATTTCACCTATGAAAATGGTGAAATATTACAATCCAGCCATGGCCGATGCTGCAATATCATCGGCCATGGCTGGAAACCCTGATCTGCCCCCCCCCACCGCCACTGATCTGCTCCCCAGTCCTCCTTTGTGCCCCGTACTGTGGTCCGCTCCCCTCCGTCCTCCTGTCCGCTCTCCCGTCCTACTGTCCGCTCCCCCCGTGCTTCGATCCACCCCCCCGTGTGTTATGATCCCAGTGGTAGAGGATCTCTGGTATTCCGGCAAGGTCAACAAAAACATAGGAACTGCCCTAGGGAGGTGGAAACTGGGCTAACCGCATACCTGATCCTAACACAACAACTAGAAGTAGCCGGTGAACGTGCCTACGTTGATTCTAGACGTCTCGAGCCAGCTGGAGATCTGACTACCCCTAGAGGGAAAATAAGACCTCACTTGCCTCCAGAGAAATTGAACCCCAAAGATATAGAAAGCCCCCAACAAATAATAACGGTGAGGCAAGAGGAAAACACAAACGTAGAGATGAACTAGATTCAGCAAAGTGAGGCCCACTAGTCTAGATAGGCAGAAAATAGATAGTGAACTATGCGGTCAGCAGAAAACCCTGAAAAAACATCCACGCTGAATATTTCAAGAACCCCCACACCGACTGACGGTGCGGGGGGAGAATATCAGCACCCTAGAGCTTCCAGCGAGCCAGAAAATCACATATTAAGCAAGCTGGACAAAAACACTGAAAAATGCAAATGATCCAAAGTATTCAAAACAGACTTAGCTTTTCTTGCATGAGACAGATGGAAAGGAATCAGGAGGAGACCTTATAGGACTGGATACAAAGATGCCAGGCAAGAGACTGAGTCCAGAGGAGACCTAAATAGGGAACACCCGCTGCTTAATGACCCAGCTGGAGCCCAGGCCTGCAACAAGACATGCCTAACACAGTACCGTTAGTGACCACCAGAGGGAGCCCAGAAACACAGTTCACAACAGTACCCCCCCCTTGAGGAGGGGTCACCGAACCCTCACCAAGACCCCCAGGGCGATCAGGATGAGCAGCGTGAAAGGCACGAACCAAATCAGCCGCATGAACATCAGAGGCGACAACCCAGGAATTATCCTCCTGACCATAGCCTTCCCACTTAACTAAATACTGAAGTCTCCGTCTAGAGATACGAGAATCCAAAATCTTCTCCACCACGTACTCCAACTCGCCCTCAACCAAAACCGGGGCAGGAGGCTCAACAGCAGGAACCATAGGCACCACGTATCGCCGCAACAAGGACCTATGGAACACATTATGAATAGCAAATGACGCTGGAAGGTCCAAGCGAAAAGACACCGGGTTAAGGATTTCCAAAATTTTATAAGGACCGATAAAGCGAGGCTTGAACTTAGGAGAGGAGACCTTCAAAGGAACATGCCGAGAAGACAACCAAACCAAATCCCCAACACGAAGTCGGGGACCCACACCGCGGCGGCGATTGGCAAAACGCTGGGCCTTCTCCTGTGACAATTGCAAATTGTCCACCACATGGTTCCAAATCCGCTGCAACCTATCCACCACAGAATCAACCCCAGGACAGTCAGAAGGTTCAACCTGGCCCGAGGAGAAACGAGGATGAAAACCAGAGTTGCAGAAAAAGGGTGAAACCAAAGTGGCAGAACTAGCCCGATTATTAAGGGCAAACTCGGCCAGTGGCAAAAAGGTAACCCAGTCGTCCTGATCAGCAGAAACAAAACATCTTAAATAAGTCTCCAACGTCTGATTAGTTCGCTCGGTCTGGCCATTAGTCTGAGGATGAAAAGCCGACGAAAAAGACAAATCAATACCCATCTTAGCACAAAAGGATCGCCAGAATCTGGACACAAACTGGGATCCTCTGTCAGATACAATATTCTCAGGGATGCCGTGCAAACGAACCACATTCTGAAAGAACAAAGGAACCAAATCAGAGGAGGAAGGCAACTTAGGCAAGGGCACCAAATGGACCATTTTAGAAAAACGATCGCACACCACCCAGATGACAGACATCTTCCGAGATACCGGAAGATCCGAAATGAAATCCATGGAAATGTGCGTCCAAGGCCTCTTCGGGATAGGCAAGGGCAAAAGCAACCTGCTGGCACGAGAACAGCAAGGCTTAGCCCGAGCGCAAATCCCACAGGACTGCACAAAAGAACGCACATCCCGCGAAAAGGAAGGCCACCAAAAGGACCTAGCCACCAAATCTCTGGTACCGAAAATCCCAGGATGCCCCGCCAACACCGAAGAATGAACCTCAGAAATAACTCTGCTGGTCCATCTGTCTGGGACAAACAGTTTCTCTGGTGGGCAACGATCAGGCCTATCAGCCTGAAATTTCTGCAGCACTCGTCGCAAATCTGGGGAAATGGCAGACAAAATCACTCCCTCTCTGAGAATACCAACCGGCTCCGAGGCTCCAGGAGAGTCAGGCACAAAACTCCTAGAAAGTGCATAAGCCTTCACGTTCTTCGAGCCAGGCAGGTACGAGACCACAAAGTCAAAACGGGAGAAAAACAACGACCAACGAGCCTGTCTAGGATTCAGGCGCTTGGCAGACTCGAGATAAATCAGATTTTTATGATCAGTCAAGACCACCACACGATGTTTAGCTCCCTCGAGCCAATGTCGCCACTCCTCAAATGCCCATTTCATAGCCAACAACTCCCGATTACCAACATCATAGTTCCGCTCAGCAGGCGAAAATTTTCTTGAAAAGAAGGCGCATGGCTTCATCACGGAGCCATCAGAACTTTTTTGCGACAAAACGGCCCCTGCACCAATCTCAGAAGCATCAACTTCAACCTGGAAGGGAAGAGAGACATCCGGCTGGCACAAGACTGGCGCTGAAGTAAACCGACGCTTCAGCTCCCGAAAGGCCTCCACGGCCGCAGGAGACCAATTAGCAACATCAGAACCCTTCTTGGTCATATCCGTCAAAGGTTTAACCACGCTAGAAAAATTAGCGATAAAACGACGGTAAAAATTAGCAAAGCCCAAGAACTTCTGCAGGCTCTTAACAGACGTGGGCTGAGTCCAGTCATGAATGGCACGGACCTTGACTGGGTCCATCTCCACAGTAGAAGGGGAAAAAATAAAACCCAAAAAAGAAACCTTCTGTACCCCAAAGATACATTTTGAGCCCTTCACAAATAAAGCATTCTCACGCAGAACCTGAAACACCATCCTGACCTGGTTCACATGGGACTCCCAATCATCAGAAAAAAACAAAATATCATCCAGATAAATAATCATAAATTTATCCAGATATTTCCGGAAGATGTCATGCATGAAGGACTGAAACACAGAAGGAGCATTAGAGAGTCCAAATGGCATCACCAGGTACTCAAAATGACCCTCGGGCGTATTAAATGCTGTTTTCCATTCATCTCCCTGCTTTATGCGCACAAGGTTATACGCACCGCGAAGATCTATCTTGGTGAACCACTTGGCACCCTTAATCCGAGCAAACAAATCAGACAACAATGGCAAAGGATACTGAAATTTCACCGTGATCTTATTCAGAAGACGATAATCTATACAAGGTCTCAAAGACCCGTCTTTCTTGCCCACAAAAAAGAATCCTGCACCAAGAGGGGAAGAGGATGGGCGAATATGTCCCTTCTCCAAAGACTCCTTTATATAACTCCGAATCGCGGCATGCTCTGGCACAGATAGATTAAAGAGTCGTCCCTTAGGAAATTTACTACCAGGAATCAAATCTATAGCACAATCACAGTCCCTATGAGGAGGAAGGGCACTGGACCTGGGCTCATTAAATACATCCTGATAGTCTGACAAAAACTCAGGGATCTCAGAAGGAGTAGAAGAAGCAATAGACACCAATGGAGAATCGCCATGAATCCCCTGACAACCCCAACTTGACACAGTCATAGCTTTCCAATCTAAAACTGGATTATGGGCCTGTAACCATGGCAGACCCAAAACAACAACATCATGCATTTTATGCAGTACCAGAAAACGAATCACCTCCTGATGTACAGGAGTCATGCACATGGTCACTTGCATCCAATACTGAGGTTTATTCTCTGCCAATGGCGTAGCATCAATTCCCCTAAGAGGAATAGGATTTTCCAAAGGCTCCAGGACAAAACCACAGCGCCTGGCAAACGATAAATCCATCAGACTCAGAGCAGCACCAGAATCTACGAAAGCCATAGCTGAGTAAGAAGATAATGAACAAATTAAAGTCACAGACAAAATAAACTTAGGCTGAAAAGTACTAATGGCGACAGGATTAACAACAAGTTTTTTTAAGCGTTTAGAGCATGCTGAGATAACATGTGTTGAATCACCACAGTAAAAACACAACCCATTTTGACGTCTATGATTTTGCCGCTCGGCTCTGGTCAGAATTCTGTCACATTGCATAGAATCAGGTGACCGCTCAGACAGCACCGCCAAAGGATTAACAGATTTGCGCTCCCGCAAACGTCGATCAATTTGAATGGCCAGAGCCATTGAATCATTCAGACCCCACCATCACATTCTTAATGGCTTCAGAAAGACCATTTCTGAAATTTGCGGCCAGAGCACACTCATTCCATTGAGTAAGCACGGACCATTTCCGAAATTTTTGACAATACACCTCAGCTTCGTCCTGACCTTGAGAGATAGCCAGCAACATCTTTTCAGCCTGACTTTCAAGATTAGGCTCCTCATAAAGCAAACCAAGTGCCAGAAAAAACGCATCAACATTCACCAATGCAGGATCTCCTGGCGCCAGAGAGAAGGCCCAATCTTGAGGGTCGCCGCGCAAGAAGGAGATAACAAATTTAACTTGCTGAGCGGAATCACCAGAGGAACGAGGTTATAGAGACAGAAACAATTTGCAATTATTCCTAAAATTCAGGAACTTAGATCTATCTCCAAAAAACGGCTCAGGAATAGGTATTTTTGGTTCAGACATAGGGTTATGGATAACAAAATCCTGAATGCTTTGCACCCTAGCAGCAAGCTGATCCACACTAGAAGTCAGAGTCTGAACATTCATATCTGCAGCAGAGCTCCAGCCACTCAGAGTAAAAGGGGATGGAAGAAGCTAAGCAAACTGCAGCAACACAAAAAAAACCAAAAAAAACAACCTCAGAACTTCTTTTTAATCCCGCTTCTGCGATACAATAAACATTTTCTTTAGGCCTGGCATTCTGTTATGATCCCAGTGGTAGAGGATCTCTGGTATTCCGGCAAGGTCAAAAAAAACATAGGAACTGCCCTAGGGAGGTGGAACCTGGGCTAACCGCATACCTGATCCTAACACAACAACTAGAAGTAGCCGGTGAACGTGCCTACGTTGATTCTAGACGTCTCGAGCCAGCCGGAGAACTGACTACCCCTAGAGGGAAAATAAGACCTCACTTGCCTCCAGAGAAATTGAACTCCAAAGATATAGAAAGCCCCCAACAAATAATAACGGTGAGGCAAGAGGAAAACACAAACGTAGAGATGAACTAGATTCAGCAAAGTGAGGCCCACTAGTCTAGATAGGCAGAAAATAGATAGTGAACTATGCGGTCAGCAGAAAACCCTGAAAAAACATCCACGCTGAATATTTCAAGAACCCCCACACTGACTGACGGTGCGGGGGGAGAATATCAGCACCCTAGAGCTTCCAGCGAGCCAGAAAATCACATATTAAGCAAGCTGGACAAAAACACTGAAAAATGCAAATGATCCAAAGTATTCAAAACGGACTGAGCTTTTCTTGCATGAGACAGACGGAAAGGAATCAGGAGGAGACCTTATAGGACTGGATACAAAGATGCCAGGCAAGTGACTGAGTCCAGAGGAGACCTAAATAGGGAACACGCGCTGCTTAATGACCCAGCTGGAGCCCAGGCCTGCAACAAGACATGCCTAACACAGTACCGTTAGTGACCACCAGAGGGAGCCCAGAAACACAGTTCACAACACCCGTGCTCCGATCTCCCCCCTCATACTTACCGAGCCTCGCGGTGTCCGTCCGTCTTCTTCATGGGCGCCGCCATCTTCCAAAATGGTGGGCACATGCTCAGTGCGCCCGCCGAATCTGCCGGCCGGCAGATTCGTTCCAGGTACGTTTTGATCACTGTGATAAAACCTATCACAGTGATCAAAATTAAAAAATAGTAAATTAACCCCCCCTTTATCACCCCCATAGGTAGGGACAATAATAAAATAAAGAAAATATTTTTTTTCTTCCCCCACTAGGGTTAGGGTTAGGGGTAGGGCTAGGGTTAGGGCTAGGGTTACGGTTAGGGCTAGGGTTAGAATTAGGGTTAGAACTAGAGTTAGGGTTAGATTAGGCTATGTGCACACATGGTGCGGATTTGGCTGCGGATCCGCAGCCGATTGGCCGTTGCTGATTTGTAGCAGTTTTCCATCAGGTTTACAGTACCATGTAAACCTATGGAAAACCAAATCCGCTGTGCCCATGGTGCGGAAAATACCACGCGGAAACGCTGTGCTGTATTTTCCGCAGCATGTCAATTCTTTGTACGGATTCCATTTTACACCTGTTCCTCAATAGGAATCCGCAGGTGAAATCCGCACAAAAAAACACTGGAAATCCGCGGTAAATCCGCAGGTAAAACGCAGTGCCTTTTACCTGCGGATTTTTCAAAAATGGTGCGGAAAAATCTCACACGAATCCGCAATGTGGGCACATAGCCTTAGGGTTAGGGTTGGAATTAGAGTTAGGGTTGGAATTAGGGCTAGGGTTGGAAACAGGGTTAAGATTAGGCTTGTGGTTAGGGTTGTGGTTAGGGTTAGGGTTAGGGGTGTGTTGGGGTTAGGGTTGTGGTTAGGGTTGGGATTAGGGTTAGGGTTGGGATTAGGGTTAGGGGTGTGTTGGGGTTAGGGTTGTGGTTAGGGGTGTGTTGGGGTTAGGGTTATATCTAGAGTTGGGATTAGGGTTTGGGGTGTGTTGGAGTTAGTGTTGGAGTTAGAATTGAGGGGTTTCCACTGTTTAGGCATATCAGGGGTCTCCAAACGCAACATGGCACCACCATTGATTCCAGCCAATCTTGCGTTCAAAAATTCAAATGGTGCTCCCTCCCTTCCGAGCCCCGACGTGCGCCCAAACAGTGGTTTACCCCCACATATGGGGTACCAGCGTACTCAGGACAAACTGGACAACAACTATTGGGGTCCAATTTCTCCTGTTAACCTTGCGAAAATAAAAAATTGCTTGCTAAAACATAATTTTTGAGGAATGAAAAATTATTTTTTATTTTCACGGCTCTGCGTTGTAAACTTCTGTGAAGCACTTGGGGTTTCAAAGTGCTCACCACACATCTAGATAAGTTCCTTGGGGGGTCTAGTTTCCAAAATGGGGTCACTTGTTGGGGGTTTCTACTGTTTAGGCACGTCAGGGGCTCTGCAAATGCAACGTGACGCCCGCAGACCACTCGATCAAAGTCTGCATTTCAAAACGTCACTACTTCCCTTCCGAGCCCCGACTTGCACCCAAACAGTGGTTTACCCCACATATGGGGTATCAGTGTACTCAGGAAAAACTGGGCAACAAATATTGGGGTACAATTTCCCCTGTTACCCTTTTGAAAATAAAAAATTGCTTGCTAAAACACCATTTTTGAGGAAAGAAAAATGATTTTGCATTTTTACGGCTCTGCGTTGTAAACTTCTGTGAAGCACTTGGGGGTTGAAAGTGCTCACCACATATCTAGATAAGTTCCTTGGGGGGTCTAGTTTCCAAAATGGGGTCACTTGTGGGGGGTTTCCACTGATTAGGCACATCAGGGGCTCTGCAAACGTAACATGATGCCCGCAGACCATTCCATCAAAGTCTGCATTTCAAAAGTCACTACTTCCCTTCCAAGCCCCGACGTGTGCCCAAACAGTGGTTTACCCCCACATATGGGGTATCATTGTACTCAGGACAAACTGGGCAACAGCTATTGGGGTACAATTTCCCCTGTTACGCTTGTGAAAATAAAAAATTGCTTGCTAAAACATCATTTTTGAGGAAAGAAAAATGATTTTTTTATTTTTACGGCTCTGCGTTGTAAACTTCTGTGAAGCACTTGGGGGTTCAAAGTGCTCACCACATATCTAGATAAGTTCTTTGGGGGGTCTAGTTTCCAAAATGGGGTCACTTGTGGGGGGTTTCTACTGCTTAGGTACATCAGGGGCTCTGCAAATGTAACATGATGCCCGCAGACCATTCCATCAAAGTCTGCATTCCAAAACATCACTACTTCCCTTCCGAGCCCCGACGTGTGCCCTAACAGTGGTTCCCCCCACATATGGGGTATCAGCGTACTCAGGACAAACTGGAGAACAACTTTTCAGGTCCAATTTCTCCTGTTACTCTTGTGAAAAAAAAAAATTGCAGGCTAAAAAATAATTTTTGAGGAAAGAAAAATGATTTGTGCTCACTGCACATCTAGATTAGTTCCATGGGAGGTCTAGTTTCCAAAATGGGGTCACATGTCGGGGATCTCCAATGTTTAGGCACACAGGGGCTCTCCAAACGCGACATGGTGTCCGCTAACGATTGGAGCTAATTTTTCATTCAAAAAGTCAAATGGCGCTCCTTCCCTTCCGAGCCCTGCCGTGTGCCCAAACAGTGGTTTACCCCCACATGTGAGGTATCGTTGTACTCAGGAAAAATTGCCAAATAAATTTTAGGATCCATTTTATCCTGTTGCCCATGTGGAAATGAACAAATTGAGGCTAAATGAAATTTTTTGTGAAAAAAAGTACTTTTTCATTTTTACGGATCAATTTGTGAAGCACCTGGGGGTTCAAAGTGCTCACTATGCATCTAGATAAGTTCCTTGGGGGGTCTAGTTTCCAAAATGGGGTCACTTGTGGGGGAGCTCTAATGTTTAGGCACACAGGGGCTCTCCAAACGCGACATGGTGTCCGCTAAAGATTGGAACCAATTTTTCATTGAAATAGTCAAATGGCGCTCCTTCCCTTCCAAGCCCTGTTGTGCGCCCAAACAGTGGGTCCCCCCTCCACATATGGGGTATCGGTGTACTCAGGACACATTGTGCAATAACTTTTGGGATCCAGTTTCTCTTTTTACCCTTAGGAAAATTTAAAAAATGTTGCTAAAAGATCATTTTTGTGACTAAAAAGTTAAATGTTCATTTTTTCCTTCCATGTTGCTTCTGCTGCTGTGAAGCACCTGAAGGGTTAATAAACTTCTTGAATGTGTTTTTGAGTACCTTGAGGGGTGCAGTTTTTAGAATGGTGTCAGTTTTGGGTATTTTCAGCCATACAGACCCCTCAAACTGACTTCAAATGTGAGGTGGTCCCTAAAAAAAATGGTTTTGTAAATTTCGTTGTAAAAATGAGAAATCGCTGGTCAAATTTTAACCCTTATAACTTCCTAGCAAAAAAAAATTTTGCTTCCAAAATTGTGCTGATCTAAAGTAGACATGTGGGTAATGTTATTTGTTAACTATTTTGTGTCACATAACTCTCTCGTTTAACAGAATAAAAATTCAAAATTTGAAAATTGCGAAATTTTCAAAATTTTAGCCAAATTTCCATTTTTTTCACAAATAATTTTTGTGTTTATCGACCTAAATTTACCACTAACATGAAGCCCAATATGTCATGAAAAAACATTCTCAGAACCGCTAGGATCCGTTGAAGCGTTCCTAAGTTATTACCTCATAAAGGGACACTGGACAGAATTGCAAAAAACGGCCAGGTCATTAAGGTCAAAATAGGCTGGGTCATGAAGGGGTTAATCTACAGATTAACCCAGTATCTGCAGGTTAATAGCATTTTTTCCGGCAGCGTTGGCACTAACCCTCCCGGGGATCGTGTGATATTGTTAGGTCAGGTTATCCTTGTGGCAATTCTATGCTGACTTCACCCTCCCAGCCTTCGGACAAATCACGTATATTGGGAGGAAGTGAGTACTGCTGCTTTCTCACTTCCTCCTGATAAAGCCAGAGCTGATTGGTCACAGGGATCGCGACACATAACAATGTCATGTGATCCTCGAGAAAGCCAGTGGTGAAATAACCGGAATGGCGCCAGCACCGAACCTGAGTATAGGAGTTATTATTTTACATGGAAGAAACATAGGGATTGAGAAATGTTTGGCTGAGAAGTAAACAGTCCTTTTATTTAATACCAACCAAAAAAATCTTTTGTAATTAAATGTATTTGTAAATGTTATACTACAGCACAAACTGGACCAGATTTACTTAAAGAAGGGAAAATAATAACATGTGTTTCAACTAATCTTTAAGAATTACATAAGTAATATAGAAATGCATTGAGTTTCCCTGTCCCATATAGTTCTATGTCTTTCATGCACCATCTGTTTTATTAAATAGCCTTTTGGCAATGATACAGACACAGAAGTGTTTCATAAGAACTTCTTTCTGCTCCCTTTTGTAGTACCTAGTTCTTGAGATTGCAATGGCCATAGAAAAAATTTATATCAACCATTCTAACCATGTTTTTGGGAAGGAAATGCAAAATAATTCATTTGCTCTGTTAGGCTACTCCTTCTTATAAGTCACTTGTTAGAGAAAATGAGAAGTGTTTCCCTGTGGAGAATCATGTAACACAGGCGCAGGGTTATTATCCTAATTCACAAATAAGTGAGAACTGGGTTATGTTTCATGTGGGATATTCTGAACTCACTAAAGGAGGGTCAGAAAAAAACGAACTAAACTCTGGAACATGTAGTAAGCGCAAGTTAATAAATATTTATGCTGAAGATTCCCCCTGCGGCATTTTGAGTATTTGCCTTTATCTCAGGTGTCAGACAACACTTAGCAGTCACTTATCTTCAATCAATATGTGATATTTCACATACGGAACCACAAGACTGTTTGGATGAATACTGCATTTATCTATAGCAGAAAGGTACTTTTTGCACCTTTATGAAAAAGTATCTTCTTGATGCAATATTTAATGTTTTTTCTACTAAAGTAGGTAATGGAACAAAGCTAATATGCACCATAATTTACTGATTTATTAGCGTTTCACGTACTTGACTAGCTTAAGGACTCGTCCCAATGAGTGTATAATATGAGCATGTGGAGTACAGGTAAAAATCGGACTGAACAATATAATTGAATAGGGTTATTCAGATGATCTAAGTGTCTGTGTGAAAAAATTGCAGCATGCACCATTCTCTTCTGAGGCTTGTATGAGATTTGAGGTCTATGGGTGCGTTAAAAAATCAGATCCCATACAGGTTTTCTGTGTAGCATCTGATTCTTATGGATACTTTGCCATTATTAACACAGAAAACTGTATTTGATCATGGATATTTTAAACTGTTAATGTGTAAAATAGGATACCACATGGATTATTATTTTTATTATAGCGCCATTTATTCCATAGCACTTTACATGTGGTAAACAAAAGGGTTACACATGAAAAAAAAATAAGTACAATAATATTGAACAAAACGAGTCACTGTCTGGAACACGAGGAGAGAGGACCCTGCCCACGAGGGCTCACAATCTACAAGGGATAGGTGAGGATACAAAAGGTAAGGGTAGAACTGGTTGTGGCGAGGTATGGTGGAATGAAGGTTACTGCAGGTTGTATGCTTGGTAGAAGAAGTAGATCATCAGGTTCCTTTTGAAGGTTACCACGGTAGTCGAGAATCTGATATGTTGGGGCAGAGAGTTCCAGAGCAGGGAGGATGTACGGGAGAAATCATGTATGCAATTGTGCGAAGAGGAGATAAGAGGGGAGTAGAGATGGAGATCTTATGAGGAAAGGAGATTGCCTGCAGGTAAGTTTCGATAGACAAGGTCACAGATGTATGGAGGAGACAGGTTGTGGATGGCTTTGTATGCCAAGGTTAGGGTTTTGAACTAAAGTCTCTAGGCAATGGGGAGCCAGTGAAAGGATTGACAGAGACGAGAGGCCAGGGAATAGCGAGAGGCAGGGTTGGACTGGCCCACCAGAGAACCTGAGAATCCTCAGGTGGGCCCTGGATTCTCCTTCAGGAGAGCTCATAGTGAAAACATTGCAGTTGCTATGGGGCCCTTCAGTGAGGAGAAAGTTAGACCCTCAGAATCAAATCCTCTGGTGGGCCCAATGTTCTTCAGTCTGACACTGGTGAGGGGGATAGGTGGATTAATCTGGCAGCAGAGTTTAGGATAGTATGGAGGGGTGAGAGAGTTTTAGAGGGGAGGCCACAAAGCTGGAGGTTGCAGTTGTAAGATTGCACATTTATGGCACATGTATGGCAGTATGGGTGAATTCAAAGGCAACCTATTCCTTTTAAGGCCAATGTCAAACAAGCGAGTGAAAAATCATCCAAGTTTTGTTCAGTAAACTCTGTACCATACGCTCTTCTGATCCTGGCCTTAAAGTGAAAAGGTTGTCCAAGATTTCCCCTTTTGTGAAAAAAGATGCAGAAGTAAAGAAAAAGAACATTACTCACATGTAATACTGAGATCATTGTGATAGCCAGGAAACAGACCTATGCCCATACCAATGTACAGTGGCATGGGCGGTAGCCGTGGGCGAGGTACTTGTCTCCCGTGCCTCGGCATCTTAAATGATAGTAGGGAACTTGGCTGGATGTGTGGACTTGATCTGTGAGGGCACACAAACAGATATATGTTAAAAACAAGAGACTTTATTTTTTGACAATTTAAAAACAGAAATAATCCAATGAAAAAATATTATTTAATAAACTACACTATCTGTGTAGAGCAGGGCATGTCAAACTGATTGGTAAAAATTGAAAAAAATATATATTTTTTTATAAATAATAAAATATATAATTAATATATAATTAATTGATGGTGGTATTAATATAAATATTATTATAAAAGTATTATCATTTGATTAATAATATATGTGTATATGTTAACTGAGCATTATGAAAAAAGGAGTAAAACAATTAAATATTAAAAATGTGTTCATAAGACATACTATATATTCCCATAATCACAATACAAAAAATAGTAGTTACTCACCGATAACGGTGTTTCTCTGAGCCCATGACGGCACCACGGAGAGAGGGGATCCGCCCACCAAGGACAGGAAACCTACAGATAAAAAGGCGGTACCTCTCTCCCGCATCAATTTGTTTACAGAGCATTAAAGGGAACATCAGGTTAACGATTACAAATGTTTCAACATTACTAAACCTTAATAAAGATACCGCGTGCTTAATGACTATATACATAACTAAACATCATAAGAATGTGCACACCCACGCGTGAGGGAGGGAATGTACGGGTGCCGTCATGGGCTCAGAGAAACACCGTTATCGGTGAGTAACTACTATTTTCTCTGTCCCCCATGATGGCACCACGGAGAGAATTGCAGAGACTGTCTACATTAGGGAGGGACTACCGCTTCCAGAACCCTTCTACCAAAGGTAAGGTCTGAAGAAGAATTTAAGTCCAACCGATAGTGCCTAAAGAAAGTTGAGGGTGAAGACCAAGTAGCAGCTCTACATATCTGGTCTATTGTTGCTCCGGCTCTCTCTGCCCAGGAAGCCGCCATCGCCCTGGTTGAATGAGCTTTAACTTCCCCTGGAGCTGGCATCCCGCTTGAGGTATACGCGAGGTTGATGGCATCCCTGATCCATCTTGCCAATGTACCCTTGGAGGCTTTTTTGCCTTTCCGAGGCCCCTGAAAACACACAAAGAGAGATCCTTCCTCTCTACACTCCCTAGTAGCCTCCAGGTAATGGATGAGACACCTTCTGACATCCAACGTGTGTAGTGATTATTCCCCCTCGTTCTTAGGGTTAGAACAAAAGGAGGGAAGGGAGATCTCTTGGGACCTATGGAACCGGGAGGCCACTTTTGGTAAGTATGCCGGATCAGTTTTTAATACCACCCTGTCCTCCAATATTAGTGTGAAGGGTGGCCCGGCTGACAAGGCTTGTATGTCGCTAATTCTTCGGGCTGAAGTGAGGGCTACCAAAAGGGAGGTTTTAAGGGATAGAATCTTTAAGGAAAGTTCTTTTAAGGGCTCAAAGGGTGCTTTGGTAAGGGCCGTAAGAACTAGATTTAAGTCCCACTGTGGGGCTCTACGTGAGGGTAGAGGCCTAGATCTTTCTGCCGCCTTAATGAATCTGGAAACCCAACGATTCTTTGCCAAATTGTAATTAAACAGTGCCCCAAGTGCAGCAATATGAACCTTCAGTGTATTAGTGGCTAGGCCTTTTTCCAGCCCATTTTGCAGAAATTCTAACACCAATTTGAGAGGGATTCCCTCGGAGATTTTAGCCCCCGAGGAAGAGAGGAATTTCTTCCAGATTTTACCATACTGCTTAGTAGTTGTTAATTTTCTACTTTTTAAGAGGGTTGACACTAGACCTTGAGAAAAGCCTTTCTCTATCAGTAACCCCCTCTCAAATTCCAAGCTGTCATGTGTAACCTCGCTACTTGCGGGTGTGATACTGGACCCTGGAATAGGAGATTGGGCAGGTCTGGGAGTATCCAAGGGTCTGTTATGGACATCCTTCTGGTCCAGGAAAACCAAGTTCTCTTCGGCCAGAAAGGGGCAATCAATATCACCCGGGCGCTGTCCTCCCTTATTTTCCTCAGAACCGCTGGTATCAGTGCGATAGGGGGAAATGCATAAGCCAGTTTGTGCTTCCAAGGAATCATGAAAGCATCCAGCGCCACCGGGTTTCCTGCTGGGTTTATGGAACAAAAGGTGGTCACCTTCCGATTTAGGTTGTTAGCGAAGAGATCTATTGTCGGGGACCCCCACATCTCCGTTATCTGATTGAATATGGACTGGTTCAGTTCCCATTCCCCCTGTTTTAGGCAGACCCGACTCAGGTAGTCTGCCTTGAAATTGTCCACCCCTTTTATGTGAAGTGCCGTCAAGGATGCCAAATTTTTCTCGGCCATCTGTAAGATTGAATGTGTGACTTCCATCAGCGGTTGAGAGTGTGTTCCCCCCTGATGGTTTATGTAGGCCACTACCACTCTGTTGTCTGAAAACAGTCTTACATGATGTGAGTGAAGGGGTTTTTGGAATTCTGTAAGAGCAAATTTTACCGCCAGTAATTCCCTCATGTTGGAGGATGCTTGTTTTGCGTCGTCTGACCATGTCCCCTGAACCACTAGATCGTGTAGGTGAGCCCCCCAGCCGAAGGGACTTGCGTCTGTGGTTACCACCTTTGACACTGGGATCACCCATGGTAGACCGCGGCCTAAATTGCTGTCTTTTGTCCACCAATCTAGCGAGAGAATTGTGTTTGATGAGAAGGTGAACTGACTTTCTAAATTTCCCTTCAGGGAAATTTCTTCCGCTAATATCTGCCATTGCAGTTCCCTTGTATGTGACTGGGCCCATTGGACGGCAGAAATGCAGGCTGTCATGGACCCGAGGAGAGACATTGCTTCTCGAAGCGATATAGAGGGGAGATCTCTTGCCCTGGACACTAATCCCACCATCTTTTGGATCTTTTCTTGGGGTAGGCGACATTCCTGAGAGATGGAATCCAACGTGATTCCCAGGTACTCCTGAATCTGATTCGGTATTAGTCTGGACTTCTTCAGATTCAGGAGCCACCCCAAGCTTTCCAAAGAGTCCATAACTAACTCTAGCTGTTTTTTGCAATGTTGGGGAGAGTTGCCTATTATCAGGAAATCATCCAGGTATGGGACGATTAGGGTGTTTTGTTTTCTCAGGTCTGCCATGACTTCCGCTATCAATTTGGTAAATACCCTTGGGGCTATTGCGAGACCGAATGGTAGGGCTGTAAACTGATAATGCTTTACCATCCCTCCTATTTCGATTGCCACCCTGAGGAATTTTTGGAAGTCTTTGTGAATGGGGACGTGGTAGTATGCGTCCTTTAAGTCGAGTACTACCATGAAACAACACGGAAACAACATTTTGACTGCTGTCTTTATTGTTTCCATTTTGAAAGGTTCCACAATCAGGTGTTTGTTTAAGTTTTTTAAATTGATAATTGTCCTGAAAGACCCTTCTGGTTTTTTCCTGAGAAAAATTGGAGAGTAGAACCCTCTCCCTTTTTCCTGGAGGGGGACCTCCCGAAGAACCCCTTTGTTCAATAATGTTGTGACTTCCTGTTCCAGAGCTATCCGCTCCTGTGGAGAAGCTCTCTGAGATGTCACCAGGAAGGACGGCTGAGGGAACGTAAGAAAAATGAATTTCAGTCCCGATTGTACCAAGTCCAGAATCCAGGCACTGCTGGTTATCTTTTCCTAGGCTGAGAGGAAAAGGGACAATCTTCCTCCCACCTGGGGCGAAAGTTCATTGTGAAGGTTTTTGGGGATCGGTGGGGCTTTTGTTGAAAATAAACCCTTTATTCTTATTCTTTTTATCTTCCCATCTGTCCTGTGACCTAGGGGGCTTCCTACGGAAGAATTTTTTACTCCGAAAAGGACGTTTGTAAGATGGGTATTGCAGAATGGGAAAGGACTTCTTTTTGTCCCCTGCCTTTTCCAAAATATCATCCAGAGTAGAGCCGAAAAGAAATTCTCCCTCACAAGGAATATTACAAAGTTTTGCCTTTGTTTGGAGGTCTCCGGGCCAACATTTGAGCCAGAGGGCTCTTCTGGCTGCATTGGAGAATACCGCTGATCTGGCCGAAAGCCTGATGGAGTCTGCAGACGCATCGGCCAGAAAAGCGGCTGCCCCTTTCATTACTGGTAGGGTATTAAGTATACTGTCTCTGGATGCCTTATCCTTGAGCTGGGATTCCAGCTGGTCCAGCCATACCATAAGGGAGCGGGAAGTGCAAGCTGCGGCCGCCGCTGGTTTTAGGCCCCCCCTGCTGCTTCCCAGGAACTTTTTAGGAAAGCATCCGCTTTTTTATCCATGGGATCCTTTAAGACCCCCATGTCTTCAAAAGGTAGGGCAAACTTTTTTGACGCTTTAGCGATTGCTACGTCTAATTTGGGTGCTTTTTCCCAAAAGGAGCATGCAGGGTCTTCAAAAGGGTATTTCCTTTTGGGTGTAAGCAGGGCCTTTCTCAAAGGTTTTTTCCATTCTTTATTTATCAAGGCATGTATTTTATCATTAAGGGGAAACACCCTTCTTTTTTTCTGCTCCAGTCCACCGAACATGATATCTTGGACTGATTTTTTAGTGTGGGAATCAGCAAGACCCATGGTACTTCTGACCGCTTTAATTAGGGAGTCCGTTTCTTCTAATGGGAAACAACTACGACCCCCCTGAGAAGAGGATGATGAAGAGGATGATGAAGAATTGGAGGAATTTGAACTAATCTCCCCGCTATCCGAGTCACTAGAGTCAGATATAGGGGTTTTTTGTTTAATTTTTTTACATTTTTTACCCTCCTGGAGAGACTTAAAGGTATCTTCCACCTGGGTTTTAATTAGTGTTTTGAGTTCTGTGGCGAACCCTGGAAGCCCTTCACAGAGAGTCTCTTCCATACAGGATTTACATAATCTTTTTTCCCAGGAGGCAGGTAAATCTTCTTTACAAAGTGCGCAGATCCTATGTTTGGACTTCCCTGCACTCTTCCTTCCCTAAAACAACAAGAGAAAGGTAGGCTCTATTAGCCGGAGCATTCACGGAGATCACTCACCACCTGGAGTACCCTCAGTACCGGCTGTGGAAGGTCCGTATCGACAGTATGGTGCTCCTTTGATCCGGATGCAGCACTAGAATTTTTGCTGTGCTGAGATCCAGACCGTGCTCCAGCTCCACGCCGCTGGACATGAGAGGTCCCTTGCCCCTGCTGCCGGCGTTTCTGCTGCTGCTGCTGCTGCTGCGGTGCCTGCGTTTGCTGCGCTGGTGAGCCCTGCAATTCGGGGTCACTCATAGCTGCTGGGGACCTCTGGCTGTACTCCATTAGAGCAACTAGCCAGGGTGACAGGTCCCATTTAAATATCCTGTGCGCCGATTTCCGCGCGCTCCCCGACGCTTAGCTGTGCGCATGCGCCAATCCCAGCATGCACCGCGTTCCCAGCAAGCCCTGCGCCGCCCAGAATGCCCTGCTTCGCCCAGCAGGCATTGCGGCACTCGCGCATGCACGTTCTAACCTGCACGTTCTAACCCGGAAGTCCGATACCATGCCGCGGCTTGATGCTTCCTGGTGCGCCGTTCAAGCGCGCATTGCCGCGCCGTGCTCCACCTATGGAGGGACCCCTCACAGTGGTTTGCGAGTGTGTGCCATCTGGAATCCCCACGTAGTGAGGATTCCTCTAGGCACTGCAGCACTGCTGCTGCGGTCCCCCGCTCACCCTAGAGACCTACTGATCCCAGCGGTGGCGCTTCGGGTGGCCCAGCCTAGCCGAGGCAGGGAACCCCCGCTGCCTTAACCGGTCTGACTGGCCCCGGAATCCAACGACGATCTGAGGTAAGATCTGCTGCAGGTCCCGTCAAGGACAGGAAACCAAACTGATGCGGGAGAGAGGTACCGCCTTTTTATCTGTAGGTTTCCTGTCCTTGGTGGGCGGATCCCCTCTCTCCGTGGTGCCGTCATGGGGGACAGAGAAACAAGTGCATATCATAAAAGAAAATAAATATATATATTTATTTAAAAATAAGTTATATATCAAAAGATAAAATTTATATAACCAAAACCAAGTGCCAAATATTAAAAGAAATATGATAATGTCATGTCCGCGGATGCCACAGCCACAGCGCTCCGGCACCTTGGCGTCTTGCTGGTCAGGGGTCGCGGCGTACCACTGCCATGCTGTCGGTCCCACAGCCGGCGTCAGTTCTGTGCAGGCGCCTTAGGCCACAGCCACACGCTCTGCCGGCTCTTTAGCTGTGCGGTGCTTGACCCGGAAGTCCTGCTGCTCCAATCAGACTCCTTCACTAGGTATATCAAGCCGCCCTCCCTTAATGGAGGCGCCTGATTATTGTGTGTGTGTGTGTGTACCCACTTTGTGTGCTCACGCTTAGGCCTTCTCTGCATATACGTGTCTGCCTTATATGTTAACCCTATCCTTGCTACACTCACCCGCAGTCTCTGGTTCTTCCTGTCCCTGGGTTCCTTTCTCCTGCTCTACCCGGGGCTTCCTTGGCTCCTGGATTTTACTCTGAGGTCCCTATCTCTCTCCTGGTTCCGTTCCCTGGTGTCTTAGGGGTCCTCCTTCCAATGCTCTCTGCAGTCCACCTCTTCTCGGTTCTCTCTTCCTGTATTCCCTGAACCTGCTCAGCATTCTTAGATTCATGTTTCCCTGCTACCTTGCTGACGGTTGTCCTGTCTGCTGTATCCATGTTGGTCCTCTGCTTCCCTATGAACCGCCCTTCTTGGTACCAGCAGTCTCGGTGTCTGACTCCTCTGGGCCTGCCCCTAATGATCCCTGTATAGGGGTCGAGTCCACCACGTTCACTCACCTGGGGGAGGTTCAGCGCCGTGACCCAGAGGGTCCACTCTTGTCAGCTCGCCTCTCCTAGGCGTCACAGTATACTCAGGCCATGGACCTCGCTGGTGCCTCCGGCTCTGCTCAGAAGGAGTTAGTGTATCTGCGAGAAAATCAGACACGCATCATGTCTTTCCTGAAAATCATGGACTCCCACCTGTTGGCTTTACAGGCCGCAGATCTTGGAAATGCCTCCCAGCTAGCCAGTCTCCAGCAGGAGCTTGTCCAACAGTGCGATACGCATGCCCACACATTGACGTATATGGCCTCCATGGATGACCGTCTGCTCTCCTTACTGTCAGCTGCCTTGTCGCAGGCGTCGTTTCGTGTTCCTGATTCCAGTCCTCATCCTCCTCCCTGCCTCGGTAAACCCCCTCGGCGTTACGGAACTGCAACACAGAACTAGGATAGAAGGGGGAAAATTGACCCTGCACTGAGACTAGGCTAATACCCTACGATGGAGTGGGCGACCCATTCCTTGCGAATAGACCCACCGATGATCCTAGGTAAATCTCAAGCAAGGACCTATAGATAGGGGGAAGGAGGTCCCTAAAAGATCTAAGGACTGGGTATAAAAACAGGTCACCTCCTAATAGAAAATACAGAGAAGGCTGCAGAAACCAAATGAAGACAGAAACTAAGGATAGCAGAACTGGGGGTCCCAGAACTGCACAATATCAAACACAGAAAGCTATCAAAGCACCCAGCCAGAACTCTAGCGGAGTTTGGAGCGGCCCCCAAACGCAGGGCAGTGGGGTACTCGGTATCGGGCCCCTCGGTCTCGGTTCTAGGGGTGTCACGGTGGCCCGACCCGGTCCATGGCCCTGCTAAGGGGCGCCCAAATAAAGGTGTAGGTGAGAGTTTGTCAAGTGTTCATGACGCCACCTGTGGTATTCGGTCAGAGTGACCGACGCTGCTAGGGGTCCGCTGGGGTGATGGAATGGCAGCTAGTTGTTGTAACTTCCCACAGGTGAAGTATGTCCCCAGGGCTTCCCTTGATGAGTAGATGGTAATGGTGTAGGTCGCAGTAAATGACGAGGACACAGGGTTGCAGTCTCTTTACCTCTTTACTGAAGGCTTCGGCATCTGCAATCCAGAGCACTGCTAACAGGGCTGGCTGAGACCAGCCGGTGCGAAGGCACATCCAGAGTTCCCTTTGCAGGTGGAAATCAGTAGCCTTCCTACTAGCGCCTGTGTGTTGTAGTACCTCCCTGCTGAGCACCACGGGATAGTCCTCACAACTCTCGTGTATGTTTCTGTTCTTTCTCTCCGTCACCCAGATGGTTTGGATAGGACGCACCCATATGACGGGGTAGGCCTGGAGTTATTTTATAGGGACCCTAGAGACGCCCCTCTCCCACATTTGCCTCCGTTGTCTTCATTAGGTGTAAAGGTGAGACAGCCAACCTAGAGTTAACTGACCTGCCGTAGTTCAAAGTAATGCGTAGAGTCTATTACTTCCTCAGCGTTCTGGCCGCCGGCTACGCGCCTCAGAAGGATGTTGCCGATCTTGGGGCATGACTCCTCCTGGTTCTATCTCCTTTGTGCTGTGATCTCGTTTCTCACTTCTCCACAATATACTTTGCTTCGTGTCCTTTCTTAGGATGCCGCCGCAATGAGGTGCAGGCACGGCTCCGTAACGATCTGTCTCGTGCTAGGCCACTGCCAGGATCCCACCCCTGACAGGGACCTCCCTGAGTCTTCCCAAGCAACTCACACTAGATGTTACCTGGGCAAAACCCAGTCAGCTTCTCTCTAACTTCCTATCCGACTCCCAGTTTTACCAGAGTGTGAGGAGTGGCCTAATACATAGAACCTTTTGCTTCCCCTGGTGGCCGGAGTGTGAAGTGTAGTGTGTGACTGTGATACCTGGTCAGGTGAACTCCTTTAGTGCCATCAGACGTACCATCACTCCCCCTTGTGGCAGAGCGACAATACTGCAACGACCAGGACTCTGGGGCGCTGCAATTAACACTGCTGTCCAGCAAGGACTGGGAGGCAAATCGGTGATAAAATCCATAGCAAGATGTGATCATGGCGAACTAGGAACCTCCAAAGGGCACAGCAACCCTGCAGCCGGGGCATGTGAGGCCTTCGACCTAGCGCACACAGTACACTGACGCACCCACTTGATGATTTCTCTTTGCCACCCTGGCCACCAGAAACTTCGACCGATCGACTTTCTAGTTTCTGAAATCCCTGGATGACCAGCCAACCGAGACTCATGACATTCAGCAAACAAAGCTCTCTGCAAGGTTCTAGGCACAAATAATTTACAATACGGAGTGTTAGTTGGTGCAGCATTCTGGGCCTCTAGGATGCTACTCTCCAACTCAGAACCCAATGCTGCTGCCACCACCACCCCTTTCTGCAAAATACATTCCTCCTACAAGACAAAGCATCCGCTTTACCATTCTTTGTCCCAGGGATATATGTTACGGAGAAATGAAACCGGGCAAAAAACAGTGCCCACCTAGCTTGACGGGCATTCAAACGTTTGGCAGCATCCAGATATATCAGATTCTTATGATCAGTAAAAACCTGTATCGGATGTCTAGCCCCCTCCAAAAAATGTCACAAATGCTCAAATGCGAGTTTAATTGCCAGCAACTCTCTGTTTCCAACATCATAGTTGAGCTCAGTATCCAAAAATGTTTTAGAAAAGAAAGCACGGGGATGCACCCCATCCTTTCCCTCCTGGGACAGAACTGCCCCCACCCCTACTGAAGAGGCATCAACCTTTACCAGAAATGGCTTGGTCTCATCTGTCTGGATCAAAACAGGAGCAGAGCTAAACCTCTCCTTGAGATGCTCAAAAGCCTTAACAGCCTCAGAGGACCATTTGACAGTATTAGAACCCTTCTTGGTGAGATCAGTTATAGGTTTAGCGATCACAGAAAAATTCTTTATGAATTTTCTGTAATAATTAGCAAACCCTAAAAATCTCTGAACCGACTTCAAGCATTCAGGCCTAGGCCACTCCAGCACTGCCTGAACCTTAACCGGGTCCATCTCAATCCCATCACTGGAGACAAGGTACCCCAAAAAACTCATTTTCTGTACTGCAAACGCGCACTTTTCCAATTTAGCAAAGAGTGAGTTTTCCTCAAAATCTGTAGAACTTCACGGACTCTCTGCCAATGCGACTCCAGTTCAGGTGAATAGATCAAAATATCATCCAAATAAACTGTCACGGGAAGCCTAGGTGGGCAAGAGCTAATAACCCGGGCCCCTGCAATTTCCCTAAGACTAGGGAAATCCTGACTGACCCTCTACCTAGAGTTTACACTGATGGTGTGCATGTCTAGGCCTCCACCCTCACCCTGTCTCCTGTTTCAACCCTAGGCTGAAACCACCACCCAGTGAAGAGATAATACCCCAATACCCACAGTTAGCACAGACAAGGATAACGGAAAATATACACCACGCCGCAGTCACTCAGGAATACACTATTCCAAATTTTGGTTCATACGCTCGGCCTGACCATTTGACTGAGGATGAAACGCCGAAGAATGAGACAACTTGATCCCCAGCCGTGAGCAAAATGCTTTCCAAAATTTTGCCACAAACTGAGTACCCCTATCAGACACGATGTCAGATGGAACCCCATGAAGTCTGACCACCTCCTGCACAAATACCTGAGCCAGAGTCTTAGCGTTAGGCAACAAAGGCAAAGACACAAAGTGCGACATTTTTGAAAACCGATCAACAATCACCAAGATGACCGTGTTCCCAGCTGAGGAGGGCAAATCAGTGATCAAATCCATGGAGATTTCGGTCCATGGCTTACTAGGTACCTCAAGAGGAAGTAGTGTGCCCACAGGACGGGAGCGGGGTGTCTTAGCCCTAGCGCACGTGGTACAAGCTGACACGTATGAGACCACATCCTGTCGGATCTTGGGCCACCAAAACCGACGTGACACCAACTCCAAGGTACCTCTAACCCCTGGGTGGCCAGCCAGGACAGCATCATGATGCTCCGCCAAAAACTTTAAGCGGACATGAAGCGGTACAAAAGATTTGTTGATGGGAAGCTCAGATGGTACCTCCTCCTGAGCCTCGGCAATCTCAGCCTCAACCTCGGTAGTGAGAGCCGAAACCACAACACCCTTTTGGAGGATGGGTACTGGATCCTCCCGAGGTTCTCCACCCGGAAAACACCTGGACAGAGCATCCGCCTTAGTGTTTTTAGACCCCGGTCTGTAAGTGACAACAAAGTTGAACCACGTGAAAAACAATTTCCAGCGAGTCTGCCTGGGAGACAGACGCTTGGCAGACTCCAAATAAAGCAAATTCTTATGATCGGTAATAACAGTAACCTGATGAACCGACCCCTCCAAGAAGTGTCGCCATTCCTCAAAGGCCAACTTGATTGCCAACAACTCCCTGTTGCCGATATCGTAGTTACGTTCGGCGGACGACAGTTTCTTGGAAAAAAAGGCGCATGGACGCAAATCACTCAAAGATGAGCCTTGTGATAGTACCGCCCCCACACCAACCTCAGACGCATCGACTTCCACAACAAAAGGTTTTGATACGTCTGGCTGCACAAGAATGGGAGCTGAAACAAAACTGTTCTTAAGAAATTCAAATGCGCGCACAGCAGCCTCAGGCCAAACGGAGAAATTGGTACCCTTTTTAGTCATGTCAGTTAGCGGTTTAGCAATGATGGAAAAATCTTTGATAAATTTCCTATAGTAGTTAGAAAACCCAAGGAACCGCTGAAGTGCTTTCAGGTTATCAGGACGTTCCCAATGCAGCACCCCTTGCACCTTAGCGGCGTCCATTTTAAAACCAGAAGCAGACACAATATAACCCAAGAAAGGAAACTCTTGAACAGAAAATACACATTTCTCAAGTTTAGCATACAGCTTATTCTCTCTGAGAAGCTGTAACACCTGCCTGACATGATCTAAATGAGTATCATGGTTGCAAGAATATATGAGAATGTCATCTAGGTACACGATAACGAATTTCCCCAAAACATGCGAGAACACATCATTAATGAAATGTTGGAACACTGCAGGTGCGTTAGTCAACCCAAATGGCATCACCAAATTTTTGAAATGACCCTCAGGGGTATTAAAAGCCGTCTTCCACTCATCACCTTGACGGACTCTTATGAGGTTGTACGCCCCCCTGAGGTCAAGCTTGGTAAACCATTTAGCACCTGCCACCTGATAGAACAAATCCGGTATCAATGGCATAGGGTATGGATCCCGAACAGTAATCTGGTTCAACTCCCTGAAATCCAGACACGGGCATAAACCACCATCTTTCTTCTTCACGAAGAAGAACCCTGCTGCCACAGGCGAGGATGAAGGCCTGATGTGCCCTTTGCTCAAACTTTCAGCAATGTAATCCTTTAATGCTTGTCTCTCCGGACCGGAGATGTTAAACATCCTTGCCTTAGGCAACTTGGCCCCTGGTTTAAACCTGATAGTACAGTCATAGGGACGATGTGGTGGCAACTCCGAACAACCTTTCTCAGAGAACACATCCACAAAATCCAGAAGTGACTCCGGAACGCTTGAAGTCACAGCAGACACACATGTGGCCAGGCAATTCTCCTGGCAGAACTCGCTCCACTGAATTATGTCCTGAGTTTTCCAGTCAATTACCGGGTTGTGCATAGACAACCATGGAAAACCCAAAACCACCTGTGCAGGAAGATTCCTGAGCACCTTACATGTAACCTGCTCGGAATGTAGAACCCCAATGTGGAGTTTCACCTCAGCCACAAACTCAGTAATCTCCCCCTGTGAGAGAGGAGCAGCATTGATGGTGACCACGCGGATAGGATGAGGCAGTTTTTCAATCCTAAAACCTGCTGTGCGCGCAAACTCCTCATCAATGAGATTTGTGGCAGAACCACTATCCACAAAAACAGTAATTGGCAGCTCACTGCCAGCGATAATAACCTTAGCAGGGAGCATGCATTGAGAAACCACCTTGGAGGATATACATAAGCTCAGATTGGCCTCCTCCACACCCTCTGAGCTTAGAAGTTTTCCGCCGTTGCGTTTTTCTTAGACAGCAGAGGACAGATGTTAACAAAGTGACCAGTTTTACCGCAGTAAAAACAGGCTCCCTGCTTCCTGAGCACAGGGTTCGGCGCTTAACATGTGACACCCCTGCGATTTGCATAGGCTCCGTGAGCTCACCTGCAGCAACCTCACGTGAACCTACACCTTCTCCCATAGGCGGCGTCTCATGCTCCCCCTGACGCAAACGGCGATCAATGCGGACAACCAGACTCATAGCGGAATCTAGAGAAGCAGGAGTCTCGTACATCAGAAGGGCTTTTTTAACCCTTCCAGAAACCCCATGAATAAACTGATTCCGCAGCGCTGGATCATTCCACTGTGCGTCGACCGCCCAGCGACGAAATTCAGAACAGTAATCCTCTGCAACTCGCTCCCCCTGGCGAATAGTGCGTATCTTAGATTCTGCTAGAGCCATTCTGTCAGGCTCATCGTAAATGTTTCCAAGAAAGGAAAAAAAACTCTCCACAGAGTCAAATGCAGCAGAATCAGATGGCAAAGAAAACGCCCATGCTTGGGGATCCTCGCTTAACAATGACAACACCAGGCCCACACGCTGAGCCTCATTACCAGAGGAGATCGGGCGCATTCGGAAATATAGTTTGCAAGTTTCACGAAAAGAAACAAATTTACTGCGTTCCCCAGCAAACTTTTCAGGCAAAGGAAACTTAGGCTCAGCAACTCTACCTGTCGCTCCAGCTTGCACATTAGATACTGCTAGTCCCTGTTGCTGCACTGCCCCCCTCAACTCAGTGACCTGTAGGGACAGTGCCTCCAACTGGCGGGTTATGGAAGTCATGGGATCCATGACAAAACAAAAAAAAGGAAACCCCTTTTTTTTTTTTTCTTCTTAAGGCCGATTATAATGTCACGGGAAGCCTTGGTGGGCAAGAGCTAATAACCCGGGCCCCTGCAATTTCCCTAAGACTAGGGAAATCCTGACTGACCCTCTACCTGGAGTTTACACTGAAGTTTACACTGATGGTGTGCATGTCTAGGCCTCCACCCTCACCCTGTCTCCTGTTTCAACCCTAGGCTGAAACCACCACCCAGTGAAGAGATAATACCCCAATACCCACAGTTAGCACAGACAAGGATAATGGAAAATATACACCACGCCGCAGTCACTCAGGAATACACTATAAATGCACAGGGCAAAACAAATACAAATATAGGAAGGAGTAAATAAGGCAAAGGGTAATACACCACCAGATACGATACTCCAACTCCTAGATCATCACTCCAGACCGAGATAACCAAGCACTAGACAGAAGCTATAATCAGCGACGCCCAATGTTCAGAAGAACTATTTAAAGGCAGTGGGCGTGGCCCAGCTTCCAATCCGAGCACCAGCTAAATTAACCCCGGACCAGCTAGATAAAATCTAGCCGACGCCACTGAGCACATAGTGGACAAAAGCGGAATTACCGCTGTCTGTCGAACGCCCTGGTATGAACAGCGTCCGACATGACATAAACAATAACACTCCTACTGATCAATGACCTCAGAATGTCATTAATGAAATTTTGAAAAAACGTAGGCGCATTGGTAAAGCCAAAAGGCATCACCAGACACTCAAACTGATCTTTCGGGGTATTAAAGGCTGTCTTCCATTCATCGCCCTCCTTCACCCGCAGCAAATTGTATGCCCCACGAAGGTCAATCTTAGAGAACCACTTTGCTCCAGTTAGTTGGTTAAACAAATCTGGAATTAGCGGCAACAGGTAAGGATTGCACACAGTGATCTTATTAATCTCCCGAAAATCCAGACATGGCCTAAGGCCCCCATTCTTCTTTTTGACAAAAAAGAATCCTACAGCCACTGGGGACTTAGAGGGTCTTATATGACCTGCCGCTAAATTAGTCTGTAGGTATTCCTTTAAGGCCTCCCTCTCGGGAATCGTCGGATTAAATAAACTACTCTTAGGAAGTGTGGCACCTGGGACAAACTCAATAGTGCAGTCATAATCTCTATGGGGTGATAGAGCTTGCGACTCAACCTCCGAAAATACCCTCCAGAAATCCTGAATGGCTTCAGGTAGCTCCTTCTTCACAACAGCAGCAATGAGAACATTACAACAATTACCATAACACCCCTGACTCCAGGATCTTATAGTACTAGATGACCAGTCCAGCAAAGGATTGTGCATTTTTAACCAGGGTAAACCCAGGACAACTGGGCAAGGTAAATTAGCAAGGACAAACAAGTCTATACACTCCTGATGCTCCATATTCACAATAAGTGGGAACCCGGTAACCTTTCGAGAAATACATGTTCCAGAGGAGTCTTTTCAATAGCCACAACAGGAATAGGAGATGACAATGATTCAGAATCAAACTTATATTTGTCTAGGAATTGTTGATCAATCAAATTAAGTGCAGAATCACAATCCACCATTACCTGAAAATCAATGGAATGACCATGATATGTGGTATTACCAGAATAAAAAACTCCTGCGGATCATAAAAACGCAATACGAACTGGAGTGTTACTCCTACTGACCTTTTTTTTCTATCCTTATGCAAACCTCACATTGCTTAATAAAATGGTCAGCCTTACCACAATACAAGCATAGTCCTTCAGAAAACCTCTTCTCCCTCTCTTGGGAAACAGGACATCGCCCCAAGTTGCATCGGTTCCCCGCTGTCGACGGGGCTTGTTGTGAATTCTGTTGTGGGTTCTGCTCTTGGGCTCCCTCCGGTGGTTATAAGTGGTAGTGCTGCTGTTTGTCCTTCACAGCAGTCATCAGGTGCGTCCACTTCGGACGGGGCTATTTAGTCTGGCTTCACCCTTTATTGAGTGCCAGTTGTTCATTGTTTCTGGAGGATTCATCCCTTCCTGGTCGCTCCTGCTTGCAGTTCATTTCTACAAGATAAGTTCTGCTTGTTTTTCTGCCCACATGTTGTGGGCCTCATTGTTCAGTGTTTTGCATGTTTTTTCTTGTCCAGCTTTATCTGTGTAAGGATTTATGCAGCCAAGCTGGAAACTCTGGAGAGGCAGATTTACCCTCCATATCTTTAGTTAGATGTGGAGTTTTTTGTATTATCTGTGGTGGACATTTCATAGTATTTTAATACTGACCGCATAGTTCTCTGTCCTATCTTTTCTATCTAGCTAGATTGGCCTCCTTTGCTAAATTCTGTTTTCAGCCTGTGTATGTTTTTTCCTCTCCTCTCACAGTCAATATTTGTGGGGGGCTGCCTATCCTTTGGGAATTTTCTCTGAGGCAAGATAGTTTTCCCTTTTCTATCTATAGGGTTAATTAGTCCTCCGGCTGTGTCGAGGTGTCTAGGATCAGTAGGTACATCCCACGGCTACTTCTAGTTGCGGTGTTAAGTCCAGGGTCTGCGGTCAGTACAGTTACCACATTCTCCAGAGTACGTCTCATGCCGCTCCTAGGCCACCAAATCATAACAGTACAACTGGCCAACAATAAGTTAACCGCATCTCAAAAGAAGGGAAAGAAAGTGCTGAGCCATTTTTTTTTCTGTACTCTGTTGTGTTTTTTTTCCCCTCTTCACCTCTGGGTGGCTCAGAAGTTAGGCGCTGACATGGATTTTCAGGGACTTGCTTCTCGGGTGGATCAACTTGCTGCTAGACTACAGGGTATTTCTGATTATATCGTGCAGACTCCTGTTTTAGAGCCTAAAATTCCTACCCCCGATCTGTTTTTTGGGGACAGGTCCAAATTTTTGAGCTTTAAAAATAACTGTAAACTGTTTTTTGCTCTGAAGCCCCGTTCCTCTGGTGATCCCATCCAGCAGGTAAAAATTGTCATATCTCTGTTGCGTGGCGACCCTCAGGATTGGGCATTTTCCCTGGAATCTGGGAATCCGGCCTTGCTTAATGTAGACACCTTTTTTCAGGCGCTTGGGTTATTGTATGATGAACCTAATTCTGTGGATCATGCTGAGAAAACTTTGTTGGCCCTGTGTCAGGGTCAAGAAGCGGCAGAATCATATTGCCAGAAATTTAGAAAATGGTCTGTGCTTACTAAGTGGAATGAGGATGCTTTGGCGGCAATTTTCAGAAAGGGTCTTTCTGAATCTGTTAAAGATGTTATGGTGGGGTTCCCCACGCCTGCAGGTCTGAGTGATTCTATGTCTCTGGCCATTCAAATTGATCGGCGCTTGCATGAGCGCAGAGTTGTGCACACTATGGCGTTGTCTTCCGAGCGGAGTCCTGAGCCTATGCAGTGTGATAGGATTGTGTCTAGAGCTGAACGCCAAGGATTCAGACGTCAGAATAGGTTGTGCTTTTACTGCGGCGATTCTGCTCATGTTATTTCTGATTGCCCTAAGCGTGCCAAGAGAATCGCTAATTCCGTTACCATCAGTACTGTACAACCTAAATTTCTGTTATCTGTGACCCTGATCTGCTCATTATCGTCATTCTCTGTCATGGCATTTGTGGATTCAGGCGCCACTCTAAATTTAATGGACTTAGAATTTGCCAGACATTGTGGTTTCCCCTTGCAGCCTTTGCGGAGTCCTATCCCTTTGAGGGGTATTGATGCTACACCATTGGCTAAAAATAAACCTCAGTTTTGGACACAGTTAACCATGTGCATGGCGCCAGCCCATCAGGAAGATTGTCGTTTCCTGGTGTTGCATAATTTGCATGATGCTATTGTGCTGGGGTTTCCATGGTTACAGGTACATAATCCGGTGTTGGATTGGAAATCTATGTCTGTGACTAGTTGGGGTTGTCAGGGGGTTCATCATGACGTTCCTCTGATGTCAATTTCCTCCTCCCCCTCTTCTGAAATTCCTGAGTTTCTGTCAGATTTTCAGGATGTTTTCGATGAGCCCAAGTCCAGTTCCCTTCCACCGCATAGGGACTGTGATTGTGCTATTGACTTGATTCCAGGCTGTAAGTTCCCTAAGGGCCGACTTTTCAACCTGTCTGTGCCTGAACATGCCGCCATGCGGAGTTATGTTAAGGAATCTTTGGAGAAGGGGCATATTCAGCCATCTTCTTCTCCATTGGGAGCAGGTTTTTTTTTTGTTGCCAAGAAGGATGGCTCCTTGAGACCCTGTATTGATTATCGCCTCTTGAATAAGATCACGGTCAAATTCCAATACCCTTTGTCTTTGCTTTGTGATTTGTTTGCCAGGATTAAGGGGGCTAGTTGGTTTACTAAGATTGACCTTCGAGGGGCATATAATCTTGTTCGTATTAAGCAGGGTGACGAATGGAAAACTGTGTTTAATACGCCCGAGGGCCATTTTGAATATCTTGTGATGCCATTCGGACTCTCTAATACCCCATCTGTGTTTCAGTCCTTCATGCATGATATTTTTCGGAATTATCTTGATAAATTCATGATTGTATATTTGGATGATATTTAGATTTTTTCAGATGATTGGGAGTCTCATGTGAAACAAGTCAGGATGGTATTTCAGGTCCTTCATGATAATGCCTTCTTTGTGAAGGGGTCTAAGTGCCTCTTTGGAGTACAGAAGGTTTCTTTTTTGGGCTTCATTTTTTCTCCATCATCTATAGAAATGGATCCGGTTAAGGTTCAGGCCATTCATGATTGGATCCAGCCCACATCCGTGAAGAGCCTTCAGAAATTTTTGGGCTTTGCTAATTTTTATCGCCGTTTCATTGCCAACTTCTCCAGTGTGGTTAAACCCGTGACCGATTTGACGAGGAAGGGCGCTGATGTAACGAATTGGTCCTCTGAGGCTGTTTCTGCCTTTCAGGAGCTTAAGCGCCGATTTACTTCGGCCCCTGTGTTGCGTCAGCCAGATGTTTCTCTTCCTTTTCAGGTTGAGGTTGACGCTTCTGAGATTGGGGCAGGGGCCGTTTTGTCTCAGAGGAATTCTGATGGTTCCTTGATGAAACCGTGTGCCTTCTTTTCTCGAAAGTTTTCTCCTGCGGAACGCAATTATGATGTCGGCAATCGTGAGTTGTTGGCTATGAAGTGGGCATTTGAGGAGTGGCGACATTGGCTTGAGGGGGCCAAGCACCGTATTGTGGTCTTGACCGATCATAAGAATCTGATTTACCTCGAGTCTGCCAAACGGCTGAATCCTAGACATAGTTACATAGTTACATAGTTAGATAGTTATTAAGGTTGAAGGAAGACTGTAAGTCCATCTAGTTCAACCCATAGCCTAACCTAACATGCCCTAACATGTTGATCCAGAGGAAGGCAAAAAAAACCCATGTGGCAAAGAGTAACTCCAGGCCCGATGGTCCTTGTTTTTCTCCCATTTTGATTTTGTTGTCTCGTATCTTCCGGGTTCTAAGAATGTTAAGGCTGATGCCCTCTCTAGGAGTTTTTTGCCTGATTCCCCTGGGATTCTTGAGCCGGTTGGTATTCTGAAGGAGGGGGTGATTCTTTCTGCCATCTCCCCTGATTTGCGACGGGTTCTTCAGGAGTTTCAGGCTGATAAACCTGATCGCTGTCCAGCGGGGAAACTGTTTGTTCCTGACAGATGGACTAGTAAAGTGATTTCTGAGGTTCACTGTTCTGTGTTGGCTGGCCATCCTAGGATTTTTGGTACCAGAGATTTGGTTAGTAGGTCCTTTTGGTGGCCTTCTTTGTCACGGGATGTGCGTTCTTTTGTGCAGTCCTGTGGGACTTGTGCGCGGGCCAAACCTTGCTGCTCCCGCGCCAGTGGGTTGCTTTTGCCTTTGCCGGTCCCTGAGAGGCCTTGGACGCATATTTCTATGGATTTTATTTCGGATCTTCCTGTTTCCCAGAGGATGTCTGTTATCTGGGTGGTCTGTGACCGGTTTTCTAAGATGGTTCATTTGGTACCTTTGCCTAAATTGCCTTCCTCTTCTGAGTTGGTTCCGTTGTTTTTTCAGCATGTGGTTCGTTTGCATGGCATTCCGGAGAATATTGTGTCCGATAGAGGTTCCCAGTTTGTTTCTAGGTTTTGGCGGTCCTTTTGTGCTAAGCTGGGCATTGATTTGTCTTTTTCTTCCGCATTTCATCCTCAGACAAAAGGCCAAATCGAGCGAACTAACCAGACTTTGGAAACTTATTTGAGATGCTTTGTGTCTGCCGATCAGGATGATTGGCTGGCTTTCTTGCCATTGGCCGAGTTTGCCCTTAAAAATCGGGCTAGTTCTGCTACCTTGGTTTCACCATTCTTTTGTAATTCTGGGTTTCATCCTCGTTTTTCTTCAGGGCAGGTTGAGTCTTCTGATTGTCCTGGGGTGGACTCTGTGGTTGACAGGTTGCAGCAGATTTGGGCTCATGTTGTGGACAATTTGGTGTTGTCTCAGGAGGAGGCTGAGCGTTTTGCCAACCGTCATCGGCGTGTGGGTTCCCGGCTTCGGGTTGGGGATTTGGTCTGGTTGTCTTCTCGTCATGTTCCTATGAAGGTTTCTTCCCCTAAGTTCAAGCCTCGGTTTATTGGTCCTTATAGGATTTCTGAGATTATCAAACCTGTGTCTTTTCGTTTGGCCCTTCCAGCCTCTTTTTCCATCCATAATGTTTTTCATAGATCTTTGTTGCGGAAATATGTGGTGCCCGTGGTTCCCTCTGTTGATCCTCCTGCCCCGGTGTTGATTGATGGGGAGTTGGAGTATGTTGTGGAGAAGATCTTGGATTCTCGTTTTTCAAGACGGAGGCTTCAGTATCTTGTAAAGTGAAAGGGTTATGCCAGGAGGATAATTCTTGGGTTGTTGCCTCCGATGTTCATGCTGACGATTTGGTTCGTGCCTTCCATTTGGCTCGTCCGGATCGGCCTGGGGGATCTGGTGAGGGTTCGGTGACCCCTCCTCAAGGGGGGGGTACTGTTGTGAATTCTGTTGTGGGTTCTGCTCTTGGGCTCCCTCCAGTGGTTATAAGTGGTAGTGCTGCTGTTTGTCCTTCACAGCAGTCATCAGGTGCGTCCACTTTGGACGGGGCTATTTATTCTGGCTTCACCCTTTAGTGAGTGCCAGTTGTTCATTGTTTCTGGAGGATTCATCCCTTCCTGGTCGCTCCTGCTTGCAGTTCATTTCTACAAGATAAGTTCTGCTTGTTTTTCTGCCCACATGTTGTGGGCCTCATTGTTCAGTGTTTTGCATGTTTTTTCTTGTCCAGCTTTATCTGTGTAAGGATTTATGCAGCCAAGTGTTGTGAAATTGGATTCTGGGCTCCCCCGGTGGCCACTTGTGGAATTGTACTTGTGTGCATCATCCCCTCTGTTCACCTGCTCCTATCAGGATGTGGGAGTCGCTATATAACCTTGCTCCTCTGTCAGTTTCATGCCGGTCAACAATGTAATCAGAAGCCTTTCTGTGCATGTTCCTGCTACTAGACAACTCCCAGCTAAGTTGGACTTTTGTCCTTGTGTGTTTTTGCATTTTGTTCCTGTTCACAGCTGCTGTTTCGTTACTGTGTCTGGAAAGCTCTTGTGAGCGGAAATTGCCACTCTGGTGTTATGAGTTAATGCTAGAGTCTTAAAGTAATTTCTGGATGGTGTTTTGATAGGGTTTTCTGCTGACCATGAAAGTGCCCTTTCTGTCTTCTTGCTATCTAGTAAGCGGACCTCGATTTTTGCTAAACCTATTTTCATACTACGTTTGTCATTTCATCTAAAATCACCGCCAATATATGTGGGGGCCTCTGTCTGCCTTTTGGGAAAATTTCTCTAGAGGTGAGCCAGGACTGTCTTTTCCTCTGCTAGGATTAGGTAGTTCTCCGGCTGGCGCTGGGCATCTAGGGATAAAAAAACGTAGGCATGCTACCCGGCCACTTCTAGTTGTGCGGCAGGTTTAGTTCATGGTCAGTATAGTTTCCATCTTCCAAGAGCTAGTTCTCATATATGCTGGGCTATGTTCTCTCGCCATTGAGAATCATGACAGTTTGACCGGCCAAAAAAAAAAAGGGTTAAATTACTGGCTGAGAAAGGAGAGAAAAAAGAAGTCTGCTACAATTTTTTTTTTTTTTCCTCTAGTTCTGAGTGTGCTCTTAATTGAATCACTTGCTAGTCTGCCTATACTGCAGCCTTCCTCTCTTTCTCTCCTTCTTATCTTTGAATGGCTCTGTGTTCACCTGTTTCAAATGGATCTTCAGAGTGTAGCTACAGGTTTGAATAATCTCGCCACAAAGGTACAAAATTTGCAAGATTTTGTTGTTCATGCACCTATGTCTGAGCCTAGAATTCCTTTGCCTGAATTCTTCTCGGGGAATAGATCTCACTTTCAAAATTTTAAAAATAATTGCAAATTGTTTTTGTCCCTGAAGTCTCGCTCTGCCGGAGACCCTGCACAGCAGGTCAGGATTGTAATTTCCTTGCTCCGGGGCGACCCTCAAGACTGGGCTTTTGCATTGGCACCAGGGGATCCTGCGTTGCTCAATGTGGATGCGTTTTTTCTGGCTTTGGGGTTGCTTTATGAGGAACCTCATTTAGAGCTTCAGGCGGAAAAGGCCTTGATGTCCTTGTCTCAGGGGCAAGATGAAGCTGAAATATACTGCCAAAAATTCCGCAAATGGTCTGTGCTTACTCAGTGGAATGAGTGCGCCCTGGCGGCGATTTTCAGAGAAGGTCTCTCTGATGCCATTAAGGATGTTATGGTGGGGTTCCCTGTGCCTGCGAGTCTGAATGAGTCCATGACGATGGCTATTCAGATCGATAGGCGTCTGCGGGAGCGCAAACCTGTGCACCATTTGGCGGTGTCTACTGAGAAAACGCCAGAAAATATGCAATGTGATAGAATTCTGTCCAGAAGCGAGCGGCAGAATTTTAGACGAAAAAATGGGTTGTGCTTCTATTGTGGTGATTCAACTCATGTTATATCAGCATGCTTTAAGCGTACTAAGAAGCCTGACAAGTCTGTTTCAATTAGCACTTTACAGTCTAAGTTTATTCTATCTGTGACCCTGATTTGTTCTTTGTCATCTATTACCGCGGACGCCTATGTCGACTCTGGCGCTGCTTTGAGTCTTATGGATTGGTCCTTTGCCAAACGCTGTGGGTATGATTTGGAGCCATTGGAGGCTCCGATACCTCTGAAAGGGATTGACTCCACCCCATTGGCTAGTAATAAACCACAATACTGGACACAAGTGACTATGCGTGTTAATCCGGATCACCAGGAGGTTATTCGCTTTCTGGTGCTGTATAATCTACATGATGTTTTGGTGCTGGGATTGCCATGGCTGCAATCTCATAACCCAGTCCTCGACTGGAGAGCTATGTCTGTGTTAAGCTGGGGATGTAAAGGAACTCATGGGGACGTACCTTTGGTTTCCATTTCATCATCTATTCCCTCTGAGATTCCTGAATTCTTGTCTGACTTTCGTGACGTTTTTGAAGAACCCAAGGTTGGTTCACTACCTCCGCACCGGGAGTGCGATTGTGCCATAGACTTGATCCCGGGTAGTAAATACCCTAAGGGTCGTTTATTTAATCTGTCTGTGCCTGAACACGCGGCTATGCGAGAATATATAAAGGAGTCCTTGGAAAAGGGACATATTCGTCCTTCGTCATCTCCCTTAGGAGCCGGTTTTTTCTTTGTGTCTAAGAAAGACGGCTCTTTGAGGCCGTGTATTGATTATCGACTTTTGAATAAAATCACGGTTAAATATCAATATCCGTTACCACTGCTTACTGATTTGTTTGCTCGTATAAAGGGGGCCAAGTGGTTCTCTAAGATTGATCTCCGTGGGGCGTATAATTTGGTGCGAATCAAGCAGGGGGATGAGTGGAAAACCGCATTTAATACGCCCGAGGGCCATTTTGAGTATTTGGTGATGCCTTTTGGTCTTTCAAATGCCCCTTCAGTCTTCCAGTCCTTTATGCATGACATTTTCCGCGATTATTTGGACAAATTTATGATTGTGTATCTGGATGATATTCTGATTTTTTCGGATGACTGGGACTCTCATGTCCAGCAGGTCAGGAGGGTTTTTCAGGTTTTGCGGTCTAATTCCTTGTGTGTAAAGGGTTCTAAGTGTGTTTTTGGGGTTCAAAAGATTTCCTTCTTGGGATACATTTTTTCCCCCTCTTCCATCGAGATGGATCCTGTCAAGGTTCAGGCTATTGGTGATTGGACGCAACCCTCTTCTCTTAAGAGTCTTCAGAAATTTTTGGGCTTTGCTAACTTTTATCGTCGATTTATTGCTGGTTTTTCTGATGTTGTAAAACCATTGACTGATTTGACTAAGAAGGGTGCTGATGTTGCTGATTGGTCCCCTGATGCTGTGGAGGCCTTTCGGGAGCTCAAGCGCCGCTTTTCTTCCGCCCCAGTGTTGCGTCAGCCTGATGTTGCTCTTCCTTTTCAGGTTGAGGTCGACGCTTCTGAAATCGGAGCTGGGGCGGTGTTGTCGCAGAGAAGTTCCGACTGCTCCGTGATGAGACCTTGTGCTTTTTTTTCCCGTAAATTTTCGCCCGCCGAGCGGAATTATGATATTGGGAATCGGGAGCTTTTGGCCATGAAGTGGGCTTTTGAGGAGTGGCGTCACTGGCTTGAGGGGGCCAGACATCAGGTGGTGGTATTGACTGACCACAAAAATTTAATTTACCTTGAGTCTGCCAGGCGCCTGAATCCTAGACAGGCGCGCTGGTCGTTGTTTTTCTCTCGGTTTAATTTTGTGGTGTCTTACCTACCGGGTTCTAAGAATGTTAAGGCGGATGCCCTTTCTAGGAGTTTTGAGCCTGACTCCCCTGGTAATTCTGAGCCCACAGGTATCCTTAAAGATGGAGTGATATTGTCTGCCGTTTCTCCAGACCTGCGGCGGGCCTTGCAGGAGTTTCAGGCGGATAGACCTGATCGTTGCCCACCTGGTAGACTGTTTGTTCCTGATGATTGGACCAGTAGAGTCATCTCTGAGGTTCATTCTTCTGCGTTGGCAGGTCATCCTGGAATCTTTGGTACCAGGGATTTGGTGGCAAGGTCCTTCTGGTGGCCTTCCCTGTCACGAGATGTGCGAGGCTTTGTGCAGTCTTGTGACGTTTGTGCTCGGGCCAAGCCTTGTTGTTCTCGGGCTAGTGGATTGTTGTTACCCTTGCCTATCCCGAAGAGGCCTTGGACGCACATCTCGATGGATTTTATTTCGGATCTGCCTGTTTCTCATAAGATGTCTGTCATCTGGGTGGTGTGTGACCGTTTCTCTAAGATGGTCCATCTGGTTCCCTTGCCTAAGTTGCCTTCTTCTTCCGAGTTGGTTCCTCTGTTTTTTCAAAATGTTGTTCGTTTGCATGGTATTCCGGAGAATATCGTTTCTGACAGAGGGACCCAATTCGTGTCTAGATTTTGGCGGGCATTCTGTGCTAGGATGGGCATAGATTTGTCTTTTTCGTCTGCTTTCCATCCTCAGACTAATGGCCAGACCGAGCGGACTAATCAGACCTTGGAGACATATTTGAGGTGTTTTGTGTCTGCGGATCAGGATGATTGGGTTGCTTTTTTGCCTTTGGCGGAGTTCGCCCTCAATAATCGGGCCAGCTCTGCCACCTTGGTGTCCCCGTTTTTCTGTAATTCGGGGTTTCATCCTCGATTTTCCTCCGGTCAAGTGGAATCTTCGGATTGTCCTGGAGTGGATGCTGTGGTGGAGAGGTTGCATCAGATTTGGGGGCAGGTGGTGGACAATTTGAAGTTGTCCCAGGAGAAGACTCAGCTTTTTGCCAACCGCCGTCGTCGTGTTGGTCCTCGGCTTTGTGTTGGGGACTTGGTGTGGTTGTCTTCTCGTTTTGTCCCTATGAGGGTTTCTTCTCCTAAGTTTAAGCCTCGGTTCATCGGCCCGTACAAGATATTGGAGATTCTTAACCCTGTGTCCTTCCGTTTGGACCTCCCTGCATCCTTTTCGATTCATAATGTTTTTCATCGGTCATTGTTGCGCAGGTATGAGGTACCGGCTGTGCCTTCCGTTGAGCCTCCTGCTCCGGTGTTGGTTGAGGGTGAGTTGGAGTACGTTGTGGAAAAGATCTTGGACTCTCGTGTTTCCAGACGGAAACTCCAGTATCTGGTCAAATGGAAGGGATACGGTCAGGAGGATAATTCTTGGGTCACTGCCTCTGATGTTCATGCCTCCGATCTTGTCCGTGCCTTTCATAGGGCTCATCCTGATCGCCCTGGTGGTTCTGGTGAGGGTTCGGTGCCCCCTCCTTGAGGGGGGGGTACTGTTGTGAAATTGGATTCTGGGCTCCCCTGGTGGCCACTTGTGGAATTGTACTTGTGTGCATCATCCCCTCTGTTCACCTGCTCCTATCAGGATGTGGGAGTCGCTATATAACCTTGCTCCTCTGTCAGTTTCATGCCGGTCAACAATGTAATCAGAAGCCTTTCTGTGCATGTTCCTGCTACTAGACAACTCCCAGCTAAGTTGGACTTTTGTCCTTGTGTGTTTTTGCATTTTGTTCCTGTTCACAGCTGCTGTTTCGTTACTGTGTCTGGAAAGCTCTTGTGAGCGGAAATTGCCACTCTGGTGTTATGAGTTAATGCTAGAGTCTTAAAGTAATTTCTGGATGGTGTTTTGATAGGGTTTTCTGCTGACCATGAAAGTGCCCTTTCTGTCTTCTTGCTATCTAGTAAGCGGACCTCGATTTTTGCTAAACCTATTTTCATACTACATTTGTCATTTCATCTAAAATCACCGCCAATATATGTGGGGGCCTCTGTCTGCCTTTTGGGAAAATTTCTCTAGAGGTGAGCCAGGACTGTCTTTTCCTCTGCTAGGATTAGGTAGTTCTCCGGCTGGCGCTGGGCATCTAGGGATAAAAAAACGTAGGCATGCTACCCGGCCACTTCTAGTTGTGCGGCAGGTTTAGTTCATGGTCAGTATAGTTTCCATCTTCCAAGAGCTAGTTCTCATATATGCTGGGCTATGTTCTCTCGCCATTGAGAATCATGACAGCCAAGCTGGAAACTCTGGAGAGGCAGATTTACCCTCCATATCTTTAGTTAGATGTGGAGTTTTTTGTATTAACTGTGGTGGACATTTCATAGTATTTTAATACTGACCGCATAGTTCTCTGTCCTATCTTTTCTATCTAGCTAGATTGGCCTCCTTTGCTAAATTCTGTTTTCAGCCTGTGTATGTTTTTTCCTCTCCTCTCACAGTCAATATTTGTGGGGGGCTGCCTATCCTTTGGGAATTTTCTCTGAGGCAAGATAGTTTTCCCTTTTCTATCTATAGGGTTAATTAGTCCTCCGGCTGTGTCGAGGTGTCTAGGATCAGTAGGTACATCCCACGGCTACTTCTAGTTGCGGTGTTAAGTCCAGGGTCTGCGGTCAGTACAGTTACCACATTCTCCAGAGTACGTCTCATGCCGCTCCTAGGCCACCAAATCATAACAGGGGCTGTCCTGAGAGACTGGGTTCAGCATTATAAGAGCCTTCTCTTCATTCTGTCTGCCTCTCAATCTTCTATCCACACGGATAGCTAACTGCATAGCAGTTTCCAAATTATCAGGTGCAGGATATGCAATGAGCAAATCTTTAACTCTTTCACTCAAACCTGCTAAAAACTGACTCTTGAGTGCTGGGTCATTCTACCTGACCTCTGCGGACCATCATCTGAACTGGGTGCAATAACTCTCAGAATCAACAGAACCCTGTTTAAGCCATCTGAGCTCTGCCTCAGCTGATGTGACCCGATCAGGATCATCATATAACAACCCCATAGCAGAAAAAAATGCTTCCACTGATGTCAAACAAGGATCATCAGGATGTAGTGAAAATGTCCAGATTTGGGGTTCACTTCACTATAAAGGCATAATAATCCCCACACGCTGTAATTCACTCCCTGAGGATCTGAGTCTAAGCCGAAAATATAGTAAACATGCATTTTTAAACATAAAAAATTCTTGCCGTTTACGGGAAAAAACTCAGGTAATCCTACCTTAGGTTCTTCAGATCGTGCTATAATTTTAGAATAAATAATGCTTTAAGTAGAATTTAGTCATCAATCATATAATACTTAAAAACCAATTTAATTATAAATTTCATTAAAAAACCACCAACCTGTGGTTACACCAAAGGAAAAAAAAAAAAAACACACAAAACACACTGTGAAAAACTAGTGTGGAGGAGCTGTAATACCCCTATACTCCGTCTACGCTGAGAACTGCCTAGCTGCGGGGGTTGGCGCCCTATGGGATGCGTATTGGCACCCCCACTCAACGTAGGCTGTCCCTGGGGTCCCTGGGATACCCTGATCTACCCGTTGGGCCCCTCTACCCACACAATATTAACTAAAGGTCCTCTATAGACTAAACATAGACCATTCCTGTATCTAGGGAATACTATACCCCACACTGTGAATTAAAAACAGACAGAGAACATGAAGAAAAGGCTGTCAGTATCAAGATCTTTATCAATATACTATATCTCTATGTGCAATGTGGCAATAAGATCTTGTTTGTGGTCGGTTCCACATTATGGCTGTTAACTAGAAAAGCATGGGTATCGTATTGAAATCACTTATGAGTGAACCGCTTTTGTCATTACTCCAGTGGGAAGAAATTAACTTCAGCCATCTCGCAATTACCGCTGACAGCCTTTTCTTCATGTTCTCTGTCTGTTTTTAATTCACAGTGTGGGGTATAGTATTCCCTAGATACAGGAATGGTCTATGTTTAGTCTATAGAGGACCTTTAGTTAATATTGTGTGGGTAGAGGGGCCCAATGGGTAGATCAGGGTATCCCAGGGACCCCAGGGACAGCCTACGTTGAGCGGGGGCGCCAATACGCATCCCATAGGGCGCCAACCCCCGCAGCTAGGCAGTTCTCAGCGTAGATGGAGTATAGGGGTATTACAGCTCCTCCACACTAGTTGCTGTGATTGGTCGCGTCGCGGCCACATGGGCGGCACGCGACCAATCACAAGCCGTAATGTAATTTTCAAATCCTGAATGCCTAGAATTAGGCATTCAGGACCTGAAAATTACGTCACGGCTTGCTGTGATTGGTCGCGTCACGGCCACATGGGCGGCACGCGACCAATCACAAGCCGTGACGTCACGGAAGGCAGTAAACGCGCGCATTTTAAGCAAAGAACGCTGCCTGTTCCCTCGGTAAGGTCCAGGCTGCGTCGGAGAGGTGAGTATAGCAATATTTTTTATTTTAATTCTTTCTTTTACACATTTATTTTCCTTTTCCTAAGTTTCCTCTCCTTCAGACCCTGGGAACCATCAGGGATACTGTCCGATACTTGAGTCCCATTGACTTGTATTGGTATCGGTATCGGATTAGATCCGATACTTTGCCGGTATCGGCCGATACTTTCCGATACTGATACTTTCAAGTATCGGACGGTATCGCTCAACACTAGTCGGGTAGCTTCCCTCACTGAGTCCCTCTTTAATCTCCACCAGGGTGCCCTTACGGTTGGACAGTACGCTATCCACTTTTGTAGGTTATCTTTGGAGTTGGGGTGGAATAATGAGGCACTGGTAGGGGCTTTCTGGCAGGGGTCTCTCAGGCAAAATTAAGGATGAGCTAGCAGGTCGGGATACCCCGGCCTCTTTAGAGGATCTCATTTCGTTAGCCACTCCCATAGATCTATGTTTCCAGGAACGCTCTCGGAAGTTGGCTAGGGAGAAGAGGTCCTTTAGATCACCTCCCTCAGTGAATTGGCCACCCAGTCCGCGATCAACCACGGCACCCATTATGTCCACTGTGGTACCTATGCAGGTGGATCGGCTCAAGGTGGCAGAGCTCCATCGGAAGGAGAGACGTGCACTGGGCCAATGCTACTATTGCGGAGGGTCTTCTCATTTCCTCCGTTCTTGCCCTGAGAGACTGGGAAATTCATACACCTAGGCCAGTTAAGAGAGGCCTTCCTAGGTGCACCTAATTCCTCTCTACCCCTTACTATGTCCGTCCTTCATGGACAGAGACGTGGATCTGTGGAGGCGTATGTGGATTCAGGCTCTGCGGGCAACTTTTTTCGTCTTGAAGAGGTGAACAAGTATCAGATTCTGGTAGTAACCCTGAAAAACCCACTTTTGATTGTTTCGATGGATGGCAAACCCCTGCAAGAGTACGTCACTTTGGTTACGGCGGAGGTGCTGATGCAAATATAAGCCTTATGCTAGGAAAATTTTGCCTTTTACGTCTTGCCCAACCTTTCTCACGCACTGCTTCCTGGCCTTCCCTGGCTCAGGTTGCACGAGCCAGTCCTCGACTGGTGCTCAGGTGAAGTTCTTTGCTGAGGTCACTCTTGTCACCAACAATGTCTGTTGCCTCTTCCATGGCCTGGCTCTTCAAATTCTTCCTCCGATCTTCCTGGGCTTCCAGCTGCTTACCTGTCGTTTATGGATGCCTTTCATAAAAAGGAGGTGGAGAGTCTTCCTCCGCATCGGCCATATGATTGCCCGATCGAGCTAATCCCTGGGACCTCCCCTCCTAGGGGTAGGATATACCCGCTGTCTCCAGCAGAGACCTCGACCATGACTTGAATACATCTGGGAAAATTTGGCCAAGGATTTCATATGGACGTCTTCTTCTCCTGCAGGGTCAGGTTTTTTCTTTGTCTGGAAAAAAGACGGATCCCTCCGACCGTGTATTGACTATAGAGGCCTGAATGACATCACGGTCAAGAGAAGGTATCCCCTGCCACTCATTCCAGAGCTGTTTGATTGTCTGAGGGGGGCCCGGATCTTTACCAAGTTGGATCTTTGAAGTGCTAACAATATGATCCGTATATGCGCAGGAGATAAGTGGAAGACCGCTTTTAATACACGGGACGGCCATTATGAATATTTGGTCATGCACTTTGGACTCTGCAATGCTCCAGCGGTGTTTCAGGAGTTTGTTAATGAAATCTTCTGGGATCTCTTATACTCTGGTATCACGGTATATTTGGATGATATCCTCGTCTTCTCTCCGGATCTCTCCTCCCATAGCAGAAGTGTTCGCCTGATGTTGAAACGTCTATGAAAGAATCGCCTCTATGCCAAATTTGGTAAATGTCTGTTCGAACAGACTTCATTGCCTTTTTTCAGGTATATTATCTCTGACACTGGATTGAGGATGGACCCTGAGAAATTGACCACCATTCTCAAATGGCCACGTAGTCAGGTCCATCCATCAGTTCCTTGGCTTCGCAAACTACTACAGGCAATTCATTCCTCATTTTCCTCAGTGTCCAAGCCTATCTCCGCTCTTACCCGAAAGGAAGTAAAATCTAATACCTAGACTTCAGAGGCCGAAGATGCCTTTCAAATTCTGAAATGAGCCTTTGTGACTGCTCCAGTCCTACATGAGCCTGAAATCATCAGGCCTTTCATCCTCTAGGTGGACGCCTCCTCCACGGGAGAGGGGGCGGTACTTTCTCAGAGGACATCATCTGGTTGTCTAATTCCCTGTGGATTTTTCCCCAAATCGTTTTCCCCATTGGAATACAATTACTTGATTGGAGACCGAGAATTGTTGGCCATAAAATTGGCTCTGAAGGAGTGGCGATATCTTCTGGAGTGGGCCGTTCATCCCTTCACTATCTTCACCGACCACAAAAATCTGGCCTATATCCAGTCAGCCCAAAGACTTAATTCCCGGCTGGGCAGAAGGTCCCTGTTTTTTGCCCGCTTTGACTTCAAGCTTCACTTCGAACCCGGCAATAAGAACATCAAGGCTGATGCACTGTCCAGGTCTCTCCAATCAACTGAGGCAGAGGAGGTTCCTTTGCACATTATTGAGCCTGCTAAGATCATTACTGTGGCTCCCGTGAATCTTGTTGTTCCTCCTCTGGGTATGACCTTTGTTTCTGAAGGAGAAAGAGTAGAGGTCTTACGTTGGGGACACTCCTCCAAAATTGCTGGGCACATCGGGATAAAAAAAAATACCTGCTCTCATCTCTCGCTATTATTGGTGGCCATCCCTCCGTCAAGATGTGTGAGACTTTGTTACCTCCTGCACTTCCTGTGCTAAGAACAAGGTGGTCCCAAGATGGTTACCTTCTGGTCTTCTCCATCCTTTGCCCATTCTGACAGTTACTTGACAGTATATAGCCATGGACTTTATCACAGACCTGCCTCGTTCCTCTGGCTGTATGTCTATCCTGGTGGTGGTGGACCAATTCTCTAAAATGGCTCATTTTGTTCCCCTGCCTGGACTACCATCAGCTCCTGAGTTAGCCAAGATTTTTATTCATCAAATTTTCAGACTCCATGGACTCCCTCTGCGTATTGTGTCAGACCGAGGAGTTCAGGTTACTTCCCGGTTCTGGAGAGCACTCTGTAAACTCATGGGCATGTCTCTGGACTTCTCTTCTGCTAATCATCCGCAGACCAACAGGCAGGTGGAGCGAACTAATTTTGAAATCTTACCTGCGTCACTTTTCCAATGCTCATCAAGACGACTGGATCGACGCGGTTTGCCTATAACAACCATCCCAGCGAGTCTTCTTCCAAGTCGCCATTTTTTGTTGTCTCTGGACGACATCCTGGTGTACCTCTCCCCGTGACCTCAGCCTCGGGCATGCCAGCAGCAGACGATCTGTCCTTAGAGTTCTCTAAAATTTGGAAGGAGACCAAGGAAGCTCTCAAAAAGGCTGGATATTGGATGAAAAGATATGCAGAGAAGAGGCGGAGACTCCCACCATATCGGCCTGGCGATAAGGTCTGGCTCTTGTCTAAATATATTCGACTAAAGATTCCATCATACAAGCTGGGTCCTCGCTACATTTGTCCCTTCAAGATGCTTGGACGCATCAATTACGTGACCTATCAATTGAAGTTGACTGCTCCAGATCCCTAATGCTTTCCATGTCTCTCTCCTCAAACTGGTGGTACTTAATTGTTATCATCCTGTACCCACCCCGGTCTCTCAGCCAGTTGGTGCCGACAATGTCTTTGAGGTAAAAGATATACTGGCCATGAAGAGAGTCAGGGGGAAAACTTTCTTTCTTATTGATTGGAAGGGTTTTGGGTCAGAGGAGAGATTGTGGGATCCTCGGGACAAAATTGATGCTCCCCATATTCTGGGGAGATTTCTGGCCAACCTAAGGAGGGGGAGGCATAAGGAGGGGGGTACTGTCATGACTGCGGACACCACAGCCACAGCCGCCCCGTTCCCCGATACTTACCTCTCCGCTCTGGCTCCTCGGCATCTTGCTGGTTGGGGGTTGTGGCGTGTCACTCCCGTGCTGTCGGTCCCACAGCCAGTGGCACTTATGCACAGGCACCTAAGGCCATGGCCGTGCACTCTGCCAGCTCTTTAGCTGTGTGGCACCTGACCCGGAAGTCCTGCTGCTCCTATTAGACTTCTTCACTAGGTATATCAGGCCACCCTCCCTTAATGGAGGCACCTGATTATTGTGTGTGTGTGTACCTGCTTTGTGTGCTCACGCTTAGGCCTTCTCTGCATATACCAGTCCGCCTTATTTGTTAACCCTATCCCTGCTGCACTCACCTGAAGTCTCTGGTTCTTCCTGTCCCTGGGTTCCTTGCTTCTGCTCTACCCAGGGCTTCCTTGGCTCCAGGATTATACTCTGAGGTCCCAATCTCTCTCCTGGTTCCGTTCCCTGGTGTCTTCCATGGAAGATTTCTGTCTCTCACAGACCTGTAACTTCCTCTTTAAGAGGCTCTTATGTCCTCCACTCATTACCTGTAGTAATGGCACCTGTTTGAATTTGTTATAAGTATAAAAGACACAACCTCAAACAGTCATACTCCAAACACCACTATGGTGAAGACCAAAAAGCTATCGAAGGACATCAGAAGCAAAATTGTAGCCCTGCACCAGGCTGGAAAGACTGAATCTCCAATAGGCAAGCACCTTGGTGTGATGAAATCAACTGTGGGAGCAATAATAAGAAAATGGAAGACACACAAGACCACTGATAATCTCCCTCGATCTGAGGATCCACGCAAGATCTCACCCATAGGGTCAAAATGATCACAAGAACGGAGAGCAAAAATCCCAGAATCACACAGGGGAACCTAGTGAATGACCTGCATAGAGCTGGGACCACTGTAACAAAGGCTACCATTAGTAACACACTACGCTGGCAGGGACTCAGATCCTGCAGTGCCAGATGTGTCCCCCTGCTTAAGCCAGTACATGTCTGGGCCTGTCTGAAGTTTGCTAGAGAGCATTTGGATTATCTAGAAGAGTAATGGGAGAATGTCCTATGGTCTGATGAAACCAAAGTAGAACTGTTTGGTAGAAACAAAACTCGTCGTGTTTGGAGGAGACAGAATGCTGAGTTGCATCCAAAGAACAACATACCTACTGTGAAGCATGGGGGTGGCAACATCATGCTTTGGGGCTGATTCTCTGCAAAGGGACCAGGATGACTGATCCGTGTACATGAAAGAATGAATGGGGCCATGTATCGTGAGATTTTGAGTGCAAACCTTCTTCCATCAGCAAGGGCATTGGAGATGAAACGTGGATGGGTCTTTCAGCATGAAAATGATCCCAAGCACACCACCAGAGCAACAAAGGAGTGGCTTCATAAGAAGATATGAAGGTCCTGGAGTGGCTTAACCGGGCTTCAGATCTCAATCCCATGGAAAACCTTTGGAGGGAGTTGAAAGTCTTTGTTGCCCAGCGACCAGCCCAAAACATCACTGCTCTAGAAGAGATCTGCATGGAGGAATGGGTCTACATACCACCAACAGTGTGTGTCAACTTTGTGAAGACTTACAGAAAACATTTGACTTCTGTCATTGCCAACAGAGGATATACAACAAAGTATAGAGATGAACTTTTGTTAATGACCAAATATTTATTTTCTACCATAATTTGCAAAATAAATCTTTCCAAATCAGACAAGGTGATTTTCTGAATTTGTTTTCTCATTTTGACTCTCATAGTTGTGGTCTGCCTATGATGTCAATTACAGGCCTCTGTCATCTTTTTAAGTCAGAGAACTTGCACAGTCGGTGGCTGACTAAATACTTTATTTCCCCACTGTAACTGTATTGGGTTAATCTGTTTTAACTCACTTGCATTTATCTTCCCCTTAGGTTATAAATTTAAAGGGAATCTATCAGCACAGAATGACTGTTCAGACCAAGTATATGCACTCAGTGCACCCTTGGCATGGCAAAACATTTACGAAAACCTTCCCATCGACTTTTTCTTCATCTATCTCCACCCCACCCCCTTCTTTGATTGACAGCTCTGGCTCTATAGATCCAGATAAGGGTGTAAATAGATGCAATACAAGTAGGTGGGAAGGTGCACTGAAACATTTGGCAACACCATATGTGCGAGCATCTGTACATAATTTGAACAGTCATTCTGTGTTGACAGACTCTCTATAAAGAAGCACTCTTCCCATCAAAGTGTTTATCCTTTTACTATATTGCAGTCATCATATTATATAGCACTGTGTACTTACAATTGATCATTTTACATTTCTACCCAGCTAATTCTTCTCTTTTCTATTAGGTCTATGACATTACACAATTAAAAACTGACTAGCTGAATCCTTTTAAGCTCTATGTAGAAACGAGAATTCTCTTTTACCTGTTATCACGCTAAAAGTCCCTGGCAAGGGGCGTGGTGGTAGTAGCTGAGTCAGGAGATGAAGAGCGGGATGACTCATGCAGGGCAAAGAGAATTTCTGTTTCTTCATAGAGCAGAGAAAAGAGAAGAATTAGCTGGGCAGAAAGGCAAAATGAGAAATTGTAAGTACACAGTGCTATATAATATGATGACTGCAATATATTAAGAGGATAAAAACTTTGATGGGCGGAGGAGTGCTTCTTTAATGAATCACAGCCCAAAACAGCTCTCACACAGAAGATGCGAAACAAACTCCCTGTGAGACTAACAGGTTACTCCAAAACACACACTTGTCTCAAGTAGTCAAATCAACACACAGTGATATGCTATGTTTATTTTTTAAAAAGCATTCAAGGACTGGGTTTCCTACAAAGAAGGGTCAAAAATAGAGAAAACATGGTGACATGCAAAAAATACAACTACAAAAAAAAAAAATAATAATTAACCCCTTAAGCCCCGAGGGTGGTTTGCACGTTAATGACCGGGCCGATTTTTACAATTCTGACCACTGTCCCTTTATAAGGTTATTACTCTTAAACGATTCAACGGATCCCAGTGATTCTGACACTGTTGTCTCGAGACACATTGTACTTCATGATAGTAGTAAAATTTCTTCGATATAACTTGCGTTTATTTGTGAAAAAAATGGAAATTTGGCGAAAATTTTGAAAATGTCGCAATTTTCCAACTTTGAATTTGTATGCCCTTAAATCACAGAGATATGTCACACAAAATACTTAATAGGTAACATTTCCCACATGTCTACTTTACATCAGTACAATTTTGGAACCAACATTTTTTTTTGTCAGGGAGTTATAAGGGTTAAAAGTTGACCAGCAATTTCTCATTTTTACAACACCATTTGTTTTAGGGACCACATCTCATTTGTAGTCATTTTGAGGGGTCTATATGATAGAAAATACCCAAGTGTGACACCATTCTAAAAACTGCACCCCTCAAGGTGCTTAAAACCACATTCAAGAAGTTTATTAACCTTTCAGGTGTTTCACAGAAATTTTTGGAATGTTTAAATAAAAATGAACATTTAACTTTTTTTCACGCAAAATTTATTTCAGCTCCAATTTGTTTTATTTTACCAAGGGTAACAGGAGAAAATGGACCCCAAAAGTTGTTGTACAATTTGTCCTGAGTACGCTGATACTCCATATGTGGACTTAAACCACTGTTTGGTTGCATGGCAGAGCTCGGAATAGAAGGAGCGCCGTTTGACTTTTCAATGCAAAATTGACTGGAATTGAGATGGGACGCCATGTTGCGTTTGGAGAGCCCCTGATGTGCCTAAACATTGAAACCCCCCACAAGTGACACCATTTTGGAAAGTAGACCCCCTAAGGAACTTATCTAGATGTGTGGTGAGCACTTTGACCCAACAAGTGCTTCACAGAAGTTTATAATGCAGAGCCATAAAAATAAAAAATCATATTTTTTAACAAAAATGAAATTTTCACCCCCAATTTTTTATTTTCCCAAGGGTAAGAGAAGAAATTGGATGCCAAAAGTTGTTGTGCAATTTGTCCTGAGTACGCTGATACCTCATATGTGGGTGTAAACCACTGTTTGGGAGCATGGCAGAGCTCGGAAGGGAAGGAGCGCCGTTTGCCTTTTCAATGCAAAATTGACTGGAATTGAGATGGGACCCCATGTCGCGTTTGGAGAGCCCCTGATGTGCCTAAACATTAAAAACCCCCACAAGTGACACCATTTTGGAAAGTAGACCCCCTAAGGAACTTATCTAGATGCGTTTTGAGAGCTTTGAACACCCAAGTGTTTCACTACAGTTTACAACGCAGAGCCGTGAAAATAAAAATTCTTTTTTTTTCACAAAATAGATTTTTTAGCCCCCAGTTTTGTATTTTCACAAGGGTAACAGGATAAATTGGACCCCAAATGTTGTTGTCCAATTTGTCCTGAGTACGCTGATACCCCATATGTGGGGGAAATCACCGTTTGGGCGCATGGCAGAGCTCGGAAGGGAAGGAGCGCCATTTGGAATGCAGACTTGGATGGATTGGTCTGCAGGCGTCACGTTGCATTTGCAGAGCCCCTGATGTACCCAAACAGTAGAAATTCCCCACAAGTGACCCCATATTGGAAACTAGACCTCCCAAGGAACTTATCTAGAAGTGTTGTGAGAACTTTGAGCCCCCAAGTGTTTCACTACAGTTTATAACGCAGAGCCAATAAAAAAAAAAAAATTTCCACAAAAATTATTTTTTAGCCCCCAGTTTTGTATTTTCCCAAGGGTAACAGGAGAAATTGGACCCCAAACTTGTTGTGCAATTTGTCCTGAGTAAGCTGATACCCCATATGTTGGGGTAAACCCCTGTATGGGCGCACGGGAGAGCTCGGAAGGGAAGGAGCACTGTTTTACTTTTTCAACGCAGAATTGGCTGGAATTGAGATCGGACGCCATGTCGCGTTTGGAGAGCCCCTGATGTGCCTAAACAGTGGAAACTCCCCAATTCTAACTGAAACCCTAATCCAAACACAATCCTAACCCTAATCCCAACGGTAACCCTAACGACACCCCTAACCCTGACACACCCCTAACTCTAATCCCAACCCTAATCCCAACCGTAAATGTAATCCAAACCCTAACCCTAACTTTAGCCCCAACCCTAACTTTAGCCCCAACCCTAACCCTAACTTTAGCCCCAACCCTAACCCTAATTTTAGCACCAACCCTAACCCTAACTTTAGCCCTAACCCTAAATTTAGCCCCAACCCTAACCCTAACTTTAGCTCCAACCCTAGCCCCAACCCTAACCCTAACCCCAGCCCTAACCCTAACCCTAGCCCTAGCCATAACCCTAGCCCTAACCCTAACCCTAGCCCTAGCCATAACCCTAGCCCTAACCCTAACCCTAGCCCTAACCCTAACCCTAGCCCTAACCCTAGCCCTAATCCTAATGGGAAAATGGAAATAAATACATTTTTTTAATGTTATTATTTTTCCATAACTAAGGGGGTGATGAAGGGGGGTTTGATTTACTTTTATAGCATTTTTCTATAGCGGATTTTTATGATTAGCAGCTGTCACACACTAAAAGACGCTTTTTATAGCAAAAAAGTTTTTGTGTCTCCACGTTTTGAGACCTATAATTTTTCCATATTTTGGTCCACAGAGTCATGTGAGGTCTTGTTTTTTTGCAGGACGAGTTGACGTTTTTATTGGTAACATTTTCGGGCACGTGACATTTTTTGATCGCTTTTTATTCCGATTTTTGTGAAGCAGAATGACCAAAAACCAGTTATTCATGAATTTCTTTTGGGGGGGGCGTTCATACCGTTCTACGTTTGGTAAAATTGATAAAGCAGTTTTATTCTTCGGGTCAGTACGATTACAGCGATACCTCATTTATATCTTTTTTTTATGTTTTGGCGCTTTTATACGATAAAAACTATTTTATAGAAAAAATAGATTATTTTAGCGTCGCTTTATTCTGAAAACTATAACTTTTTTTTTTTTTTGCTGATAATGCTGTATGGCAGCTCGTTTTTTGCGGGACAAGATGACGTTTTCAGCGGTACCATGGATATTTATATCTGTCTTTTTGATCGCGTGTTATTCTACTTTTTGTTCGGCGGTATGATAATAAAGGGTTGTTTTTTGCCTCTTTTTTTTTTTTTACGGTGTTCACTGAAAGGGTTAACTAGTGGGACAGTTTTATAGGTTGGGTCGTAACGGACGTGGCGATACTAAATATGTGTACTTTTATTGTTTTTTTTTAATTTAAATAAAGAAATGTATTTATGGGAATAATATATATATATTTTCTTTATTTAGGAATTTTTTTATTTTTATTTTTTTTTTACACATGTGGAAATTTTTTTTTAAACTTTTTTACTTTATCCCAGGGGGGGACATCACAGATCGCTGATCTGACAGTTTGCACAGCACTCTGTCAGATCAGTGATCTGACTTACAGCGCTCTTGGCTTACCAGCGCCTGCACTGAGCAGGCACTTGGTAAGCCACCTCCCTGCAGGACCCGGATGCAGCTCCGTGGCCATTTTGGATCCGGGGACTGCAGGGAGAGGAGGTAAGAGACGCTCGGAGCAACGCGATCACATCGCGTTGCTCCAAGGGTCTCAGGGAAGCCCGCAGGGAGCCCCCTCCCTGCGCGATGCTTCCTTATACCGCCGGAACACTGCGATCATGTTTGATCGCAGTGTGTCGGTGGTTAATGTGCCGGGGCGGTCCGTGTCCGCTCCTGGCACATAGTGCCGGATGTCAGCTGCGATAATCAGCTGACACCCGGCCGCGATCGGCCGCGCTCCCCCCGTGAGCGCGGCCGATCGCATATGACGTACAATCCCGTTGGTAGGAATTAAGGCCCACCCCACCTCGACGGGATAGTACATCATCTGGGATTAAGGGGTTAAAGGGAACTTGTCAGCAGGTTCTCCCAATATAAACTAAATCCACCATCTTTAAAGAAGACCTTTCATCAATTTTTTCATGTTCAACTGGACACACTGTGAAATAGTGGCCTCTCTGTTGCGGAAATCAATCAGTCAAATATTTGGCACCTAATGAATTAACTTTAGTTAAAGGGAACTTGCAGGTTAAGAGCATTCTGAACCTGCCTGGCGCCCGCATGTAGACCCCCGCTGCCAGGTGGAAATTAACTTTATTATTCCTGGCAGCTTTTGGATCTCAGTCATGGGGGTGATGCTTGCATGGTTTCAGTCACTGCTCTGTGTATAAAGAGTGGTGGATGTAACTGCTCCTTAGGCACTGACTGACAGTTCACTCTACATTAGAGAGAGTTGTCAGTCAGCGCCAGGGGCACGGTTATAGCCATGATTCACTGTATACAGAACAGTGACTGAAACCGTGCCAGCACCACCCACGTGACTGACACCTGAACACTGCCGAGAGGAGTAAAGTTAATTCTTCCCTGGAGTGGGGATCTAATTGCGGGTGCCAGGAAGGTTCAGAATGCTTTTTACCTGCAGATTAGCCCATATCTGCAGGTTAATAGTATTTTTTTACATGACAGGTTCACTTTAAGTCCAAGTGAGTGTAATTTGATAGCTTTCACTGGGGGCATGTACTTCTATCGCCTGTATGTTGCTGACCAATCATAAACAGGCAGCGAAATAGAAGTGCAGAAGGACCTATGATGATGTCATCAGGGTCACATAACCAGAGTTCTCAGGTTCTGCCAGATGGAGTGTACAGCCTAAATAAGCACTGAACGCATATTGCAGAACACAGAAATCAAGAGCAATAAACTTATTTTAATACCTCCACACTTCTGTGTTGTACTGCATTGTCCTGGAATATCTGTATGTATCAATCCTTTATGCCTGTGAAGACTACTAATAATCATCTGATGGACATAGGGAGAAAAATTCAGATCACCAGGGAATTTGTATTATAATCCATGTCACCTTAATTCCAAGATACATGGAACTAAAATCTCTTCTAGACAGATGGAGAATTTCTTTCCTGGGGTTTTCATTTCATACCCTTCTAAATTAGAAGGGTATGAAAGTGCAGACTGTAGATCACTGTTGGTGTCTCTGGCTTTTATACTGCAAGTTTTGAATTTGAGACGCAGCTCTGAAGGCCAAAGGAGACTCTTAAAAATTATGTAAAATATAGTCATTCTCTGAAACCTCATCTTCACTGGCCTCTGCTCCCTTTCTAATCTCTCTAACTCACCTCTTCCTCTTTTTTACCACAATCTACTCACATTCTCTTCCCTCTCCACTCCTTGTCTACAATCCCCACCCCACAAACTTGCACACCCTCGCAGAAATCTTAAACACCTTGATCAACACTCACTCTCTGAATCCTTCCTCCCTCTCACAGACGTAAGTTCCCTACACGATGCCGATGATGCTGCCACTCTATATAACACCACAATAGCTGTAGCTTTGGAATCTCTTGCCCCTCTCACACATACCAAAGCTTGCAAAATCAACAGACAGCCCTGGCACACCAGCCTGACCAAAGAACTGAGGCGAACTTCCAGGGCTGCTGAGCAGAGATGGAAAAGATCCTACTTCAACGAGCACTTCATCACATTCAAACAGTCCCTCACTACTTTCAAGACCACACTCGCCACAGCAAAACAAACCTACTTCTCATCTCTCATATCCTCCCTGTCTCACAACCCTAAAGAGTTATTCAACACCTTCATTTCTCTCCTCCATCCCCCAGCACCTCCTCCCTCCCCACTCATCTCAGCTGAAGACTTTGCCTCATTTTTCAAGCAGAAGATTGAGAACATCAGAGACAGTTTTAGTCAACAACCCCCAGAGCCCTTCCTCCCAACTACCCAGCCCTCCACCTCCAAAACCAACTTCTCCACCATTACAGAAGATCGACTCTCCACTCTACTCTCAAGATCACATCTCACCACCTGTGCACTTGACCCAATCCCTTCCCAATTCATTCCAAACCTCGCCACAGTCTTCATCCCAACCCTAACCCATCTCTTCAACCTATCACTAACAACTGGTGTTTTCCCCTCAAGCTTTAAACATGCCTCAATCACACCTATCCTCAAAAAGCCCTCTCTTGACCCATCCTCTGTATCTAGTTATCGCCCTATATCACTTCTCCCCTCTGCCTCAAAACTACTGGAACAACATGTCCATCTTGAACTGTCCTCCCATCTATCTTCCTGCTCCCTCTTCGACCGCTTACAATCTGGCTTCCAGTCACACCATTCCACTGAAACTGCCCTAACTAAGGTGACCTATTAACCTCCAAGAGCAAGCGACACTACTCTATCCTCCTCCTCCTGGACCTGTCCTCTGCCTTTGACACAGTGGACCATTCCCTGGTGCTTCAGACCCTCTCATCCCTTGGCATCACAGACTTGGCCCTCTCCTGGATCTCATCATACCTAACTGACCGCACATTCAGCGTCTCCCACTCACACACCACTCCCTCACCTCGCCCCCTATCTGTCGGAGTCCCGTAAGGTTCAGTTCTAGGGCCCCTGCTCTTCTCCATTTACACTTTTGGCCTGGGACAGCTCATAGAATCATACAGTTTTTAGTATCATCTCTATGCTGATGACACGCAGATCTATATCTCTGGACCAGATATCACCACCCTACTAACCATAATCCCTCAATGTCTGTCCGCTATTTCATCCTTCTTCTCCACTAGATTTCTAAAACATATATCCAAGAAAAGGGAAGTACCACTCGAATATGTCAAATAGAAATACTTTATTGATATGTTTTAATTAAAAGGGGAACAAAAATAATAACATGTATATACGATACTCAAGAACAAGAGGACAAGGCAAGGTAACCAAAGCTTTGGTTACCTTGCCTTGTCCTCTTGTTCTTGAGTATCGTATATACATGTTATTATTTTTGTTCCCCTTTTAATTAAAACATATCAATAAAGTATTTCTATTTGACATATTCGAGTGGTACTTCCCTTTTCTTGGATATATATTATATTTTGGTTGTACACCATATTTTATTTGTTGGTCTATATATTTGGGTAATAGATTTCTAAAACTTAGCATGGACAAAACAGAATTCATCGTCTTTCCCCCATCGTAAGTGACCCCCCTAACGAACCTATCCATTACAGTAAACGGCTGCCCACTCTCCCCAGTCCCACACTCGCTGCCTCGGGGTAATCCTTGACACTGATCTCTCCTTCAAACTGCATATCCAAGCCCTTTCCACTTCCTTCCGCCTTCAACTCAAAAATATTTCACGGATCCATACATTCCTTAACCAAGAATCTGCAAAAACCTTAGTCCATGCCCTCATCATCTCCCGCCTCGACTACTGTAACCTCCTGCTCTGTGGCCTCCCCTCTAACACTCTCGCACCCCTCCAATCTATTCTAAAGTCAGCTGCCCGACTAATCCACCTGTCCCCCCGCTATTCCCCGACCTCTCCCCTCTGTCAATCCCTTCGCTGGCTCCCCATTATCCAGAGACTCCAGTACAAAAGCCTAACCATGACATACAAAGCATCCACAACCTGTCTCCTCATACATCTGTGACATCGTCTCCCGGTACTTTCCTGCACGCAACCTCTGATCCTCCCAAGATCTCCTTCTCTACTCCCCTCTTATCTCCTCTTCCCACAATCACATACAATATTTCTCTCGCGCATCACCCCTACTCTGGAACTCTCTACCACAACATATCAGACTCTCACCTACCATCAAAAACCTTCAAAAAGAACCTGAAGACCCACCTCTTCCGACAAGCCTACAGCCTGCAGTTACCACCGATCAACCAAACCACTGCACGACCAGCTCTATCCTCACCTACTGTATCCTCACCCATCCCTTGTAGATTGTGAGCCCTCGCGGGCAGGATCCTCTCTCCTCCTGTACCCGTTGTGACTTGTATTGTTCAAGATTATTGTACTTATTTTTATTATGTATACCCCTCCTCACATGTAAAGCGCCATGGAATATATGGCGCTATAATAATAAATAATAATAATAGTTATTAGTAAGTTTCTACAAGAACGATGTGTTTATAGTATGTGTGATCAAAGGAAATAAAGACACATAGATAGATGAATAAATGGACCTAAATTTGGTTGATGTGACATCACAAAGATAAAGTGCCCTTAATATTGCAAGGGGGACAACCAGACGGCGGGTACCTGCGTGCCGGGTCCGGGACTGGTAAGGCTGCATCCACTGTTCCCTAGGGGAAGCAATAGCTAGCTTGACGAACCTCCTGACTATAGGGGTGGGGCATATAAAGGAGAAAGCAGGAGCAGCAGGGGGGAGATTGGCGCCAACCCGGGGTAGTGTGCAGTCAGGTGAGCGGCACATCCCATCCTCCCCACAGAGAACCGGCGCCACGACAGGCCACATAGAGAGGGTTCCCAGCCATCTGCAGAGGGACGGCTGTGCTGAGGGGAGCCGTGCGTCCAGCAGCAACAGCCAGACAGAGGAGTGCTCCATCCTGGGAGAATCAGCAGTGTGCAGGCCAGCGTTCGCCATCTTCTGCCAACAGTGGGGACCAGAGAGAGAGAGAGAGAAACATGCAGTGTGTGCCCGCTGACTACAGAGAGAGGGGCAGTGTGTGCCCGGTGACTACAGAGAGAGGTGCAGTGTGTTCCCGGCGACTACCAGAGAGCAAGGCGCTGTAAGCTCCATGTCCATGAGTACAGTGCACATGGCACATAAGAGTGACTGGGTACGGGACAGACACTTGCGCCCTGACTTTGCCAGTGTTTATTAGCCGAGCTATGTTGGGCTCGTACAGGACTGTGGCCCGCACCCTTGTCAGCCACTGCAGCATACTATATATGGACTAGAAGCAGCAGAAGGTACCAGAGACCAACCGCTGCCGCCAGCATTGTTGTCTACAGGAGCCCACTAGAAAAGACACCGCGTCTGCCGTTGTCGGCACCATTGACTTCATCGTCTGAGGGACTACCGACTTGTTAACCGTATCCATCGGAATTGCCATTACCTGATCCTTTATTCTTGACCTCTGCATATTCTTTTGCAATTAGACTGTTATTCCCCTGTTTAACCCATTACCTCCCTGGATGGAGTAATCCCTGTTCATTAAATAATGTTAACCCTTGCTCTGCCTCCTGTCCATCACTGCATCCCACAACCGGCTCACAATATCAAAAGAAGCAAGCCAATTCAACAAGGGCACTATCTTTCTCTGACGGTTTTCATATATGTGGCCATAAAATGAATGAAGATTGTTTTGGACCTCATCCACAAATTCCCTCCATTTGTTCCTGATGCAGCATATATGGTTGACCTATCAAATCTCATTTAAAGGGCAAGCAAAAAGTAATGGATTGCTGATCTCTAGGCGTCCATGTGCCATTCACCTTAAATATGGGTTAAAGTTGTCATAGATAAGGCTCTAAATGAAGCTTCTTTGTCATATACTTTTAATGTGTGTGCATATAAATCTGATCAACAGGGAATTCATTTTACAGTCCATGTCACCTTAAATCCAAGATACATGCAACTAAAACCTCCTCTAGTCAGACTGCCAATTTCTTTCCTGGGGTTTTCATTTCATACCTCCCCTAAATTGTATCTGCCTTGCAATGAAAAAAAGGTTATGTTTTATTTCTCTAGTGACAAACACACATTTTTCAAGAAAATTAGATCTCTACAGGAGCCAGGACACATTGAATCCAGTGAGTTAGCCTTCTACTGGGTCTCTGAGCTGCTCCAATTTATGATTTGTAACTGAGAAGAGGAGAGGTGGTGGGGCTGTTACTGAGCCGCTGATGATGAATGTGGCTGAGCCCTGGTGTTGAAATGACTTTTTTAATCATAGCTTTTTCTGCGTCAAGGTAAATTATTGTGTGAGAATAATAAGAGCATGGGTACTCAAGCACGAAAGCTTTCACCACAGGTATGAGTATAAGAGTATAATAGTACCTATATTATACACTAGTGCATTAAGACATAAAAAGAGTTACGTTATATTCCCAGTAATTTTTTATAATTGGTTTTTGCAAAAAAAGTTTTCTACAATATTATTTTATCTAATTTTCTATAAATTATGTAGATTTCTAAGCAGCTTATGTTGGGGTTGTCCAGGGTAAGAAAAGGGATAAGCTTTATCTATGTACGGTATTTATTTCACCACAAATAGCACATGAACATTAAGTTAAGCAATTTTTTGAATAGTCTTCATTAAAAATGTTTTGACATTTTGCTATTGTACTGTAAGGTGCACAGGGTGATAGTCATGGTCGAGGCGCTGCGTTCCCACACCCTGGCACTCCATAATTAAATAGTGTTCCTGTCATTCAATGTTATGCTGTGTGCAGTGTGGTGTGTTCACTTGGTGGGCAGAGGATTCAATTCCTCTGGTCTAGGATCGGCCAAATACAAATCAGGGGACCCTCGATTCTTATGAAACAGTCCAACATTGCTTAACAGTCCGAGTTCAATTGATTCAACAGCACAGTATGTTTCCTTGTTCTCCGTTTGTTCAACCTGAGCTATCCCTTCACTTAATGGTTCCCTGGCCCCCCCAGGGTACGCTGTCCAGCTTTGCAGTTTCGATAAGACTCGTCCCTTTACCCTCATGCGTTTCCCCATCCGGTTTTCAATTGTTGGAAGGGAATAATGCATGCTTCCGAGTGCCAAGTTCGGGCTGTAGGCCCCAGACGTTACAGGAATGCTTGCTGAAGACAGTTGCTGACGTTCTTAGGGTACGTTCACACAGGACTTTTTTGCTGCGTATTTTTGCTGCGCTTTTTTATGCTAATTTAGGTGCGTTTTTTTGGTGCGTATTTGGTGCGTTTTTTGGGTACGTTCACAGAGGACTTTTTTGCTGCGTATTTTTGCTGCGTATTTTTGCTGCGTTTTTTATGCCAATTTTCAGCTGCTTATAGATGCGTTTTTTGTGCGGTTTTGGTGGTTTTTTTTGTCTATTTGTGCATGATAATAAAGTTGAGTGACCCCAGTGGAGCTTAGCATCGCCTTCATCCCAGCGGGGGAACAATTTACGGCGAATTACATGCCATGCATCGGCCTTTTTTTGACGATCACTGTAGTTTGGGCAAGCTACATCCCAAATTACAGGCATTGCTTCCACCTTGGAAAAATAAATGAAAAAGTAATTACCAAATGCAAGATGAAATGAAGCCAACATTCATGACAAGGAAGATACAAACATACACATGCAGAACACATGAACATGTACATAACAGCACATGAGCATCGCAAAGTGTACCATTGCAAACAATCGGATAGATAAATATATCACAAATTAAAAAAAAATATTACCTCCATGATTAGTTGGGAAACATTAATGCTCATCCTCCTATACCAAGACATGGCTAACACCTCACTACCAGAAACTCCCTCACAATAGATCACAATCAGGACACCTCACAATGGCTCTTCACACCTCACAATGGCTCACAATGGCTCTTCACACCTTACAATGGCTCACAATGGCTCTTCACACCTCAGTAGCCACACCCCTAAGCTCTTGGCTGTGAGATCACTTCCTGCTGGCCATGATTTTTCTGCACAAAAAACGCAGCAAATAATGCTACATGCGTTTTTGCTGCGTTTTGCAGCGTTTTTTTCCATTACCCATTCATGTCAATGGGTGAAAAAACGCTGCAAAAACGCAGCAAAAACGCTGAAAGAAGTGACATGCCCTATGTCCAAAAAACGCAGCAAAGCAGAAAATACTGATCAAACAAAAACCCAATGTGTGTGCATGAGATTTCTGGAATCTCATAGGCTTTGCTGGTACTGTAAAAAGCAGCTGAAAATTAGCATAAAAAAACGCAGCAAAAATACGCAGCAAAAAAGTCCTGTGTGAACGTACCCGTATACTGCCAAACAGTTTGGACTTCTTGTGCCCTCCAGTACTCTGGCCTTGAACATCTGCGAACACTTTGTATATTGCAGTACTCTGGCATGGAACTTCTGTTAACACTTTGTCTATTGCAAGTCTAATCTCCAACTCTATCTAACCAGGGTGTGCTTCCCTTTTTATTTGACCCCCTCCCAAGTTTGGCTGGTCCAGAACATATTAAAGGGATCCTGTCACCTCAAATTGGCGGGATATTTAAATGAGTTTTTACTGGTCCGATGGGCGGCGTTTCATCTTCATTTCTCCACCACGTCCGTCCCTGCTGTCCGCAATATGTTAGTGAATTGTGTGTGCTCCATATTTGGCGCGTGCGCAATGCAATCTTCGAACGTGCATGCTCAGTATGCTTTGCCCAACTGCGGGCAAAGCCGAAAAGCATTATTGCGCATGTGCCCACGCATTATGTCCCACAACACAGCGAAATACTTCCAGGACATAGTGCGCCGGCGCACGCGCAGTAATGCTTTTCGGCTTTGCCCGCAGTTGGGCAAAGCATACTGCGCGTGCGCGACTGAAGATGGCATTGCGCACGCGCCAACTATGGTGCACACGTACTCTAATTCACTAACATATTGTGAACAACAGGGACAGACGGGGTGGGGAAATGAAGATGAAACGCCGCCCATCGGACCGGTAAAAACTCATTTACATATCCGGCCAATTTGAGGTGACAGGTTCCCTTTAACTGTATCTACGGCCATGCTCCACTTCCTATATCTAATATTCCCACAACTAAATCCTTCTCATTCCTAATCTAAACTATGAGCCCTATCCTATACCTGACGCTCTAAACTTAATCCTGTACTTTCCATATATGCTACACATAAATTGCACTACACTTTAGTTACGATACATTATATTAACCAAGTACATTATTGCCTATAAAACTCTATGCAGTTTCACATATCATAACAATCGCAAAAATGCAATACAATCACACACTTTGTACAAATGCCGTCTCAATAGGGAGAGGAATATGAAAGCCCCTGTCACACTGTTACAGTACTGGAAAAATTGTAATTGCTTGGAAAGTACATATGGGGGTGAAGAGAGAGAGAGAGAATCCCCCACTCCCAATTATAAAAACTTACACTCTACAGGAGAGAGAGAGAGAGGACCCCACTGACCATAAGAGCTTACACTCTTCATGACCCTGAAGTTTATGGGAGCTTACACTTTGCAGGCAAGAGAGATAGAAAGCACACTGCTAAATATAAGAGCTTACAATTTACAGGAGAGAGAGAAAGGACTCCAGTGACGATAAGAGCTTAAACTCCACAGCAAAGAAAGAGAGGACCAAATTAACCATAAGAGTGATATAGAAGGGTTAATGTTTTGCCTTTAACTGTCCTTTGCCACAGCATGTTCTGGGTAAGTGAGAATTGAAGGTCAGCATGACCCGGGGTAATAAGGGGGGGGCTACATGAGTTACATTTGTTGTAAATGGTATAAAATACTGCCTCTTGCAGCATTACATCAGATAAAAGTGACTTTGCTCACAGAACGTGTGCGTTTTCCTTTTTTCTCCAAGCGTTTGTAAATGAAGGGCGTAACCTCCTGATTTGGCCTCACTGGTGATCTGGCATGTCTGACATTGGGTCAGAACGCAAACAGCTACAACAAGAGCTACAGGAGAGAGACTCACTGTTAGGGTTGGCAGAACACACCGAATATATATATTTATTAGAAGAAGTTGGTGCGTTCGCAACCCGGGATCCACCGTGCAGGAAAGCACCTGCAGCTAGATATGGCGGTACAATTTAGTAATATAAACAGACTCTGTTACTTCACAGAGTCTGTTAGCAAAGATAACGCTGTGCCCTGTTTGGCTCACAGAGGAACACAGCTACTTAGTAGAGCAGATGGTGTTCATGCAGTCAAATGCAAACATGAAACTCCTTGCCGGAGGTGCCAGCATTCTAGGGGCTTATTTCAGCCGGGTCCCTGAATACACACACAAACATGACCACACTGGCGCTGAGCTCATATATAAATTGACACTAGCGCATGGCCGTGCGGACATGCGCACCTCTTATAGCTGCAGCAAGTACAGGACCTTCCTAGAAGGACCAATGAGAGACTGCCACAGACGTTGCACACCTTCAGGACCTTCCTAGAGGACCAATAGGATTTGCTGCAGTACCTGAGCATGTGACCCATGATCTCCAATGAGAGATTTTACCCTGGGCATGCTCAGAAGGGGAAAAGTAGGACTTAGTCCCAAAGACATCTGCTCGCTGCTGACCAGTACTGGCCACTAGGGTTGAGCGAAACGGGTCGTTCATTTTCATAAGTCGCCGACTTTTGGCAAAGTCGGTGTCTCATGAAACCCGACCCAATCCCTGTGCGGGGTCGGCCATGCGGTACGCGATCTTGGCGCTAAAGTCGCGTTTCGTATGACGCATTTAGCGCCATTTTTTCAGCCAATGAATGAGCGTGGGCAGAGTGATGACATAGGTCTTAGGGGAGTGAACGCCTATCGTCATGTTATCGCTTGTGCGCAGTAGGGATTTGGAATGTGCAATACGAAATTTTCTGTGCTGGGATGGAGGGGAGAGAGAGAGAGAGAGAGAAAAAAAAAAAATTTCTTCATTGGGTTTCGTGTTTCGGCCGAAACCCGACTTTTCACGGTGGTCGGCCGATTTCACTCGACTCGACTTTTAAGACGGTCGGGTTTCACAAAACCCGACTCGACCCTAAAAAACTAAAGGTCGCTCAACCCTACTGGCCACAATGGCAGAAGCTGGAAGGACAGCAGTAACCCTTCGCACAGTGTCAGACTGAGCATGACGCTGGGACCGACGCCTCCGCTGAGCAGGCTCCACTGCGGCAGGAGAAGAATAGGAGACCGCAGCGGAGATGGCTCGAGATTCCCCCTGTGCAGAGGCAGGAACTCGACCCCTAACATTACCCCCCCTCCTAGGCCCCCCCTCCTTGGACCTCGCCACGCTCGAAGGCAGCAATGAGCTGCGGAGCCCGAATATTCTCAGCAGGCTCCCAGGACCTGTCCTCAGGACCATAACCCTTCCAGTCCACCAAATAAAATTTTTTGCCACGTACCACCTTGCACCCCAAAATAGCATTCACCTCATAATCGTCCGTAGACGAACCCGATGTCCCAGCAGATGACTCGGAAAACCGGGACATGTATACGGGCTTCAAGAGGAGACGCATGAAAGGTGTTGGTGATACCCAGACGTGGCGGAAGGGCCAGACAGTAGACCACTGGGTTAACCTGTTCGAGTACCTTGAAAGGACCCAGGTAGCGAGGAGCAAACTTAGTGGACTCAGCTCGCAGCCTGATGTTACGGGCGGAGAGCCACACTAAGTCGCCAGGAGCAAAGGTCGGAGCGGGGCGCCGATGTGCATCGGCGGAGGACCTCATTCTCTCCTTGGAGGCCCGAATGGCATCCTGAGTGCGGTCCCAAATGCCCGCACCTTCACAGCCCAGTCTGCCACCCTGGAGTCGGCGGAAGACAAGGGCATAGGCACAGGTACCCGCAGATGCTGACCATGGTTTAGGAGGAATGGGGTCTGTCCGGTGGAATCGGCTACGGCGTTATTCAGTGCAAACTCCGCCCACGGTAGCAAGGATGCCCAGTCATCCTGCCTGGCTGAGACAAAATGTTGAAGATATGTGACCAAGGTCTGGTTGGCCCTCTCTACCAACCCATTCGTCTCGGGATGATAAGCTGAAGAGAGATTCAACTCAATGCTGAGTAGACGACAAAGCTCTCTCCAGAAACGAGATGCAAACTGGGGACCCCGGTCACTGACAATTTTGTCTGGCATACCGTGTAGGCGGATGATGTGTTGGATAAACAACGCCGCCAGAGCCCGTGCAGAAGGTAGCCGTGGAAGAGGCACCAAGTGCACCATTTTGGAAAAATGGTAGGTGATAACTCAAATAATGGTGCAGCTACGAGACTTAGGTAAGCCCACCACAAAATCCATCCCGACCATCTCCCAGGGTCTGTCTGCCACCGGCAGGGGATGAAGCAACCCAGCTGGTCGTTGACGAGGAGACTTGTTCCTGGCGCAGGAGACACATGCCCGAACATAGTCTGCGACATCACGGGCCATATGTGGCCACCAATATGTCCTCGCCAGGAGCTCAGATGTCCTTTTGGTCCCAAAATGTCCACCTACCCTAGACGAGTGAGCCCAAGAGAGAACCTCCGGACGCAAACTGGATGGTACAAAAGTCTTGCCCGGAGGCACAGACTCTAGCGAAACCGGGGCCACAGTTCTCAGGCTCTCAGAAGGGAGCCGAGGCTCCTCTTCCTCCTCCTCAGATGATACAACGGAGCGAGAGAGAGCGTCGGCACGAATGTTCTTCTCCCCGGAAAGAAAATGGAGGGTGAAATGGAACCGAGAGAAGGACAAGGACCATCTGGCCTGGCGAGAATTTAGCCGCTGGGCGGTCTGTAAATAAACCAAATTCTTGTGGTCTGTGAATACTTGGAAGGGAAAACGAGCCCCCTCCAGGAGATGTGTCATGATTCCCCAATGGCATGGGAACATCAGAAACACAAAAATTACAGACTAGCTCTCGGGTGATGGAAACTCAAGCTGACCGTGACCTAAATCTACCACACAACTAACAGTAGCCAGGGAGCATTCCTACGGCTGCCTAAATGCCACGCGCCAGCCGGAGAACTAACTACGCCTGGAAGAGGAAGGAACAGACCTGGCTTACCTCTAGTGAAATTCCCCAAAGATGATAGTAGCCCCCACATATATTAACGGTGAGTTCAGAGGAAAAGACATACACAGTATGAAGGTAGATTTAGCAAAGCGAGGTCCACTTACTAGATAGAGGAAGGATACAAAAGAGGACTTCACGGTCAGCTGAAAAACCCTTTCAAAAACCCATCCTGAAATTACTTTAAAACTCCTGTGTCAACTCATCACACAGGAGTGGCAATTTCAGTCCACAAGAGCTTCCAGTAACAGGAAATGACAAAACTGTAAACTGGACAAAAATACAAAACAATAAGGACAAGAGTCCACTTAGCTGATCAGCAGACTAGTAGCAGGAACATGCAACTGAATGACTCAGGTTACAATGATGACCGGCAAGGAAGTGACTGGAGAGCAAGGCTAAATAGGGAACTCCCAAAACTGATGGAAGCAGGTGAGCGAGGCAGAAAAGAACACACAAGTCTCCAGTACCACCAGCCACCACTAGGGGAGCCCAAAAAGCGATCACAACAGTACCCCCCCCTTAAGGAGGGGGCACCGAACCCTCACAAGAACCGCCAGGGCGACCTGGATGAGCCCTATGAAAGGCACGAACCAAATCCGAGGCATGAACATCAGAGGCAGTTACCCAAGAATTATCTTCCTGACCATAGCCCTTCCATTTAACCAGATACTGGAGTCTCCGCCTGGAAATACGGGAGTCCAAGATTTTCTCTATAACGTACTCCAATTCACCCTCAACCAGCACAGGAGCAGGAGGCTCAGCAGAAGGAACCACCGGCACCTCGTATCTCCGCAACAACGACCGATGGAACACATTATGGATAGCGAAAGATGCCGGGAGGTCCAAACGAAAGGAAACAGGGTTAATAATCTCCAAAATCCTATAGGGACCGATAAACCGAGGCTTAAATTTAGGAGAAGAAACCCTCATTGGGACAAAACGGGAAGACAACCACACCAAGTCCCCAACACGAAGGCGAGGACCAACCCGACGCTGGCGGTTAGCAAACCGCTGAGTCCTCTCCTGGGACAAATTCAAATTGTCCACCACTTGTTCCCAAATCCGATACAACCGATCCACCACAGCATCCACTCCAGGACAATCCGAAGACTCCACCTGACCAGAAGAAAAACGGGGATGAAACCCCGAATTGCAAAAGAAAGGGGAAACCAAAGTGGCCGAACTAGCCCGATTATTAAGAGCAAACTCCGCCAACGGCAAAAAGGCAACCCAATCATCCTGATCCGCAGACACAAAACACCTCAAATACGTCTCCAAAGTCTGATTAGTTCGCTCCGTCTGGCCATTAGTCTGAGGATGGAAGGCAGATGAAAAAGACAAATCAATGCCCAACCTGGCACAGAATGCCCGCCAAAATCTAGAAACGAACTGGGTACCCCTATCAGAAACGATATTTTCAGGAATACCATGCAAGCGAACCACATTTTGAAAAAACAAAGGAACCAACTCAGACGAGGAAGGCAACTTCGGCAATGGCACCAAATGAACCATCTTAGAAAAACGGTCACACACCACCCAGATAACAGACATCCTCTGAGAGACAGGAAGATCAGAAATAAAGTCCATCGAGATGTGCGTCCAAGGCCTCTTCGGAATAGGCAAGGGCAACAACAACCCGCTAGCCCTAGAACAACAAGGCTTGGCCCGAGCACACACATCACAAGACTGCACAAAAACACGCACATCTCGAGACAGAGATGGCCACCAGAAGGATCTAGCCACCAAATCCCTGGTACCAAAAATTCCAGGATGACCCGCCAGCGTAGAAGAATGAACCTCCGAGATGACTCTACTGGTCCAATCATCAGGAACAAACAGTCTACCAGGTGGACAGCGATCAGGTCTATCCGCCTGAAACTCTTGCAAAGCACGTCGCAGATCTGGGGAAATAGCGGATAATATCACCCCATCCTTAAGGATACCTGTAGGTTCCGAATCACCAGGGGAATCAGGCTCAAAACTCCTAGAAAGGGCATCCGCCTTCACATTCTTAGAACCTGGTAGATATGAGACCACAAAATTAAACCGAGAGAAAAACAACGACCAGCGCGCCTGTCTAGGATTCAGGCGCCTGGCAGACTCAAGATAAATCAGATTCTTGTGATCAGTCAAAACCACCACCTGATGTCTAGCACCCTCAAGCCAATGACGCCACTCCTCAAATGCCCACTTCATGGCCAAAAGCTCCCGATTACCGACATCATAATTTCTTTCGGCGGCAGAAAATTTTCGAGAAAAGAACGCACAAGGTCTCATCACTGAGCAATCGGAACTTTTCTGCGACAAAACCGCCCCCGCTCCGATCTCGGAAGCATCGACCTCAACCTGAAAGGGGAGAGAGACATCGGGCTGGCGCAACACAGGGGCAGACGAAAAGCGGCGCTTAAGTTCCCGAAAGGCCTCCACAGCGGCAGAGGACCAATTGGCCACATCAGCACCCTTCTTAGTCAAATCCGTAAGAGGCTTAGCAACACCAGAAAAAACAGTTATAAATCGACGATAAAAATTAGCAAAGCCCAAGAACTTCTGAAGACCCTTTAGAGAAGTAGGCTGCGTCCAGTCACAAATAGCCCGAACCTTGACAGGGTCCATCTCAACAGAAGAAGGGGAAAAAAATGTACCCCAAAAAGGAAATCTTTTGAACCCCAAAAACACACTTAGAACCCTTTACACACAGAGAATTCTCCCGCAAGACCTGAAAAACCCTCCTGACCTGCTGAACATGAGACTCCCAGTCCTCAGAAAAAATCAAAATATCGTCCAAATACACAATCATAAATTTATCCAGATATTCACGGAAAATATCATGCATAAAGGACTGAAAAACTGAAGGTGCATTAGAAAGGCCGAAAGGCATTACCAAATACTCAAAGTGGCCCTCAGGCGTATTAAATGCGGTTTTCCACTCATCCCCTTGCTTAATTCGCACCAAATTATACGCCCCACGGAGATCAATCTTGGAGAACCACTTAGCCCCCCTTATGCGAGCAAACAAATCAGTAAGCAGCGGCAACGGATACTGATATTTGACAGTAATTTTATTCAGGAGTCGATAATCAATACAAGGCCTCAGCGAGCCATCCTTTTTAGAGACAAAGAAAAACCCAGCTCCTAAAGGTGATGAAGAAGGACGAATATGTCCCTTTTCCAGGGACTCCTTAACATACTCTCGCATGGCAGCATGCTCAGGTACAGATAGGTTAAACAAACGACCCTTTGGAAATTTACTGCCTGGAATCAGATCTATGGCGCAATCACACTCTCTGTGGGGAGGGAGAGAACCAATTTTAGGCTCTTCAAAAATATCCCCAAAATCCGACAAAAATGCCGGAATCTCAGAGGGAATAGATGACGAGATAGAACCCAAAGGTATGTCCCCATGAGCCCCCTGACATCCCCAGCTTAACACAGACATAGTTTTCCAGTCCAGTACTGGGTTATGAGATTGTAACCATGGTAATCCAAGCACTAACACATCATGTAAATTATGCAACACGAGGAAGCGAATCATCTCCTGATGGTCTGGAGTCATACGCATAGTCACTTGCGTCCCGAACTGTGGTCTATTACAAGCCAGAGGTGTAGAATCAATACCCTTCAGAGGTATAGGAACTTCCAGAGGCTCCAAATCAAACCCACAGCGCCTGGCGAAGGACCAATCCATGAGACTCAGAGCGGCGCCAGAGTCCACATAGGCATCCACGGTAATAACTGATAATGAACAAATCAGAGTTACAGACAGAAGAAATTTAGACTGTAAAGTGCCAATAGAAACAGACTTGTCAACCTTCCTAGTACGTTTAGAGCATGCTGATATAACATGCGCGGAATCACCACAGTAGAAGCACAAGCCATTTTTGCGCCTATAATTCTGCCGCTCGCTTCTTGACAGAATTCTGTCACATTGCATTTTCTCTGGCGTCCCTTCAGAAGATACCGCCAAATGGTGCACGGGTTTGCGCTCCCGCAAACGCCGATCAATCTGAATCGCCATTGTCATGGACTCATTCAGACCTGTGGGCGTAGGAAACCCCACCATGACATCCTTAACGGCATCAGAAAGGCCCTCTCTGAAAATTGCCGCTAGGGCACACTCATTCCACTGAGTAAGCACAGACCATTTACGAAATTTTTGGCAGTATATCTCGGCTTCATCTTGCCCTTGAGACAGGGCTATTAAAGCTTTTTCAGCTTGAATCTCCAAATTAGGTTCCTCATACAGCAACCCTAAAGCCAGAAAAAACGCATCCACATTGAGCAACGCAGGATCCCCTGGTGTCAATGAAAATGCCCAATTTTGAGGGTCACCTCGCAGCAAAGAAATCACAATCTTAACCTGCTGAACAGGATCTCCAGAGGAGTGAGGTCTGAGAGAAAGGAATAATTTACAATTACATTTGAAATTCAGAAACCGAGATCTATCTCCGGAAAATACCTCTGGTGTAGGAATCTTAGGTTCAGAAATAGGAGTACGTATAACATAATCTTGTAAATTCTGAACCTTCGTAGCAAGATTATTTAAACCTGCAGCCAAACTCTGAGAGTCCATCCTTAAACCGGAGAGATCAGAGCCATTCAAGGATTAGAAGGAGAGAAAGGCAAGGCTGTAAATAGAGCAGAAATACAACTGAGCCAACTAAGTAGCAAACATGAGAGGAAAAAAAAAAAAAAAAAAAAATCTACAGACTTCTTTTACTCTCCTTTCTTCTGCCAATTACTTTAACAGTGGCCGGTCATACTGTCATGATTCCCCAATGGCATGGGAACATCAGAAACACAAAAATTACAGACTAGCTCTCGGGTGATGGAAACTCAAGCTGACCGTGACCTAAATCTACCACACAACTAACAGTAGCCAGGGAGCATTCCTACGGCTGCCTAAATGCCACGCGCCAGCCGGAGAACTAACTACGCCTGGAAGAGGAAGGAACAGACCTGGCTTACCTCTAGTGAAATTCCCCAAAGATGATAGTAGCCCCCACATATATTAACGGTGAGTTCAGAGGAAAAGACATACACAGTATGAAGGTAGATTTAGCAAAGCGAGGTCCACTTACTAGATAGAGGAAGGATACAAAAGAGGACTTCACGGTCAGCTGAAAAACCCTTTCAAAAACCCATCCTGAAATTACTTTAAAACTCCTGTGTCAACTCATCACACAGGAGTGGCAATTTCAGTCCACAAGAGCTTCCAGTAACAGGAAATGACAAAACTGTAAACTGGACAAAAATACTAAACAATAAGGACAAGAGTCCACTTAGCTGATCAGCAGACTAGTAGCAGGAACATGCAACTGAATGACTCAGGTTACAATGATGACCGGCAAGGAAGTGACTGGAGAGCAAGGCTAAATAGGGAACTCCCAAAACTGATGGAAGCAGGTGAGCGAGGCAGAAAAGAACACACAAGTCTCCAGTACCACCAGCCACCACTAGGGGAGCCCAAAAAGCGATCACAACAGAGATGTCTCCACTCTGAGAAGGCTATCTTCATTGCTAGCAACTCCCTGTCCCCGATGGAATAATTTCTCTCCGCTGGTGTGAAGGTTTTGGAAAAGAAGAAGTAAGGATGCTTCCGACCTTGAGCATCCTTTTGTTAGAGGACTGCTCCAGCACCAAAGGAAGAGGCATCCACCTCCATTATAAACGGCTTATCTACATCGGGGCGATGTAGAATGGGAGCGCTAGCAAAATGAGATTTAATAGAAGTGAAAGCCTTGGAGACCTCCACAGACCACAATTTGGGATTTGCTCCCTTCTTGGTGAGGGCTACCAAGGGAGCTACCAAGGTTGAGAAATGAGGAATGAACTGGCGATAATAGTTAATGAACCCCATAAAGCGCTGCACCGCTTTAAGGGAATGGGGTCCTTGCCAGTCCATCACAGCCTGTAATTTGGCAGGATCCATAGCCAATCCTTGGGAGGAGATGATATAGCCCAGGAAAGGTAAAGACTCCTGCTCAAGCACACATTTCTCCAACTTGGCGTAGAGGGAGTTAGTTTGTAAGAGGTCGAAGACTCTGCAAACATCTCTCCGGTGGGAGTCAATATCTGGAGAGTAGATGAGAATATCACCCAGATAGACTACGACCGAGGTGGAGAGCATATCCCGGAAGATATCATTTACAAAGTCTTGGAAAATGGCTGGGGCATTACAGAGCCCAAAGGGCATCACTGGATATTCATAGTGCCCATCCCTGGTGTTAAAAGCCGTCTTCCATTCGTCCCCCTCACGGATGCGAATCAGGTTGTAAGCACCCCACAGATCTAGTTTAGTAAACACCCTTGCTCTCCGAAGCCTATCAAAAAGCTCAGATATCAGGGGCAGAGGATATTTATTCTTAACGGTGATGGCGTTAAGACCCCTGTAGTCTATGCATGGACGCAGTTCTCCACTCTTCTTCTGCACGAAGAAGAACCCAGCCCCTGCGGGTGACACTGACTTTCTAATGAATCCTCTTGCCAGATTTTCCTGGATGTACTGAGATATTGCCTCCGTCTCCGGGAGAGATAACGGATAGACTCGACCCCGGGGAGGCTCAGCACCAGGCAAGAGGTCAATAGGACAGTCATAGGGGCGGTGAGGCGGAAGGGTCTCCGCAGCCCTTTTGGAGAACACGTCAGCATAGGACCAATACTGCTTGGGCAGAGAGGAAAAATCTGCAGGTACCTCTGTTGCAGCAACCTGAACACTCACCCTCTGACATCTACCCCCACAAGATTCACCCCATCCCAAAATTCTGCCTGTGGACCACTCGATGTGAGGAGAGTGGTACCATAGCCAAGACATCCCTGACAGGACCTCATCAATTCCTTCAGGAATGACGAGCAGAGATATAATCTCCTGATGAGACGGCGACAAGGACAGAGTGAAAGGGATGGTCTGGTGTGTAATCTGTGAGGGCAGTGTAGACCTATTTACCACACGTACTGTTACTGGTTGAGCTAACAATACCAGGGGAATTGCGTGATGTTGGGCGAAGGCAGAAGACATAAAATTGCCCTCCGCCCCAGAATCCACGCAGAGCTCTACCGAGTGGGTAAATGAGCCTATAGTAATTGTCCCCTTAAAGGACAATTTGGGGGCAAACGTCGCCATGTCTAGTGTACCTCCACCTACTACCACTAGACGCTGACGTTCCCTCAACCGCTGAGGACATCTGGTGGCAAGATGTCCTGACTGCTGGCAAACATGACAAGCCTGGAGTGCACGAGCGGTCCAGGAATTAGATCCCGCTCATGACCCTACCATGGCCTCATGTGACTCAGGGACCAGGACCGGAGATTCCAGAGGTTTGGCAAAGGTGGGAGCCAGCCGAAACCTCTGCCTACACTCGGCTCGCTCTAACCTCCGCTCGTGAAAACGGAGGTCAATACGAGTGGCTACAGTTATTAACTCCTCCAGTGTGGCGGGAATCTCCCTAGTGGCCAGAGCGTCCTTCACGTGGTCAGCCAGCCCCCTCCAAAATATCCGAATAAGGGCCTTATCCGCCCACTCCAGCTCAGATGCTAGAGTGCGAAAGTGGACGGCAAAATGGCTGACCAAGGACGAGCCCTGAGTCAATGCCAACAGCTGGAGCGCAGTATCATGGGTGACACGAGGTCCTAAAAAGACCTGTTTCAGAGTGCTCAGGAACAATGGAGCACTCTGCACCACATGATCGCCACGCTCCCACAGCGGCGTAGCCCACTCCAACGCCCTGTCCGACAGGAGAGACACAATAAATCCCACCTTAGCCCGCTCTGTGGGGAAACATGTGGCCAGAAGCTCGAGATGTATAGAGCACTGGCTCATGAAACCCCTACAAGATTTACTATCACCAGAAAATTTTTCTGGCAGTGGGAGGCGAGATAAAGTCGGAACAGGGGTGGCAGTGGACATGGTTGCTGCAGCCACGCTAGCAGCCTGAACAGCAACTGCGGTTACGTCCACAGCTGAGGTTATGCGCTCGAGAGCCGCCAACCTACCCTCCAGCTGCTGGATATACCGCATGGATTGCTGTGTGTCCACCATAACTAGCCAGATCCTGGCACTAGTGTACTGTTAGGGTTGGCGGAACGCACCGAATATATATATTTATTAGAAGAAGTTGGTGCGTTCGCAACCCGGGATCCACCGTGCAGGAAAGCACCTGCAGCTAGATATGGCGGTACAATTTAGTAATATAAACAGACTCTGTTACTTCACAGAGTCTGTTAGCAAGGATAACGCTGTGCCCTGTTTGGCTCACAGAGGAACACAGCTACTTAGTAGAGCAGATGGTGGTCATGCAGTCAAATGCAAACATGAAACTCCTTGCCGGAGGTGCCAGCATTCTAGGGGCTTATTTCAGCCGGGTCCCTGAATACACACACAAACATGACCACACTGGCGCTGAGCTCGTACATAAATTGACACTAGCGCATGGCCGTGTGGACATACGCACCTCTTATAGCTGCAGCAAGTACAGGACAGGACCAATGAGAGACTGCCACAGACGTTGAACACCTTCAGGACCTTCCTAGAGGACCAATAGGATTTGCTGCAGTACCTGAGCATGTGACCCTTGATCTCCAATGAGAGATCTTACCCTGGGCATGCTCAGAAGGGGAAAAGTAGGGCTTAGTCCCAAAGACATCTGCTCGCTGCTGACCAGTACTTGCCACAATGGCAGAAGCTGGAAGGACAGCAGTAACCCTTCGCACAGTGTCAGACTGAGCATGACGCTGGGACCGACGCCTCCGCTGAGCAGGCTCCGCTGTGGCAGGAGAAGAATGGGAGACAGCAGCGGAGATGGCTCGAGATTCCCCCTGTGCAGAGGCAGGAACTCGACCCCTAACACTCACCCAGTGAATCTGGAGATGGAAAACGACTCTGCAGTGCAAACGCCTCTCCACTGGGATCCTCTGATCTGTTATGGCCCATGTGTGGACACTCACTGTATAAGGTGTGATAGTTCGCAAGATGTCACAGCATCATGGAGAAATCTAGATGTGGGGAACAGAGCATAAAATAGGGTGATATCCTAAGCAGGGAGAGTGGATAAGTCCTTGGTTAACTTTCACCTGGTGGTGTTGTGACAGGCACAACTCCTATGTAGGCATGAAGAAAAACAGCTGCTGTGGCTGGTGGATAAATATTCCAGTAAATATTGGATCCAGTTAGATAAAGCACGTTAGGTAGTCTGCACTGATTCTTCAACAATGATGACAAGAAGTTTATTTTATCCACAACTTGTTTCAAAGACCTACTGGCATCTTCATCAAGTAAACCAGTAGTTGTTTTCACTTAATAAAGATGCCGACACGACATTGAAAGCGTTGTGGATAAAATAACCGTACTATCATCATTGTTGAAGAATCAATTTACTCCGGCAGTGCAGTCCATCTAACATGCTTTATCTAACTGGATCCACAGCTGCATGCAGGGCATTATGGGTAGGGCCATACAGAATGATATTAGCCTGCCTTGGAGGCTTCAAATGTGTGGGAATTCGTGCAGGGAATTTTTTTTAATTTTATTAACCATGAATCAAATCTCAAAATGTTCAAATTAACGTGAAACTACAAATTCCAGGAAATTAGACTAGAACTCAGTCATCCGTTGATCAATACGCTCATCTCTACTCCTGACTGCTTTCTCTCTACTTTTCTATGTACGCTCCCTGACAGAAGTTATGTCGCTTATCCATGTTATGTAAGCTGTCCGATCACCTTAGAAAAAAATTATTTTATTCCTCCCGCTAGCCACCGGCTTTAAGTCATAGACGCGGTGCCCAGAGTGGCTTCAGGCACTGTAAGTGGTGGCTATAAGCAGACCCAGGGACTTGAATAACAGCTTTTACACTGCAGAGCTAACTGTCAATCAAAGTGTTGGTTGTGATTGCAGCCTCCACTCACACTATAGTGATCGGTGACTGCTGTTGTTCTGTGTACGCCCTTATGTCACGGGGATACAAGGAGGGTGAGAGCTAATAACCCGGGCCCCTGCAATTTCCATAAGACTAGGGAAACCCTGTCTGACCCTCTACCTGAAGTTTACACTGAAGGTGTGCATGTTCAGGCCTCCACCCTCACCCTCACTCCTGATTCAGCCCTAAACTGAACACCACCGCCCACCACCCAGTGAATGCAATAGACCAATACCCACAGTTATAACAAACAAGGATAAAGGAAAATATAAACCACGCCGCAGTCAATCAGGAATACACTATAAAGGTGCAGGGCAAAATAAATACAAATATAGGAAGGAGTAAATAAGACAAAGGAAAATACACCACTAGCAACGATTCTCCAACAACCAGCTCTCCACTCTGGACCGAGATAACTATGGATAAGACAGAAGCTATAATCGGCGACGCCCAAAGATCAGGAGAACCATTTAAAGGAAATGGGCATGGCCCAGCTTCCAATCCGAGGATCAGATAAATTAACCCCGGAGCAGCCAGACGAAAACTAGCCGGCGCCAATGAGCAAACAGTGGTCAAACACGGAATTACCGCTGTCTGTCAGATGACCTGGTCTGGACAGTGTCCGACATGACAGTACCCCGCCTTCTACGAGGGACCCCAGGGCCCTCACGGCTTATAGGACCCGGCTTGTCCGGATGGTGACGATGATAACACCTGACCAGCTGATCCGCATGAATGTCCGAGGCTGGTACCAAGGACCTCTCCTCAGGCCCATAACCACGCCAGTGTACCAGATATTGTAAAGTGCGGCGCACCACACGAGAGTCAACCACCCTGGAGACTTCAAATTCTAGGTTACCATCCACCAAGACTGGAGGTGGCATAGGCGCCGCGTCCACAGAACCCACCACCTTCTTTAGAAGAGACCTGTGGAACACGTTGTGTATTTTATACACCGTAGGGAGCTCCAGTCGGTACGCTACTGGGTTAATGACGGCGGTGACCCTAAATGGACCAATAAACCGTGGGCCCAATTTAAGGGATGGTATCTTGAGTCTTATGTTTTTTGTGGATAACCACACCCAGTCATCCACACTCAGGTCCGGACCTGGCACACGCCTACTGTCAGCCACACGTTTGTACCTAGCACCCACACTCAACAGGCGCTGTTTCACTCTCCTCCAGACTGATGACAATTGTGTTCCTAACTGGTCTTCCTCCGGAACGCCGGAAGAGCCTCTCTGACTCAACGTACAAAACTGAGGATGTAGCCCATAAACACAAAAAAACGGAGACTCCCCAGACGACTCCTGGCGGTGATTATTGATGGCAAACTCAGCCAGAGGAAGAAAGGTAGACCACTCCTCCTGGTTATCAGAGACAAAGCAGCGCAAGTACTGCTCAAAATTTTGGTTCATACGCTCGGTCTGACCATTTGACTGGGGATGAATCGCAGACGAATGAGACAACTTGATCCCCAGCCGTGAGCAAAATGCTTTCCAAAATTTTGCTACAATCTGAGTACCCCTATTTGACACGATGTCAGACGGAACTCCATGAAGCCTGACCACCTCCTGCACAAACACCTGAGCAAGAGTCTTAGCGTTAGGTAAAGAAGGCAAAGACACAAAGTGCGACATTTTTGAAAACCAATCCACAATCACCAAAATGACTGTGTTCCCAGCTGAGGGAGGCAAATCAGTGATGAAATCCATGGAGATTTCCGTCCATGGCTTACTAGGTACCTCTAGAGGAAGTAGTGTGCCAACAGGACGAGAGCAGGGCGTCTTCGCCCTAGCGCACGTGGTGCAAGCTGACACATATGAGACCACGTCCTGTCGGATTTTGGGCCACCAAAACCGACGTGACACCAACTCCAAAGTACCTCTAACCCCTGGGTGGCCAGCCAGGACAGTATCATGATGCTCCGCCAACACCTTTAGGCGGAGATGAAGCGGTACAAAAGATTTGTTGATGGGAAGCTCAGATGGTACCTCCTCCTGAGCCTCGGCAATCTCAGCCTCAACCTCGGTAGTGAGGGCTGAAACCACAACACCCTTTTGGAGAATGGGTACTGGGTCTTCCCGAGGTTCTCCCCCCGGAAAACACCTGGACAGAGCATCCACCTTAGTGTTTTTAGACCCTGGTCTGTAAGTGACAACAAAGTTGAACCGCGTGAAAAACAATGCCCAGCGAGCCTGCCTGGGAGACAGACGCTTGGCAGACTCCAAATACAGCAGATTCTTATGGTCGGTAATAACAGTGACCTGATGTACCGACCCCTCCAAGAAGTGTCGCCATTCCTCAAAGGCCAACTTAATAGCCAACAACTCCCTGTTGCCGATATCGTAGTTACGTTCAGCGGACGACAGTATTTTGGAGAAATAGGTGCACGGACACAAACCACTCAAGGATGAGCCTTGAGATAGTACCGCCCCCACACCAACCTCAGACGCATCGACTTCCACGACAAAGGGTTTAGATACGTCTGGCTGCACAAGAATGGGGGCTGAAACAAAACTGTTCTTGAGAAATTCAAATGCGTGAACAGTAGCCTCAGGCCAAACTGAGAAATTGGTACCCTTTTTAGTCATGTCAGTTAGCGGTTTAGCAATGATAGAAAAATCCTTGAGAAATTTCCTATAGTAGATAGAAAACCCAAGGAACCACTGAAGTGCTTTCAGGTTATCAGGACGTTCCCAATGCAGCACCGCTTGCACCTTAGCGGCGTCCATTTTAAAACCAGAAGCAGACACAATATAACCCAAGAAAGGCAACTCTTAAGCAAAAAATACACATTTCTCAAGTTTAGCATACAGCTTATTCTCTCTGAGAAGCTGTAACACCTGCCTGACATGATTTAAATGAGCATCACGGTCGCAAGAATATATGAGGATGTCATCTAGGTACACGATAACGAATTTCCCCAAAACATGCGAGAACACATCATTGATGAAATGTTGGAACACTGCAGGTGCGTTAGTTAACCCAAAAGGCATCACCAAATTTTCAAAATGACCCTCAGGGGTATTAAAAGCCGTCTTCCACTCATCACCTTGACGGACTCTTATGAGGTTGTACGCCCCCCTGAGGTCAAGCTTGGTAAACCACTTAGCACCTGCCACCTGGTTGAACAAGTCAGGTATCAGTGGCACAGGGTATGGATCACGAACCGTAATCTGGTTCAACTCCCTGAAATCCAAACACGGGCGTAATCCGCCATCTTTCTTCTTCACGAAGAAGAACCCTGCTGCCACCGGCGAGGATGACGGCCTGATGTGCCCTTTGCTCAAACTTTCAGAAATGTAATCCTTGAGCGCTTGTCTCTCTGGACCGGAGATGTTGAACATCCTTGCTTTAGGCAACTTGGCCCCTGGTTTAAACCTGATAGAACAGTCATAGTAGCGGTGTGGCGGCAACTCTGAACAACCCTTCTCAGAGAACACATCCGCATAATCCTGAAGTGACTCAGGAACGCTTGAAGTCACAGCGGACACACATGTGGCCAGGCAATTCTCCTGACAGAAATCACTCCACTGGATTATGTCCTGAGTTTTCCAGTCAATCACCGGGTTGTGTGTAGACAACCATGGAAAACCCAGAACCAATTGTGCCGGAAGACTCTTGAGCACCTTACATGTGACCTGCTTGAAATGAAGAACCCCAATGTGGAGTTTAACCTCAGCCACGAACTCAGTAATCTCCCCCTTTGGAAGAGGAGCAGAATTGATGGTGACCACACGGATAGGATGAGGCAGTTTTTCAATCTTAAAACCAGCAGTGCGCGCAAACTCCTCATCAATGAGATTTGTTGCGGAACCACTATCCACAAAAATAGTGATTGGTATCTCTCTGCCAGCGACAACAACTTTGGCAGGGAACATGCACTGAGAAATCATCATGGAGGATATACATAAGCTCAGATTGGACTCCTCCACACCCTCTGAGCTCAGAAGTTTTCCGCCGTTGCATTTTTCTTTAACAGCAGAGGACAGATATTAATAAAATGACCAGTTTTACCGTAGAAAAAAAAGGCTCCCTGCTTCCTGAGTACAGGGGTACGATTCTTAACATGTGACACCCCTGCAATTTGCATAGATTCCGTGGGCTCACCTGCAGCAACCTCACGTGAACCTAAACCTTCACCCACAGGCGGCGTCTCATGATTCCCCTGACGCAAACGGCGATCAATGCGGACAACAAGACTCATAGCGGAATCTAGTGAAGCAGGAGACTCGTACATCAGGAAGGCTTTTTTAACCCTATTAGAAACTCCATGAATAAAGTGACTCCGCAATGCTGGCTCATTCCACTGAGTGTCAACCGCCCAGCGGCGAAATTCAGAACAGTAATCCTCTGCAACACGCTCCCCCTGGCAAATAGTGCGTAACTTAGATTCTGCTAGAGCCATTCTGTCTGGATCGTCGTAAATGTGTCCTAGACCAGAAAAGAAACTCTCCACTGAGTTAAATGCAACAGAATCAGATGGCAACGAAAATGCCCATGCTTGGGGATCCCCGCTCAATAATGACAACACCAGGCCCACACGTTGAGCCTCATTACCAGAGGAGATCGGGCGCATACGGAAATACAGTTTGCAAGCTTCACGAAAAGAAACAAATTTACTGCGTTCCCCAGCAAATTTTTCAGGCAAAGGAAACTTGGGCTCATTAATTCCTCCTGTCGCTCCAGCCTGTATATTAGATACTGCTAGTCCCAGTTGCTGCACTGCTCCCTTCAACTCAGTGACCTGTAGGGACAGCGCCTCCAACTGGCGGGTTATGGAAGTCATGGGATCCATGACAAAACACAGAGAAGAGAAAAAAAAAAAGGAACCCCTTTTTTTTTTTGTTGTTAGGCCGATTATAATGTCACGGGGATACAAGGAGGGCGAGAGCTAATAACCCGGGCCCCTGCAATTTCCCTCAGACTAGGGAAACCCTGTCTGACCCTCTACCTGAAGTTTACACTGAAGGTGTGCATGTTCAGGCCTCCACCCTCACCCTCACTCCTGATTCAGCCCTAAACTGAACACCACCGCCCACCACCCAGTGAATGCAATAGACCAATACCCACAGTTATAACAAACAAGGATAAAGGAAAATATACACCACGCCGCAGTCAATCAGAAATACACTATAAAGGTGCAGGGCAAAATAAATACAAATATAGGAAGGAGTAAATAAGACAAAGGAAAATACACCACCAGCAACGATTCTCCAACAACCAGCTCTCCACTCCGGACCGAGATAACTACGGATAAGACAGAAGCTATAATCGGCGACGCCCAAAGATCAGGAGAACCATTTAAAGGAAATGGGCATGGCCCAGCTTCCAATCCGAGGATCAGATAAATTAACCCCGGAGCAGCCAGACGAAAACTAGCCGGCGCCAATGAGCAAACAGTGGTCAAACGCGGAATTACCGCTGTCTGTCAGACGACCTGGTCTGGACAGTGTCCGACATGACACCTTATTACTGGAAGCTGGCAGAGCGGCTAGAGCTTTAGCACATTATACTGTGAGTAGAGGCTATAATCACGCCGAGTACTTTGATCGACAGTTGGTTCTGCAGATCTAGCTGTCATTCAAGTTCCAGGGCATGCTTATGAGTTGGCCACAAGGGCAGCGGGGTACTCAGCACCGGGTCCAGTCGCTATTAAAGGGGATGTCACAGTGGCCGCGACTCGGTCCGTGGCCCTCGGACTCAATTAAAGGTAAACAGTCTTTAAAGGGAATTGTGATAAAGTCTGTCATGGCGTCACCTGTGGAATTCGGTCAATAGGGGGACCGACGCTGCTTTAAAGGGGTCTTCTGGGAGATGTTGTTGCAGCAATGATGGTGACACTTCCCACAGGTGAAGTGGGGTCCCCAGGGCTCCCAAGGTGTATGGCGATGATGGTGTACGCCAGTCAATGAGTAAAGGACACAGCGTTGCAGTCTTTACCTGGTTTACTGAAGATGTAACAGGCCTCAGTTCAGGGTACCGGCAACAGGTACATTAGGTGTCCAGGCAGCCTTAAAACAAGTGAAATCCCCTTGGCAAGTCAGGTTGGGAGTCTTCCACTTTGTGCTTGCTATAAGTCCCTTGTTGCCTGAAGTGTCCTATCAAGGTCCTGATTCTTTCCCCTGTCCTGGGACAGGTACCTGTATGGTAGGCAGCTTGAGCCGTTCCTTCTGGGGTCTCTGCATGGTGACTCCAGGCTCCAGAATGCTGCTGTACCACAGGTTTAATTTGGGCAATTTACGTGTAGTTCTGTGCCCTCAGGTTCTGCTATATGGCTTGCAGCTCCCCACAGCCTCGAGCTCCCGGTTCCCGCTCTCTGTGCTCTGGCTTCTCGAAGGCCCATTCGCAGCCTCCTTGAGCCCTATTCTCTCCTCTGTGCTCCTTTCCTATCACTCGTCTGCACCAAACTAAACTGAACTAGCTCCTCCTCCAGACCAGGATCTTTATTAATGGAAGCTGCCCTAAAACCAGGGTTTTGAGCTCCCCCTCCTGGCCTGGATTCAAAAGGTGTTGTGTGTGAGATAACCTGCCAAAGGAATCCCTCTTGTCTCCAGGCATAGCACTACCCTCTCCGAGAGCAAGGCAGCACCTCTCTAGTACCTGAACTCCTGGTGGGGTGCCACATTTACAGCTGCCTCTCACTGTGCTATGAGAAGTGAAAAATGCTGCTCTGTGCAGTGCCTCTATTAATTAAATACAGTGACTACTTAGATAAATAACTCTATGTCGTTAGGTAAATAGCATTATCCCACGTTCCCTTTAAAGGGGTTGTCCACTATTTGGAAAACCCTGTCTCAATCAGCATGTTTGACCCCAGTAAAATATTGACACTTATACCCAGCTACAGCTGTGTCGGTACTCACTCTCCTGGGAATCACATGATATGATAATGTGATTATCTAACTCTATCCCCTTGGCCAATCAGCGCTGGTTTCCCTCTCCCTGCCTTCAGTCAAATCAGACATTAACTCTTTTGCACCAGAGCCTGCTTTTACCTTTGTGACCAGGCAATTTTTTTCAATTCTGACCAGGGTCAATTTATAAGGCAATAACTCTGGAATGCTTTAACGTATCCCAGTGATTCTCGGAAAATTTTTTCATGACATATTGTAATTCATGATAGTGGTAAAATTTGTTTGATGTACTGTAACTTACGTTTATTTCTGAAAATATCGGAAATTTGGCAAAAATTTTAAAAATGTTGCAGTTTTCAAACTTTTAATATTTATGCCCTTAAGCCAGATAGCTATGTCATACAAAATAATTGATAAATAACATTTACCACATGTCTACTTTACATTAGCACAATAATATTTTTTTGTTACGAAATTAGAAGTATTAAAAGTTGATCCGCAATTTCTTATGTTTCCATAAAATTAACAAACCCATTTTTTTTACAGATCACATCACATTTGAAATGACTTTTTTGGGGCTTATATGACAGAAAATACAAAAAAGTGACACCTTTCTAAAAACTGCACCCCCTCAAGGTGCTCAAAACCACATTCAAAAAGTTTATAAAACTTCACAAGAATTAGTTGAATGTGGAAGGAAAAAATGAACATTTAACTTTTTGTCACAAAAATGTTACTTTAGCCTCAAATTTTTCATTTTCACAAGGGTAACAGGAGAAAATGTGCCATAAAATGTATTGTACAATTTTTCCTGAGTATACCAATACTCCATCTGTGGTGGAAAACTACTGTTTGTGCACACGACAGTGCTCAAAAGGGAAGGAGCACCGTTTGAGTATTTAAATGCGAAATTGGCTAGAATTGATAGCAGACGCCATGCAGTGTTTGGAGGACCCCTGATGTGCCTAAACAATGGAAATCCCCACAAATAACCCCACTGTGGAAACTAGACCCCTCAGGGAATGTATCTAGATGTGTGGTAAACACCTTGAACCCTCAGGCGCTTCACAGAATTTTATAATGATGAACAGTGAAAAGAAGAAAAAAATCTTTCCCACAAAAATGTTATTATAGCTCCAAATTTTTTATTTTCACAAGGGTAGCAAAAAAAAATGGACCCCAAAATTTGTTGTGCCATTTCTACTGTGTACGACGATACCACTTATGTGGAAGAAAACTACTGTTTGGGCACACAGCACGGCTTAAAAGGGAAGGGACACCATTTGACTTTTGTAATACAAAATTGGCTGGAATCGATAGCGAATGCTATGTCTCATTTGGAGAGCTCTTGAGGTGCCTAAACAGTGGAAACACCACACAAATAACCCCATTTTGGAAACTAGACCTCTCATGGAATTTATCTAGATGTGTGGTGAGCACCTTGAACCCTCATGGACTTCACAGAATATTATAATGTTGAGCAATGAAAATAGAAAATCACATTTTTCCCACAAAAAATTGTTTTAGCCCCAATTTTTTTTTACATTTTTATTGGTACCATTTTTGATCACATGACAATTTTTGATCACTTTCTATTCAGATTTTTGGGAGGCAGAATGAGCAAAAACCAGCAATTCAAAAATTGTTTTTTAGGAGTTTTTTTTATCGCCGTTCTGTGTGTGGAAAAATTGAAAAGGCAACTTTATTCTTCAGGATAGTATGATTACAGCGACACCACATTTATATTGCGTTTTTATGTTTTACCACTTTTACACAATAAAAACTTTGATAGAAAAAATAATTGTTTTTGCATTGCTTTATTCTGAGAGCTACAACTTTTTTATTTTTACACTGATGGAGCTGAATGGCGACTTGTGTTCTATGGGACAAGATGACATTTTCAACGGTTCCACTTGACTTTTTGATTGCATTTTATTTCACTTTTTGTTTGGCGGTATGATGTAAAAGCAAAGTTTTTTGCGCTTTTTTTAAAATGTGTACTTTTTTGATTTAACATAAATATACGTATTTATTGGTTTAATATTTTTTCTTTATTTTAATAGATTTTTTTATTTTTTAATAGCTTTAAAACTTGTTTGTACTTTTTTTTTACTATTTTGCTTAGTCCCTTTTTTTCATGATCACAGGCCTCATGCATAGCAATACAAAGGGTCATTTGGATGTTTTGGGTTGTCATTATGATTTAAAAAGAGAAAAATATAGTAGTTTGACAATAAATGGCTTCACCCAACCTCTAACCATGAGTGGAAAAAAGTTTTGGTGTTATCCTTCATATTCTCTGAAAAAAGGCCAAGAACACAAATATTCTGCCAGGGTATGTACATTTTCGAGCATAACTGTATCAATATGACGCAGTTTCCGGGAGTGCCAGTGCCGAAATCGCTGAAATGGCGCTGGCACCAGAGGTGAGTGTAAGTGTTGTTATTTTACTGGAGGCAAACATACTGATTGAGATGGAGTTGTATGAGTAGAATAGAACCTCTTTAAGATTTTGAAACGTTCACTGCATGATTTTAAGATTACTTTTAACACAAATGTTTGCGCTTATTAACAGGGTCATCCAGAGGACTGTTCTTTAACATGGAAGTGCTAACCTAGACATACACGAGCCAGGTCACAGAAATTGACAAGTTTTGTAACTGCAGACTGAACTTAATACTTTCTGAATGATACTAGCATATATCATATTTGTGACGCAGAGGTAAGGAATAAGACAGACTTGTAAAGCACTGGGTCACAGATGGAATCTCTATTGAATGATCAGACAAAACACAAATGGAAGCGAGTTTACGGGGATTGCATCATATGCTTTTATAGATACACATAGTGGATACCTGAGATGTGACGCTGTCCCTGCTAATATAACTAATATAAGAATATGATTCCATCCAGATGTGTTTTGCAATGTGCAATACTTATATATCTGGGATCAAGTTACTCCCAGTGCTTAGTCAGCAAAGTTTTCATTTCTCACAATAGCACAATGCTAAGCAGGAAAAGTTGTTGATACAAACAAAACATATGAGATCTCTCTGTTCACTTTCCAAGGATGGGAGGATCCAATATCTTTACCCTAGTGCCACATTTCTTCACAAGAATGTTTATCAAGAAAAAGATTATGTGAAGAACCACTGAGTGCATCTATGTGTGCTGCAGCCTCTCAGGCACTGCCACTCCAGTGTGTTTAGGGTTTCGTGTGCAAAGTATCATTCAGGGAGAGAAATGTTGTAATTCTTACTACTTGTAGTCTGCTAAACAAATTACGTTGACCAGACACTCCTGCATTTAATTCTGATAGGAATGTCCTGAAGAGAGACTGTAAAGCTGCCAAAGTGTGGAGAACCAGAGAATTTTTTTATCATCACTTCCATACTCAAAGAGCAATGCATATGTAAGAGGTGTGGACTGTTCCTACCCCTGAAGACACCAATCGCGTTGAAATGTGTATTATGTCTTGAGTCTTTGTACAGTATATATTGTGTCATGTGAAATGTAATATGTTTGCTTGTATAGTGTATAAGTAATGTAGGATAAGCATAGGAGAAGACATAGGTTAGGGCTTAGGACCTAAGATAAGTAGGAAAAGGTAGTGACTGTAGTTAGATAGTGACGTTAGTGCAAGTTAGGATTGGAGTTAATTTTTAGGACTAGCCCACAGTGGGAGGGGCTTAATGTTAGGGAAAGAGATCACTTCCTGTAGTTAGGCAGATAGGGACAAGTTCATGATCAAGTAGGAAGTGTCTGTGAGCAGTGCTCTCGTTAAGGGTGAACAACAGCAAAGAAGACTAAGGGATAAGGGGTTGCATGAACTGGAACAGACCAAAAACAAGTCAGAGTGGCCTTCCACCTTAGAGGGGTCCTTGGATAGGACAACTTGTCACAAGAAACCGTGAGTTTGCAAAATGCCGAAGCTAACGGATCTAAACAAGACTGAATTCATGGGACTAGTGGTTGGTCCCAAGCGGTAGACCATCTTTAAAAACTTTTCACTCCTGGTGAAAAATACCTGGTCATCAGGGCATGGAAACTGGGAGGTTGTCTTGAAATTGACCCAGGCTTTTGATAGTGTACCCCTGTCTTTGATGTACCTGACATGTGTCTCCCTCACATCTACTCTTTAGTTGGGCAAGGAAGCTTGCCCTCTGCCACTAGCATTGCCTAATGGGATTGTTTTCAGCACTTTCTTAATAATGGCCTTCTGCTATATCACCATTTTACTAGACCTCTCCACCTTAGGAAGAAGAGATGCAAGGTTTTTTTTACAGTGTGGGCCTAGCAGGGTGAACAACCAGTACTCTTTTTCAGCCAAGATGAATATAACGAGAGTGTCATGGGAAAGGCAGAATACATAAAGTCGTTCATATGTGCCAATCTCTCTACTGCCAACACTTCGCTGCCTCCTCCATGAAGATGACTCTCCATCTTTTCCTCCCTCTCTTACTCCTGATTCCCCTCCTCAGTCCATCCATGTAGGAGAGATGGGACAAAGCCTGTGTGGGTACTAGCTTTTGTTGGGCTAGCAACCAGCTCCTATTCCTCCTCAGCCTTCACCTCCTCATTGTTACCCAATCCGCACTGAACAGATGAAATGAGGCTGTGCTGGGTAGCATATCCCTGTCTCATGTCTTCCTCCATCTCCACCTGATCCGCATGCAAAACTTCATGTTTAATTATGAACAGCCACTGTTTAAGTAGGCACAGAAGCGGGATCATTGCCCTTATTATGGTGTCACCACTCACCAACTTTGAGGAGTACTTAAAGTCTTGGAGGACTGCACAAATGTCAGACATCCATACCCACTCTTCAGTTGTTATGTGATGAGGCTGACCAGAAAACCGACGGGCGTGTTGGAGCTGGTATTCAACAACTGGCCTCTGCTGCTCACAAACCCCTGACAGGATGTGCAGTGTGGAATTCCAGCGTGTGGCAATGTGGCACACCAGTCGGTGAACTGGCACTTGCATGAGCTGCTGCAGCACTGCTAGAGTGGCAGAATCTGTAGCTCACTTGCGTAAGTGAGTGCTAACGCAGTGTACCTTTACAGAATCCCTGGCAAATCTGGATAGGTTTTCAGAAACCACTGTACTACCAAGTTAAGCACGTGGGCCAAGCATGATACATGTGTGAGCTTGCCAAGCTTCACAGACACCCCCAGGTTATGCCCATTATCACATAATAAATAATCTTTATTTTTATATAGCGCTAATATATTCCGCAGCGCTTTACAGTTTGCACACATTATCACTGCTGTCCCCAATGGGGCTCACAATCTAAATTCCCTATCAGTATGTCTTTGGAATGTGTGAGGAAATTGGGGACCCCAGAGGAAACCCACGCAAACACAGGGAGAATATACAAACTCCTTGCAGAAGTTGTTCTTGGTGGGATTTGAACCCAGGACTCCAGCGCTGCAAGGCTGCAGTGCTTACCACTGAGCCACCGTGTGACCATGCCTGGTTGTAGGTTCAGCGGTAAGAGCCACAGATCTGTTGGGTCTGTTATTTCTTTCAATAACTTTGCCGTGATGTGCAGTTTGTCTCCTTGACAAATTAGCTTCAGCAGAGCCTGTTGCCGCTTCGCTGAGGCAGTGCTGCAGAGCTTCAAGCTTTCGGCTGATTTGGACCACATGCTCTGAGATACCACATCAGAGACGGAGGATGAGAAGGATGGTTAGAATATAAGTGGAATATCACAAAAAAATCAGTCCATTAGTGATATTGATGAACAATGCACCAGGAAAGAGAAAATGTATATCCCGCAATCAGAGAAAATACATTATATATTATAGTCTAACCAGTAGCTGAATGCACAAAGTAAACAGACAAGTTATCATAGAAGGGTTGTCAGTATGCCCATGGATTAGATATCAAAGTGCATCAGACACAGTGCATATTAGATAAACATGAATAGGAGTACTCACCCACCAGGCACCTGATGCGTGTTTCACAGTTGACGAAGAAACTATGAAACGCGCGTCGGATGCCTGGTGGGTGATGAGTACTCTTACTTATTTTCAGTAATAGCATAGTCATCTACTGAAGTTTTCCTATAGCCACGATTAATGTGCGCCGCTATAGTTGGAAATATGGTTACCCAGGTAGGGTCCATTCCAATATGTTTTACCCTTTCTACATGCTGAACCCCTAGAAAAAAATTAGTAGATTCAAGCAAGCATCTGCAACTCGACACTATTTTGGTGGCATGTGCTGGTCTAATATTGGACTACTACAACAATAAAGTGTGCAAAAAAAATATATATATTGCAGCACTGCAAGATAGAGTGTTTAAATTTTTGTTTTTTCCAGATTTTTCTTGTCTATTAAAAATAAAATAATATCTTGCCAGTCTCACATTCCAGGAAGCATACTTTCTGTAACACACAAGCCTTGGTTTCAGGATTTGGTTTAGTAGCAAAATTAAGACAGAGGGATATTAAAAGGCCCTCCTTGTTAGCAGTGTGTGAGCAATAACAAGGCTGTTAATGCAGTATACCACAGATCAATCAATTCACCATCACTTGAATCTTTGGAATATTAGGCCTTTTTCCATTCTTATATAGAATGATCTGTGAGCTCTGATTTAGTTAGCCCACTCTCTAAGTCTTCATTAGTGTGTGAAATTGTGAAATGGACATCCTCACAAATTAAATCAAAGTGTTAGAATTTGCAGGGTCCTGCAAATTTGAGGAAATTCAACTCGAAGTCAATCTTCCACAGATTGATCTGCTCATTTCTACTGGAGAGGTAACAGCAAAATTGCCCCCACATTTTATCTTTCCTGGCTGATTCATCTCTAGTTTTGCATTTTGCTAGTGTCTTGTCACTACTGGTAGGAAAAGGCAGGTCCTGCAGTCCATTCACTTTGCACAGGTATTCTAGATCCTTCAAGATGGGACATTCATATGTTCCATAACAAAAAGAGTTTCTATGTATTCCAGCAGTGTCTCAGAAAGATGGAGGAGATACCAAAACATCAAGAGTCAGACAGAGCAGTAGAAAAGCATCAACCCAACAGCATGACCAGTATCTCGGTATCTGCTGTGTTGTACGAGCAGGAAAAGGCAAAGCACGTCCGGAGCCCTAAAAATTGACCTTTAGCAGGTCACTGTTGTTTGTGACCAAGCTGTCAGAAACATATTCCATGAGGGTATCAAGAAGACCCAACATCATGCAAAGTGGTCTGTGCCCACAGTCCAACATCACATAAATCAATTATCATTTGCCAGAAAAAAAACAGAATTGGCATGTCCATCCTTAGTGGCCCATTATTTTCACAGATGAAAGCAGCTTGAGGCTAAGCAAACATAATAGACATAAAAGAGTCTGTGAACATTTTGCTGCCTGCAACATCATTTAACATGACTGGTTTAATGGTGGGTTAGTAATTGTCTTGGGAAACATGTGGTTGGAAAGATGCACAAACCGCCACATGAAAGTCAATGGTACCCTAACTGCTGTTTAGTACCAGGATTAAATCCTCAGAACCATTGTCACAGCTTTTGCAACACCCCAGGTAACCGGTTGTTGCAGTGATGTTGCCTTCCTTTTGGGGAGGGTGATGTCACGCTTGAAGGCAAGGGAGATTCTCTCTATCAGGTAAGGCACCCATATTCAACACATCTGAATATAGGCCAGGAGGGGGAGCTCAGGACCTGGATTCAGGGGAGCTTCCTTAGACTTTACGTATCCTGGTCTGGAGGAGTCAGCCAGTTGTAGATGATTGCAAAACAATGGGGAGACAAAAGAGCGCAATAGGGTCTTATCCACGTTACACAGAGGAGAATATACACCAAATTTGCTCACCTGGTTAGGATGAGATTAGAGCATGTAGATAGTGGCTGCTGCAGATCCACAGGTCCAGTTGTAGACGAGTGAGGAGAGGAGAAGGACATCTGGAGCAGATGTAGGGGCTGAACAGCCATGTGGGAGCTGCGACTGGAAAGAGAGATAATGTGAGGAGTTGAATGGTGGAGGAGCTTAGAGGGAAGAAGCACAGAGAAGGAAGAGGCTTAGCAGGGGAACAGCGGAAGGACACCCTGGGAGTTAGAGCGCAGAAGCCGGGTATCGGGAGCCCGAGGTCGTGTTGTTCTCCAGGACGTCCGACAGAACCGGAGGGCATAGTACTGTATGTCAATTGCCTGCACCAAGTCTGAGGTGAAGCAGTAACTTGAGAGCCCGGGTCATGATAGAGATCCTATAAACAGGCTCGCGCTGCCTATCGTACAGACATCAGTCTTAGGACAGGAGAGAGGGGACTTTGCAACTAAGCTTCAAGAGGCAGGGACCTCGCCATGTTAGCGCAAGTAGAAAAGGCTTATGAACCTCACCTGGGAGAGAGATCTCCTATTGCCTCCAAGCCGGCCGGACCACTGCTTCCCTGCACTTGGTACCCTGGACTGAGGACTGCTTTCATCAGTAAACCAGGTAAACACTGCATATCTGTGTCCTCGTTCTTTGCCATACCATCCACCACACCATCGATACCCTATAATTGGGAAGCCCTGGGGACCCCGCTTCACCTGTGGGAAGCATCACCATCTGTGGTGTTCGGTCAGTTGGGACTGACGCTGCTTAAAGGAGTCCATCACCTCAGAGGACTCCTTTAAGCAGCGTCAGTCCCAACTGACCGAACACCACAGGTGGCGTCATGAACAATAGACTTTAATCACAAAAAACCCTAAGGGTATGTGCACACGTTGCGGATTTCTTGCAGAAAATTCCTGAAGAAAACCGGAAATTTTCTGCAAGAAATCCGCATTTTTTTTTTGCGGTTTTTTTCCGTTTTTTTCGCGTTTTTTTAGCATTCTGCAAGCGTAATTAGCTTGCAGAATGCTAAAGTTTTCCAAGCGATCTGTAGCATCGCTTGGAAAACTGACTGACAGGTTGGTCACACTTGTCAAACATAGCGTTTGACAAGTGTGACCAACTTTTTACTATAGATGCAGCTTATGCAGCATCTATAGTAAAAGATAGAATGTTTAAAAATAATAAAAAAAATAAAAAAAAATGCTTATACTCACCCAGACATCTCCTCAGCGGCCGTCCGGCTCCTCTTCTAGCTGGTCTGTGCGCACAGGACCTCCCGTGACGTCACGGTCACGTGAGCGGTCACATGACCGCTCACGACCAATCACAGGACAGTGACGTCATTCGGCGAGGTCCTTCAGCGCACACCAGCTACAGGAACCGAACGGCAGCGTGCGAGGAGGCGGGAAGACATCGAGGGTGAGTATAGGACTGTTTATTATTTTATTTCTTATTTTTTGACCACTTATATGGTGCCCAGTGCGTGGAGGAGAGTCTCCTCTCCTCCACCCTGGGTACCAACCGCATATAATCTGCTTACTTCCCGCATGGTGTGCACAGCCCCGTGCGGGAAGTAAGCAGATCAATGGACCCCTAGGTGTGCGGAATCCCTGCAATTCCGCATTTTTAATGAACATGTTGCTTTTTTTTCCGCTATGCGATTTTTTCGCGGAAAAAATCGCAACATTTGCACAAAAAATGCGGAATACCCTGTAAATAATAGGAGGCTTATGTAAGCGGTTTTTTTCGCGTTTTTATCACGTTTTTATAGCGAAAAAACGCGAAAAAAACGCTAACAATCCTGAACGTGTGCACATGGCCTAAAAGACCTTTCCCCTTTAATTTGGCGCCCAGGGCCACGGACCGGGTCAAAGCCACCGTGACATCCCCTTTAAGATCGGACCCGGTACCGAATACTCCACTGCCCATGCGGGCGACTCAATTTCGCTAGTGTAGTGGGCCTTGGGTTCCTTCTGCTGCGGGACAATGCCCTGTCTCATGTGACCAGCGTGTGTATGTGTATGCAGTTCCTGGATGGCAAAGATAGATACCATTTACTGGCTCTCTTATTCCCCAGACCTGAATCCAATAGGGAACCTCTGGGATGCTCCATAATACATAGGAAGCTATCTTACATTGCTTCTTACAGTTTCTTATGCAATTACATCTGTAAAAAGTACAGTAACCTTAGAGATCTTCCCTGGGTTTCCTTGCCACACATTCACTTTCTCTTGACACTGTGATTACTCTCAGCTCAAAAGCAGGCAAAATAGCAAGACAGTGGAGAGACCTTCTTCAGCCAGCTTGAGTCTTTTCTTAAAGAGCAAGAGTTTTCATCACAGTTTTCCTAATAAGATGACTTTGAGAATGGTTTTATATTTTAGTCTCTATTTACTTTATGAAGTTTCCAGGAGGTGATACTAGTGAATAAGTGACCACAAAACCTAATCATGAGCAGCCATCATTTCACTATCTAAATGGGAAACTATCCTAGTTTCATCCTAATTTCCAGTGAATCTGGGGCTATGCGGGCCTGTCTGGGGGTCTGCGGGCTGTCCAGGGGCTAGGGGCTATCTGAGGGGTCTGCGGGGGTCTGCCGGGGCTGTGCGGGGCTGTCTGTGGCTGTGTCAGTGTGTGTGTGTGTGTGTACAGGCATCGTCCAATGGGACTACAAGTCCCATCCAGCTATGTCTGCTGCAGTGATTGCCACATTAGCCAATGATGGGACAGTAGTAGTGCCAACATCCGGCTAATGTGTTGAATGTAAAATAAAACAAAAAAAATACAGAACATACAACATATAACATACAGAATATACATACAGTATAAAATACAACACATAACATAGATTACATACTTACCAATCACCTAATTCCCCAAAGCCCTCGACTCCTTTAATAAAAATAAAACAATAAACCAACCCATACTTACCTTTCCGCCGTAGTCCAATTAATAACGAGGGTCCCATGACGATCTCCCATGTAGAACACTGACATCGGGTGATGTCAGTGCTCTACAGGGGCTCCAGCGATGAAATGACAGGCGGAGGTAATCCTCCGCTGTGTATCTGCCGCCTTGAAAGAGGTCCCGTAACCCTAACCTTAACCCTAATTCTCACTCAGCATTGCTGTAATGTGAGAGCCTGAACTCAGGTAACCTCAGTGATGCACTGCTGGAGCCATTGTCTCCTGTCAGTTCATCACTGGGAGGCCCTATAGAGCAGTGACAGTGCAGCGCCCCAGAGTCCTGGTCATTGCAGTACTGATGCTCCGCCGCTAAGGGGACTGATGGTACGTCTGATGGCACTTAAGGAGTTCACCTGACCAGGTATCACAGTCACACTTTACACTTCACACCAGGGGGGGGGGCCACCAGGGGGAGCAAAGGGTTCTATGTATTAGGCCACTCCTCACAATCTGGTAAAACTGGGGGCTGGATAGGAAGTTAGTCAGAAGCTGACTGGGTTGGATCCAGGCAACATCCTGTGGCAGAGGGTGTTGCAGGGGAAGATTCAGGGGGGTCTCTGTCAGGGGTGGGATCCTGACAGTGGCCTAGCGAACAGAACAGAACGTTACGGAGCCGCGCCTGCACTTGAATGCGGTGGTATCTTAAGAAAGGAAAAGAAGCGAGGTTTACTGTGGAGAAGTGAGAAACGAGATCGCAGCAGAAAGGAGATAAAGCCAGTAGGAGTCGTGCCATAAGATCGAGGCAACATCCTACTGAGGCGCGTAGCCGGTGGCCGGAACGCCGAGGAAGTATTAGGCTCCAAGCAATACTTCAAACAGCGGCAGGACAGTTAATTTTAGGTTGGCTGTCTCACCTAAATCACCTAAGCAGACATAGGGGTAATTGTGGGAGAGGGGCGACGCTAGGGTCCCGGAAGAACTCCAGGCCTACCCGTCATACGGGTGCGTCTTATCCATATTATCTGGGGGACGGAGAAAGAACATCAGAATAGATACGAGTTGTGAGAGAAGAACATGGTGCTCAGCAGGGAGGTATTACAACACACAGGCGCTAGAAGGTAGGCACTGATTTCCACCTGCAAAGGAATCTCTGGATGTGCCTTCGGACCGGCCGGTCTCAGCCAGCCCTGTTAGCAGTGCTCTGGATTGAGGATCCTGAAGCCTTCAGTAAAGAGGTAAAGAGACTGCAACCCTGTGTCCTCGTTATTCATCGCGACCTGCACCACGCACCATCATCACATCTTTCATTGGACGCCCCTTAGCAGGGTCACGGACCGGGTCTAGCCACCGTGACAACCCCTGAACTGAGACAGAGAGGCCCGGTACCGAGTACCCTGCGGCCCTGCGACTGGGGGCGCTCCAACATCACCTGATGTCACTGTTCTATAGGTGAAATCGTCATGGGACACTCGTTATTAACTGGACTGCGTCGGACAGGGAGTATACGGTTGGTTTATTTTTTTGCTTTTTATTATAGGAGACCGAGGGCGTCGCTTGGATCTGGGCGTGCAATAAAAATATGAAAATCGTGTTTTATTTTATTTCATTAAAATACTTTAGTCTTATGTGTGTGTTTTTTAACCCTTTCCTACTATAGGATTAATAATGGATAGGCGTCTTATTGATGCTTCTCCATTATTAACCGGGCTTAATGTCACCTTACAATAGCAAGGTGACATTAACTCCTTATTACCCCATATCCCACCACTACACAGGAGTGGGAACAGAGGGGCTAAGTGCCAGAATTGGCGCATCTTAGAGATGCGCCATTTCTGGGGCGGCTGCGGGCTAGTATTTGTAGCCAGGAGGGCCAATATCCGTGGCCCCTTCCTAGGCTATGAATATCAGCCCGCAGCTGTCTGCATAGCCTTTCTGGCTATAAAATATAAGGGGACCCCACGTCATTTTTTGGGGGGTCCTCCTATTTTAATAGGCAGTAAAGGCTATGCAGACAGCTGCAGGCTGATATTCATAGCCTGGGAAGGGGCCATGGGTATTACCCCCTTCCCAGGCTACAAATATTGGCCCCGGCAGTCAGCTTTCCACCTCTGGCACCAAAATTTACGCGGGAGCCCACGCCATTTTTTTTTTTTAACTGAAACATATTGTTCATTAAGAAACATGGATATGGATATATCTATGGATATATGTATGGAAATATCTATGCAAACATGTACAAACGCAGCATTTTTTAGAAGCATAAGGTAACGCATGCGGTTAAAAAAAAGCGGCGTTTACATGCTTTTTCATGAATTTGGCATGCGTTTGTGTTTTCTGTGCGCATGGTGGAAAATTTAACAGGAGAAAAATCTAGATAACCAGACACCGCCAATGGGACTACAGAGGGCGTGTATTATGGGATATCTATATATAGACCCTTGGACTGCTGAAATCTTAACAGTTTGCTACTGTATCCTGTGTCATGATGGATCTTCGCATGGAGAGCTTTTATTTCAACCTGGATTTAAGCATCAAGCTGTTTCTTGCCTGTGCATTTGCTTGGGAGCAACAAAGAAATAGAGAACGACAGTAAAGGACACGGCGTGGGCGTTTTTGGAGACACCCCATTATTGAACTCCGGGAGAGCCGTGGAGCCTATCACACGCTATATGGCGAGCTTATTGCCAACCCAGACAAATTCCCGGAATATACCAGGATGTCTCAAGACTCTTTCCGGGAATTGCTTGGCCGTGTCCAAGGAGACAGGATACCCAGCTCCGTAGAGCGATTCCAGCAGAGGAACGTCTCCCGGTTACATTAAGGTACGTAATAATTCTAAACAAAGGCCAGTCATAATTATTGTTGGTCTGCCAAATATTATTTGTATTTTCCTTTATGTCTTTAGCTAAACACCACCATAAATGGAATTGATTGTAATTTTATTTTTTTATTTTATTTTAGATTTCTGGCAATCAGAGAGAGCTTATCATCCCTCCACTTTCAGTACCAGCTTGGAATTTCCACGGAGGACATGTGGATTACAATTTCAGAAACATTCTGGAGTGTGTGTGATTTCCCCAACTGTTTGGGAGCGGTGGATGGAAAGCACATACGCATTATCAAACCTGCCAGAACTGGATCGGAGTACTTCAACTACAAAAAATATTTTTCTGTTGTGCTCATGGCAATAGCAGATGCAGACTGTCGCTTCATCGCCGTGGACATTGGAGCTTTTGGCCGTGGCAATGACTCACAGACTTTCAAGAACTCGGATATGGGCCGACGTGTGTATGGCAAAAATTTTAATTTTCCACTGCCACAACCTCTCCCCAACACTCAAGGCCCACCGATGCCATTTGCTATGGTTGGGGATGAGGCCTTTCAGATGTGTGAAAACCTACTGAAGCCATATTCCAGTGGGGACTTGAACCACACTAAAAGGATTTATAACTACAGACTGACCAGGGCCCGAAGAACAGTAGAGTGTACCTTTGGAATTCTAGTCTCAAAATGGCGCATTCTTGCAACAGCCATTAATCTAAAAATGGAGACAGTCGATGAGGTGATCAAAGCCTGTGTGGTTCTCCACAATTACATAATGGCTAAGGAGCGACCCAACATTGAACTGGATGAACCAGTAGCAAGCCCATTGCCAGATTACTAGCATCACCCGCTGCGGTCAACTGTTGAAGTTAGCCACATGCGGGACCAATTTGCTGCCAATTTTGATTCTGATATTGGACGTGTGGCATGACAAGACAATATCGTGTAAAATGTCCTGTTGGGTTTGGGTCTGTACCAGTTATGTTTTAAATGTTAATAATATTTTTTGTTAATAAAATTCTTGTTTTGATATCTTGACCGAGTCTCCAATGTATTTCCTCTAAAAACCACTTATGTTGTTAGTGGTAAGGTAGTTGCAAGGATGCGGTGATACTTCTATTTGCGGATCCTTGCTCCAAAACCACTAGAAACACAGCTCTCTTGACGAAGGTCCTTGTTGAAGCGATCCTTCATCGAATGCCAACGTGTTTTGATTTTGAGCACTGTTGAAAAATATAAATAATGGTTAGACAATGCACTTTTGACTGTGATCACACAACTGTGTATGATGAGAGAAACTCCTGAGAATTTCTCTCATCACACACAGTTGTGTGATCCCGGCCAAGGTCACTGCTGCAGCACACCACATTGCAATACTTACAAAACGCATTTCAGATCCGAGTCGGGGCATTGTCCCAGCCTTCCCACATTGCTTTGGCCATCTCATTCCATAGCCGCCGGATCGTCACGTTGTCCGAGTGCTGCGGAACCCGTGTGTCCCACAACGGGACTCGCTCATGGACAAAGGAGATGAGGAAGTAATTATCAATGAGGTCCTCATCCCATTCTGGAACCTAAAAAATAAATAAAGACATTAACCCCTTCACCCCCAAGGGTGGTTTGCACGTTAATGACCGGGCCAATTTTTACAATTCTGACCACTGTCCCTTTATGAGGTTATAACTCTGGAACGCTTCAACGGATCTTGGCGATTCTGACATTGTTTTCTCGTGACATATAGTACTTCATGATAGTGGTAAAATTTCTTCGGTATAACTTGCGTTTATTTGTGAAAAAAACGAATATTTGGCGAAAATTTTGAAAATTTTGCAATTTTCCAACTTTGAATTTTTATGCCCTTCAATCACAGACATATGTCACGCAAAATACTTAATAAGTAACATTTCCCACATGTCTACTTTACATCAGCACAATTTTGGAACCAAAATTTTTTTTTGTTATTGAGTTATAAGGGTTAAAATTTGACCAGCAATTCCTCATTTTTACAACACCATTTTTTTTTAGGGACCACATCTCATTTGAAGTCATTTTGAGGGGTCTATATGATAGAAAATACCCAAGTGTGACACCATTCTAAAAACTGCACCCCTCAAGGTACTCAAAACTACTTTCAATAAGTTTATTAACCCTTCAGGTGTTTCACAGGAATTTTTGGAATGTTTAAATAAAAATGAACATTTAACTTTTTTTCACACAAAATTTATTTAATCTCCAATTTGTTTTATTTTACCAAGGGTAACAGGAGAAAATAGACCCCAAAATTTGTTGTACAATTTGTCCTGAGTACGCTGATACCCCATATGTGGGGGTAAACCACTGTTTGGGCGCATGGCAGAGCTCGGAAGGAAAGGAGCGCCATATGACTTTTCAATGCAAAATTGACTGGAATTGAGATGGGACGCCATTTTGCATTTGGAGAGCCCCTGATGTGCCTAAACATTGAAACCCCCCACAAGTGACACCATTTTGGAAAGTAGACCCCCTAAGGAACTTATCTAGATGTGTGGTGAGCACTTTGACCCAACAAGTGCTTCACAGAAGTTTATAATGCAGAGCCGTAAAAATAAAAAATCATATTTTTTCACAAAAATGATCTTTTCACCCCCAATTTTTTATTTTCCCAAGGGTAAGAGAAGAAATTGGACCCCAAAAATTGTTGAGCAATTTGTCCCGAGTACGCTGATACCCCATATGTGGGTGTAAACCATTGTTTGGGCGCAGGGTAGAGCTTGGAAGGGAAGGAGCGCCATTTGACTTTTCAATGCAAAATTGACTGGAATTGAGATGGGACGCCATGTTGCGTTTGGAGAGCCCCTGATGTGCCTAAACATTGAAACCCCCCACAAGTGACACCATTTTGGAAAGTAGACCCCTTAAGGAACTTATCTAGATGTGTGTTGAGCACTTTGACCCAACAAGTGCTTCACAGAAGTTTATAATGCAGAGCCGTAAAAATAAAAAATCATATTTTTTCACAAAAATGATCTTTTCGCCCCATTTTTTTATTTCCCCAAGGGTAAGAGAAGAAATTAGACCACAAAAGTTGTTGTAAAATTTGTCCTGAGTACGACGATACCCCATATGTGGGGGTAAACCACTGTTTGGGCGCATAGCAGAGCTCAGAAGGGAAGGAGCGCTATTTTACTTTTCAATGCAAAATTGACTGGAATTAAGATGGGATGCCATGTTGCGTTTGGAGAGCCCTTGATGTGCCTAAACATTGAAAACCCCCACAAGTGACACCATTTTGGAAAGTAGACCCCCTAAGGAACTTATCTAGATGTGTTTTGAGAGCTTTGAACCCCCAAGTGTTTCACTACAGTGTATAACGCAGAGCCGTGAAAATAAACATTCTTTTTTTTTTCACAAAAATGATTTTTAGCCCCCAGTTTTGTATTTTCTCAAGGTTATCAGGATAAATTGGACCCCAAAAGTTGTTGTCCAATTTGTCCTGAGTACGCTGATACCCCATATGTGGGGGGGAACCACTGTTTGGGCGCATGACAGGGCTCGGAAGGGAAGGAGCGCCATTTGGAATGCAGACTTAAATGGATTGGTCTGCAGGCGTCACGTTGCATTTGCAGAGCCCCTGATGTACCCAAACAGTACAAACCCCCCACAAGTGACCCCATATTGGAAACTAGACCCCCCAAGGAACTTATCTAGATGTGTTGTGAGAACTTTGAACCCCCAAGTGTTTCACTACAGTTTATAACGCAGAGCCGTGAAAATAAAAATTATTTTCTTTTTTCACAAAAATGATTTTTTAGCCCCCAGTTTTGTATTTTCACAAGGGTATCAGGATAAATTGGACCCCAAAAGTTGTTGTCCAATTTGTCCTGAGTACGCTGATACCCCATATGTGGTGGGGAACCACTGTTTGGGCGCATGACAGAGCTCGGAAGGGAAGGAGCACTGTTTTCCTTTTTCAACGCAGAATTGGCTGGAATTCAGATCGGATGCCATGTCCCGTTTGGAGAGCCCCTGATGTGCCTAAACAGTGGAAACCCCCCAATTATAACTGAAACCCTAATCCAAACACACCCCTTACCCTAATCCCAACAGTAACCCTAACCACTCCTCTAACCCAGACACACCCAACCCTATTCCCAACCGTAAATGTAATCCAAACCCTAACCCTATCTTTAGCCCCAACCCTAACTGTAGCCCCAACCCTTGCCCCAACCCTAGCCCTAACCCTAGCCCTAACCCTAGCAATAACCCTAGACCTATCACTAGCCCTATCACTAGCCCTAACACTAGCCATAACACTAACCCTAGCCCTAACCCTAGCCCTAACCCTAGCCCCAACCCTAGCCCTAACCCTAGCCCCAACCCTAACCCTAGCCCCAACCCTAGCCCTAACCCTAATGCTTGCCCTCACCCTAACCCTAACCCTAGCCCTAACTCTAGTCCTAACTCTAGCCCTAACCCTAACCCTAACCCTAATGGGAAAATGGAAATAAATACATTTTTTAATTTTTGTATTTTTCCCTAACTAAGGGGGTGATGAAGGGGGGTTTGATTTACTTTTATAGCGGGTTTTTTAGCGGATTTTTATGATTGGCAGCCGTCACACACTGAAAGACGCTTTTCATTGCAAAAAATATTTTTTGCATTGCCACAGTTTGAGAGCTATAATATTTCCATATTTGAGTCCACAGAGTCATGTGAGATCTTGTTTTTTGCGGGACGAGTTGACGTTTTTATTGGTAACATTTTCGGACACGTGACATTTTTTGATCGCTTTTTATTCCGATTTTTGTGAGGCAGAGTGATCAAAAACCAGCTATTCATGAATTTCTTTTGGGGGAGGCGTTTATACCGTTCCGCGTTTGGTAAAATTGATAGCGCAGTTTTATTTGACGGGTCAGTACGATTACAGCGATATCTCATTTATATCATTTTTTTAATGTTTTGGCGCTTTTATACGATAAAAACTATTTTATAGAAAAAATAATTATTTTGGTATCGCTTTATTCTCAGGACTATAACTTTTTATTTTTTTGCTTATGATGCTGTATGGTGGCTCGTTTTTTGCGGGACAAGATGATGTTTTCAGCGGTACCATGGTTATTTATATCAGTCTTTTTGATCGCGTGTTATTCCACTTTTTGTTCGGCGGTATGATAATAAAGCGTTGTTTTTTGCCTCGTTTTTTTTTTTTTTTTCTTACGGTGTTTACTGAAGGGGTTAACTAGTGGGGCAGTTTTATAGGTTGGGTCGTTACGGACGCGGCGATACTAAATATGTGTACTTTTATTGTTTTGTTTTTTTATGTAGCTAAAGAAATGTATTTATGGGAATAATAAATATATTTTTTTTTCTTTATTTAGGATTTTTTTTTTTTTTTTTTACACATGTGGAGAATTTTTTTTTTACTTTTTTACTTTGTCCCAGGGGGGGACATTACAGATCATTGATCTGACAGTGTGCACAGCACTCTGTCAGATCGACGATCTGCTGTGCAGGGCTGCAGGCTTACCAAGCGCCTGCTCTGAGCAGGCACTCGGTAAGCCACCTCCCTCCCTGCAGGACCCGGATGCCGCGGCCATCTTGGATCGGGACCTGCGGCGAGGAGGGAGGTGGGAGACCCTCGGAGCAATGCGATCACATCGCGTTGCTGCGGGGGTCTCAGGGAAGCCCGCAGGGAGCCCCCTCCCTGCGCGATGCTTCCCTATACCGCCGGCACACCGCGATCATGTTTGATCGCGGAGTGCCGGGGGTTAATGTGCCGGGGGCGGTCCGTGACCGCTCCTGGCACATAGTGCCGGATGTCAGCTGCGATATGCAACTGACACCTGGCCGCGATCGGCCGCGCTCCCCCCGTGAGCGCCGCCGATCGGTGATGACGTACTATCCCGTCGGTGGTCATACGGGCCCACCCCACCTCGACGGGATAGTACGTCCGATGTCAGGAAGGGGTTAATGTTGGAGAGATTAACATAAGGAAAAGAAAGAAGAGAGAGACAGAAAACTAGCATGAATATTGAAACTCAAGAAAAAAAAAGGAGTCAAGAAGAAAAAGGTAAAGAAAGAGGAAAGTAAAGAAATGAACATTCAAGAATAGTAAGTCAGGATACAATAGTCAGCTAGGTATACAGTACGTATACGCTGTCGCCTTGCCAACCGAGCGTCTCCACTCTGCTCCTGCTCAGCCTCTGCCACAGTGCAAGAACTGCTCTAAAAAAAGGAAAAAAAAATTGACACATGTGTAGATGTGACAGTGAATACTTACCAATCTGAACAGGTGAGTACTCACTTCACTGACATGTTCGGCTTGTGCAGGCCCTGGCCATTGCTCCTCCTCCTCAGAAGAAGAAAAAATTACAGAAATTAGGACATATAGAGACAGAAAATAGAAAATAAAGGCATTGACTTTGATATACTCACTTTGTTCAGAGTCTTGTTTCCTTAACCCCTTTCTGACATCTGACGTACTATCCCGTCGAGGTGGGGTGGGCCCGTATGACCACCGATGGGATAGTACGTCATACGCGATCGGCCGCGCTCACGGGGGGAGCGCGGCCGATCGCGGCCGGGTGTCAGCTGCATATCGCAGCTGACATCCGGCACTATGTGCCAGGAGCGGTCACGGACCGCCCCCGGCACATTAACCCCCGGCACACCGCGATTAAACATGATCGCAGTGTACCGGCGGTATAGGGAAGCATCGCGCAGGGAGGGGGCTCCCTGCGGGCTTCCCTGAGACCCCTGCAGCAACGCGATGTGATCGCGTTGCTCCGAGGGTCTCCTACCTCCCTCCTCGCTGCAGGTCCCGGATCCAAGATGGCCGCAGCATCCGGGTCCTGCAGGGAGGGAGGTGGCTTACCGAGTGCCTGCTCAGAGCAGGCGCTGGTAAGCCTGCAGCCCTGCACAGCAGATCGCCGATCTGACAGAGTGCTGTGCACACTGTCAGATCACCGATCTGTAATGTCCCCCCCTGGGACAAAGTAAAAAAGTTTAAAAAAAAAATTTCCACATGTGTAAAAAAATAAATAAAAAATAAATTCCTAAATAAAGAAAAAAATATATATATTATTCCCATAAATACATTTCTTTATCTAAATAAAAAAACAAAACAATAAAAGTACACATATTTAGTATCGCCGCGTCCGTAACGACCCAACCTATAAAACTGTCCCACTAGTTAACCCCTTCAGTAAACACCGTGAGAAAAAAAAAAAAACGAGGCAAAAAACAACGCTTTATTACCATACCACCGAACAAAAAGTGGAATAACACGCGATCAAAAAGACAGATATAAATAACCATGGTACCGCTGAAAACGTCATCTTGTCCTGCAAAAAACGAGCCACCATACAGCATCATCAGCAAAAAGATAAAAAAGTTATAGTCCTGAGAATAAAGCGATACCAAAATAATTATTTTTTCTATAAAATAGCTTTTATCGTATAAAAGCGCCAAAACATAAAAAAATGATATAAATGAGGTATCGCTGTAATCGTACTGACCCGAAGAATAAAACTGCTTTATCAATTTTACCAAACGCAGAACGGTATAAACGCCCCCCCCAAAAGAAATTCATGAATAGCTGGTTTTTGATCATTCTGCCTCACAAAAATCGGAATAAAAAGCGATCAAAAAATGTCATGTGCCCGAAAATGTTACCAATAAAAACGTCAACTCGTCCCGCAAAAAACAAGATCTCACATGACTCTGTGGACTCAAATATGGAAATATTATAGCTTTCAAAATGTGGTAACGCAAAAAATATTTTTTGCAATAAAAAGCGTCTTTCAGTGTGTGACGGCTGCCAATCATAAAAATCCGCTAAATAACCCACTATAAAAGTAAATCAAACCACCCTTCATCACCCCCTTAGTTAGGGAAAAATAAAAAAATAAAAAAAATGTATTTATTTCCATTTTCCCATTAGGGTTAGGGTTAGGGCTAGGCTTAGGGCTAGGGTTAAGGCTACAGTTAGGGTTGGGGCTAAAGTTAGGGTTAGGGTTTGGATTACATTTACGGTTGGGAATAGGGTTGGGATTAGGGTTAGGGGTGTGTCAGGGTTAGGGGTGTGGTTAGGGTTACCGTTGGGATTAAGGTAAGGGGTGTGTTTGGATTAGGATTTCAGTTATAATTGGGGGGTTTCCACTGTTTAGGCACATCAGGGGCTCTCCAAACAGGACATGGCATCCGATCTGAATTCCAGACAATTCTGCGTTGAAAAAGTAAAACAGTGCTCCTTCCCTTCAGAGCTCTCCCGTGTACCCAAACAGGGGTTTACCCCAACATATGGGGTATCGGCGTACTCAGGACAAATTGGACAACATCTTTTGTGGTCCAATTTCTCCTGTTACCGTTGGGAAAATACAAAACTGGGGGCTAAAAAATAAGTTTTGTGGGAAAAAAAAGATTTTTTATTTTCTTGGCTCTGCGTTGTAAACTGTAGTGAAACACTTGGGGGTTCAAAGTTTTCACAACACATCTAGATAAGTTCCTTGGGGGGTCTAATTTCCAATATTGGGTCACTTGTGGGGGGTTTCTACTGTTTAGGTACATCAGGGGCTCTGCAAATGCAACATGATGCCTGCAGACCAATCCATTCAAGTCTGCATTCCAAATGGCGCTCCTTCCCTTCCGAGCTCTGTCATGCGCCCAAACAGTGGTTCCCCCCCACATATGGGGTATCAGCGTACTCAGGACAAATTGGACAACAACTTTTGGGGTCCAATTTATTATGTTACCCTTCTAAAAATACAAAGCTGGGGGCTAAAAAATCATTTCTGTGAAAAAAAAAGAGGAATTTTTATTTTCACGGCTCTGCGTTATAAACTGTAGTGAAACACTTGGGGGTTCAAAGCTCTCAAAACACATCTAGATAAGTTCCTTAGGGGGTCTACTTTCCAAAATGATGTCACTTGTGGGGGGTTTTAATGTTTAGGCACATCAGGGGTTCTCCAAACGCAACATGGCGTCCCATCTTAATTCCAGTCAATTTTGCATTGAAAAGTAAAATAGCGCTCCTTCCCTTCTGAGCTCTGCTATGCGCCCAAATAGTGGTTTACCCCCACATATGGGGTATCGTCGTACTCAGGACAAATTGCACAACAACTTTTGTGGTCTAATTTCTTTTCTTACCCTTGGGAAAATAAAAAAATGGGGGCGGAAAGATCATTTTTGTGAAAAAAATATGATTTTTTATTTTTACGGCTCTGCATTATAAACTTCTGTGAAGCACTTGTTGGGTCAAAGTGCTCAACACACATCTAGATAAGTTCCTTAAGGGGTCTACTTTCCAAAATGGTGTCACTTGTGGGGGGTTTCAATGTTTAGGCACATCAGGGGCTCTCCAAACGCAACATGGCGTCCCATCTCAATTCCAGTCAATTTTGCATTGAAAAGTCAAATGGCGCTCCTTCCCTTCCGAGCTCTGCCCTGCGCCCAAACAATGGTTTACACCCACATATGGGGTATCGTTGTACTCAGGACAAATTGCACAACAACTTTTGTGGTCTAATTTCTTCTCTTACCTTTGGGAAAATAAAAAAATGGGGGCGAAAAGATCATTTTTGTGAAAAAATATGATTTTTTATTTTTACGGCTCTGCATTATAAACTTCTGTGAAGCACTTGTTGGGTCAAAGTGCTCACCACACATCTAGATAAGTTCCTTAGGGGGTCTACTTTCCAAAATGGTGTCAGTTGTGGGGGGTTTCAATGTTTAGGCACATCAGGGGCTCTCCAAACGCAACATGGCGTCCTATGTCAATTCCAGTCAATTTTGCATTGAAAAGTCAAATGGCGCTCCTTTCCTTCCGAGCTCTGCCATGCGCCCAAACAGTGGTTTATCCCCACATATGGGGTATCAGCGTACTCAGGACAAATTGTACAACAACTTTTGGGGTCCATTTTCTCCTGTTACCCTTGGTAAAATAAAACAAATTGGAGCTGAAATAAATTTTGTGTAAATAAAAATGAACATTTAACTTTTTTTCAAGCATTCCAAAAATTCCTGTGAAACACCTGAAGGGTTAATACATTTCTTGAAAGTGGTTTTGAGCACCTTGGGGGGTGCAGTTTTTAGAATGGTGTCACACTTGGGTATTTTCTGTCATATAGACCCCTCAAAATGACTTCAAATGAGATGTGGTCCCTGAAAAAAAATGGTGTTGTAAAAATGAGAAATTGCTGGTCAATTTTTAACCCTTATAACTCAATAACAAAAAAAAAATTTGGTTCCAAAATTGTGCTCATGTAAAGTAGACATGTGGGAAATGTTACTTATTAAGTATTTTGCGTGACATATGTCTGTGATTTAAGGGCATAAAAATTCAAAGTTGGAAAATTGTGAAATTTTCAAAATTTTCGCCAAATATCCGTTTTTTTAACAAATAAACGCAAGTTATATCGAAGAAATTTTACCACTATCATGAAGTACAATATGTCATGAGAAAACATTGTCAGAATCGCCAAGATCCGTTGAAGCGTTCCAGAGTTATAACCTCATAAAGGGACAGTGGTCAGAATTGTAAAAATTGGCCCGGTCATTAACGTGCAAACCACCCTTGGGGGTGAAGGGGTTAAAGGTGCTTTCCTCTGTCTGGTCTGCTTCCCAGTCTGCTGTATAGTGACCTCCCAATGCCCACTCCTTCCTTTTATCAGTTTGTATGTGGGGGATTGCTAATCAGTGTCTAGACATGTTTTTCTGTAGTGCTACGCATGCGTTCACAAAAGCAAGCAAAAGCATGTGCTTGTGAACGCATGCGTTCACATAGACTGTAATGCATTTTTTTGCTGCATTCCTTCCGCTAACAACCACATACGTTTAGAGGCGGTAAATTGACGCCTCTAAAATTACTACATGTAGCGTTTACCGCGCCAAACCGCAGACGACGAAACGACGCATGCATCGTTAAACACGGCAAAACGCAACCAATCGCAGACATCTGCGTCCCTAATGTTAAAGATAGGAATACACGACGCATGTGGAAAATTGCGGCACAAACGCTGCGGACACAACCGCAAATGTGAAACCAGCCAAGCCAAAAAAGTGCTACAGAGGAATACCCATTTAAAATTAGTGGGTCCACTCAATTGTGTGAAAGTAAATATAATAGTTATAAACATCTTTATTATTATTGCTTCCCATATTGCTGAATGGTGCAGTAGTATTAGCTATAAATTAATTGTTTTCTGATTGAACAAATGCAAAAGATCTGACTTGAGAATTGAACGTTCTCAATTGTAACAGACTTTAGAAATTTGCCTGACAGATGTTTCATCTCCCGAATTTCCCTTTCAGTGAGGCTCTGCTAGCCTGTAAAAGTAGATTTTGCCCTCCTAATCCAGTGTCTCAGCCTCTTATGTGAATTTCTGCCTTAAATTAATCACCAACTTTCTACATAAATGCCAAGGTTCTCATGCGCATCCCAATATTACCTCTTCCACTGGAGCTGTGGCCTGAGGAAGCTTTTGGCATATTTGGGGAACATGCTGACAGCAGTTGCTTTTCATAAGCATTGGAAATTCCTGATCATTCTTCTATAGCATTTTCCATTCACAGGCTCAGTAAGGGGTCTCTGGCAGACCTTGAAATAAAGCCGCACGTGCTGTAATGATTTCCAGAGTAAATCCCCTTCTGTGCTTTGCGTAGCTTTCTGCTGCTGCTCAGCTTCCCCCTTCATGTCTACTTTTACATTGTTCCTTCTTCACACATGACAGGAAGTTTTAAGAAAAAAGATTCACTATTGTGACCTTGTCAAGTGCTTTAACTTTTCCCCTCTGCATAGAATCTGCTTGCATTCATGCACAATTTAATACTTGCGTATTCTGAACCAAATGGGTTACACCGCATCGCTATATCATTAGAGTACTCTAGAAGTCAGCGCTGCACTGTGTTCTTCACCCAAAGTCTTCCAACTAATCAGTCCTCAGGATTTAAATAAAGAAGCAAAACCACAGGTGTTCAGAGAATTTCAGATTAGAGTCTTTTTGAACTTTCCTCCTCAAATTTTTCTAACTTGCTAATAGATCTTTTTGTCAGTATGCTTTACTTAAGGCTTAGAAGAGAAGGTTCTTTCTATTAATAAAGGAAGCAAAACCTGAGGCCACAGGGTAGCATAGCTCTCCATGCAGGGGACATGGTTCTTGGAGTTTGTGAAATCCATAAGAAAAGGAAATATGGTTATGGCTACTTTTATAACCTAGAAGCTTTTTATAGGAACATATAAATGTATAGATCTTTACTAAAAGATTTTACCAAATCTTCATGCCACTTTTATGAGTATTTCATTGTTATGTTTAAATAAATTTTAGCTAACAATTAATGTAAATCTGTAGGGCATGCTAAACTATTCCATGACAAAAAAAAATCTGTTTATATTAAAATATTGTTTTCATGAAGTAATGATGAAAGGAAATTTCTTAAAATATATAACATTTTCAATTATGATATTCCATGCTAAAAACCTCCAAAAATATTAGGGCCACTATCAAAACACTTAACAAATGCCACTTTAATATCATATCTGTGATATTTGCTACTCCATATGTCTGTTTAGATTTAAAAAATGTATAACCTTGCCTTAGACTGCGATACAACCCTCTCTTGCATCTAAAAAGTCTTCTGGAAGAATGAGCCATCAAATGTGGTGTAATAGTGGCCTAATTTTGTAGCAGGCTTTCCATCACCTCACCTTAGTGACTACAAAGTGATAGATTTTTTTGTGCTGAAAACGCTCCCCATGGCTTATACATGAGTCACTGTCCAGAAAGCCAGCAGGTGGGGGAGGCAGCTGTAACATCATACCCTCCTCGCATGGTCGCTGAACGTCCCTGCATTTCCGTTGTCCCGATGCTGCAGGGCTTCCTGTGCTGAGTGGTCACGTGGTCCCACTCATTAAGGTAATGAAAATGCCTGCATCTCCACTCCCATAGGCGTGGAGTGCACATTAATTACCTTAATGAGCGGTACCACGTGACGGCTGAACACAGGAAGCGTTGCCGCATTAGGACAATGGAGACGCATGGACGTGCAGCGACCGCGCGAGGAGGGTGAGTATGACAAGGGAGGACGGAGGAGCCCAGCCATGCATTCAAGTATGGAATGGGGGAGCCAAGCCATGCATACAAGATGGGATGGGGAGCCGAACCATGCATACAAGATGGGACGGGGGAACCGAGCCATGCATACAAGATGGGACGGGGGAACCGAGCCATGCATACAAGATGGGACGGGGGAGCCATGCATACAACAGGGGGAGCCACACAGAGCAGGACAGGATTGGGGGAGCCGCACATAGCAAGACAGGGATGAGGGGACAATACAGCTTATACTCGAGTCAATAAGCTTAGTTTTACGTGGCAAATTTAGGTGCCTCGGCTTATACTCAGGTCGGCTTATACTAGAGTATATATGATATGTACAGTATGTCCTGTTGTGGTAATTGCTTTGGACCTTTGAGGTCTATAAATACTTTTTGATTTCAAATCCACTACAGAATATTTTACAGAGCAAAAAAATCTACAGTATAATCAATGATACGTTGTGTTTGCTAACAACATGTCTCCTTTTTTTCTGAAATAGACAAGCTCATTCAAAGAAACAATAGGTCCATTTCAAATTCTAATACTGAAGATGGAGATTGCAATGTACCCCAATGTGATATCAATAAAAATGTTAGCTTTCATGCCAAAATAAGCCATAACAAAGTTCTAGTGGCAAAAAAATATATATAAAAAAATTCAGGTCTGAGACATTGGCAACACAAACAAACATTTTTTTTTTTACAAATTGCCTAATTGTTTTCACCACTTAAAGCGGTTGATCACTACTTGGATAACCCACTTTAAATTACTAATTTCCCATATGTAAAATAAAAACAGCCTGTACTCATCTTTGGTTCAAGCACATTTCTAGCAATGTCTGCGGCATGTCTCCTGGGGCTTAAATTACATTGCTATGACATGTGAGTCCTACAGCCAATTAGTGGCCGCTACTGGGCTGCTACATTCCCACTTCCTTTGGACAAAACTGACATTTGAAGGAAGTGAAATTGGCCCATTTGCTACCTCTGATTTCGGGTAGGGCTCATGTTGCCTGAGCCTCCAGAGAGCTGGCACCAGAAGTAAGTATAGGCTGTTTTTATTTTACATGAGGGGAATATAGTTGTTGAGATTTGAATATCTGAGTAGTGAATAAATAAAACAAAAACTATTCATATTTAGTATCGCTGTAATTCTACTGACTTGGAGAATCATGCTGCCATGTCATTTCTACCAAATAATTAGAAAGTAAAAATAAAACTCAAAGAACAATGGCAGAATAATGTGCGAGTTGGTTTTTTTGGGGGGAGGGGAGCATTTAGTCTCCCATGGAATTTTTTTCCTCGCTTTGCAAAACATAGTAAGGTAAAATAAATGGTATTTTTCAAAATTATAACTAAGTGAGCAGACAAATTTTTTTTAAAAAGTTACAGCTCTTGAGAAAAAAAAGAGAAAAAAAACAAATGCAAAGATTAAAATTTGTCCAGTTGGGAAGGGGTAAAATACCTGGCCTCTTATCGCGAAACAATATTCTAGTTTGACAGGGAGGAGGTGAAACAAATGGAAGCAAAGTCAAAGAAAAATTTAGGGAAATGGAAACTCTTGCATTCTCATTACTTACTTACGGACTTAGCACATTCAGTAAGAACACAAAGATACCTAATTTAGGCCCAGAAGGGTGCTTAAAATGTCACCTAAAGAGTATCTAAGCCTTTCACACCCACTTAGACTGACAAAATTATTTCCTAAAACTGGGCATTCTGATGATTTATGTTTTGACATTGAAGATAAGGTTTTGGCATTGGACAGGCATATACAATTTGAGCTTCTTACTTGTTTCAGCTCATAGAATTTTATTGCTGTTAGTTTCGTGAAGCTACTGTATAGTGGATTAACTATAGCGTAATTACTAGGATAACTTTTTATTATCTTTGTACTAGACTGATTTACATTTTTGTAAACAAAAGTATGCACTATAAGCACTTGATGTGATACAGCAATATCCTTCCAATAAACCAATTCATTTGATTTTTTTTACATTTGTTTCTGTCATTTATTTTTTGTTCCCCAATAAATTGTTTCTGATGCTATATGTTAGGACATGGTGGAACTTGAGCTTGTAGTTTTGCAAATTCTCCAGAGCTTCATTTCTATACCTACTCAAAATCCATCAGCAGTTGAAACCTAGTTTAAAGCTTCATTCAGACATCCAGTTTTGCATTACAGTCCATGAGGATTTTCACATGTCCGAGTTTATTGCGGATTGAGTGGTCCGTGATTTTTTGCAGACTGAGTGTGTAAGGGGCTCTAAGGACTGTTGCTCGCCCCACCCCTTTAGGGTATGTGCATACGTTGAGGATTTGGCTGCGAATCCGCAGCGGATTTGGCCCTGCAGATCTGCAGCAGTTTTCCATGCGGGGTACAGTACCATGTTAACCTATGGAAAACCAAATCTGCTGTGCCCATGCTACAGAAAATTCTGCGCAGAAACGCAGCGGTTTATTTTCCGCAGCATGTCAATTCTTTGTGCGGATTCCGCAGCTTTTTACACCTATTTCATTATAGGAATCCGCAGGTGTAAAAATGCAGGCGAAATCAGCAAAAATTCTGCAGAAAACCCACAAGGAATCCGCAAGTCATTTTACCTGCAGATTCTGCAGAATCCGCGCTGAAACATTTTCAATGGAATCCGCAACATGTGCACATACCCTTAAGAACCAACCCGATTCTCATTGAAACATCTGAATGTTTTATAATTACTAATATGTTCATATGTGCTGCTATGTTGATGCCACTTTGTGTGCTGTTGCACAATGTGGATTACTTTGCTGTAGGGAAAGAATAGTACCATAATTTAGGGTAAATGCAGTACCCCAGTGTGGACACTAGATGGGGCACATTAGCATATAGCTCACTCATTGGAGGGGCCAGCTGTGGGTAAGACAAAAGTATTTCCTGATCTGAGATGGCTCAGAGGGACCAGGGAGCCCCTGGCATCCTGAGGGGCTTAAGAGCCTGGGACAGTGCAGCAGCTATGCAACGTTCTATGAAAAGGGCCCAGCCATCAAGTACCAGTGGGTCAGAAAGTTACAGTTAAAGAATTGCAGCAGGATAAAGACGCAGGTCGCTCGAAAATGTGGCAGCTATCTACATGGGCTGAAGCCCTTCTGTCTGTTGTGAAATAGACAAGGGAACCCCTAAGAGTAGTCATGCTGGACAGGGAGGACGCTGCAGTACCGAACAGTTCATTACATCCCGGGAAAACCCTGGAAGGAATAAGTGAAGACACAAGGAATGTAAAAGATGTGATCGATGCCATATTCTGTGTTGATGCTGTAACTGATGTGGATGTGCTTCGAATGAAACCAAGTAAAGCTCTCCATTTACAGTTTGAACTGGACTCTGTCTCTTTGTGCTCAACAACACCAGCAGCCGAACTTCAGCAGCCCTGATGGGACCCTGATGGTGCAGAGGGTGCAGCAGAAGGTATGCAAGAAAAGGGACATTGTTTATATGTGACTGGAGGCCAGGACGCGCTTAACCAGATATACTCAGCCATGACTACGACCCTGACTCGTTCTCTCACACTTGGTGTAGTGCGGCAGGATGTTGCAACCTTTCAAAGCGAGGATGCCGTAAGAAATGAAGAAATTGATATTCTGGATGCCGTGAAAGATGAAGAAATTGATGTTCTGGATGAGACTAAGAAAGATGAAGAAACTGTTGATGTGACTAATGTATTAGATGTTATTGACACCGTGATGACCAAGATGGCGACTCTAAAGATGGCAGAAAATGGTGCCAAAATGGAGAACTACAACTGTGATCCCACCCCTCGTGGGTGTCCTGACTTGGATATGGCACGAAAGATTGCCTGGCAGAGTCGGCGGCCTAAGCATAGCGTCTGCCCCTGGTGGGAGTGTCTGAAAAGTAGAAGACCTGGCCCCTTACCACAGATTGCAACGAAATGGGTGGAGCGGCCGGAAGTGGCCCCACCCTGGAAGGGGTGGGATCCAGAAGAAAACCTCATGCGCAGTTGCGCACATCATCATGTACCAGAGGAGGTCGGCGATCCAGAAGAATGTGAGCCAGAGTAAGAAAAGGCCCAACCCGGAAAGCTGAGAGGAGTCACCAACGATTTTTGGACTGACCGATTCCCAGTACCTGCTGAGCAGCGGTGCTGGCAGCTGCCGGAACAAGGACATAGTCTTAGGGAGCAGGGACCTCGTTATGTGGAGCCAGAACTTCGATGCCATCTGGAGCCGGAGCAACCCCTTCAGGAGCCGCAACATCTGGAGATAGAACCTCTGACGTGAGCCGGAACTTTGTCATCGGGAGCTGGAGGCTGGCAAATCAGAAGCAGTGACTGCCCTGGAGGAGCCCGCACCGGAAATGGAGGCTGAGTCAGAGTGCACAGCCGCTGTGGCAGAAGGCTCTGATGGTCACAAAGCAATCGCGTCCGGGATGCTGGAGCGGCAGAAGCAGGATGACGCGCAGATGGTGGTGAGTGAACCTTGGTCCCTAGTCCTGAAGCTTAAGAGCCCAGGACAATGCAGCAGCTATGCAGCGTTATATGAAAAGGGCCCAGCCATCCAGTACCAGTGGGTCAGAAAGTTACAGTTAAAGAATTGCAGCAGAATAAAGATGCAGGTTGCTCCGAAAATGTGGCAGCTATCTACATGGAAGATTTAGGAGAATGAGGAGTACACCGGTGAATAAATTGATTCAATTCAATTTTTTTTTTTTTTATTGAAATACAATATAAAATGTGAAATATAACTGTGACATAATGGCTTTCAGGAGTAGACAAAGGCATCAGGATTAACACTCATAAATGTAACATAATTGCACAAGCCGTGCGCATCCGTGTCAATGATGCAAAAAAAGTGCTGCTGTGCTAATTAGTAATACAAGGCAAGACAGCCACCAAAAGTAAATAGTACCCAACAGTGGGGAAGTATTTATAAAGCCCATATTGGACAGGTTCTTACCAAGGAGAAATGAGTGAGGCCCCAGACCGGGTGAAATACCCAGACGCGCGTTTCACATGCGTACTGCACCACTTTCTCAAGCGGATTGTCTGGGGTAGTGCACTTCAGACAAATTGTGCAGCATGAGAAAAACCCTGAAGATGAGAGTTGGAAATTTGAATTATCGAGGATATTAGTCTTAATTCGTTAGGGAGCACAAGGGATGGATAGACTGGTATATAGAGATGAGGGAGGAGATGTAGGGTGCAAAACTGTGGAGAGCTTTGTGTGTAAGAGTGATAAGCTGATATTGAATTATGTAGCAGATGGGAAACCAGTGCAAAGACTGGCACATGATGGCGGGATCAGTGTAGTGGTTAGACATTAATTTTGACCCTGGCTGCCCCATTCAGGACGGATTGTAGAAGAGAGGTTTTAGGAATAGGGAAAACATTCATTAGAGAGTTGCAATAGTCCAGGTAACAATGAATCAGAGCATTCACAGGGGGATGTGGCCTTCTTTCCTTTGGCGCCAAATCTCCTTCATGATGCCCACGAAAGGTGACACCCTCCTTCATTTTCACGCCACTGACCAATCAGCCAATCAGTGTTCCCTGCCATCTTTAAGTCATTGTCAGCCGCCATCTTTTATTCCTTCACGGTGGTAAACAATTCACAATCACTGTCAGCCACCATCTTCAATTCTTTCACAGTGGTCAACAATTTACAATCACTGTCAGCTACCATCTTCAATTCTTTCACAGCGGTCAACACTTCACAAAGCTCGTGATTCTTCTCAAAGTCACTGTCAGCCTCTCATCCGGTTTCAATGGGGAACGGTGCTGGGAACGCCATCTCAGTCTCTGGATCCTCCTCTGACAGTCTTAGGGTTTCAGGGCTGCTGGGTTCGATCCTGCTGACTACGCCAAATGTAACAAGGTGGCTCGGGGTGGTAATCACGGGCGAGTTCACTTGGTGACAGTCAATGAGCATCCTGGCCCCTTGCACATGAAAAAGACAGGTGTGGTCCCAGCCCTGTAGCACAGTCACATTACCTTCAGCACTCAGTTGCTCTCCACAAAAGGAATGGCGCTCTCCATATGCATCACACGGCGCGCTCTGGTTCCAACAGTAGAAAAACTTGTTTATTAAAGATGAACTGAAGGAGATATGACTTCTTGTGCTTTCCCTAGGAAAGTCTATCACATCAGCAACAGCAGCATGTAATAAATATAGGGGATAACTCAGGAGACTCTTTGCATGGAACAAGACAACTACAGGACACAGTTTTATAAGTGGTAAAGTCTATATTATCACACGGTGATTCAAACAGGTGCAGGGAGAAACTCAAGTCCACAACACTTGGTGCAAATATCAAATGCAGCTCAGCAGTCTATAGGAAACTTCAGAGGAATCATGCAGAAAGTCTATGAAGCACAATTATTTTTGAGGATACTTGACACGAATAAGTCCTTGCTTAGTCCAAAACACAGATAGATATGCTTTTAAGGCAGTTCAAATAATATCTTAGCTCAACCAGGGAGGTCTGGGTAATAGTCTCAAGTTCTTGCAAAGCAGAAACAGCTTACATGTCCAGTAAATGCAGATGGAAGTAAACACGAGCAGCAGATGAAGGAGGATTACTGGAACTGGTGTATACAGCAGGAACTCAGAGCAGAGTAGCAGGATCACCACACAGGTTCACAGGAGCAGGTATATAGCCAGGGAGTCACCAGAGGTCAGGAGCTGGATGCAAGGCAGAATACTCTAGCACAGACTGAAGGCTGGGGTAGAGTTTTATAGCAGGAAGACACAGTGCACATGAGACCAAAGACACCATCTTGGAAAAGGGCAGTAATGCACAAAAAGTTAACAAAAAATGTTCAGAGTCCTGACATTACTCCCTCCTTAGAAGCGGCCTCAGGACGATCCTGGACCTGGTTTCTCAGGGAATCTCTGATGAAAACGAGAAATCTTCTGTTGGGCATTGATGTTTTCCACAGGTACCCAAGAGTCTTCCTCAGGGGGATATCCCTGCCATCTTATCAGATATTGGAGCCGATTCCTGCGAATCCTGGAATCAACAATTTCCTCCACCACAAATTGTTCTTGCCCATCAATCACCACAGGCTGCGGAGGTGGCACAACACGTCCCTGGAAGGTATTAGGAGATACAGGCTTTAGTAAAGATACATGAAAAACTGGGTGTACCTTCATAGTCCTAGGCAGCTTCAGCAGGCCACAGAGCTCACAATACCGTTGATCTTGAAAGGGCCAATGAATTTCTGTCCAAGTTTTTGTGAAGGAACGTTTAACTTCAGATTCTTAGTTGCTAACCACACGGAATCTCCTACCTTGAACATGGGTGCAGGTTTACGGAATCTATCAGCCGATCTCTTATAACGTTCTTGAGCTGTGGTCAGGAATTCCTTCAGAACCTCCAGATTTTGCCTCATCGCATTCAGCCGTACCTCCACTGCCGGAAAAGGAGAATTAATTGGAGACCTAGGTAAGCTACATGGATGATAACCCAGATTGGCAAAGAAAGGTGTAAATTTAGTGGAGGCGCTCTGAGAATTATTATATGAAAATTCGGCTAACGGCAGCAACTCCAACCAATCATCCTGGAGATGGCTGACATAGCATCTTAGATATTGTTCCAGCGTCTGGTTGGTCCGCTCAGTCTGACCATTTGTCTGGGGATGGTAAGCGGAAGAGAGACAGACATTAATATTGAGTGCAGAGCAAAACCCCTTCCAGAATCTTGAAGCGAACTGCACGCCACGGTCAGAGATGATCTCATCCGGAACCCCATGCAACCGAAAGACATTCTGTATAACCAAGTTCACTGTATCTTTAGCTGAGGGGAGGCCAGTGCACGGAACAAAATGAGCAGCTTTAGTCAGGCGATCAACTACCACCATGATTGTATTCATGTCCCCCGATGTAGGCAGCTCCACAATAAAGTCCATTGAAATAGATCCCCAAGGGCGGGACAGAACAGGTAATGGTTGTAGAAGACCCGTAGGTGCCACATGAGGAGTCTTGTAACGAGCACATACCTCACAAGAGAGAACATAGTCCTTGGTATCCTTCAGGCAAGTTGGCCACCAGAAGAATCAGCTCAGAAACTCTTGTGTCTTCTGTTCTGACCAGCCAACTTGGAGTTATGTACCAACTTGAGGATCTGCAGACGGACGACCTCAGGGACGTAGATACGTCGATCTCTGAACCACATGCCACCCTTAAAGACAAGATTAATATCCACAGGTGGGTTGGCCAGTAATTCATCACCGTCATAGGCCTCCCTGCACTCCTTTCACAAGTCCTGATCGTGGATAACTCCGATGAAATTGGCATCAGATAGAATGGTCTTGGATGGGGCTCCAGGCACGGAATCAGCAGCATGGATTCGGGATAAAGCATCAGCCTTCCCATTACGAGAACCTGGATGGTACGAGATAACAAAGTTAAATTGATTTAAAAATAAGTTCCAACTAGCCTGACGAGGAGAAAGACATCTAGCAGATCGAAAGAACTCTAGATTGCGATGGTCAGTTAGCACTATGATCTGTTGTGCAGCTCCTTGCAGATGATGCCTCCATTCTTTGAAAGCCGCAATAATAGCCAGCAATTCCTTGTCTCCCACGTCGTAATTTTTCTCTGCTGATGTTAGTCTACGGGAAAAGAAAGCACAAGGATGTAGCAGACCCTTCTCTCCAGTTCTTTGGGAGAGAATAGCCCCCAAAGCATTATCAGAAGCATCCACCTCCACAATGAAAGAAAGTGTTGGATCTGGGTGTATCAACAGCGGTGCTGATGTGAAACAGATCTTAAGCCGATCAAAAGCTTCTTGAGCCTGTGGTGGAGCCACATATTCATCACTGTAATGAGCGGTACCACGTGACCACTCATAAAGGAAGAAGCTGCGGCACTGAGAGGAAGCATCGAGGCAGCCGGGTGAGTATTTTATTTCCAGCGGGCGGGCGCACAGGGGGTGAGAGGGGGGTGTTGACAAGGATTTTTATTTTAAACACAAAAAAAACAATGATTTTTCATTCCTTCTCTCCAGCGAACGCTGCTGGGAAGAAGGAATGAATTCCGGCTTCAGCACCAGATGCAGGGAACAGCGCTTATCTCTAGCGCTGTCTCCTGCACGGTCCATGTGGTACCCAGTCGACACACGGGCGGCACACGGCTGCCGCACGTGTGCCACACTGATGTGCCACGTGAGCACACGGACACAGGGACATGGATAACTCTGGTACCGATTTTTCCGGTACTGGAATTATCTGGACATGTGGGACAGGCCTGAGGTATATCTACTTTGTGAGAATTTCAATCTCACTTTTTTTGGGGGGAGACTGAACCCAATCTCAGGCCCACTGTATTTTACAACACAATGCAAGTGGCAGAACGTGGCTGGCTGATATACAACAAACTAACAGAACTGACGTATATCCACTTTGTGAGAATTTGAATCTCCCTTTTTTGGGGGGGAGACAGCACCACAACTCAGCCACAGTGTGTAACACAACGCAATGTAAGTGGCAGCAAGTGGCTGGAAGATATCTGAAAAAATCCAAGGACTGTAGTACTATTTCTATCTCCCTACAATGATCTCAGGACAAGTATGGCAGCAACAAAAAGGACTGCTGCACACAAAAGTGTGGACAAATAAACAAGATAACTGCAGAAAGGAGCAACAGGATTTTTGCTTTTAAAAAAGCAGTTAGTTTGCACAGCAGTGGTGCAAACAGCAATGCAGCTATCATGGAGCCTTATAAGGCAGCTTAATAAGCTACAGAGCTGATGCACAAAAATATAGCCTCCACTGTCCCTGCAAAGAAAAGGTGGTGTTGGACAGTGGAAATCGCTACAGCACAAGCGGTTTGGGGGTTAATCTTCTCTCCCTAACTATATCCCTTCTTCTGATGAAGCTGCAGCAACCTCTCCCTATGCTGACATCGGCAGAAGTAAGATGGCGGTCGGCGTGCACGCCCCTTTATAGCCCCTGTGACGCCGCAGAAAGCTAGCCAAACACCGTCATGCCCTTCTCTAAGATGGTGGGGACCGAGACCTATGTCATCACGCTGCCCACACTCTGCGTCCTCCTTCATTGGCTGAAAAATGGCGGTGAAAGCGTCATACGAAACGCGACTTTGGCGTGAAGATCGCCGACTGCATGGCCGATCCCACACTGGGTTCGAGTCGGGTTTCATGAAACCCGACTTTGCCGAAAGTCGGCGATTTTTGAATTTGTCCGATCCGTTTCGCTCAACCCTACTTCTATATAATATTTATAAAGTAGGTTACATTGGTCTTTTAGAACATTTTAGACATTATCTACTAATTCTCCTTTTGGGAAGATTGGATCTAAAATCCATTCCTTATGCTTGGATTAGTCACAGGAAGGAATGATTAGGGAGGTTGATTATTTGTCGTTTAATGGTCTAGTGTCCTCTGGCACTGTTCACAAGACTTAGGCTCTCACTATATTATTTCATTGGGTACAAGAGTGAAGACAGAACCTCCTTAATAAAAACCTTCTAATAATGACTTGTGACATTCTACTTATTATTCTGAAGCTAGCTGCCAAACTAATGAATCTTTATTACCCTTTGTTCTGAGAAGCCCAAATGACTTTATAAGTGAGAAACACCTGCTGAAAGGGGTGGAAAGACGGCAATACAAGATCACTCTCCTGCCGTGGTCACTATTGTTCCATGCTGAAAGTTATGTGTGGATACCATCTGTGTGAGCATATGACTCCTCCTGTACTCTTGCATTAAACACTTTCTTAGCCCCTCTGATTTAAGACACATCTCTTCCTTTGTGCAATAACATCTTAAAACAGATTTCCTTCCCCGGGATGTCAGAATGATGGTGTACTGGGAATGAGTCCATTTTTTCAAGTGCATTTAATTGTATCTTGCTCCATTCCCTCCTTCATTGCTACCTCTGCTGTGTTGAACCAGTAGTATGACAGATGGCTAGGCATCTATTTTAGTGCACAGTAGCCAGAATGAAAGGGCAGTTAATGAGTCGGGTCCTTTTCAATATCAGCAGAAAAGCACACGCGTGCCATGCTTTTTACTTTAAAGAACTGGCAAGTACCCCTATAATTTTATTTGCCATATGGTTAGATTTGGCCTGGTTTCTTTTAATGTGATTGTGTAATCATTAGGTTAGAATGACAGTAGTACCAATCTGACAATGTTTTCAGTTATTGACAAATTATTTGTCAATATGTTTGAGCACATCTGGACTTTTATTCTACTGCAGATAATAAACAGTAATTGGTGAGATATATTAGCTGAAATGGAGCTTGGTTTCCGGTTCAGTTACTGTCCATGATTATATTAGTTTCGTTTATCTGCTCGGCAGACATGGGAGGGGAAGTCTAAGGCAGAAAACCACTCGGTCTCATTCTATTTGTTCTTACTGAATCGATCAAAACCGGTTGCACTTGCATGTCCAGCTCAATGTACTCAGTATAGACTAATATAGTGTATTACCTGGTCTCTCACTCCTAATTATACAATGCTATCCCCGTGAGGAGTAAGTGTGGAAAAAAACTGGGAGATTTTTTAACCCTTCAAAATCACCATCAGGGAAATGCATTGGTGGTCGTCACGCACGCACTCACTTCTCAGCACGTGACATGGGAAGCATCTGCAAGGGTTAATTTATCTCTTCTCACTTAACCCAGCTCTAAACCTCAGTTTTAGGCTATAAAGTTAGCATAAATCCCACCCCGACAAATTCAGCAAACCCCAATTTCTTAATACTGCTGCCACCACTCATGAAATACATGGGGTGATGACTCCCCAAAATATATTACTGTCTGACAATCAAACAGTCACACACTCTCTCAAATGTTATGGATTTTTTAGAGCATACAAGGACCAAACAAAAAGATTTAAAGCTTTAATATAAAAATATACAGTGCTTACAATAAAAGATATAAAAAGATAAAAATAAAATGCCACACAAATATGCAAAACAGTTATAAAATAAAAGGTGAGAAATACCATAAATACCTGAATGTTTCTGCCTACAGTTATCTTCTGTTTCCTTGAGGAAAGGAAAAATTAGTCATCATAGACTCATAGAATGGTAAAATTGGAAGGGATCACCTGAGTCATCTGGTCCAACCTGCTGATCAATGCAGGTTTCACTAAATCATCCCACACAGATGTCTATCCAACCTCTTTTTTGAACACTTGCATTAAATGGATTTTTAGAACAGGGAGATGGAAAAAGAGCTCGCTCTGTCCACTCCACGCATTGAGCGGTTATTGCGGTATCTCCGGGAACAGTGCACTCCTTCTCTGATCCGGCTTCCAAATGCAGATTGAACTGAAATCAGCACAAGTTGTGCTATAACCCATTATGTGAATTCTTTTCAGGGTCAAAGTTGCACATTTCAGATGCCAAGTGCATTTTGCTTGATTTAACTTGACCAATTGCAACATTTTCTGTGCGCATTGTTTGCCCCTATGCATGTCAAGCATTGTATTGCGTTCAATATGAAATCTATCAATCAATCAATCAATCTCTCTGTCATGTCCCACGACTTGAGAAATCATTTAATGTTTGCATTGTTTGTGTTCCATCCTTTCTTTCTAGGCAGAAGTTTGCCTTTCCCTTTATTTTGTCCCAACTCTCTCACTGTAGTCCTGTGATGTATGTTTGTTCACGCCCTTATTCTCCATTTTGTCATCATCCCCATATCTGTATGCATCCTATTACATGTCCTCTGTTGAATATTCCTTTTTACCTGCTGCTTTCATCATAATACAAGAATTTCGGTTAAAGCAATCCTCTTTTCCTGGAGTCTTCTTACATGAGAACGTGGCTGAGTTAAGCTATCTGATAAATCGGTATGAACGTGAGTACAGGTCAATACGGAAGCGCCCAAAAGAATTGGCCTATCCAGGCACCACTGCGTTCTACATACCCATGAGTCAGAATAGTAAAAAGGAATAGCCTGCCTTCAGAGACAGTAACTCAAGGTCTGTGCTGAACCTCAGTGGAAAAGGACATTTCCCAGATACACAGTAACCCAGTTCCCAGCCAGACCCCAGTGTGCATAGAAGCACACACTGCAGATAAACAGTGAGAAGTATAACCCTCATCATCCACTCTTCCTGCCTGCAAGCAAATCATGTCTGAAGCAAGGAATACAATGTCCCTACCAGACTTACAAACACAGGACAGAGACCCAGATCCCCATCCACCAGCTAGTGAAAGAGGAAAACGTACAGTTAAACCTACATGGAAAGTCATGGAGAATTTAGAGACTGAAAAATGTGTTGTATATAGTGATGTGTCTTCACTGTGGGAGAAAGTGCTGAGTCACATAGACACTGTATCAAGGCCTGCTTCTCATGAGTTACCACTTGAGGGAGCCCTAGAACAATTATGCACAGCATACCAAAGGTATATGGAGAAGACTGATCAATACATTATTCTCCTGAAGAAACTGAATTTGCCAGAGACTTTAAAAGAATTGCAAAGTTTCCAGCAGCTTAATTCTGAAAGGGACTGCACCGTACGCGACATTAAGACAAAGATAGAGGCTAAAATTGCACGGACACCAGATGCATCATCTCGCTCATCCAAATCGTCTAAGCACTCAAAACGCTCATCTAGGTCAAGTTCATCAAAATATTCCACTCTCAGCCAGCAGCTTATAAGGGCACGTGCTAAGGCAGAAACGTCTAAGATACAAGCAGCCTTTGCGCAAAGGAGAGCAGATATGGATGCAGCCACAGCACAAAAGAGAGCAGAAATGGATGCGGATGCAGCACGCAAGGAAGCTCTGGAGAAGGAATGTGAGCACGCAACAGCCATGGCGGAGTTAAGGATCCTGGAGCGAGCTATCAGTGGGAGTCAAAGAGACAGCATCAGTTTGTGTGAAGTGGAGGCGGAGGACCCTATTGAACGCACAAGAGACTACGTGCTAAGCCAAAATGGCGAACCGCAGATCATCACTAACACTTCTGATGGCGTTCATGCTTCTCCAGGACACCAGGATGCCGATCAACTTACAGAACCCTACACTCAAGGTCAGCACAATGCTCCCAAACTTGAACTTCCTTCGTATTCCAGTATGCGCCAAGACCCTGCATCTCATCAAACTCCACAGGCTATTATCTACACGCAACCAAATATACCGGCAGGTCATTATACTCTCGACAACCGCACAGTGCCAGCTCCGCATGTAGCAGAGACTATACCCACCAAACCGGTTGCTGGACTAAATGCATATGCCACTCCATACTTACCCACGTTTCAAGTCCAAGACGTCTCCACTCCTATGTACAACACCGCTCAGCCCACATTCGTGCATCCTAAGTCAGAAAGAACAGACATGTCCGACTTCGCAAGGTACATGATTCGCCGCGAACTTACTAAAACCGGTCTCACAAGGTTTGACGACCAACCTGAAAATTACAGAGGTTGGAAAAATGCCTTTAGAACCGTAACTAGTGACCTCGGCATCACTGCTGCCGAAGAGCTGGACCTGCTAATCAGATGGCTAGGACCACAATCCACAGAGCGTGTCAAGAGACTCAGGTCTGTACATATCAGTAATCCAATGGCTGGTCTCATGGCTGCATGGGAAAGACTAGAGAAAAACTTTGGCAGTCCAGAAGCCATAGAGAATGCACTGTTCAAGCGTCTACAGAGTTTTCCAAAGATATCAAGCAAGGACAGTTCAAAGTTCCTAGAGCTCAGTGACTTGCTGTTAGAGCTCCAGCTGGCCAAGGCAGACACCCACCTACCTGGCCTCAGCTACCTGGACACTGCTCGTGGAGTAAATCCCATTATCTCCAAGCTACCGTACAACGTGCAAGAAAGGTGGACTACACTAGGGTCAAAATACAAGAAAGACCATCAAGTGTCATTTCCTCCATTCTCCTACTTCTGTGAGTTTATAAAAGACGTGGCAGAGCGCAAGAACGACCCAAGCTTTTCTTACCAAGAATCCAGTGGCCCAGCTTCACCTCCTTCTAAATACGTCAGCGCACGCTCGAACGACAGAAACCGCAGAGGTCCAGTGTCAGTGAAGAAGACGGATATTCTTCCCTTACCAACACCAGCCCCAGACAAGAGTAACAAAGGTGAAAAGATAGAGAACCCAAATCGTGAATGTCCCATCCACAAGAAGCCACATCCCTTAAAAAAGTGCATCGGCTTCAGGAAGAAACCGCTCCAGGAACGCAAGGAGCTTCTAAAGAGGTTCGGGGTATGCTACAGATGTTGTGCTTCTACTGAACACCTTGCTAAAGACTGTAAAACTACAATTAAGTGCATGGAGTGTGACAGTGAGGACCACGTACAAGCACTCCACCCATTCCGTCCTGACTCTACACTTACTCCTTCCCCCACCACGAGCCATGGCGGGGAGGACGCAGCTCAAACTGCAAGCCATACCACAATATCTTCTTCATGCACAGAAGTCTGCGGAGAAGACCTCTGGGACAAGTCCTGTGCGAAGATTTGCCTGGTGAACGTATATCCCAACGGTCACCCAGAGAAAGCCGTGAAGGTGTACGTCCTTCTGGATGATCAGAGCAACCGATCACTTGCAAGGTCAGAACTCTTTGATATGTTTAACTTAAAGGGAAATGCCTACCCTTACACCTTAGGTACCTGCAGTGGTGTTACAGAGGTTTATGGGAGAAGGGCCAGTGGTCTTACAGCGACATCTCTCGAGAACACCGTCGAGATACCGTTACCTACACTGGTCGAGTGCAACCAGATTCCATCCAATCGAGAAGAGATCCCAACGCCAGAGGCTGCTCTTCATCACCAACATCTCAAGGGGATAGCAAACAAGATACCAGCCCTCAACAACAGTGCAGATATCCTGATTCTGCTAGGCAGAGACATCCTCCGGCTGCACAAGGTGCATCAGCAAATTAATGGACCACACGATGCACCATTTGCCCAACGCTTAGATCTAGGCTGGGTAATCATAGGCAATGTTTGCATACACAAGATGAAGAGACCTAACAACATCTCCTCTTACAAGACACACATTTTGTCAAATGGTCGCAGCACCCATTTCCAACCATGCCCACATCACTACTGGGTGAAAGAGAAAGTGAGCAACACCAAGTGGCAACAGGAATCCTTCAACAACATGAACACACTCCAGTCCTGGGAAGAAAACCTCGGGTCATCAGTGTTCGATTCCACAAGTAATGACAACAAGTTGGCACCCACAAGGGAAGATAAAGAATTTATAAAGGTTATGGATAAAGAATTTGTTCAAGACGACTCCAACAGTTGGGTAGCTCCTTTACCCTTTCGTTTCCCAAGAGTGAGGTTGCCGAACAACCTGCAGCAAGCAACTGCAAGGTTCTCATCCTTAAAGCGTACCCTAAAGAGGAAACCAGAGATGGAGAAGCATTTCATTGACTTTATGCAGAACATCTTTGACAGAAATCATGCTGAACCTGCGCCACCACTGAGGGAGGGAGAAGAATGTTGGTATCTTCCATCCTTTGGTGTCTATCACCCTCGCAAGCCTAATCAGATCAGAGTGGTGTTTGACTCCAGTGCTCAGTTTGAAGGCCTCTCTCTCAATAACCTGCTCCTAACTGGGCCCAACCTGAACAACAGCCTCCTTGGAGTATTGATCCGCTTCAGACAAGAACCTGTTGCCATAATGGCCGACATTCAGCAGATGTTTCATTGCTTCATTGTGAAAGAAGACAACAGAAACTATCTTAGGTTCCTATGGCACAAGGACAACAACGTCAACAATCAGGTCATAGACTACCGGATGAAGGTCCATGTCTTCGGCAACAGTCCCTCACCTGCTGTGGCGATCTATGGACTGAGACGGACAGCCCAGGAAGGTGAGAGAGAGTACGGTTCCGATGCTCGGCAATTTGTAGAGAAGAACTTCTACGTGGACGATGGGCTCAAGTCCTTGCCCACAAGCGAAGATGCAATTGACCTACTCTCCAGAACACAGGAAATGCTATCCACATCAAACCTCAGACTCCACAAGATTATCTCTAACAGTCAAGAGGTAATGAACGCGTTTCCATCTGAGGACCATGCCACAAACCTAAAGGACCTCAACTTGGGTTCCGATGTTCCTCCAACACAGCGCAGCCTTGGTCTACTGTGGGATATCAAACGGGACACCTTCACTTTCCAAGTGTCAACCTATGACAAACCCTTTACCAAACGAGGAGTCCTATCTGTCATAAATAGCATCTATGATCCTCTCGGGTTTGTAGCACCCATCACTATTCAAGGCAAGATACTGTTAAGACAGCTTACGGCCGAGAACACGGATTGGGACACCCCGCTCCCAACTCAGAAACAGCAAAGGTGGGAGGCGTGGAAGAAGTCTCTGAAGTTCTTAGAGCAACTCCAAGTCCCACGTTGTTATTCTCCAAGATCACCTTCGACTGCAATCAGAAGAGAAGTCCATATTTTCTCTGACGCATCTACAGAAGCCATAGCCGCAGTAGCTTATCTGATGACCTTAGGAGCTAACAAGGTACACTGTGGTTTCATCCTGGGTAAAGCCAAATTAACTCCAAAGCCTGCACACTCTGTACCCAGACTCGAGCTTTGTGCTGCGGTATTGGCAGTAGAAATTGCTGAAGTTGTACAAGACGAAATGGACATTACAATTGATTCCTTTACTTTCTACACTGACAGCAGGGTGGTACTCGGGTACATTCACAACCAAACAAAGCAGTTCTATACATATGTGAGCAACAGAGTTGAGCGCATCAGAAGTTTTTCTACCCCTGAGCAGTGGCATCACATCTCCACCGATTTAAACCCAGCCGACCGAGGTACAAGACTCGCAGCGGCTTCTAAGCTTGGTGACAACATGTGGTTGACGCCTCCCAGTCTCCTGTACGAAGATTTCTGTGCGAACAACACCAAAAATGCTTATGAGCTGGTGGAACCAGAATCTGACAAGGAGATAAGACAAACTATCTCTGCTCACTATACTTCAATGACATCTAGGCAAGGTTTGAAGTCTCATCGTTTTGAACGCTTTTCAAGCTGGTCCTCCGTTGTACGAACTGTAGCTCGTCTCATTCACATTGCTCGCTGTTTTACAAAGGACAAGCCCTCAGGGTGCCATGGTTGGCACGTGTGTAAGAGTCGTCTTACTGCCGACGACATAGACCATGCTGAACAAGTTATCATCAGGTGTGTGCAACAAGAAGAATATTCACATGAGATTGGCAGTATTACCAAGGGAGTCAGCGTGTCCAAAAACAGCACTCTACTCGACTTGAATCCAGTAGTCGATCATCTCAAGTTTCTAAGAGTGGGAGGACGTTTAAGTAAATCAGACCTATACGATAAGGAGCAGAACCCTATCATCATTCCAGGTCGACATCATGTCACTACTCTGTTGATTCGGCACTATCACGAACGAGTACAGCACCAAGGCAGACATCTTACTGAAGGTGCCATCAGGTCTGCTGGCTTGTGGATCATGGGAATGAAGAGGTGCGTCTCTTCAGTTCTCCATAGATGTGTCAAGTGTCGAAGGTTACGAGGAAAACACCAACAACAACAAATGGCGAACCTCCCAGCAGATCGACTGAGCATGGACCAACCGTTTTCATATGTTGGTGTAGACGTCTTCGGGCCATGGTCGGTTGTTACCAGGAAAACCCGTGGAGGAGCCGCGAACAGTAAGCGATGGGCTGTCCTATTCACCTGTCTCAGTATCCGTGCAGTTCACATCGAGGTTATTGAATCCATGGATACCTCCAGCTTCATCAATGCCCTAAGAAGATTCTTTTCCATCCGGGGACCTGCCAAACAACTCCGGTCCGACTGCGGCACAAACTTTGTAGGAGCCTGCAAGGAACTGCAGTTTGACAACTTCTTGTCCGACAATGGATGCACTTGGGTATTCAACCCTCCACACTCTTCACACATGGGTGGATCTTGGGAATGCATGATTGGTGTTGCACGAAGGATCCTCGACTCCATGTTGCTGGACCATAAACTTCCCCTTACTCATGAAGTTCTGGTCACCTTCCTCGCAGAAGTGTCAGCCATAATAAATGCTAGACCTTTGGTTCCAGTATCATCCGACCCCGATGCTCCAACGATACTTACTCCAGCTACACTCCTTACACAGAAGATTGGAGCCGCTACAGTCCCACCTGGGAATTTCGATAACAAGGACATTTACAAACGTCAGTGGAGACAAGTTCAACACCTGGCTAATGTGTTTTGGCATCGCTGGAAGACCGAATATTTACACTTGCTTCAAAACCGTCACAAATGGCAGACGCCCAGTCCCAATCTCCAAGAAGGAGACCTTGTTCTCTTAAAGGACAAAGAGGCTCATCGTAATGACTGGCCAATGGGACTTATCACCAAAGTCCTACCCGGTGAGGACGGAAAGACTCGTAAGGTAGAAGTTAAGGTGACAAAAGGGGGCTCTACCCGAACCTTCTTCCGCCCGGTCACTGAACTCGTGCTGCTTCTACGAAAGGAGGACATCACATGAACTGAACATGCTCCTGGACGTTGTTCACGGCGGGGAGCATTCCTCCTCATTCCCCAGTTTATTGAATGTTGACATTTTCCATTGGATTGAACCCTTAACATTCCCATTGGATTCTGGGTTGGTGGAAGAGTTTGCATGTTTGCGGCTTCCCCAATCTGAAGATGGGTTTTATATACTTGAACTTATCTTTCGGTGTGATCTACGGGTCAACAACAACGAGTTGGACTTAAAAATCTTTTATGTTTATTATTGCATGCATGTTTTCTTCCTCTTGTTTTTTCAGGTTCGAACGACTTCGAAAAATTACGGACATCGTGAAATCCAAGGATTTCAGACGGGGAGTGTCATGTCCCACGACTTGAGAAATCATTTAATGTTTGCATTGTTTGTGTTCCATCCTTTCTTTCTAGGCAGAAGTTTGCCTTTCCCTTTATTTTGTCCCAACTCTCTCACTGTAGTCCTGTGATGTATGTTTGTTCACGCCCTTATTCTCCATTTTGTCATCATCCCCATATCTGTATGCATCCTATTACATGTCCTCTGTTGAATATTCCTTTTTACCTGCTGCTTTCATCATAATACAAGAATTTCGGTTAAAGCAATCCTCTTTTCCTGGAGTCTTCTTACATGAGAACGTGGCTGAGTTAAGCTATCTGATAAATCGGTATGAACGTGAGTACAGGTCAATACGGAAGCGCCCAAAAGAATTGGCCTATCCAGGCACCACTGCGTTCTACATACCCATGAGTCAGAATACTCTCTTTACTGGTTGCAACCGGCGTGTGAAGATGTGGACATGTATTTGGCCTTTGTTACAGTGTTGCAAATAGACCAGCTGCAAAGTTAGGCCGCTTGCTATCAGTACTTAGTGCTTTCATTTAAGTAACCCATGAGTAGTTCTGCCATACATAGCCCATTTGTGACAGCATGATTTCTTTTGGAAAACGCTGTCTCCCTCTTGTGGACCACTGACTTTTAAATTTTGGTGCATAGGTATTTAAAAAAAGGAAAAATTGTGTCTGTGCTGATCATGAATATGCTGCCTATCTACACCTGTGTGAGTATTCTAATGCTTTCTAGCAACCAGGTGTGCTGCCTGCATTAGTGTACGTTCACATTTGCGGAGTGCGCCGCAGCGTCGTCGCCGCAACGCACAACGCAACAAAAACGCAATAGAAACGCATGGTTTTTCGACGCATGCGTTCAACGCATGCGTCGAAAAACGCTGCGTTTTTTGGAAACGCAGTTGCGTTTTGACCAAAAAACGCTGCGTTTTTCGACGCATGCGTTTTCCTACAGTGAGTCATTCTTCATCACCCAAAAAAAAAAAAAGTGTCTACACACTAGATAAGGACCACCAATGGCTAGAAGAGGGTTGGTGTAATGTAATTGTGTATATATACCCTGGCAGAGATGAATTCCTCCCATTTTGCTGGTATTCATGATGGAGCGTCCCATGGACAGTATCTACATGGATATGGAGATGGAATTTGCCTTGGCTAATGCCTATGCTGTCGCCTGTTTTCATCAAAGGGAAAGGGAAAAACGGAGATGGAGTCGTCGCCGCTTTTGGATACACCCTATCGTGGAAGTCCGGGAGAGCCGTGGAGCATACCATTGCTTGTTTGGCGAACTGAATGACAACCTGGAGAAATATTTCGAATATACCAGGATGTCTCAGGACAGCTTCCGCTATCTTCTGCGTCAGGTGGAAGGATCCATTAGCAGGCAGGACACGCAGCTCCGGAGAGCTATTTCCGCAGAGGAACGGCTGCTGGTGACTCTACGGTACGTAGCTGTTTGAATGACTGTGATATGTTCTTCCCTTTGTTTTTGTTTTTGTTTTTTTAAAAAAAATTTGGGGTTTGGTATGGTCAATGTACTTTTATAAATTGCAATGTACTTTAATGTAATTTCTTTATCTTCTTGGCAGTTTCCTGGCTACCGGAGAGACCTTGAGATCACTTCATTTTCAATTCCGGATTGGAGTCTCCACTCTTTCCGGAATTATTGCTGAGACATGCCGCGCTTTGTGGGATAATCTCCGGGAGGAATTTTTACCCGTCCCTACAAGTGAAATCTGGGAGGCCAACGCACAGAAATTTGAGCAAGTGTGTTCTTTTCCAAACTGTATTGGCGCAGTGGATGGAAAGCACATTCGGATTACCAAGCCTGCGAAAAGTGGATCCCTTTTCTACAATTATAAAAAATACTTTTCAACTGTGCTCATGGCAATTGCCGGTGCGGACTGCCGTTTTCTCGCAGTGGATATTGGTGCGTTTGGCCGTGCAAATGACTCACGCACATTTAAAGAGTCGGATATGGGCCAAAAATTATATGGCAACAATTTTAATTCCCCCCAGCCACGACCTCTACCCCACACCGAAGGCCCTGCGATGCCATTTGTTGTGGTTGGGGATGAGGCATTCCAAATGTCTGCCAACCTATTGAAACCCTACTCCAGTCGGGGCTTGGACCATACAAAAAGGGTTTTCAATTACAGACTGTCCAGGGCCAGAAGGACTGTGGAGTGCGCCTTTGGCATCCTTGTCTCCAAATGGCGTATATTAGGATCCGCCATTAATCTTAAAATTGAAACAGTGGACGAGGTGGTGAAGGCTTGTGTGGTTCTCCACAATTACATTATGGCCAAAGAGAGACTGAATGTGGAACTTGATGAACCCATAGCCAACCCATTGCCCGATTACCATGATCATCCTCTGAGGACAAGTGTGGAAATTGCGCAGATGAGGGATCGTTTTGCGGCCTATTTTGTGTCAGATGTTGGCCGTGTGTCATGGCAAGATCAAATGGTGTAGTGTTATCTTACTGTTGGACTGTATTCTGGTTTTAACTACACCAATAAATACCTCTACTGTGACTGTGTTAAAAATATAATATAATAATAAACTAATTCTCCAGTATTATGTGCAATAAATGTAATCCGTTTAGGTTGGTTTGGTTATGTCAAATTTGGCATCTACTATATACTAGGAAAAGTAGAATAGAAACATATGCTCCACTTCTGTATTTATCACCCACTCCTGGTTTTGGGTTACAAATACTGATGTAAAATCCTGACCAAATCCTGATGCAATCCTGAACGTGGACACATACCCTTAGTGTTTGTAAACACCTCATACAGCAATGAGAGACACCCAAAAAAAGGCAAAATAAAAATTGTAAAAATACTGTCTGACATTGCATATATGAGGTGTTTGAAGCACAAAATATGTGTAGATGGCGCACGGTGTGAATTGCCGAGAAGTATACTGGAAAATAAGAACAAATATTGTTGTTTTAAAATGAACAATTTTTATTGGGGGGAAACAGAAAAAAAAGAAGGGGAAATAAACTTAGGGGGTATCAACGTCTGCCACCATGGGGGAATGGTATGACTCTGGTTGGGAATGGGGAGAGGAAGAGGAGGATGATGAGCCAGAGTCCAGGAGGCTCGATGGCAGGTCCAAACCCTCCGCAGGGTAGACTGGGGAAGAAACCGCCAACTCTGTAGGGGAGGGAGGAGGCAACACTAGTCTTGGCCTGGTTCTTGAAGGGCCCTGGCTGCTCCTGCTGCGGCTAGAGCCCCGACGCGAACTAGGTGTCTGTATTGGAGCAGCCAGAGCCTCAGTGTGTGTCCTCTTCCTTCTTTTTCTTTTTTTCTCTCCTGCGGCAGCTCCCACATCATGACGGCTACGGGAGGATGAGGGCCTGGCAGGAGCAGGCGTCGGCGGCACAATGCTATGGTGCCTGTGGTGGCGTCGCTCGGCACATGGACCTCGGTGGGGTGGCTGGAGTGGCTCTGCAGCAGGAGTCGGAGTCATGCTAGCCAGCGACGGCACTACGGGCATTGTCGCTGACTGCATGACCCGAGCCTGCTGCAGAGCCCTCACGTAGGCAGTGTTGCAGGCCTGCATCACCGAAATCTGGAGTTCCGGTGTAAGGTGTTCCACCATGCCCTTAGCAATGGTACTAAAAAAATGTTTGGCCGGGCTCGAGAGCTCGGATTCCATATTTTCAAGGCGCTGGTCGATATTGGACAGACGAGTGTCCATTTTATCGCTCAACGCCTTGAAACAGTTCTGGAAAACCGTGCTCAAATGCAAAAATTCGGGCATGGCTGGCCTGTCCGAGGCCCGCTGGCGCTGTCGGGAATTCCCGAACGAAGGAGCACTAGAGGCCTCGGGCAGGGGAACACCTGATGGACCGGCTGCCGGTTCTCCAGATGGTGGTGCAAGCCTGCTGTCGCTGTGGGAGGGCTGTGACGGGTCAGATGGCGATTCATGAAGGTCCGCTCCTGCGGGGCGAGCTCGCTCGAGAGTGCTGCTGTGTGTCCTGTGAAAAGATAAGGGAAAAATTAGTCTTCAAATAATAACCTATCACTTACGCCAACTCCTGTAATAAAATTAACATTACATTACACAACAATACATTACAATCCTCTGTCTCTCAGTCTGTGTGGCCTATAATAACTTGCTGATTGTTATCGCCAGCTGACCGTTATGGCTGACGATAACAATCATGGACATACCAATGGCAGAAAATGACTGTTCATTCCCGCTGCCAAAGCCTTTTGACCGCATACCACTGTCATGGGTAAAAAAAATTTTGGTCTAAAACTCTCTTGACGCTGCCTATGCCGCAAAAATAGTATAAAATTTAAAGTCAAGATAAAAATTAAAAAACAAAAACAAAAACACAGTGACTTTGCTGATCTGATCGCAGGAAAGGCCATGACGTTAGGATCATGTGATCGAGACGTCATCATTATTCCTGCGATCAGAACTACCCTGACTCAGAACGTAACCTGTCATGGACTACAAGGACTCACGCTAAGGCTATGTGCACACGTCAGGATTTTGTCAGGAGTTTGTCAGGATTTTGTCAGGATTTTGTCAGGCTTTTTCATCAGGTTTTGTAGCCAAAACCAGGAGTGGGTGATAAATGCAGAAGTGGTGCATATGCTTCTATTATACTTTTCCTCTAATTGTTCCACTCCTGGTTTTGGCTACAAATCCTGAGGAAAAATCCTGACAAAATCCTGACAAAATCCTGACAAAATCCTGACGTGTGCACATAGCCTTAAACAAAAAAATTACTAATGGGCTATATACCATTCCACTAGGGAAAAAGTTACGTGGATGGCCAATATGCTACGCTGACTACATGGATGGCCAATACACTATGTGCATGGGAAATATACTATGTGGATACGTGGCTAGAACGTGTACTATGTGGCTGCGATATAGTGGCCTGGCAATATACTATGTGGATGCACAATGTACGTGGCTGGGCAATGTACTATGTGGCTGTGCAATATGCTATGTGGCTGGGCAATGTACAATGTGGCTGTGCAATATGGTATGTGGACAAAATACTTACTGTCGGCGGCCAAGGATCGGTCTTAAGAACTGTAATGCCCTGTTGTATTTGTGGGGCACAGACTTGGCCGCAGCAGCACCACTCCGAGATTGCTCCTCAGCACGGATTCCCTTATTGAAACGGTCCTTCATGGATCGCCATCTGGTCCTCAACTTTTTAACTGTGAATGCAAAGAAAAAAAAAGGTTACATATTTTGCATTTTAAAAGGATAAAACAACCGAGTGCGATGCAAAGTTTAGGCGTTGATCGCATCACACACGGTTGTGTTTATCCTGGCAAGATGGGTCATAGCAGCGTATCAGCACGGCGTATCAGCAATACTCACCAAAGTTGCTTTTGTCACTGCTTGAAGCGCTTTCAAAGCCATCCCACAGCGACTTTGCCACCTCAACCCACAAACGCCTCAACACCACCTGGTCCATGTGCCGGGGGTCACGGCTGTCCCACAACGGGGATACAACACAAGAATAGACCCAAACAAAATAGACACATGTCCAAATTTTTAAAAATAAAAAGTTACAAAAAAATACCTTTATTTATACAGGAAAAAAAAAGGCACAATGAAATAGCAAACTAATGAACGCCATACTTTACAATTACAACAAGACATGATCCAAAACAACACCATCTGGTGACTTATAACCACAGAAATACATCAGAAAAAGGCGATAAATACCATTCTAGATAATAAGCAATAAACATTACGGGACAACCGCTGTTACAATATACAGCAACCCAAAAGATAAACCATAGTCAAATAGAAAAAAAAAAACATGAAACTAAAAAAAAAGGGCCCCACCAAAAAAAAAAAAAAAGAAACATCCATTATACTACACACTTGGCAATGCAAACAGTCAAGGAAGGAGATATATGCCATACGGAAAATGACGTTAAACCATCAGAGATAAAAAAATAAATAAATAAATAAAAAAAATGAAAATAGAATGGCATATAGCCGCACGGAACAACACATGAAACATCATAAATGTTGCCCCCCCACCAGCAAGAAAAGACACTCAAGGAAAGAAAAAAAAATGCCAACAGCATAATAAAACACAGCAAGACATGAGCCAATAAAACGCCATACGGTTACCCCCAACAATAGAAACCAGAAAAAGACATGCACCAGAAATTTAACAATAAAAAATCAGCCAAAAAAAAGACATTGAACAACCGCATGACACCAGAACAACCCAAAACCAATCCAAAACCAATCCAAAACCAAGCAAGGCCGAAGACAATAAACGCCATCATAACGCCAGAAGTACATCAGAACCAGATTAAAAAAAACAATTTTTCAATAACAACCCACAGTGCCATAACCGTACAATAGCACAGACCAAACATTGCACAAATTAAATCAAAATCAAGAAATAAAACACAGAATAAAAAATATGCAAAGATAAATATATACTTACAGGTTTGGAAAGCAGATTCTCCTCTCAGTCTTGTCTTGTGTGATAGCCTTGTGAAAGACAATGCCAAACCCCTTTTTTTTTATATATATATATATATATATATATATATATATATATATATATATATATATATATATATATATAGTGTTTTTTTAGTATCTAGACAAAGTCTAGACAATGTTTTGCATTTTTTATTGGAAAACGCATGCATCGTACAACGCACCACGACGCAAGTACTTGCGTCGTCTGCGTTGTCAATACAAGTCAATGGGGAATAAGGCGCATCGACGACGCAAACACGACGCATGCATTTTTTAAAAGGACGGCGCCGCCCGAAAAATGCAACATGTTGCGTTTGCCGCGCCCTGACAGGTGCGCCCTAACGCCGCATGCGGCGTACAACGCAACACAACGCATGACAACGCATGTACATGCGGCCCCATGCTGCGCCAATGTTAAAGATAGGGCCGCACGACGCATGCGTTTTGTTGCGGCGACGACGCTGCGGCGCACACCGCAAATGTGAACGTAGCCTTAGATAGAATCTGCGCGCGGAACCCTCACGTGTCACAATGGGCCCTTGGCCATGGTCTGGAACCCTCACGTGTCACAATGGGCTGGACCCCTCACGTGTCACAATGGGCCCTTGGCCTATAAAAGGCAGTGCGGTGGCAGTCCTCTTCAGTCTGCTGCTGGAGCAGCGGCGGGCAGCATGGTGATAGGTAGGCAGCAGGGTCTATACCCCGCCTCAGGGAAGACAGCTGCTCGCTTGTTTGTTTTTTGATTTTACCTCTCGCACACCTCCTCCTGGCACTCAGTAGTGCACATTGGAACAAAGGGGGAGGGTTACAATAGGTGGGGTTATGCAGATTAAAAACAAGTGGCCACTTGCCGCCGCCGCCACTCAAGATCAAGTGTAGCACCTGTTCTTATCAGTTTAATATCTGATACGTCTCCTATTTGGGGACCTTATATTAAAGGAGAACTCACCACCTCTCGTGGCAACCTGTTCCACTTGTTGATCACCCTCACTGTCAAAAAATATTTTCCAATATCTAATCTGTTATGAATTATACCATATCAGGTATCTTTCCCTCCTCATTTAAACATGCCATCATAACCCCTTTACTTAAAAAGCCATCCCTGGACCAGAACTGCACTGCTAACTACAGACCTGTCTCTAACCTTTCCTTCATCTCTAAACTCCTGGAACGCTTGGTTCACTCCCGTCTAATCCGCTATCTCTCAGATAACTCTCTTCTCGACCCCTTACAATCTGGTTTCCGCTCTTTACACTCCACTGAAACTGCCCTCACTAAAGTCTCTAATGATCTAATAACAGCTAAATCCAAAGGTCATTGCTCTCTGCTGATTCTCCTGGATCTATCTGCCGCATTCGACACTGTGGATCACCAGCTCCTTCTCACTATGCTCCGCTCCATAGGCCTCAAGGACACAGCCCTCTCCTGGTTCTCCTCCTACCTATCTGACCGCTCCTTCACTGTATCTTTTGCCGGCTCCTCTTCCTCTCCTCATCCCCTTACTATCGGTGTTCCGCAAGGCTCAGTCCTAGGCCCCCTCTTCTTCTCTCTTTACACGGCCCCTATTGGACAAACAATCAGCAGATTTAGGTTCCAGTATCATCTCTATGCTGATGACACCCAATTATACACTTCTTCCCCTGTCATCACCCCTACCCTAATTCAAAATACCAAGGATTGTCTGTCTGCTGTCTCTAACATCATGTCCTCCCTCTACCTGAAACTAAATCTCTCCAAAACGGAACTTCTTGTGTTTCTCCCTTCTACTAACCTCACTCTACCCAACATCGAAATTACCCTGGAGGGTTCAACCATAACTCCCAAGCAGCATGCCCGCTGTCTTGGGGTCATATTCGACTCCGAACTTTCCTTTACTCCCTACATCCGATCACTCACTCGCTCTTGTCATCTGCATCTTAAAAACATCTCCAGAATCCGACCTTTTCTCACCGTTGAAACTGCTAAGACTCTTACTGTCGCGCTTATTCATTCTCATCTGGACTACTGCAATTCTCTTCTAATCGGTCTCCCTCTTACCAAACTTTCTCCTCTCCAATCCATCTTGAATGCTGCAGCCAGAGTCATATTTCTGTCCAGCCGCTTCACCGATGCCTCCATCTTGTGCCAGTCATTACACTGGCTACCCATTCGCTACAGGGTCCAGTATAAACTCATCTCTCTCACCCACAAAGCTCTCCACAGTTCTGCACCGCCTTATATCTCCTCTCTCATCAGTGTCTATCGCCCTACACGTGCCCTCCGTTCTACAAATGACCTAAGACTAGCATCCCCCATAATCCGAACCTCACACCTCCGTCTCCAAGACTTCTCTCGTGCTGCGCCAGCTCTCTGGAATGCACTTCCCCAGATGATCAGACTGATACCTAGCCCCGACCTATTCAAGCGAGCTTTAAAAACCCATCTATTCAAACAAGCCTACTACACCAACTACTCAGTAAACTAAAGGTACCTTCACACGAAACGACTTTGTAACGATATCGCTAGCGATCCGTGACGTTGCAGCGTCCTCGCTAGCGATATCGTTTAGTTTGACACGCAGCAGCGATCAGGATCCTGCTGTGATGTCGCTGGTCGCTGAATAAAGTCCAGAACTTTATTTGGTCGTCCGATCGCCGTGTATCGTTGTGTTTGAAAGCAAAAGCAACGATACCAGCGATGTTTTACACTGGTAACCAGGGTAAACATCGGGTTACCAAGCGCAGGGCCGCGCTTAGTAACCCGATGTTTACCCTGGTTACCAGCGTAAAAGTAAAAAAAACAAACACACATACTCACCTGCGCGTCCCCCAGCGTCTGCTTCCTGACACTTACTGAGCGCCGGCCCGAAAGTGAAAGTGAAAGCACAGCGGTGACGTCACCGCTGTGCTGTTAGGGCCGGAGCTCAGTCAGTGTCAGGAAGCAGACGCTGGGGGACGCGCAGGTGAGCATGTACTGTTTGTTTTTTTTACTTTTACGCTGGTAACCAGGGTAAACATCGGGTTACTAAGCGCGGCCCTGCGCTTAGTAACCCGATGTTTACCCTGGTTACCCGGGGACCTCGGCATCGTTGGTCGCTGGAGAGCGGTCTGTGTGACAGCTCCCCAGCGATCAAACAGCGACGCTGCAGCGATCGGCATCGTTGTCGCTATCGCTGCAGCGTCGCTTCGTGTGAAGGTACCTTAACTTTGCCCTGTTCCCTCCTTCCAAATATTACTCTGAATCTGCACCCTACTATTCATCTGTCCCCTCACCCTCCATGCACACGATAACTGCACTTGATACTTGACTATTGCACTTAAACACACGGGCTGATGACCGGATCATGCAGCTTTGTATGAAAATCCCTATGTATTATAATTGCCAGACCTGAAATAACAAGCACTTTTCACCTATTGTGTCCCCCCATTTCCTTGTAGATTGTAAGCTTGCGAGCAGGGACCTCACTCCTAATGTCACTGTTTAAATTGTCTTAACCTGTATTGAATTTATTGTTTGTACATGTCCCCGCTTAATTGTAAAGTGCTGCGGAATATGTTGGCGCTATATAAATAAAAATTATTATTATTATTATCTAATCTGTTATGGATCACACTAGTATCCTAGTCAGCCCCACATGTGAACAACTTCTTTTGTGCCACCCAGTTATTTAAAGTCCTGATCATAGGCTCATATTTCCAGGATGACCTGGATTGGCGCATTTAAAAATTGCTGTTTGTGACTGGACGATGGGCTAATTTATGGTCTTGCATTTCAGATATTCTGTGTCTCCGCCACTCCTCTCTTTACAGTCAATAGGAAATATTCTGCCTAGTACAGACTATTTGCTAACCCCTTTGAAGCCCAGGGTCCAGGAGCTGAGGTGTCATCTTTGACACCTCCAGCAAAAGCCCCTTTGTGGTTACAATACTGGTATATACAGTTTAACTCTTTTGTCAACTAAATGTAACTCTACTACTGTTATAAGTTCCCTTATTGATTATATATTTCCTTTAGGCCGGCGTCACACTAGGTGTATGAAAATACGGTCCGTTTTTTACGGCCGTAATATGCAGAAATGTTCCCAAAATAGTGATCCATATGTCATCCGTAGGCAGGGTGTGGCAGCGTATTTTGCACATGTAAACCTCCGTATGTAATCCGTAAGGCATCCGTACGGCGAGATTTTCTAGCCGGCTTGCAAAACGGACATACAATGGATCCATGGGCTGAAATATTCACTAAAACATATACGGTATACAGTCTATATATATATATATATATATATATGTCAGTGAGACATATACACTCACCAGCCACTTTATTAGGTACACCTGTCCAACTTCTTGTTAACACTTAATTTCTAATCAGCCAATCACATGGCGGCAACTCAGTGCATTTAGGCATGTAGACATGGTCAAGACAATCTCCTGCAGTTCAAACCGAGCATCAGTATGGGGAAGAAAGGTGATTTGAGTGCCTTTGAACGTGGCATGGTTGTTGGTGCCAGAAGGGCTGGTCTGAGTATTTCAGAAACTGCTGATCTACTGGGATTTTCACGCACAACCATCTCTAGGGTTTACAGAAAATGGTCCGAAAAAGAAAAAAAATCCAGTGAGCGGCAGTTCTGTGGGCGGAAATGCCTTGTTGATGCCAGAGGTCAGAGGAGAATGGGCAGACTGGTTCGAGCTGATAGAAAGGCAACAGTGACTCAAATCGCCACCCGTTACAACCAAGGTAGGCCTAAGAGCATCTCTGAACGCACAGTGCGTCGAACTTTGAGGCAGATGGGCTACAGCAGCAGAAGACCACACCGGGTACCACTCCTTTCAGCTAAGAACAGGAAACTGAGGCTACAATTTGTACAAGCTCATCGAAATTGGACAGTAGAAGATTGGAAAAACGTTGCTTGGTCTGATGAGTCTCGATTTCTGCTGCGACATTCGGATGGTAGGGTCAGAATTTGGCGTAAACAACATGAAAGCATGGATCCATCCTGCCTTGTATGGAGCATCTTTGGGATGTGCAGCCGACAAATCTGCGGCAACTGTGTGATGCCATCATGTCAATATGGACCAAAATCTCTGAGGAATGCTTCCAGCACCTTGTTGAATCTATGCCACGAAGAATTGAGGCAGTTCTGAAGGCAAAAGGGGGTCCAACCCGTTACTAGCATGGTGTACCTAATAAAGTGGCCGGTGAGTGTATATATACATATTTATATTTAATACAGCGCTAGATAACAGAAAAGCCGGTAATTCAATTGGCTTCTTTTCCTATCTCCTTCCCAAACCCGACATGATATGAGACATGGTTTACATACAGTAAACCATTTCATATCCCTTTTTTTTTTGCATATTCCTCACTACTAATGTTAGTAGTGTGTGTGTGCAAAATTTTGGGGCTCTAGCTGTTAAAATAAAGGGTTAAATCGCGGAAAAAAATGGCGTGGGCTCCCGCGCAATTTTCTACACCAGAGTGGGAAAGCCAGTGACTGAGGGCAGATATTAATAGCCTAGAGAGGGACCATGGTTATTGCCCCCCCTGGCTAAAAACATCTGCCCCCAGCCACCCCAGAAAAGGCACATCTGGAAGATGCGCCTATTCTGGCACTTAGCCTCTCTCTTCCCACTCCCGTGTAGCGGTGGGATATGGGGTAATAAAGGGTTAATGTCACCTTGCTATTGTAAGGTGAGATTAAGCCAGGTTAGTAATGGAAAGGTGTCAGTTAAGACACCTATCCATTACTAATCTAATAGTAGTAAATGGTTAATAAAACACACACACACATTAGGAAAAAGTATTTTAATGAAATAAAGACACATGGTGTTGTAATATTTTATTATACTCTCAATCCAACTGAAGACCCTTGTCACCTGTAACAAAAGTTAAAATAAAAAATCAACAATATCCCATACCTTTCTTCATTCAGTCTTGTCCCACGATGTAAATCCATCTGAAGGGGTTAAATAATTTTACAGCCAGGAGTTCTGCAAATGCAGCTGTGCTCCTGCCTGTAAACGTTGGGCAATAAATGGAAGCATGGCAACGTAGTTACCTAGACTTGCAGTGCTGTGCCCCCTGCTGGCATAAACTCATATGAACTCGAGCATGGGAATTTTTCTGAATATTTTCCCATGCTCGAGTTCATGTGAGGTTATGCCAGCAGGGGGCGCAGCACAGCAAGTCTAGGCAGCTATGTTCCCCTGTTTCCATTCATTCCCCAATGTTTACAGGCAGGAGCACAGCTGTATTGGCAGAGCTCCTGGCTGTAAAATTATTTAACCCCTTCAGATGGATTTACATCCTGGGACTTGACTGTAACGACAGAAGGTATGGGATATTGTTGATTTTTTATTTTAACATTGTTACAGGTGACAAGGGTCTTCAGTTGGATTGAGAGTATAATAAAATATTACAACAGCATGTGTCTTTATTTCATTAAAATACTTTTTCCTAATGTGTGTGTGTTTTATTAACCATTTACTACTATTGGATTAATAATGGATAGGTGTCTTAATTGACACCTCTCCATTACCAGCCTGAGAATACCAGCCCCAACTGTCTGCTTTAGCTTGGCTGGTTGTCAAAAATGGGGGGGACTTCACACTTTTTTTAGTATTTATTTAAATAATTTAAAAAAGTCATGGGGACCCCTCTGTTCTTGATAATCAGCCATGATAAAGCTGACAACTGAGGGTTGCAGCATGGGTTGCCATGCTGGTTATCAAAACTAGAACAGACCCCACGTCATTTAAAAAAATATATATTTATAGAGCAGTGCCAGCTGATGAATACTCCTTTCAGCAGCGCCTGCTCTTGCTGTTTTCAGTGACAGCAGGCGTAGTCTGATAGGAGTAGCACTCACATCAGCCAATACCTCTGTGACTGGCAGTAAACTTTTTACTCCCGATCACAGCTGCTGGTTCACGCTATCATCTGACAGCGTGGGAACTGCAGCTCTCTGACTGACGGTAATGATCTTATCACCGATCAGAGGCAGTGTTTTCCTCCCTGTCATAGAGATGACAGTGTGGCAAAAAAATATGTTCAGGCCCGCCATTCATCTGAATAGGGTACGGGTCTGGGTTCGGGTTTGAGTACTGTTCTGGTACTCGAACCAAACTCGTATAAAATGTTCGCAGAACCCACTGGACCTGAACATCCAGGGCTTCGACGATCACTACAACAAATTGTATGGTCTACTTTCTCCTGTTACCCTTGTGAAAATGAAAAATTTGGGGCTAAAGCAACATTTTTGCTTGAAAAATGCATTTTTTTCATTTTCACGGCTTAATGTCATAAAATTATGTGAAGCACCTGTGAGTTGAAGATGCTCACCACACCTCTAGATTATTTAAATGAGGGTGTAGTTTCCAAAATGCTGGGAAAAAAGGAAATCCTCCAGCGATGACTAGTGTTGAGCGATACCGTCCGATACTTGAAAGTATCGGTATCGGAAAGTATCGGTCGATACCGGCAAAGTATCGGATCTAATCCGATACCCGATACCAATACAAGTTAATGGGACTCAAGTATCGGACGGTATCCCTGATGGTTCCCAGGGTCTGAAGGAGAGGAAACTCTCCTTCAGGCCCTGGGATCCATATTAATGTGTAAAAGAAAGAATTAAAATAAAAAATATTGCTATACTCACCTCTCCGACGCAGCCTGGACCTCACCGAGGGAACCGGCAGCGTTCTTTGCTTAAAATGCGCGCGTTTACTTCCTTCCGTGACGTCACGGCTTGTGATTGGTCGCGTGCCGCCCATGTGGCCGCGACGCGACCAATCACAGCAAGCCGTGACGTAATTTTCAGGTCCTCAATGCCTAATTCTAGGCATTCAGGATTTTAAAATTACGTTCCGGCTTGTGATTGGTCGCGTCGCGGTCACATGGGCGACGCGACCAATCACAAGCCATGACGTCACGAGAGGCAGGAAACGCGCGCATTTTAAAATTACGTCACGGCTTGTGATTGGTTGCGCGCCGCCCATGTGACCGCGACGCGACCAATCACAGCAAGCCGTGACGTAATTTCAGGTCCTGAATGCCTAATTCTGCATTCAGGACCTGAAAATTACGTCACGGCTTGCTGTGATTGGTCGCGTCGCGGCCACATGGGCGGCACGCGACCAATCACAAGCCGTGACGTCACGGAAGGAAGTAAACGCACGCATTTTAAGCAAAGAACGCTGCCGGTTCCCTCGGTGAGGTCCAGGCTGCGTCGGAGAGGTGAGTATAGCAATATTTTTTATTTTAATTCTTTCTTTTACACATTAATGTTGTTTCGATACCGATACCCGATACCACAAAAGTATCGGATCTCGGTATCGGAATTCCGATACCCGCAAGTATCGGCCGATACCCGATACTTGCGGTATCGGAATGCTCAACACTAGCGATGACACAAATTGTGGATTTAAAACTTCACATTTATTTCTGCATTAAAAAAACTAAGAGTTAGACATACCGGTAACGGTATTTCCAGGAGTCCATTATGACAGCACCACAAGGAGGTTGCTCTTCATATCCTTGATAGGGACAGGAACACAGAAGAGGTTAAATAGCCCCTCCCCACCTCCACCCCTCAGTGATTTTACAAAGTACCACACCAGGATGGATACAACGCAATTTTATTGAACTTCCTCTCTATACATGTTTATATCACACATTAGACAAGAGTTCAAGGGAGGGTAAATAATGGGTGCTGTCATAATGGACTCCTGGAAATGCCGTTACCGGTATGTCTAACTCTTAGTTTCCAGGTCGTCCCTTATGACAGCAACACAAGGAGAAATACCAAATAACTCCTACTTAGGGCGGGATTACAGCTTGGAGGACCTTCCTCCCAAAGCCGGTCTGTTGTTTTGACAGAACGTCTAGTTTGTAATGTCTACAGAATGTATTTGGACTAGACCAAGTTGCTGCTCGGCAAATTTGGTCCATGGATGCACCCGCACTCTCTGCCCATGAAGCAGATATTGCTCTCAGAGAGTGGGCTTTAAGATGTTCTGGAGGGGATTCACCAGCTGAAGTATATGCAGCGCAAATAGTAGATTTAATCCATCTAGCTAGAGTCGCTTTTGAGGCTTTTTTGCCTCTATTTTTCCCCGACATCTGTATAAAGAGATTTGGATCAATTCTCCAGCCGTCTGTAAGCTTCAAATACTGCAAAACTGTTCTCTTAACATCCAGGGAATGGAGAGAACGTTCTTTTTCATTGTTAAAGTTCTGACAGAACGTAGGCAAAATTATTTCCTGGTTTCTGTGAAAGTCCGTCACAACTTTTGGAAGAAACGAAGGATCCAACCGTAGAATGATGCAGTCTTCCTGTATCTTTAAATATGGATCTGTTATGGACAAGGCTTGAATTTCGCCTATTCTCCTTGCTGTCGTTATTGCGACCAGAAAGACAGTCTTAAATGTTACTGATTTTAGGTCTGACTGATCAAGTGGCTCGTATGGAGCCTTCCGTAATTCATTAAGTACCAATGTGAGGTTCCATGAGGGTACTGAACTTCTTATTGTCGGTCTGATACGTTGCGTAGCTTTGATGTATCTCATTATCCAGGGATGGTTTGCTAATGGATAGTCATAAAAGGCACTTAACGCTGAGATTTGTACTTTCAGCGTACTAGGCCTCAAGCCCATATCAAAGCCTGTTTGGAGGAAATTTAAGATTTGAGAGATATCTGGCTCTCGTATAACAGATATTGAAGTATTAGTATGAATTCAAAATTTCTTCCAAATTTTTTGGTATATAGCCGAGGTTACCGGCTTTCTACTTTTCTTCATGGTTGAGATAACCGAGTCCGACAGTCCTTTCGATCTCAAGATTTCCCTCTCAAGATCCATGCTGAGAGTTGTAGCATCTTTAGATTTTGATGGACCAGCGGTCCCTGCGTCAGAAGATCCCGCCTCAGTGGTAGTAGCACTGGGTCTTCTATCGCCATCCACTTCAGCAGAGGAAACCAGCTCCTCTTGGGCCAATATGGCACTATTAGGATCACTACCGCTGGACTTTCCTGAATTTTCCTCAGAACTTTGGGAATTAGAGCTAGGGGAGGGAACGCGTATGCAAGTTCCATGTCCCAATGTTGAGCCAAGGCATCTATGCCAGTTGGATTGTCTCCTGGATTTAATGAGAAAAATTCTTTTGTTTTCGTATTGTCCTTTGTGGCAAATAAATCTACCTGCGGAGTGCCCCATTGTTGGATTAGCTGAGCAAAGACTTCTCCGTTTAGAGACCACTCTGTCGGTTGCAATTTCTCTCTGCTGAGAAAATCCGCTATTTGGTTTTGCGAGCCTTTTAGATGAACTGCTGTGATGGACTTCACAGTATCCTCTGCCCAGGAGAATATTGTCTCTGCTAGCGCCTGAAGTGGACGGTGCCTCGGTCCTCCTTGATGTAGGAGAAAGGCTACCGTGGTCGAGTTGTCCGAGAAGACTCGGATATGGTGTCCCTGCACTTCGTGTTGGCACCCCTTTAGTGCTTCCCAGACCGCTCTGAGTTCTCTGTAATTGGAGGAACTGTCGCGTACCGATGGTGGCCATGTCCCCTGAAGGTATCTTCCTTCTATGTGGGCTCCCCAGCCCTTTGAGCTTGCATCGGTCGTTATGTTTATGCATGGAGATGTATTCCATGGTTTTCCTCTTTTGAGATTTTCTATATCGATCCACCATGAGAGGGACTGTTTTACTTCACTGGACAACCGCATCCTGTTGTCTAAGGAGTGTTCCTTTCCATTCCATACCGAAAGAATTTCTTTTTGGAGCGTTCTGGAGCGAAACTGACTCCACTGTACGCTGGGAATGCACGAGGTCATCAGCCCTAGGATCCTCATGGCTTTCCTGATGGAAATGTATTTCCGTTTCCTTATCGTTTGAAATTCTTTTTTGATTGACCGTTGTTTTTGGTCTGGTAGGAAGGAGTATTCCAGCTCGGAATTTAGGAGTACACCCAGAAATATTTTTTGTGTCTCTGGTTCGAGACTCGACTTTTTTAAATTTATTACCCACCCCAGATGTTTCAGGAGTGACATGGTAATTCTTAAGGATTCTTCCATCTGTTGGGATGAATTTGCTACCAGCAACAGATCGTCCAGGTAGGGTGCAATGAGAATTTCTTTTTCCCTCAAGTGGGCCATGATCTCTGTCATGAGCTTTGTGAATATTCTTGGGGCAGAGGAGAGACCGAAAGGTAGACATTGAAACTGGAAATGCAGAATCCCCCTGCGACTTCTTATTGCAAATCTGAGGAATTTTTGATGTGATGGATGGATGGGAACATGATAATACGCATGTTTGAGGTCTAGCGTGCACATTACCGAATTGTTTTTTATTAATGGTACGATTGTCTTGAGAGATTCCATCTTGAAGCGTTTGTACGCCACCCATTTGTTTAATGGTTTTAGGTTTATTATTGTGCGGTATTCTCCGCTTGTTTTTTTTTATGGAGAACAGACTGGAGTAATGACCCTGGAAACGCTGATGATGGGGTACTGGTATTATGACGTGTAACTCTAAGAGTTCCTGTATGTCCGTTAGCAGTCTCTGATGTACTGCTGATGTCTCCGTCTGTGTTAAACAGAATCTCTTGGGGGGTAGATGAGTAAACTCTATCTTGTACCCCTGTGCCACTGTCTGCAGAATCCACTGATTCTGAGTAATGTTCTGCCATCCCTCCAGGAAGTATTGTAGTCTTCCTCCTATATTGTTGGCGTCATTGTTTGCTGGGTCCTGATGACTGGTCTCGAAAGGAACCTCTTCCTCTGCCCCCTTTAGGGTAGCTCCATCTGCCGGACTTCCCTTTCCCTCTGTAGTCCTGTCTTGGGTGAGAGCGAGTTCTACGAAAAAATTGTGTCTTCTTTGGCTTTTCTTCAGGGAAGCCTTTTTTCTTATCGGACGCCTTCTCGAGTAGCTCGTCAAGAACTGGCCCGAACACATGAGATCCTGAAAATGGAATCGAACACAGCTTGTTTTTGGATTGGGTATCTCCCGACCATGATATCAGCCATAAGGCTCTTCTTGCTGCGTTTGATAGTGCATTGTTCCTGGCAGCAAAACGCACCGATTCCGCGGAAGCATCCGCCATAAAATCAGTCGCCATTTTCAGCACTGAAAGAGATTTTAGGATCTCTTCTCTTGGGGTTCTGTTTGTAATATGACTCTCCAACTCGTCTACCCAAAGACTCATAGATCTTGCAACAGAGGTAGCCGCTATGTTCGTTTTCATAATGGCGGCCGATGACTCCCAGGCTTTTTTGAGAAGATCTTCTGACCTCTTATCCATCGGATCCTTTAATCCTGATGAGTCCTCGAAGGGGATAGCCGTTTTCTTTGTGACCTTAGCCACAGGAATATCAATCTTTGGAACGGATTCCCAGATTTTAGTTTCTTCTGGATCGAAGGGAAGACGGTACTTGAAGTCTCTCGGGACTACTAGTTTTTTTCCCACGTCTTCCCATTCTTCCATTATCATTGCTGTGATATGGTTATTGACCAGAAAAACTCTATTTCTGCGAGTTCTTAGGCCTCCGAACATCTCGTCTTGAACCGATAGTGGTTCAGACGAGTCCTCTATCTTCATGGTGCTTCTAACTGCTTTGAGCAGTATGTCCGTATTTTCGGACGAAAAACGGTATCTCTTCCGTTCTTCTGGTGATACCGCGGATGGACCCTGTTCCTCTGAGCCTGGATCGGAATACCCCGAGACCTCTCCTTCCTCGGAACTTAGGTCCATGTCCCATCTGGGCCTTTTGGGTCGTGGAGACTGGGGTGGCACCATTGTAGACACCGTAGCTTGGACTTCGTCTCGAATCATGGTTTTAATATTATCCAGTAACGAAGTCTGTTCATCCTTTAGAAGTTTAGCGATGCATTTTTCGCATAACTTCTTTTTATAGCTATCGGGAAGCTTGACGGTGCATAACGGACATCTGGTGGACCTTTTCTTAACAGTCGGCCTTTCAGAGGTGTCCTTGTCCTGTAAACGTAAGGGAGACCCCTGTAGCTACGGATCTAAGGCACTGTAATGTTTCACATACCACGTATTACTCACATGGTCCGTGGGTGGCTCTAAGGATTGGACGTCTGGACGACTAGCACCTTCCATTCTATCTGAGTCAAGTGTGCTGTCAGTTGTCCGTCATTTAAGTAGTCAGTCTTACCCGGCTTCATGACATCTGATTCGTCCTCCTTCCAAGCTCAGCTGCTGGCGTCCATGGTAGTTACAGGTCCCCAGCTGCATTGCGCATGCGTCATCTGGAACGCACGCCGACAGCCTGGGACCAAGATCCGGCGAAAAATCCGGTGTTGTCCGGCCTCTCTGTTTGCTCCCCCAGCCTCCCGGCGCCCCGGAAATGCTCCGCGCCGCCGACCCCGGGAATCCGGCCACGCCCCCCGGAAGTCACCGAAGCGCCGGACCGGAAGTCCGGGGAACGACGCCAGCACCGGCCGCACGTGGAGCCGAGGGAGCCGGACACCTGCAGCAGCAGCCGCAGTCTCAGAGCCCCTTGTGAGGGGATGAGGCCGCGTGTGGGAGCACTCAGCTCTACCTGTGTCGGTGGAGGGACCTCTCTCGGTATCCTGCGACTTGGGGAGTCCCAGACTCCCGCGGCCAGAGCCCCCTTCAGGAGGATGGGACCGCACTCAGGAGCTCCTGCTCAACCGAGCCTGCCTGCGACCGAAGCGCCGCTTTCAATCAGGTAACCCTGATCTTCCATAGATCTCTCCTGCGTCTGTCCCTGATAGGGACAGGAAAAACACTGAGGGGTGGAGGTGGGGAGGGGCTATTTAACCTCTTCTGTGTTCCTGTCCCTATCAAGGATATGAAGAGCAACCTCCTTGTGGTGCTGTCATAAGGGACGACCTGGAAATGGTGGTGCCAATGTAAGGGATGTACCAAGACTGACTTGTACCCCTCCCCTTTGAACAAGTTAAGGCAGTATTTAAATATGAATTGCTCTGTATGTTTTACTCTGTATATATTGTTGTGTTCCTGTTTGCTGCTAAATGTATATGCTTTCTATTCTACAGGTAGGAAAAGTTCAATACGTAAGTTAGTCCACTAGATAGGGACAGCTTAACACACATAAGATAGTAAATAGTTAACGTAGGAGGGGCCAGCTGTGGGTAAGTATTTCCTTATTGGAGTTTAGTGGGGAGAGGGAGCCCAGACAGTCCAGTAGGGCCTTAGAGCCCAGGCTACACAGTGGGCCCCGAAACGTTTGAAGTTAGGAGCCCCGCCATCCAGGGCTTGGGAACTGAAGGAAGCAGCAATAGTGGAATGAAGAGCAGCACCAAGATGTGGCAGCTTACTACATGGGCAGAAGCCCTTATGTCTGGTTCGAAACAGACAGGGGAACTCCTAAAGGTAGTGAAGCTGGACAGAGGAAATGCTGCGGTAACGGATGAAATGGTATGACCTGGGAGCATTCTAGAATAAGTAGGGAAAAGCACAGGAACAGACAAGGATGTGTACTGTGATGTTCCCTGTGAAATTGCTGTAACTGAACTGGACGTGCTGCGAAAGAATTCAAGTAGTGTGTTACAAGTTGAAACTGGACTCTGTCTCTCTTTGTGTGGAACCATAAGGAGTGAATCCACAGCAGAACAGAGGGGACCCTGATGGTATAGAAAGCATTATAGAAGGTACACTACAAAGGGGTCATTGTATGTATGTGTCGAGTGGCCAGGGTGCGCTCCAGTAGCTATCATTGCGGGCCACGACTACGGACCTGGCTCCCCTCACACCTTCATTATGAGAATAAACTTTTTTGACGTTTTAGCTACAAAGCCTTAGTCACGTTTCCCTTTGTGGGTTTGTAACTGTAGCTGAAATGTGTAGGTTTGTTCTCATAATGGAGGCACCACTATTTGTCTGCATGTTTGGGTCAATTTTCAGCTGTAAGTGTAAACTTGAACATTAATTGCCTATTATTTTTATAGTAATTTACCATATTATCATTAATAAAGAGACGGTTCTTTTTCAAGTTAACACAGCTTCTTCATGATTGGGGCTTAGCCGCACAAACAACTATCACCACCATCATACCCTGCTTAAAGAGGTCACTACTCACTACTGTACAATACATCACTTTGTACATTATCTATTCTGAGGTACTCAGATTGCAGATTTATCATCAGCCCAATGTCCAGGAGCCCATCTCAAACTGTATGATATGCACCTGGCATTGCAACAAACTATTTCCTACTGTCACTATTATATATTTTTTAATATAAATTTTTGTTTATGAAATTGGGGAGAGGGGGAAACTTATCATGACAGAAAGCTCAGCCACCAGCTTATAGATTATAGATCAACAGAAGCACAAAGCCTCCTCTTTCAGTATACCACATGAGGTTGCAAGAAGAAGGACCGTGCCGGGGTACCTGTTTTACTCCGGGTCCGGAACTGTCGGGGCCATCTCCTCTGTTGTCCGGGGAAAGCTTAGAAACCCTGACTGACCTTTGCATTGGTTGGCTAGGCGTGGCTAGGTTAAATAGGAGAGAGTGTGCGCAGAAGTGTTCAGACTTGGCGGGAAGAGACAGCGCGCGGCAGGTAGAAGCAAGTGCTCCGTCTACTGAGCATCGGAGCAGTGCAAGCCCGCACTGCAGCATTCACGATAGCATTGCCAGAGGCTGTGATCGAGAACATGCTGAGCGTCCGCTGCCTCTCAAAAGGCAAAGTGACAGAGACTCCGGCCTGTAAGTGCCGCGCGCTTGCCGCCTAAGAAAGACCGGGTCCGCTATCGGGAACTGTGCCCTAAAACTATGGTCCATACCAGTTAGGCCATGTTAAGCTCCGACCAGACGCTGAACTTTATTCCTCTGCAGACACTGCTTTCCCAGAACCTGGAACCTACGAAAGACAGCAAGGACTTGCTGCTCCCTCAGGACCCTGCTCCTCCACGTCTGGAGGACCATGCTGGACTCACCGCACGCTGATTGATGTTGGTGCCATCTTACTGCTCGTGGACATTCCACTCTAGAAGTCTCCTGGACCGGATAAGTTATACTTTTAAGAACTGTTTGTTACTCTCCTTTCTACTTGCATCATACCCTACTATTGCATACCCATACCCTGCCTTACCCCCATTTACCATACTTCTTTCTGCAAGGAGTACAAATCTGTTCATAGTAAAGACTGTTAACCCTGGCTCTGCCTCCTGACCATTACTGCATCCCGCAACCTTTCCACAAGGTTACCAGACTTCCAGAGCTTATTTTAAATAAAAGGGGAGGCAGATTCTCACATAGATCTGTGTCTTGCCCATAGATCTTAACAGCTCATTTACATATAAGAAAAGCATGCATTTGTCTGGAATAAGACATCAAATCGCAGATATCAAGGTATCATTGTATTCAGCTTCCTATGATCTACATACCCAGGGCTGCCACTAGAAATTTCGGGGCCACATACTGGCAAAATTTCCGGGGCCCCCTTGAGACTCCGCCCAGGCTCCACCCCAGCCCCGCCTCCACGCTCCACCCCTCAAACTGTCCACAGTCCCACCGCTCTCTCTTGGAAAAACTCCACTTCTCACCTATCACACATTGACAGTTCCCATCACCAGATCACACATATATAGCCGGCAGCTTTTGTTTTGGCCAAAAGATTTTTTAAGCCACCAAAATGACAAGGTAGACACTTTTGGCCAGGCCCTACTCTACTGTAACCTATTAAATATTTGTTAAAATATGCAGTACAATTTAGGTATATTTTTATTTTTCAATTTTTAAAATGACCTATAATACCACATACAAGGAACAAATACCACAGCACCATGACCAGACACCATATCACCACAGTGACCTATAATACTATCTACAAGGCACAAATACCGCCACACCATGACCAGATGACATATTACCACCACAGTGATCGAATAATATCAAATACAAGGAACAAATACCACAACATCATGACCAGACCACATATTACCACCACATAGTGACTGAATACTACAATACTGATCAATAATTAAAAAAAACACAATACTATCACCATGAATGCCAGTATTCACAGGAGATCTGTACTTAGTATGCAGTGTCTGTGTACAGGTAATACAGTGATCACTGGTGACATTATACACAGGACCTCTGTATATAGTATACAGTGTATAGTGTCAGTGTATAGGTAACACTGACTCACCAGTCACGTCTCTAGGTGAAGTCCTTCATCTTTCATCCCGCACAGACCGCCATCACTTCATGCAGCCAGGACTCGTTTCTGCAGGAAATAACACAGTTATCTCGAGTTCCGTTTGCAGAACACATTACTTAATTTTCCCAACTTCTACATTACACCACATGAAGAAGGCGACATAGTGTCACTCTACACAGTAATAGGACCGCCCCTCCATTTAAAACAGTGTACTCAAAAAATAAAATAAATACATCACTGCAGTAATAAAATCCCTTAATTAGCCCCTATGGTAATAATATTCGCCATCCTGGCCCCGTGTGTCTCATTCCTGGCGTCAGCCATATGTTCTCCCATCCTGCCCTAATGAGTATCCATCCTGCCCCATATGATCTCCCCATCCTGCCCCATCTGTCTCCATCGTATCCATCCTGCCCCATGATCCTGCCCCATCTGTCTCCAATCCTGCCTCCAGTGTCTCCAATCATGCCCGTATCACCATTCTGCCCCGTCTCCAATCATGCCCCCATTTCTGCAATCATGCCCCCTGTGTCTCAATTCTGCCCCATCTGTTTCCATTCCTGCCCCATCTGTCTCCAGTCATGCCCCAGTGTCTCCAGTCATGCCGCCATGTCTGTCATCCTGCCCCCTGTGTCTCCAATCATGCCCCGTTTCTCCTTTCTGCCCCTGTGTCCAGCTTTCTGCCCCTGTGTCCAGCTTTCTGCCCCTGTGTCCAGCTTCCTGCCCCTGTGCCCAGCTTCCTGCCCCTGTGCCCAGCTTTCTGTCCATGTCCAGCGTTCTGCATCAGTGTCCAGCGTTCTGCCCCAATGTCCAGCGTTCTGCCCATGTCCAGCTTTCTGCCCCCCTGTGTCCAGCTTTCTGCCCCCCGTGTCCAGCTTTCTGCCCCCCTGTATCCAGCTTTCTGCCCCCCTGTGTCCAGCTTTCTGCCCCCCTGTGTCCAGCTTTCTGACCCCCTGTGTCCAGCTTTCTGACCCCTGTGTCCAGCTTTCTGACCCCTGTGTCCAGCTTTCTGCCCCTGTGTCCAGCTTTCTGCCCCTGTGTCCAGCTTTCTGCCCTCTGCCCCTGTGTCCAGCATAATGCCTCTGTGTCCAGCTTTCTGCCCCGGGCCCCTGTGTCCAGCATAATGCCTCTGTGTCCAGCTTTCTGCCCCGGGCCCCTGTGTCCAGCATAATGCCTCTGTGTCCAGCTTTCTGCCCCGGGCCCCTGTGTCCAGCATAATGCCTCTGTGTCCAGCTTTCTGCCCCGGGCCCCTGTGTCCAGCATAAGGCCCCTATGTCCAGCTTTCTGCCCAGCGTTCTGCCCGTGTCCAGCTTCCTGCCCCTGTGCCCAGCTTCCTGCCCCTGTGCCCAGCTTCCTGCCCCTGTGCCCAGCTTCCTGCCCCTGTGCCCAGCGTTCTGCCCCTGTGTCCAGCATTCTGCCCCTGTGTCCAGCATTCTGCCCGTGTCCAGCTTTCTGCCCGTGTGCAGCGTTCTGCCCCAGTGTCCAGCGTTCTGCCCCAGTGTTCAGCTTTCTGCCCCAATGTCCAGCTTTCTGCCCCTGTGTGCAGCTTTCTGCCCCTGTGTCCAGCATTCTGCCCCAGTGTCCAGCTTTCTGCCCGTGTCCAGCCAGCGTTCTGCCCGTGTCCAGCGTTCTGCCCCAGTGTCCAGCTTTCTGCCCCAATGTCCAGCTTTCTGCTCCGGGCCCCTGTGTCCAGCATAATGCCCCTGTGTCCAGCTTTCTGTCCCGGGCCCCTGTGTCCAGCATAATGCCTCTGTGTCCAGCTTTCTGCCCCGGGCCCCTGTGTCCAGCATAATGCCCCTGTGTCCAGCTTTCTGCCCCGGGCCTCTGTGTCCAGCTTTCTGCCCCGGGCCCCTGTGTCCAGCATAATGCCCCTGTGTCCAGCTTTCTGCCCCGGGCCCCTGTGTCCAGCATTCTGCCCGTGTCCAGCTTTCTGCCCGTGTGCAGCGTTCTGCCCCAGTGTCCAGCGTTCTGCCCCAGTGTTCAGCTTTCTGCCCCAATGTCCAGCTTTCTGCCCCTGTGTGCAGCTTTCTGCCCCTGTGTGCAGCTTTCTGCCCCTGTGTGCAGCTTTCTGCCCCAGTGTCCAGCTTTCTGCCCGTGTCCAGCCAGCGTTCTGCCCGTGTCCAGCGTTCTGCCCCAGTGTCCAGCTTTCTGCCCCAATGTCCAGCTTTCTGCCCCGGGCCCCTGTGTCCAGCATAATGCCCCTGTGTCCAGCTTTCTGTCCCGGGCCCCTGTGTCCAGCATAATGCCTCTGTGTCCAGCTTTCTGCCCCGGGCCCCTGTGTCCAGCATAATGCCCCTGTGTCCAGCTTTCTGCCCCGGGCCTCTGTGTCCAGCTTTCTGACCCGGGCCCCTGTGTCCAGCATAATGCCCCTGTGTCCAGCTTTCTGCCCCGGGCCCCTGTGTCCAGCATAATGCCTCTGTGTCCAGCTTTCTGCCCCGGGCCCTGGCTGTGTCCAGCATAATGCCCCTGTGTCCAGCTTTCTGCCCCGGGCCCCTGTGTCCAGCATAATGCCTCTGTGTCCAGCTTTCTGCCCCGGGCCCTGGCTGTGTCCAGCATAATGCCCCTGTGTCCAGCTTTCTGCCCCGGGCCCCTGTGTCCAGCATAATGCCTCTGTGTCCAGCTTTCTGCCCCGGGCCCCTGTGTCCAGCATAATGCCTCTGTGTCCAGCTTTCTGCCCCGGGCCCCTGTATCCAGCATAATGCCCCTGTGTCCAGCTTTCTGCCCCGGGCCCCTATGTCCAGCATAATGCCCCTGTGTCCAGCTTTCTGCCCCGGGCCCCTGTGTCCAGCTTTCTGCCCCAGGCCCCTGTGTCCAGCATAATGCCCCTGTGTCCAGCTTTCTGCCCCGGGCCCCTGTGTCCAGCATAATGCCTCTGTGTCCAGCTTTCTGTCCCGGGCCCCTGTGTCCAGCATAATGCCTCTGTGTCCAGCTTTCTGCCCCGGGCCCCTGTGTCCAGCATAATGCCCCTGTGTCCAGCTTTCTGCCCCGGGCCCCTGTGTCCAGCATAATGCCTCTGTGTCCAGCTTTCTGCCCCGGGCCCCTGTGTCCAGCATAATGCCTCTGTGTCCAGCTTTCTGCCCCGGGCCCCTGTGTCCAGCATAATGCCTCTGTGTCCAGCTTTCTGCCCCGGGCCCCTGTGTCCAGCATAATGCCTCTGTGTCCAGCTTTCTGCCCCGGGCCCTCCCACCCCTCCGGATCGCCGCTCTAAAAAAAAAAAAAAAAGAAAAGAGTTCTTACCTTGCCATGCTCCGAGTCCTGCGGCGGGGAACAATGACGTCAGACGCCGGCGAAGTGCGACTGCGCACTGCGGCCGCTCAAGTCAGCTGCCAGCCTCCGACTGGCTGGCGGCGGCTGTTAACTATTGACGTGCGGGCACGGACCCGCACGTCAATAGTGTGCGGCAGCGCCTGCAGGGGGGGCCCGGTGAGCAGATTAGACGGGGCCCGATGCGGGCCCCCTCTGCCCACCGGGCCCCATACGCCAGTCATGGCTGTCATGCCCTGATGGCGGCCCTGTACATAACCATATAGACAGTTTAGGAGGGTTGATCCTACTGACAGATTCCTTTTAATAATGGGAAACACAAAGCATGCTGGCAAAAGATAGAAAGGGAGCTCTAGTGCCCTATAATACTGGGGACAGGGAACAGGCTCAGCATTTCATTGCTGTTATGATGGGAGAGCTTATCTATTCATACCTTTGGGACAAAGGAGACTGAATTACAGGAATTGGTGATCCTAATGAATCCTCTACACTGCTCTCCCCATGTTGCCAGTGAGTCGCCCCGCCAGGGCCGTGGGTACTGTACCGGGTCTTGAGTTCACAGGGGGATGTCACGGTGGCTGCGACCCAGTCAGTGGCCCTGGGCACCCATGTAAAAGGGAAAAGTCTTTAAAGGGAATACAGTTTATGTTCATGACGCCACCTGTGGTATTCGGTCAGTGGGGACCGACGCTGCTTTAAGGGGTCCACTGGGGTGATGTTATGGCAGCTAGATGGTATACCTTCCCACAGGTGAAGTATATCCCCAGGGCTCCCAGTGTAGATGGTGAGAGGTGCAGTCGAGAACAAGGACACAGGTTTGCAGTCTCTTTACCTTATTTACTGAAGACTTCAGCAACCACAGTCCAGAGCACCAGATCACAGGGTAGACAGGGTCCGGCCGGCTTGGAGGCAAGTTAGGAGTCTCCTTATCCAGGTGGAAATCAAAGCCTTCCTCTAGCGCCGTGGTGTTGTAGTCCCTTACTACCTATGGCTTCAAATAAGGTCCTCACAGGTGTTCTCTTGCTCTCTTTGTCCCCCATATAGGATAGGACATGACCCGTATGACTGGTGACTTGAGGCAGTTTGTAGGGACTCTAGCACGCCCCAGCCTCTAAGGGTGTCACTGTGCCTCCTGGGTACTAAGGCGGACAGGTAACGTGGAGTTCAGCTGTCCTACCGGTCTCTGATGTAAGTTGTGGAGGGCCTTACGATCCTAGTAAATAGGATCAAAAGCTCCCCCTGGTGGCCGGGAGTGTGAATGTGTTGCATGCTTGTGGTTACCTGGTTAGTTATCCCTTCTTGCCTTCAAGCGTAACATCACTCTCCCCGTGAGGAAAACAATGCTACTGTGACGACCAGGACCCTGGGGCGACACACCAGACACCATAAAATTTCTTAAAAAGGGACTTTTATTATTTTTTTTCTAACTGCGACTAGAAAGGGTTATTTGGAAGTAGAAGATTTACAAGCACAGACTGGCTCAGCAAAATCCAGCATTTGCAGAGACTAAAAGAACTGGCAATATCTAACATTGAAGTTGATTCCTATACCCTCCATATAGCCCCTTCAGAATTTACTGTATGCATGATGTGTATCTTTCTGGAATTTATACAATCTGTTTTTCTTAACTTTCCTTCCTCTCCGGCCCGGCATGCGGATTTCCTATTACAACTACTTTAGTCTGTTTTATAGATACATTTTATATACGCTGATCTATACCATTTTCTATACGTTTGCTCATCTGCTGTATTAGGATATTTCTGACGGTTCACACAATAACAGAATAGTCCCTGGTAAGTGTTACTATCATGCATGCATAAGTTTTCTGTATTTTACTGATTCCAGCCCTGACATTATAAACAACTACATCCGCTTCAAAGGCAAATCCCACCGATCGAGACCTAAAATAGAATTCTTTTAAAGGACATAAGTTCACTTGGTTAATTTACAGAGTTTCCAGCATTCATTGACAGCATTATGAGGCAATGTGCCTGCAGCCAGCGCTGCATATTTCAAATCCCTGCTTCATTATCTGTCTTTCCTGTCTGGCTGCTTTAATCATTGAATAATAACTTTCAGGCTGTAGCCTGTGGCGCTGAACTTGCAATCCTCTGCTGACACCAAGCTCCGACATACTGAAATAACATAGCCAGACGTCATTTTAAGGGGACAATCCATTTTTATTTACAGTATGGGATTGCTAACATATTTTGCACAAACTAGATTGCCTACTCATTGCATCTAGATTTTACCGTTTGAATCTGTATATTACTAGATCACACATCATCTATTTCATCACTTTATTGATTTCCCTTTGCTGATGTATCTCTGGTTTCCCAGCAGGTCTGACATCTAATTTCCCTATTGCCAGTCTTACGAAAAACCAATTAGTTTATTAGAAAATGGAGCACACAGTCATTATTACTGGTGTCATATACATACAGGTCCTTCTCAAAAAATTAGCATATAGTGTTAAATTTCATTATTTACCATAATGTAATGATTACAATTAAACTTTCATATATTATAGATTCATTATCCACCAACTGAAATTTGTCAGGTCTTTTATTGTTTTAATACTGATGATTTTGGCATACAACTCCTGATAACCCAAAAAACCTGTCTCAATAAATTAGCATATTTCACCCGTCCAATCAAATAAAAGTGTTTTTTAATAACAAACAAAAAAACCATCAAATAATAATGTTCAGTTATGCACTCAATACTTGGTCGGGAATCCTTTGGCAGAAATGACTGCTTCAATGCGGCGTGGCATGGAGGCAATCAGCCTGTGACACTGCTGAGATGTTATGGAGGCCCAGGATGCTTCAATAGCGGCCTTAAGCTCATCCAGAGTGTTGGGTCTTGCGTCTCTCAACTTTCTCTTCACAATATCCCACAGATTCTCTATGGGGTTCAGGTCAGGAGAGTTGGCAGGCCAATTGAGAACAGTAATACCATGGTCAGTAAACCATTTACCAGTGGTTTTGGCACTGTGAGCAGGTGCCAGGAAGCATGAAGTGCTCCAAAATCTCCTGATAGCTAGCTGCATTGACCCTGCCCTTGATGAAACACAGTGGACCAACACCAGCAGCTGACATGGCACCCCACACCACTGACTGTGGGTACTTGACACTGGACTTCAGGCATTTTGGCATTTCCTTCTCCCCAGTCTTCCTCCAGACTCTGGCACCTTGATTTCCGAATGACATGCAAAATTTGCTTTCATCAGAAAAAAGTACTTGGGACCACTTAGCAACAGTCCAGTGCTGCTTCTCTGTAGCCCAGGTCAGGCGCTTCTGCCGCTGTTTATGGTTCAAAAGTGGCTTTACCTGGGGAATGCGGCACCTGTAGCCCATTTCCTGCACACGCCTGTGCACGGTGGCTCTGGATGTTTCCACACCAGACTCAGTCCACTGCTTCCTCAGGTTCCCCAAGGTCTGGAATCGGTCCTTCTCCACAATCTTCCTCAGGGTCCGGTCACCTCTTCTCGTTGTACAGCGTTTTCTGCCACATTGTTTCCTTCCAACAGACTTACCATTGAGGTGCCTTGATACAGCACTCTGGGAACAGCCTATTTGTTGAGAAATTTCTTTCTGGGTCTTACCCTCTTGCTTGAGGGTGTCAATGATGGCCTTCTTGACATCTGTCAGGTCGCTAGTCTTACCCATGATGGGGGTTTTGAGTAATGAACCAGGCAGGGAGTTTTTAAAAGCCTCAGGTATCTTTTGCATGTGTTCAGAGTTAATTAGTTGATTCAGAAGATTAGGGTAATAGGTCGTTTAGAGAACCTTTTCTTGATATGCTAATTTATTGAGACAGGTTTTTTGGGTTATCAGGAGTTGTAGGCCAAAATCATCAGTATTAAAACAATAAAAGACCTGACAAATTTCAGTTGGTGGATAATGAATCTATAATATATGAAAGTTTAATTGTAATCATTACATTATGGTAAATAATGAAATTTAACACTATATGCTAATTTTTTGAGAAGCACCTGTATTGCATTAGATGGTATTGCAGTTATATAAGGATGATCTGTACAGTGCTGTCATATAATCAACAGGAAATAGGAAGATGAAAGCTAAACTCTGCAAATGTCATAGGCAGACAGACTGGTACATAGATACTTTATTGCCAAAAGTATGCGGACAACTGAATATCACACCTATGTGAGCTTGTTGGATGTCCCATTTCAAAATCATGGCATTTAATAGAAAGTTAGGAACACATTTGCTGCTATACCAGCCTCCTTCATTGAAACCGAATTGTGGTGAGGAGAATAAAGTTAGTTTTCATCCTGCTGCATTCGGCTGCATGCAGGCGACAGGCAACATTATAGCGCTGTTAACCTGCAGATTAACAGTGTTATTTCTGGTTACAGGTTCCCTTTAACAAAGCACAAAAATGTACCAATAAAAATGCTTGCCTCCCGGGCAAAGAATAGTTGATTCCGGTATATGCTCCCCCATTCTATTATATGCTCTCCCATCCTTGTCCCCCATCCTGATATATGCTCTCCCATCCTGGTCCTCCATCCTGGTATATGCCCCCCCATCCTGTTCCTCCATCCTGGTATATGCTCCCCCATTCTGGTCGTCCATCGTGGTATATGCTCCTCCATCCTAGTATTTGCTCCACCATTCTATTATATGCTCTCCCTATCTTGTCCCCCATCCTGGTATATACTCCCCCATCCTGGTATATGCTTCCCCATCCTATTATATGCTCCCCCATCCTGTCCCCATCCTATTATATGCTCCCCCATGCTGGTATATGCTCTCCCATCCTGGTATATGCTCCCTCATTCTATTATATGCTCCCATCCTTGTCCCCCATCCTGGTATATGCTCCCCCATCCTAGTATATGCTCCGCCATCCTGGTATATGCTCCCCCATCCTGGTTTGTGCTGCCCCATCCTGGTATATGCTTTCCCATCCTGGTATATGCTCCGCCATCCTGGAATATGCTCCCCCATCCTGGTATATGCTCCCCCATCCTAGTACATGCTCCCTCATTCTATTATATGCTCTCCCATCCTTGTCACCCATCCTGGTATATGCTCCCCCATCCTGGTATATGCTCCGTGATCCTGGTATATGCTCCCCCATCCTGGTATATGCTCCCCCATCCTAGTATATGCTTCCTCATTCTATTATATGCTCTCCCATCCTTGTCCCCCATCCTGGTTTATGCTCCCTCATTCTATTATATGCTCCCCATCCTTGTCCCCTATCTTGGTATATGCTCCCCCATCCTATTATATGCTCCCCCATCCTGGAATATGCTCCCCATCCTGCCTGTACTGCTGTTGTTCCATACAAACAAACAAAAACAAAAAACACTCCTGTTCCCCTTTACATCCACTCCTCTATAAAATGGTGCCAGAGTCAGAGCATGCACATATCGTGCTATCCGGTAACATTTTGTTTTAGACAGCGAGTGTGAATGTGTCTTCATTAAAATAGCACCGGATATTGCACTATGTGCAGGCGCTGACTGCGGCACCAAACTCCTCCTCCAGCCTTAGCGGTATGTCCTCATGATGCAGGAAATCGCGGTATGTGGTCAGTGCCTTCGTATGCCACGTGTCAGATCTTTTAGAACTCCTAAAGTGAACCCACAGAACCACGACAACCAACCTCCCGAGGGTGAGCTGGCCTGGTGGCCCACCCCCAATACAGGGAGTGTTAGGGGCAGGCCCGAGGGAGACTATTGCCGCAGAAGGTGATACCCGGGGACAGGAAGTAGGAGCGGAAAAGACGCAGAACTGGCTATAACTGAGACACAGGACATACTGGCAATGACTGAGACTAAGAATAGGCAGGATATGGCGGACGCTCAGGACAGACTGGATATGGCGGAAACACAGGACAGGCAGGTTATGGCGAATGCCCATGACAAACTGGATATGGCGGAGACACAGAACAGACTGGAAATGACTGAGACACAGAATGGGCAGGATATGGCGGACGCCCAGGACAGACTGGATATGGCGGAAACACAGGACAGGCAGAGTATGGCAGAAACACAGGACAGGCAGGGTATGGCGGAGACACAGGACAGGCAGGGTATGGTGGAGGCACAGGACAGGGAGGGTATGGCAGACACACAGGACAGGCAGGGTATGGCGGAGACACAGGACAGAGCAAGGCACAGAAGGACCTGGATCAAATGAGGACAAATGACAATCAGGCATGGAGCAGAGGAAGGAGTTACCTTAAATAGACAGAGTGCTGCAGAACTTCCGAGTCAAGATCCTCCAGAATCATAGAGTGGAGGAACGGAGCGTCTGCAGACCAGAGAGAGGAAGTGCGCGTGCGCAGTGAGAGGCACGCACCCGACGAGAGCCAGGGACCGGCGGTGAGTCAGGAGAAGAGACCGGAAGGCGCACGCACACCGTTGGAGCGCGCCGGGACAGGTAGGTATGTCGGTGCGCAGAGTGAGCGGCAGGCGCGGTGGCAGGAGCGGTGGCAGGTGGCGCCGTGACACCACGATCTTTGGCACCACACCCCTCCAGCCTTGTCCTCCTCCTGGTCTGAATGTGGTCTTCTGACTCCGGCCACACTGTGCAGGCACAGTTTATAGAGGCTACAGACCAAAAGATGCATCCAGCATTATATTATACATAGGGGATTGTATGTGCTCCATATATGCCCCCATATGTTTTTATCAAATATATTTAGATTTTATATGACTTTGATTTTTCTTTGTCTAAACCTGTTTTAGCAAATTGAAACTTATGTAGAAAGTACCCCAACTAGAATGTGTTCATCGACTTCTCAACCAAACCTTGGCTTAGAGGGGTTGCCGGTGAAAAGAGAGGTGGGACCTAAAACCAAAAACCTAATCATACATTTTCATCCCCTTTAGAATAGAGCTGCAATGTGATTTGACCCCCGCTCTTATGAAGCTTCAGGATAAAGGTGAGCATATCACTTGAGATCTCCATGTAGAATGAATTGTTTAAGCATGTGCACTGTCATCCATTCTAATGGTAATAAAAGTTTCCCTTACCAGTGATCCATAGGGGGTGGCAGCAGTCAGACAACCACCAATTTAGAAAGTGATTGATCACCTATCCTTATTTTTTCACTGGGCAACCTCTAAAATGTGATATGCCGGCCTTTAGTAGAGTCAAATGTGGAATTCGAGGCCCACCAATATATCAGGCTGACTACCACCCTTAGGACTCATCTGGCAAGTCATTTGTTTTAGCAGTGTCCACTTTAGATAATGTTTCTCCAGAAGGTCTGTGGCCGGCACAAATGTTTCTAAATGCACATTATCTAAAAATAAACCCAACACACATAATGACTAGTGTTGAGCGATACCTTCCGATAAGTATCGATATCGGAAAGTATCGGCCGATACCGTCAAAGTATCGGATCTAATCCGATACCGATACCCGATCCCAATGCGAGTCAATGGGACGAAAATATCGGAATTAAAATAAACCCTTTCTTTCCTTGTAGGTTCATTCAACATGAAGGAAAACAACTAAGAATAATGTAGGATGTATTGGGGGAGGTGGTGGAGACATTAAAGGCACAGAGGTTTATACCAATCAAATAGAATAGCAGGATTTTGGGTTTTTTTTATGACGTTCGGCGTTAGAAAGATTTTGACTATGTTATTTTTTTTTTTTATTTTGTCAGATATTGATGTTTCACTACTTCCACGCCCTTCACCTTCTTTTTTACTTCTCCCACACTTTCTTCTTCATTATCCTCATCATCAGCTTCTTTGACATCAACTATCTTCACCTTATTCATCTTCTTCTTCATCTTCTACCTATAATTTTTTTTTTTACATTGTTCATATTCTTTTTATTTAACTATTATCTTCTTCATATTCAACTTCTTCATCATATTCTTATTTGTGACAGGCATTCCCGTAGTTGTTATCTATAAAAGTTTGAAGATTACACCTTCCGTTCTGCCTGTCACAAAAGAGTTACATTTGTCCGCGTTCAGTTTGGCCTGCAGCATCAGGCTTTATCCAGGGGCACCACGAGGAGGAACGGACTTACCCCCATACACTGCTTAGTCTTCTTCTGCTTATAATTTAGATAATATCTTTTGCTCTCATATTTAGTGTTATGCTTAATGTTCTTCTGCTCTTTGTTCTGCAGCCTCTTGTTCTTCTGCTTCTCGGTCTCCCATGTCATCGTCGTCTCCAGGGTCGTCGTCTCCAGGGTCGTCGTCTCCAGGGTCGTCGTCTTCGGGGTCGTCGTCTTCGGGGTCGTCGTCTTCGGGGTCGTCGTCATCAGGGTGGTCTTCAGGGTCATCGTCTCCAGGGTCGTCGTCATCTCAGTGGTTGTCGTCTCTGGTGTCGTCGTCATCTTAGGGGTGGTCTTCCGGGTCGTCGTCTTTAGGGTCTTGAACTTGGAACTGTAGCAGAAGGTACAAGAAGGCTGAGAAAATGCTGAGAAACAGCTGATGGAACTGGAACTCGGATGGCTACCCGATGGTCCAAGAGCCAATGGAACTACCGAGGACCAGCTGACGTTACTGGAACCCGGTTACTAAGCAGGAGGTACCCGTGCCTGAAAGCACTACCAAGGACCACCTGACGTTGGTGGAACTCAGATACCCAGAGGGAGGCACCTAAGCCAAAGGCTCTGCACGGAACCAGCTGACGGTACTGGAACCAGGATGGGGAGTAGAAGGTACAAGAGCAAAAGACACTGCCGAGAACCAGCTGACGGTACTGGAACCCGGATGGGTAGCCGAAGGTCCAAGAGCCAATGGAACTACCGAGGACCAGCTGACGTTACTGGAACCTGGTTACTAAGCAGGAGGTACCCGTGCCTGAAAGCACTACCAAGGACCACCTGACGTTGGTGGAACTCGGATACCCAGAAGGAGGCACCTAAGCCAAAGGCTCTGCCCGGAACCAGCTGACGGTGCTGGAACCAGGATGGGGACCTATTCAAGCTTGTCTTCCTAGAGCCCCAACTAGCGGTGTTGGAGCAAAGGGTCAGCAGGGGGAGCAGAGTGTAGGCCAAAGCCTTCACTGGAGGCATTTGTAGGTCTGTTGTGTCTGCGTGGCTGTTGCAGGACACGTTGCCGGCTACACAGCAGGGGAACAGCTGGCGGTGCTGAACCCCACTGACACATTGGCGAGGTGTTTTTCTCTGTGCAGCTAGCAGTACCGGGCACCAACTGGCTGTGTTAGAGCCCAGGCTCTGCAGGGGGAGCAGAGTGTAGGCCGAAGCCTAATTGAACCTATTTTAAAGGTAATCTTTAACCCCCCCTCAGGTGTTACAAACTAGAAGAGCCACGCCTTATGCAGCAGTAGTGCTGCACAAGTCAAAGGTTGCTCTTTTAATTTTGTTCCTTGCACAAGCTGAATGAAACACGTACAACATTTTGGCCCTTATACAGTCAATCTGTCTTGGAGGCGGGAGTTCCCTTCGTAATGAGACGCAGCACAGCTGGCAAAAATACCACCTTGGTGCTTGGCGCGGCCTCCTGAGCATCGCATTTTGATGTACAGGAGTCTGCGTTGTTGCGTTATCCCTTGGCCATGTGCTGCCCGTCTTCTGACATCATTTCATGTCGGCTGGTGCGGTTCGCGATGCCCATGAATCCCAGCCCCGCAGTGTCTTTACAGTGTTTTACACTGTGGGGCTGGGATTCATGGCCTGGCGCAGTACATATGTTCGCCTCTCGCTCGTGTCCTTACACCTGCTACAGACTGTGCGGCGTCAGCTGATCCCTTATCGCATGCCACGGCCATGAAGCCGCACAGTCTGAAGAAGGTGGAAGGAGCTGAGTGACAGCCTGGCGAAGATATGCACTGCTCATGCCCGTCAATCACACCCTCGCAGTCAAAATAAATAAGACACCGAGGGGCGTTGTGTCGGGCAGGGCGGCCGCAGAGGCGCAGCCAGCCAAACAATGATGTCAGAAGAAGGGCTGTGCTACCAAGGGGGTCGTTGCGTGTCATTACAAAGGAAAGTCACACCTCAGGGACGTTTTAATGGTCTCAGGGGACACATTGTAGACGTGTTCTGATCCACGGGTGCAAGGAGAATAAGTTTATGAGCCACCTTGCACACATGCAGCATTACTGCTGTACAAGGTGGCTGTAAAACATACAAACACCTGGGGGTGGGGCGACAGGATCCCTTCAATTTCAGTTCTTGTGTCTGCGTGGCTTTTGCAGGACACGATGCCGGCTACACAGCAGGGGAACAGCTGGCGGTGCTGAACCCCACTGACACATTGGCTGGTGTTTTTCTCTGTGCAGCTAGCAGTACCGGGCACCAACTGGTGGTGCTAGAGCCCAGGGTCAGCAGGAGGAGGAGAGGGAGCAGAGTGTAGGCCGAAGCCTGCACTGGAGGCAGCTTTGTGTCTGCGTGGCTGTTGCAGGACACGATGCCAGCTACACAGCAGGGGAACAGCTGGCGGTGCTGAACCCCACTGACAGAGTGGCGTGTGTTTTGCTCTGTGCAGCCAGCACTTCCGGACAGCAACTAGCGGTGTTGGAGCCCGGGCTCTGCAGGTGGAGCAGAGTGTAGGCCGAAGCCTAATTGAAAGGATTTTAAAGTTAACCTTTAACCCCCCTCAGGGGTTACAAACAACAAGAGCCACAGCTTGGGCAGCAGTAATGCTGCACAAGTCAAAGGTTGCTCTTTTAATTTTGCTCCTTGCACACGCAGAAAGAAACACGTATAACATTTAGGCCCTTAAGCAGTCAAACTGTTTTGGAGGCGTGAGTTCCCTTCGTAATGAGACGCAGCACAGCTGTCAAAAATCCCACCTTGGTGCTGGGCGCGGCCTCCTGAGCGTCGTTATTTGCTGCACAGGAGTCTGCGCTGTCATGTTATCCCTTGGCCTTGCGCTGTTAGCGCTGCCCATCTTCTGACATCATTTAATGTTGGCCGGTGCGGTTCGCGATGACCATGAATCCCAGCCCCGCAGTGTCTTTACATTGTTAAAACACTGCGGGGCTGGGATTCATGGCCTGGCGCAGTACATATGTTCGCCTCTCACACTCGGGTCCTTACACCTGCTTCAGACTGTGCGGCGTCAGCTGATCCCTTGTCACATGCCACGGCCATGAAGCCGCACAGTCTGAAGAAGGCCGAAGGAGATGAGGGACAGGCGAACATATGCACTGCTCATGCCCATCAATCACACCCTCGCAGTCAAAATAAATAAGACACCGAGGGGCGTTGTGTGGGCCAGGGCGGCCGCAGAGGTGCAGCCAGCCAAACAATGATGCCAGAAGACGGGCAGCGCTACCAAGGGGGTTGCAGCGTGTAATTACAAAGGAAAGTCACACCTCATGGACGGTTTAATGGTCACAGAGGACACATTTTAGACGTGTTCAGTTCCACGTGTGCAAGGGGAATAAGTTTCTGAGCCACCTTGCACACATGCAGCATTACTGCTGTACAAGGTGGCTGTGAAACATACAAACGCCTGGGGGAGGGGGGACAAGTTCCCTTCAATTTCAGTTCTTGTGTCTGCGTGGCTGTTGCAGGACACGATGCCGGCTACACAGCAGGGGAACAGCTGGCGGTGCTGAACCCCACTGACACATTGGCTGGTGTTTTTCTCTGTGCAGCTAGCAGTACCGGGCCCCAACTGGCATTGTTAGAGCCCAGGGTCAGCAGGAGGAGAGGGAGCAGAGTGTAGGCCGAAGCCTGCACTGGAGCAAGTTGAAAGGGAACCTTTAACCCCCCCCCCCAGGGGTTTGTAGCTGAAAGAGCCATATTGTACAGCACTAATGCTGGAAAAGGTAAACTTAGCTCTTTTAATTATGGTCCTTGCAAACGCTGAACTTGACACTTATGAAATGTGTCCCCTCACACCGTTAAACCGTCCGGTCGGAGGGACTTTCCTTTGTCATGTGACGCAGCACAGCTGTCATTCTTACCCCCTTGGCGCCGTGCGCCGCCTCCTCAGCGTTGTTTGAATCTGTCCCGGAGCCTGCGCTGTTATGTTAGCCCTTGTCCATGCACACATTTTGCACTGCCCATCTTCTGACATCATTTGGTGTCAGGCTGGCTGCGCCTGTGCGGCTGCGCTGGCCAAGATCCCGCCTCGCTGTGTCATCTAATGTAATCACTCTGCGGACCTGTGATCCATGGGCATGCACAGTGCATATCCTTGCCTCTCACTCCCCTCCTTCCAGCTTCTTCAGACTGTGCGGCGTCATGGCCGTGGCATGCTCTTAGGGATCAGCTGACGGCGCACAGTCTGAAGAAGGCTGAGGGAGATGAGAGAGAGGCGGATGTTAAGATATGCACTGTGCATGTCCATGGATCACAGGCCCGCAGTGGGATTAAATCAGAAGACACTACGAGGCGGGATCTCGTCCAGCGCGGCCGCACAGGCGCAGCCAGCCTGACACCAAATGATGTCAGAAGATGGGCAGCGCAAAATGTGTGCATGGACAAGGGCTAACATAACAGCGCAGGCTCCGGGACAGATTCAAACAATGCTGAGGAGGCGGCGCACGGCGCCAAGGGGGTAAGAATGACAGCTGTGCTGCATCACATGACAAAGGAAAGTCCCTCCGACCAGACAGTTTAACGGTGTGAGGGGACACATTTCATAAGTGTCAAGTTCAGCGTGTGCAAGGAGCACCACAAAAAGAGCCACTTTTTCCTTTTGCATCATTATTACTGCTGCACAAGGTGGCTCTTTCAGTAACAAACGCCTGGGGGGGGGACAGGTTCCCTTAAATTTAAGTTGTTGTGCCTGCGTGGCGGTCGCATGACACGCTGCCGTATACACAGCAGGGGAGCAGCAGGCATTACTGAACCCCACTAACACATTGGCGAGGTGTTTGGCTCTGTGCAGACAGCACTTCTGGACAACAACTAGCAGTGTTGTAGCCCAGGGACATCAGGAGGAGGAGGTGGAGGAGATAGGAGGGATTGCCACACACACAGCTGGGGAACAGCTGACGTTACTGAACCCCAATAACAGAGGAGCGACTGTTGACTGTGCGTACAGCACTACCAGGCAACAACTAGCGGTGTTGGAGCCCAGGGACAGCAGGAGGAGGTGGTGGAGGAGATAGGAGGGATTGCCACACACACAGCTGGGGAACAGCTGACATTACTGAACCCCAATAACAGAGGAGCGACTGTTGACTGTGCGTACAGCACTACCAGGCAACAAATAGCGGTGTTGGAGCCCAGGGACGGCAGGAGGAGGAGGTGGAGGAGATAGGAGGGATTGCCACACACACAGCTGGGGAACAGCTGACGTTACTGAACCCCAATAACAGAGGAGTGACTGTTGACTGTGCGTACAGCAATACCAGGCAACAACTAGCGGTGTTGGAGCCCAGGGACAGCAGGAGGAGGAGGTGGAGGAGATAGGAGGGATTGCCACACACACAGCTGGGGAACAGCTGACGTTACTGAACCCCAATAACAGAGGAGCGACTGTTGACTGTGCGTACAGCACTACCTGGCAACAACTAGCGGTGTTGGAGCCCAGGGACAGCAGGAGGAGGAGGTGGAGGAGATAGGAGGGATTGCCACACACACAGCTGGGGAACAGCTGACGTTACTGAACCCCAATAACAGAGGAGCGACTGTTGACTGTGCGTACAGCACTACCAGACAACAACTAGCGGTGCTGGAGCCCAAGGACAGCAGGAGGAGCAGAGGAACACAGTGTAGGCCGAAGCCTGATTGGAGTAAGTCGAAAGGGAACCTTTAACCCCCCCCCAAGGCGTTTGTAGCTGAAAAAGCCAGCTTGTGCAACACAAAGGATGCAAAAGGAAAAGGTGGCTCTTTTCATTATGCTCCTTGCAAACACAGAACTAAACACTTATAAAATGTGTCCCCTGATACCGTGAGACCGTCCCGGAGGTGGGACTTTCCTTCGCAGCACAGCTGTCATTCCTACCCCCTTGGCACCGTGCCCCGGCTCCTCAGCGTTGTTTGATTCCGTCCCGGAGCCTGCGCTGTTATGTTATCCCTTGGCCAGGCACACTTAGCGCTGCCCATCTTCTGACATCATTTGGTGTCAGGCTGGCTGCGCCTGTGCGGCCGCGCTGGCCGAGAGCCCACCTCGCAGTGTCGTCTAACGTAATCCCACCGCGGGCCTGGGATCCGTGGCCATGCGCAGTGCATATCCTCGCCTCTCACTCCCCTCCCTATGGCTTCTTCAGACTGTGCGGCGTCACGGCCGTGGCATGCTATTAGGGATCAGCTGACGGCGCACAGTCTGAAGAAGGCGTAGGGAGATGAGTGAGAGGCGGAGGTTCAGATATGCACTGCGCATGTCCATGGATCTCAGGCCCCCAGTGGGATTAAATCAGAAGACACTGCGAGGCGGGCTCTCGGCAAGCGCGGCCGCACAGGCGCAGTCAGCCTGACACCAAATGATGTCAGAAGAGGGGCAGCGCTAAGTGTGCCTGACCAAGGGATAACATAACAGCGCAGGCTCCGGGACGGAATCAAACAACGCTGAGGAGCCGGGGCACGGCGCCAAGGGGGTAGGAATGACAGCTGTGCTGCGCCATATTACGAAGGAAAGTCCCACCTCCGGGACGGTTTTACGGTATCAGTGGACACATTTTATAAGTGTTAAGTTCTGCGTGTGCAAGGAGCACAAGGTGGCTCTTTCAGTAACAAACGCCTTGGGGGGGGACAGGTTCCCTTACATTTCAGTTGTTGTGTCAGCGTGGCGGTCGCAGGACACATTGCCGGCTACACAGCTGGGGATCAGCTGACGTTACTGAAACCCAATAACACTGGGTCGTATGTTTTGACTGTGCAGACGGCACTTCTGAGCCTCAACTGGCGGTGTTGGAGCCCAGGAATTTAAGTTCAGGTGGTAGAAAGATGAACACAACAGGAGACCTGGATACTGTAGACAGTCACCTAATTATTTAATCAGGAAGAGGAGTGGCAAATTCCTGCGAGATCCAGGCCTTGTTCATTTTCAGGAAAGTAAGCCGGTCAACGTTATCGGAGGATAGTCGCATGCGACGGTCAGTTAGTACACCACCTGCAGCACTAAAGACGCGTTCCGATAATACACTAGCCGCAGGGCAAGCCAGCACCTCCAATGCATACTGGCTTAGCTCTGGCCATGTATCCAGCTTTGAGACCCAAAACTTGAAAGGGGAAGAGCCGTCTGGGAGTACAGCAAGACATGTAGTCTGTCACCATCTGACGGAACCGTTGCCTCCTGCTGACTGGAGCCGTCTGTGATGGTGTAGACTTTTGTGGCGGGCACAAAAAACTGTGCCACAGTTGGGCCATATTGGTCTTGCCTTGGGCAGAGGCACTGCTTCTGCTCCCTCTTTGTGCAGAGCCTCCTCCACTGCCTGGACACACTGAGCTGCTTTGTAATGCACTAGCAGCACTTCTCTCAGTTGGAATGGAGAAGATGATGGAATTCACCAGTGTGTCTTGGTACTCCCGCATTTTTCGCTCCCGGTTCAAAGGTGTGATGAGGCTTTCTACGTTGTCCCGGTAGCGAGGATCGAGGAGGGTGAACACCCAATAATCAGACATGTTGAGAATGTGGGCGATGCGGCGGTCGTTTCTCAGGCACTGCAGCATGTAATCCACCATGTGCTGCAGACTGCCAACTGGCCAAGAAACGCTGTCCCCTGCTGGAGGCGTGATCTCTGCCCGCTCGTCATCACCCCACCCTCGCTGTACACACTGAGTACTGGACAATTGTGTAACTCCCTCCTCTGGACGGATGTCTTCCTCCTCCATTGACTCCTCCTCATCCTCCTCACAAAGTGTCCCCTGCCTACGCGTTTGTGAGGAACCACGTGGCGCTGACTGTCCAGAAGATGATGGAAATGGTGAATCCTCATCCTCCACCTCTTCCACAACATCATCCCTTAGCGCTTGCAGTGATTTTTCAAGCAGGCAGATAAGGGGGACAGTCATGCTGACTAGTGCATCATCTGCACTCGCCATCCGCGTGGAATAATCGAAGGGACGCAAAACCTGGCAGACGTCCTTCATAGTGGCCCACTCTGTGGTTGTGAAGTCTGAACGGCGCGGAGTGCGACTTCTTTGCGCCTGATGCAGCTGGTACTCCATTACAGCTTGCTGCTGCTCACACAACCGCTCCAACATATGTAACGTGGAATTCCACCTGGTAAGTAGGTCACATATGATGCGATGTTCCGGCAGGCGGTGTCTGCTTGAACGCCGCAAGTGAGCACACTCTAGGCGGACCTTGTGCAGCAGTGCATCAAGATCCGGATAGTCCCTCAAAAAACTCTGCACGACCAAATTGAGCACATGTGCCAGACATGGGATGTGAGTGAGGTTGCTGAGGCCCAGAGCTGCCACCAGATTTCGGCCATTATCACACACTACCATGCCTGGCTGGAGATTCGCTGGCACAAACCACACATCGCTCTCCTGCTTGATGGCATTCCAGAGCTCCTGCGCTGTGTGGCTTCGATTCCCCAAAGAAATTAATTTCAAGACGGCCTGTTGACGTTTGGCCACGGCTGTGCTCATGTCGGTCGTAACAGGTAAACGTTCATCACCGGTCCATGTGGAGGTGGACTGTGACGGCTCCTGCAGCGATGATTCTGAGGAACTGGTGTAAGAGGAGGAGTCAATGCGTACAGAATGGATTCCTGCAATCCTTGGAGTGGGCAGGACACGGCCTGCGCCACTCGCACGATCTGTACCCGGCTCAACGACATTAACCCAATGGGCAGTGAGGGAGAGGTATCGCCCCTGTCCATGTTGACTGGTCCACGCATCGGTGGTGAGGTGGACCTTGCTACTGACGGCGTTCAGTAGCGCGTGTTTTATGTGTCCCTCCACATGCTTGTGCAGGGCAGGGACAGCTTGCCTGCTGAAGTAAAAGCGGCTGGGCACATTGTACTGTGGGACTGCCAATGACATCAAGTCACGGAAGCTGTCAGTCTCCACCAGCCTGAATGACAGCATTTCCAGTGACAGAAGTTTGGCAATGCCTGCAGTCAGAGCCTGTGCTCGTGGGTGGTTTGACGAGAAAGGCCGCCTTTTCTCCCATGCCTGTACTACCGATGGCTGTAGACTGGGCTGGGAGTGTGTGGATGACTGGGAAAGTGGTGCTGCGGGTGGAATTACAGTGGGTCTCTGGACAACAGGGCCAGAGGTTCTTCCACGGCGATCCTGGGAGGAAGCCGAACCAGCTGCGTGTGAGCTGGAGGAAGAGACAACACGAGCTGAAGAGGTGGTAGCTGCCGCTGTTGGTTGGCCTAGCTCTTCAGTGTGTTTTTCTAACTCCGCCGCGTGCCTGTTGCGCACATGTTTCCACATGTTGGACGTATTTAGGTTGCTGACATTTCGACCTCTTTTGACTTTGTGATGACACACCTTGCATTTGACATAGCAAATGTCATCTGTAACTGTGTAAAAAAAGGGCCAGACACTGCAAGTCTTGGGAGCGCCCTTTTTGGCTTTTGGAACAGACATGCTCCTAACGGGTGCCAAAGTGGAGGCTACAGGCTGCGCAGTGTTCCCTCTCCCTCTACCTCTTTGGCCCGTTCTAGGAATCTCTTCCTTGGAGCTGCTCCCACCACCTTCCTGTCCCCCACGCCATGATGGGTCAAGGACCTCATCATCTACACTACCCTCTGCCACCAACTGCTCCTCCTGGGTAGTCTCAGCAGCAGAGCACGCACCAGAAAGTGGCACCTGAGTGTCATCATCAGCGGATGCGGCCTGCGATGTGGTGACCGGAGGCACTGGCCCACCCGCCTCTTCAGAGGAAGAGAGAAAAAGCTGTTGGGCATCACTGCACCCTGCCTCTTCTTCCATTTCTCCAATGCTGCTTGGCTGGCCCCCTGTTTCCAAGCCAAGAGATTCAGAGAACAGAAGTAGAGATGGCTCCTGTCCTGGGCTCTCTGTCTGCCTGGCCAATTTGGCAGGTGGTGAAGAGACAGATGGCTGCTCTCCAGTGCTCTGGGTCTGAGAGGATGTGGCACTAATTGAAGTCAATGCGTTAGCTGCCATCCATCCGACAACGGCTTCAATTTGTTCTTCACGCAGCAGCGGTGTACAGCGCTCTGCGACACAGCTGCGCATGAAGGACTGTTCCCTGGTGAAAGTGGGTGCTGATGAGTCACCGGTGCCCGCAGCAGGCACAGAATCCCCACGTCCCCTCCCTGCTCCGCGCCCACGCCCACGTGCCTTACTCCCTGCCTTCTTCATCTTGGTTGACTGATAAAGATAAGCAGAAAAGTACTAACGGCTTTGTGTGCTTATTCCTGAAAAGCTCCGAGTCCTAACAGGTATAGGAAACACTAATTTTCTAAAGTGTGGACTAGACTTTAATATGAGCTAATGTGGCCTACACAAATGTAAAGCGGTGTGTTTGGTGAACTTTATTATTTATTTATTTTTGGGGGGCTGAACTGACAACAGAGAGAGCTGCAGTCGCACGGAGACCGTGCAGACAGACGTAAACGGCGCTGCAAGGCCCAAAAAACCTCCTCTACTTTATCCTATGTAGTGTTTTTCCACAAGTTAGCTGGATACGGGTGGAAAGACACTAATAGGAATTTTATGAAAAAATGTGCAGCAGCCTGCACTACTGAAAACAAAAGGAAAATTGATTTTACGGTATGACGCAGTGAACAACCCTGAGCTGGATACAACCAGGCTATGGCTGCTCACAGACTACAGGGCGAGCTGCAGTCACACGGAGACCGTGCAGACAGCCGTAAACGGCGCTGCAAGGCCCAAAAAACCTCCTCTACTTTATCCTATGTAGTGTTTTTCCACAAGTTAGCTGGATACGGGTGGAAAGTCACTAATAGGAATTATTAGAAAAAATGAGCAGCAGACTACACTACTTGAAAAAAAAAAAAAAAAGAACAGTATGAGGCAATGAACCACCCTCCCTGAACTGAATACAACCAGCTATGGATGGCCTATGGCTGCACACAGACTAGAGAGTGGGCTGCACTCACACACACACACACACACAGACCTTGCAGATCGCTGTGAAAACAGCGCTGCAAGGCAAAAGCAAGGTGATTAGTAGGTGAACACAGCGGTTGCTAAATTAGCCTTGGAAAAGCACAAAGAAGCAAATCGCTATCTCTAAACTGGCCCTCAGTCAGCAAACAGCGTCCTGTCACTAACTGAATTCACAGCAGAGTGAGCGAAAAATGACGCCAGCGACTTTTAAACTGCATCATGACATCATTTCAGCAGCCAATCACAGCCTTGCCAGTAGTTTCATGCCCTCCATGCTGAACAGGATGTGCCCACACTTGGAATCATTCTCATTGGCTGAATTCATGCAGTTTGAATCTGGGAACTTCCGATTCCGGTATCCGATACGCGGCAAGTATCGGAATCCCGGTATCGGAATTCCGATACCGCAAGTATCGGCCGATACCCAATACTTGCGGTATCGGAATGCTCAACACTAATAATGACTTCACATGCAGTGGACTCTATTATCATTAGATACCCCAGGTTACAGTTCTTGACAACAACCATTTGAACTTGTCTATATATACGTATGACATACAGTATATGCCAGATCTGTTTTACCAGTTATTATAAATGCTATAAGACACATGGAACACATTAATAATTCCTATAGTCCTTAGTTATAAACTGGCTGAAAGCACTTCAATATGTATAGTAGATATAAACCATACTGATATGAGAATACCATAACAGTGAGAAGTGACCGAAAAAACAAAAATAAGGTTAAAATAATATCTTTATTGATTACAATTATAAAAGGTAATAATAAAAAGACAGGGGGAAAAAGGGAAATACCTAAAAAAAAAATGGTGGGGAGGAGACAGCAAAGTCACAAATGCCAGCACTATGATCGTTTTGTTAAAGGGACATGGCAGACAGTATATAGTCATCAATATAACAATCAAAAAGGACTTTTTTGATTTATAAAAAATTTTTGTTTATATATGCCAAAATAGTGCAAAATTAAAAAGGCCACATGTACTGGATTAGAGACCCAACAGAAATGTAAAAGATAGCCCTACTAACATGCCCTTTATAAATTTCTCAGTGCAGCAAGCACATAATAAGGGAACTAAAGATACCACACATGAATTTTCATAGAAACATGGCCTTTACCTGAAGTGGCTGCTGCGGTGCAGTGTGGCTACAGGACAAAGCTGTGACCTGCCCAGCGCCTGACAAGCGCCGTTTCGCAACAATGCTTCTTCCAGAGGGGCGTGGTGGGAGTTAAGGTTTAAGGCGTATTTATACCAGGTGCCAATAAAGGAATGATGGTGCTGAGATTCAATTTGCATTGCGTTCATGGTTGCGCATGCCACCGGAAATCTCCTCACAGGCAAAAGGGACTTCCAGACAGGCGCTCAGTGACACGCAGTGGAACGCACGATGGTCACGTGGGGAGCGCCTCCGGAAGTCAATGGAGGATGCCAGTCCGGCGCATGCGCGAGACGCAATGAAAGTGGGAGGGCTGAATCCAGTGTATGTGAATGTGGCCTGGAGTAAAAAAGTATATACGGAGTATGGAAAGGAGAAGAGATGGATGTGTGAATGCACACTATAAAACGCCCCCACAAGCGACAATAGAAAATAAACAACCTAAGGGTAGGCTGTGAGGGGGAAGGGGAAAAAGATATAAAAAGCTGCGAAAGAAAAGAAAAGGAAAAGGGGGGTAGAATTCAAAAGTGACCACCCCCAGGGGCAGGCATGTAAACTAAACAAGCTGATAGCAACCTGAAAGAAGAAGTGAGGAATAAGGGATGTTGTAAGACGTGACATTGTGCACAAGTGATGAAGATGAAAGTGAGGATTATATAGCCCAATTAGGGCGGCAATATAGTGCTTCAAAGAAGTTGTGAAATCCATATGAAACAACAATTTAAAACAATGCTAATATATAGAAAAAAGGGGAGAGGAAAGGGAGGTGAAGGGGGAAGTAGGGTAAGAAGGGAAATATGAAAGGGCATGTGAAACATACCGGGAGATATGTTAAATGCACAGTGCTAAGAGGGGTGTGAATAAGGGATAATGTAAAACCACATATAATCCAATGAAGTGCAGAAAATAATGTAATAGTGTCAATGAAACCACGTACATTAATGTGCAAAAAAAAAAAAGACCAGAAAAAGGAAGCCAAAAGAAATAAAATATCTAATATATAGTATTAAATCCAGGTTGGATATAAAGCTTGAACACATTGAAAAGTTTTCCTGTAGAATATGAAGTTTGGAAATCTTTCTCGGGAACTTCATTATTAATGTAGATTATTTTATGCTTTGTAAAAAAATATATATTTCCAAAGTATATACAGTATCTCTGAGGGTATGAAGTCAGTTCTTCGAGTCAGTATTAGGCTACGTTCACATTTGCGTTGTGCGCCGCAGCGTCGGCGCCGCAGCGCACAACGCAAACAAAAACGCGGCAAAACGCACGCTAAAACGCTGCGTTTTGTGCCGCATGCGTCGTTTTTGGCCGAAAGTTGGACGCAAAAAAAATGCAACTTGATGCGTTTCTTGCGTCCAGCGCTTGCGGCCATGCGGCGCAAAACGCAGCACAACGCATGTCCATGCGCCCCCATGTTAAATATAGGGGCGCATGACGCATGCGGCGCCGCTGCGGCGCCCGACGCTGCGGCGCTGACCGCAAATGTGAACGTAGCCTTAAATGGACAGAGTGCATGGTGCTGGGGTAAAGTGCCTCCATTGAAGGCTGAATGCCTTTAAGTCTTCTCTGAACTTTTGAACTTGATCTGTGTTAACACAAATTCTACAAGACAAACACATGTTTGAACTATTCATATCCAAAACTAGCAGGGCCCTGCTCTGTAATTTCCTACTACATCAGGGCAATGGTACCATCTAGTGACCACATTGAGCAGTGCATGTAGGCTAAAAACCAAGGTTGGAGACTCGCAACATATTATCTCTGAGTTGTAGACAAACATTATACCACAACCAAGGTTCGAGGATAGTAGAAAATAAGCGGCACATCTGTCCAACGATATAGAAACATTATTTCATGCTTTACTACATGGAATCCATGTTTTTAATGAATCTTTAATAAAGCACAAAATCATTTTTATATATCGTTGGACTGATGGGCCGCTCATTTTCTCCTATCCTCGAACCTTAGCTGAGCTTCACCAGGAGGACCAGCACCCAACACACAGATTTCAACCCTCAACATCAGACGACATGGTGGGGTGAGCTCCAAATCCCCCCTTTCTTCAAATTATACCACAGCCATAAACATCTGCAGGGTCCCACAGTACCTTCCTGTGCCTCCGATTTTCTATGGAGTTCAAAAGAACAACTGTGGTTTTCAGAGGCAAACTCAGAATGAAAAGGGCCCCTGTAAAGTATAGTATAAGGGCGCTCTGCAGAACTCATCCTAATGCTCCCCTCTATGTGCCGTTTTGGAAATGAAAGTGGGCCCCCTTAACCTTTAGACCCTGTCCAGCTGCACAGGTTGAACCAATGGTATGTCCACCCCTGGTGGTGTGCATGAGACCATTATCTTAAACCCAACCTGTCAGCAGTTTTGGCCGATAAAAGATGCGGCCACCACATTTCAGGGCTTATCTACAGCATGCTGTAGATAAGCCCCAGGTCCGACCTGAAAGATAAGAAAAAGAAGTTTTATTATACTCACCGGGGGGGCGGTCCAGTCCGATGGGTGTCGTAGGTCCGGGTCCGGCGCCTCCCTTCTTCTTATGATCGCCACCCTCCTGCTTGCGTCACAGGCTCCCCGGCATCACACGCCGGTGCAGGCGTACTTATCTGCCCTGTTGAGGGCAGACCAAAGTACTGCAGTGCACAGGTGCTGGGAAAGGTCAGAAAGGCCCGATGCCTACGCACTGTAGTACTTTGGTCTGCCCTCAACAGTGCCGATAAGTACGCCTTCGCCGGAGTGCGATGACGGGGAGCGATGAAGCAAAATGAGGGTGGCATTGCAAGAAGATGGGAGGCGCCGGACCAGGACCTGCGACACCCATAGGACTGGACCGCCCTGCAGGTGAGTATAATAAAACTTATTTTGTCTTTCAGGTCAGATTGGGGGCTTATCTACAGCATTACAGAATGCTGTAGATAAGCCCTGACAGGCGGTGACCGGTGACCACATCTTATATTGGCCAAAACTGCTGACAGGTTCCCTTTAAGTTATCCACCAATGCTATTTTTAAATTTCTCCAGAGGAGCATTGCACAACTTAAAAGTCTCCTCACCTTGGCATGTCAGGCTTGACATGCCTCTCTCCTGATGGAGAAATGTTACCCCTTGGATCCCGGTCAGACGCCTTTCACACATCCAAACCAGATCTCAAACTTTGTTGTCCAAAAAAAGAGAAAAAAGTAGCACTCACTATCTGATAAAACAATCCTTTATTCAGTCCATAGCAGGGGTACAGCAGGAGAGGAGCGTATGTCTTCTGTGGATGACGGCCGTTTCCCGGTAACTGCGCTTCAACAGGTCCAATTGATTTGTAAGGAGGTTGCTTTCCCTGCTCCTTGCCTGGAACCACTTAGCCAGACAGCTGGGTTGTTGGGGGGAAGACTTTCTGCCCTGGACAGAGGGGACGTGGTGACTGCTGGGAAAAGAGAGGGGAGTGGTCAGAAAAAGAGCGGGAGAGCAGAGAGTAGGCAGCGCGCCAAAGAGAGGGCAGGCTGCAGCGCCGTGCTCCCCTAAAAGTAGTGCTCCCCGTGAGGGCACTGAGGCTGAGATACCCACCAGAGTGAAGGCTGGATGTGGGGGTGTAGATTTGGAAGCCTCCTGAATCAGAGACAGTGACTGTGCAGCCCTGGTGACCGCAGTGACAAGCAAAGATCCCTGAGTGTGATAAGTAACTGCCCAGTGTGTGTGTGACACCGTTACTACAGAGAGACTGTCGGCCTGGTGCACAGAGGCTCTTGCAGCAGCGACGGAGACTGTGCTATTTCCTGGTTCCAGTTTCACTTTGAGAAGAACAGACTGCAAAAGTTTAACCCCGGAGACTCCAGGAGTCTCCAGTTCTCAGAAGACAGGAAAGACTTCAGACTCTTCAAGTGTTGCTGGTGACGGTACCCACATTGGAATAAGGACCCTTCAGTCAGGACCTCCCTGGACTGATAAGTTACAAGAACACTCGTTAACCCTTTAGTTTCCGTTTAACTGTTTACTATTGATTTACCTCTATTAACCCCCTGTTTACTCCCTGCGAGGAGAATCTACTCCTGTTAATAAATTCCCCTCAACAGTTGGTCTGTCTGTTCCGTGGTGACATACGCAACCCTGCACTCTATTACACTTGGCGTAGTCGGCAGGATGTCACACGGTAGCGCGGAAGGGGCAGACCAAGCAGTTGATGGAGGTCCCAGGTCTAGCATCTCCCTGGGAGCCATGTTAGCTAACCTGCCAAGATTTTCAGGGAGTAATGTCATGTTGTGGGGTTGGACGGAGGAGGTGGCTGAATATAAGAAGATCCATGCTGCAGAGTACAGCCCTCCGGTGCGAGAAAGAGAGGCCGCCCTCCAAAGTGAGACTAGTGCCGCTCGGCGAAGAGTACTGCCTAGATGCTACAACTGCGGAGCACCCAGTCAGAATGAAGAGGAGGCAATGTGGACCCGAGATTCCCAGCTGAAGATAAGAAGAATCTGGGAGGAGATTGAGAGTCTGGGGAAAGCCCTTACTGCGGTTTTGGGGACCAGCGGCATACCCCGAGGTAACGTGCGGGAGTCGCCAGAAAGAGTTAGAGGAGAGGTGCGCAGCATGAAGAAGGCTTCGGTGGTGGCTCCAGAGTGTAACTCTGTATCCTGGGGTGAAGAGCAACCGCAGATGAGAGGTGTTCCCCGCCGAGGTCAACGATCCAGACTGAAGCGCCCTCCAGACAGACGCAGACGTGAGTGCTGGACGTGCAGAAAGGTGGGACACATGTCCAGAAATTGCCCTACCCAAGAAGAGCGGTGGCAGAGATCCGCTCGCCCCTCTGAGGGTCCTGCTAACTGGAGGGAACGTCGCCCCTGGAGGGAATGGTACGGCAGGAAGAGAAGATTTCCACCTAAGGCAAGACAGTACCATGATGTCGGACGCCAAGGAGAGATGGAGAAGGTGTCAAGCATCTCTGGTGAAATGACTGCGCTGTCCCAACGCGTAAAGGCGAGCCTAGTGGATCTACAGCCTGGGTCTGAAGGTTTTATTGGTGAGACTCAGCCCGGAGGAAAGAAAGTGACGTTCGCTCGAGAAGACCACCGAAGTGCTTTACTACCTTGCCCAGCACGAGTTCCCGAAGAAGGAGAGAAAGTGCCAAGTGTTCCTGCGACACTCGTTTTCAGGGTCCGAGCTGATGAGAAGGAGGAACCACTGATGTCGTCCCCTGATGTGAAGAGTGTGTTGGCTGTCAGCTCACCAGTTCCTGATCGGACAGGGGAAATGGAGCAGCTGTGTGAGACAGGGCGTGTGGCTGAGAAGCCCTGGGAAATGATGCCCGCAGAGCCCGGCGCAGATGACAAAGAGTCCGGCCTGCATGGTCTTAATTCATCTGACTCAAGCTGTGACGAGAATACTCCTGTCAAAGAGAGGGGGAGCTATGGGGAAGAATTGCTTAAACTAAGCCCCCAAACTGAGGAGCCCGAACAAGAAGTCCCTAAAGTTTCCGATAATGACAAGGAGGAGGAAGAGTCATCTACGCAGACATCTGCTAGCGGCAAAGCTAAGAAGAAGAAGAAGAAAAAGAAGAAGACAGCAGTTGTTGATGAAGCAGAGAAAGCATATCTCAACCTGACTGATGAGCAGCTCCTAAACCATTTAGTCTGGGAGTATGTACAAGAAGAAAGGCAGAAGGAGATGCGAGAATCGCAGGTATCTGACTCCCCTCCAAAGAACAAAGAGAAGCACGAAGAGTCCTCGCCCGTGGAATGGCGAGCTTTAAGAGAGGGGGAATGTAAGGAGGTTGCTTTCCCTGCTCCTTGCCTGGAACCACTTAGTCAGACAGCTGGGTTGTTGGGGGAAAGACTTTCTGCCCTGGACAGAGGGGACCTGGTGACTGCTGGGAAAAGAGAGGGGAGTGGTCAGAAAAGTGCGGGAGAGAGAGCGCGCCAGAGAGGGGACAGCGTGCCAGAGAGAAAGCAGGCTGCAGCGCCGCGCTCCCCATGACAGAGTGCTCCCCGTGAGGGCACTAAGGCTGGAGTGAGAGTGGGGACTTGGAAGCCTCCACAATCTGAGAAGACTCTTCCCCTGACAGTGCAGAGACAGTGACTCAGTGCAGCCCTGGTGACCGCAGTCACAAGCAAAGATCCCTGAGTGTGATAAGTAACTGCCCAGTGTGTGTGTGACAATCATTATTACAGAGAAGCTGCCAGGCTTACGGAGACTCCTGCAGCAGTGACGGAGAGACTGTTATTTCCTGGTTCCAGATTCACTTTGAGAAGAGCAGGCTGCAGAGACTTAACCCCGGACTTTCCAGGAGACACAGAAAAGACCAGAATCTCAAGCCCTGCTGGTGACTGTATCCACGTTGGAAAAAGGACCCTCCAGTCAGGATCTCCCTGGGCTGATAAGTTACCAGAACACTCGTTAACCCTTTTGATTCCGCTTAATTGTTTACTGTTTACTGTTTGACTCCATTAACCCCCTGTTTACTCCCTGCGAGGAGAATTTTACCCCTGTTAATAAATTCCCCTCAACAGTTGGTCTGTCTGTTCCGTGGTGACATACTCAGTACCTGCATCCTATTACACTCACTCATGTCCTTACGCCTGCTTCAGACTGTGCGGCGTCAGCTGATCCCTAATCACATGCCACGGCCGTGAAGCTGCACAGTCTGAAGAAGGCGGAAGGAGATGAGTGAGAGGCGAAGATATGCACAGCGCATGCCCATGAATCCCAGCCTGCAGTGTCTTCTGATTTATTCACACTGCGGGGCTGGGATTCATGGCCTTGCGCAGTAAATATGTTCGCCTCTCACTCATGTCCTTACGCCTGCTTCAGACTGTGCAGCGTCAGCTGATCCCTAATCACGTGCCACGGCCATGAAGCCGCACAGTCTGAAGAAGGCAGAAGGAGATGAGTAAGAGGTGAAGATATGCACAGTGCATGCCCATCAATCACAGCCCCGCAGTGTCTTCTGATTTATTCACACTGCGGGGCTGGGATTCATGGCCTTGCACAGTAAATATGTTCGCCTCTCACTCATGTCCTTATGCCTGCTTCAGATTGTGCGGCGTCAGCTGATCCCTATTCACATGACACGGCCGTGAAGCCGCACAGTCTGAAGAAGGCGGAAGGAGATGAGTGAGAGGCGAAGATATGCACTGCGCAAGGCCATGAATCCCAGGCCCGCAGTGGGATTAAATCAGAAGACACTGTGAGGTGGGTTCTCGGGCAGCGCGGCCGCACAGGACAGTCAGCCTGACACCAAATGATGTCAGAAGACGGACAGCGCAAACTGCGCATGGCCAAGGTTGAACATAACAGCGCAGGCTCCGGGTCAGATTCAAACAACGCTGAGGAGGCGGCGCACGGCGACAAGGGGATAGGAATGACGCCTGTGTTGCGTCTCATTACGAAGGAAAGTCCCACCTCCGGGACGGTTTCACTGTATGAGGGGACACATTTTATAAGTGTTAAGTTCAGCGCGTGGAAGGAGCATAACTAAAAGAGCCACCTTTTCCTTGTGCAGCCTTAGTGCTGCACAAGGTGGCTCTTTCAGTTACTAACGCCTGCGGGGGGTTAAAGGTTCCCTTTGAAATTGCTCCAATTAGGCCTCGACCTACACTCTGCTCCTCCTGCATTCCCTGGGTTCCAACACAAACCACACTTCGCTCTCTTGCTTGATGGCATTCCAGAGCTCCTGTACTGTGTGGCTTCGATTCTCCAAAGAAATAAATTTCAATACGGCCTGTTGACGTTTGGCCACGGCTGTGCTCATATCGGTCATAACAGGTAAATGCAGCACCCCCACTGCCGCAGGGCCAAGGGGTACCCGGTACTGGGCCTCTGAGTCTCTGCTCTGGGGTTGTCATGGTGGCTAGACCCGGTCCGTGACCCTGCCGGGGGGGCGCCCAAATAATAGGGTGTGGAACGGTGGTAGTGGTGGTAGTGGTGCGGTGCAGAAAATAACGAGGACACCAGGTTGCAGTCTCTTTACCCCTTTACTGAAGGCTTCTGGGTCCTCAGTCCGGAATACGGTTAACCGGGCTGCGCAAGTCCGGCCGGTCCGATGGCACCTCCAGAGTTCCCGTTGCAGGTGGAAATCTGTGCCTTCCTTCTAGCGTTTGTGTGTTGTGGTCCTCCCCTGCTGTGCTTACGGGATAGTACCCCACAACTGTTGTGTCTGTTCCTCGTGTTCCCTCACAACAACTCAATTCTGATGTTCTTCTTCTTCTCGCCCCCCAGATCTTATGGTAGGACGCACCCGTATGACGGGAAGGCTCGGAGCTCTTCCGGGACCCTAGAGTCGCCCCTCTCCAAAGGTTGCCCCCTATGTCTGCGTAGGTGATGTAGGTGAGACAGCCAGCCTATAGCTCTCTGTCCTGCCGTTGGTTTGAAGTAATGCTTAGAGCTCTGTACTTCCTCGGCGTTCCAGCCACCGGTTATTTACGCCTCAGTAGGATGTTGCCTCGGTCTAACAGCACGACTCCTACTGGTATTACTCCCTGTTGCGTTGATCTCGTTTCTCACTCAGCACAATAAATCTCGCTTCTTGTCCTTTCTTAGGGCACCGCCGCTATGAAGTGCAGGCGCGGTCCCGTAGCTTTCTCTCTGATTGCCAGGCCTCTGTCAGGATCCCACCCCTGACAGGGACCCTACCGAATCTTCCCCTACAACACCCTCTGCCACAAGGTGTTGCCTGGTTCCAACCCAGTCAGCGTTCTCTCTAACTTCCTGCCTAACCCCCAGTTTTACCAGACTGTGAGGAGTGGCCTAATGAATAGTACCCTTAGCTCCCCCTGGAGGCCAGACTGTGAAATGTATTGGTGTCTGTGATACCTGGTCAGATGAACTCCTTCAGTGCCATCAGACGTACCATAGCCCCCCTTAGCGGCGGAGCCACAGTACTGCAACGACCAGGACTCTGGGGCGCTGCATAAACGTTCACGGGTCCATGTGGAGGTGGACTGTGACGGCTCCTGCAGCGATGATTTTGAGGAACTTGAGTATGAGGAGGAGTCAGTGCATACAGACTGGATTCCTGCAATCCTTGGCAGAACACGTCCTGCGCCACTCGCACGATCTGTACCCAGCTCAACAACATTAACCCAATGGGCAGTGAGGGAAAGGTATAGCCCTTGTCCATGGTGACTGGTCCACGCATCGGTGGTGAGGTGGACCTTGCTACTGATGGCATGCAGTAGCATGTGTTGTGAATTTGGTTTCTGGGCTCCCCCGGTGGTTACTGATGGTACTGAACTTGTGTGCTTCATCTCCTCTGTTCACCTGTTTCCATCAGGATGTGGGAGTTTCTATTTAGCCTTGCTCCTCAGTCATTTCTATGCCGGCCAACAATGTTACCAGAAGCCTTTCTGTTGCATGTTCCTGCTCCTAGACTACTATCAGCTAAGTTGGACTTGTAGTCCTAAGATTGTTTTTGCATTTTTGTTCCAGTTCTCTGTGTTTGAATATTTCTGAGGCTGGAAGCTCTTGTGAGCTGAAATTGCCACTCTGGTGTCATGAGTTGATATTAGAGTCTTAAAGTAATTTCAGGATGGTGTTTTGAAAGGGTTTTCAGCTGACTGTGAAGTTCCCTTTTCTGTCTTCCTACTATCTAGTAAGCGGACCTCAATTTGCTAAACCTATCTTCATACTTCGTATGTCAATTTTCTCTAAAATCACCGACAATATATGTGGGGGCTACTGTCTGCCTTTTGGGGAAAATTTCTCTAGAGGTAAGCCAGGTCTGTATTTTCCTCTGCTAGGGTCAGTCAGTCCTCCGGCTGGCGCTGGGCGTCTAGGGATAAAACGTAGGCACGCTACCCGGCCACTGTTAGTTGTGCGGTAGGTTTAGCTCACAGTCAGCTCGAGTTTCCATCTTCCAAGAGCTAGTCCTTTTGTATGCTTTACTACGGTCTCTTGCCATTGAGAACCATGACAGTTTGGCCGGCCAAGGGTTAAAATAATTGGTAGAAGAAAGGAGAGAAAAGAAGTCTGCAGAGAATTTATTTTTTTTTTTTTTTCTGAGTTTGCTCATTAGTTGATTCACTTGCATCTCTGCTTACTGCAGCCTTCGTCTCTCTCTCCTTCTAATCCTTGAATGGTTCTGATTTCACCTGATTAAAATGGATCCTCAGAGTTTAGCTACAGGTTTGAATAATCTCGCTATGAAGGTTCAAAGTTTACAGGATTTTGTAATTCATGCTCCTATATCTGAACCTAGAATTCCTTTACCTGAATTTTTCTCCGGGGATAGATCTCGCTTCCAGAATTTCAAACATAATTGTAAATTATTTTTGTCTCTGAGATCTCGCTCCGCTGGAGATCCTGCACAGCAGGTCAGGATTGTAATTTCCTTGCTCCGGGGCGACCCTCAGGATTGGGCATTTGCTTTGGCACCAGGGGATCCTGCGTTGCTCAATGTGGATGCGTTTTTCCTGGCTTTGGGGTTGCTTTATGAGGAACCTCATTTAGAGATTCAGGCTGAAAAAGCCTTGATGGCCCTGTCTCAAGGGCAAGATGAGGCTGAAATATACTGCCAAAAATTTCGTAAGTGGTCTGTGCTTACTCAGTGGAATGAGTGCGCCCTGGCGGCGAATTTCAGAGAGGGTCTCTCTGATGCCATTAAAGATGTTATGGTGGGGTTCCCTGTGCCTACAGGTCTGAATGAGTCCATGACAATGGCTATTCAGATTGATCGGCGCTTGCGGGAGCGCAAACCTGTGCACCATTTGGCGGTGTCTACTGAGAAGGCGCCAGAGATTATGCAATGTGATAGAATTCTGTCCAGAAGCGAACGACAGAATTTTAGGCGAAAAAATGGGTTATGCTTCTATTGTGGTGATTCAACTCATGTTATATCAGCATGCTCTAAACGTACTAAGAAGGTTGATAAGTCTGTTTCAATTGGCACTTTACAGTCTAAGTTTATTCTATCTGTGACCCTGATTTGCTCTTTATCGTCTATTACCGCGGACGCCTATGTCGACTCTGGCGCCGCTTTGAGTCTTATGGATTGGTCCTTTGCCAAACGCTGTGGGTTTAATTTAGAGCCTCTGGAAGTTCCTATACCTCTGAAGGGTATTGACTCCACGCCATTGGCTAGTAATAAACCACAATACTGGACACAAGTAACTATGCGTATTAATCCGGATCACCAGGAGATTATTCGCTTCCTTGTGTTGTATAATCTACATGATGTGTTGGTGCTTGGATTGCCATGGCTGCAATCTCATAACCCAGTCCTCGACTGGAAAGCAATGTCTGTGTTAAGCTGGGGATATCAGGGGACTCATGGGGACGTACCTTTGGTTTCCATTTCGTCATCTATTCCCTCTGAGATTCCGGAATTTTTATCTGATTATCGTGACGTTTTTGAGGAGCCTAAACTTGGTTCACTACCTCCGCACAGAGATTGCGATTGTACTATAGATCTGATTCCGGGCAGTAAGTTTCCAAAGGGTCGTTTATTTAATCTATCTGTGCCTGAACATGCTGCTATGCGAGAATATATTAAGGAGTCCTTGGAAAAGGGACATATTCGTCCTTCGTCATCTCCCTTAGGAGCCGGTTTTTTCTTTGTATCTAAAAAAGATGGCTCTTTGAGGCCGTGTATTGATTATCGGCTTTTGAATAAAATCACGGTTAAATATCAGTATCCTTTGCCACTGCTTACTGATTTGTTTGCTCGAATAAAGGGGGCCAAGTGGTTCTCTAAGATTGATCTTCGTGGGGCGTATAATTTAGTGCGAATTAAGCAGGGGGATGAGTGGAAAACCGCATTTAATATGCCTGAGGGCCATTTTGAGTATTTAGTAATGCCTTTTGGTCTTTCAAATGCCCCTTCAGTCTTTCAGTCTTTTATGCATGACATTTTCCGTGAATATTTGGATAAATTTATGATTGTGTATCTGGATGATATTTTGATTTTTTCGGATGACTGGGACTCTCATGTCCAACAGGTCAGGAGGGTTTTTCAGGTTTTGCGCTCTAATTCCTTGTGTGTAAAGGGTTCTAAGTGTGTTTTTGGGGTTCAAAAGATTTCGTTTTTGGGGTACATTTTTTCCCCCTCTTCCATTGAGATGGACCCTGTCAAGGTTCAGGCTATTTGTGATTGGACGCAACCCTCTTCTCTTAAGAGCCTTCAGAAGTTTTTGGGCTTTGCTAATTTTTATCGTCGATTTATAAAAGTTTTGACTGCTCCGTGATGAGACCTTGCGCGTTCTTTTCTCGTAAATTTTCGCCCGCTGAGCGAAATTATGATATTGGTAATCGGGAGCTCTTGGCTATGAAGTGGGCTTTTGAGGAGTGGCGTCATTGGCTTGAGGGGGCTAGACATCAGGTGGTGGTATGGACCGACCACAAGAATTTGATTTATCTTGAGTCTGCCAGGCGCCTGAATCCTAGACAGGCGCGCTGGTCGTTATTTTTCTCTCGGTTTAATTTTGTGGTTTCTTACCTACCGGGTTCTAAAAATGTGAAGGCGGATGCCCTTTCTAGGAGTTTTGAGCCTGATTCCCCTGGTGATTCTGAACCTACAGGTATCCTTAAGGATGGAGTGATATTATCTGCTGTTTCCCCAGACTTGCGACGGGTCTTGCAGGAGTTTCAGGCGGATAGACCTGATCGTTGCCCGCCTGGTAGACTGTTTGTTCCGGATGATTGGACCAGTAGAGTCATCTCGGAGGTCCATTCTTCTGCGTTAGCTGGTCATCCTGGAATCTTTGGTACCAGGGATTTGGTGGCTAGGTCCTTCTGGTGGCCTTCCCTGTCGCGAGATGTGCGAGGTTTTGTGCAGTCTTGTGATGTTTGTGCTCGGGCCAAGCCTTGTTGTTCTCGGGCTAGTGGATTGTTGTTATCTTTGCCTATTCCGAAGAGGCCTTGGACTCACATCTCCATGGATTTTATTTCTGATCTCCCTGTTTCTCAGAAGATGTCTGTCATCTGGGTGGTGTGTGACCGTTTCTCTAAGATGGTCCATTTGGTCCCCTTGCCTAAATTGCCTTCCTCATCCGAGCTGGTTCCTCTGTTTTTTCAAAATGTGGTTCGCTTGCATGGTATTCCGGAGAATATCGTTTCTGACAGGGGAACCCAATTCGTGTCTAGATTTTGGCGAGCGTTCTGTGCTAGGATGGGCATTGATTTGTCTTTTTCGTCTGCTTTCCATCCTCAGACTAATGGCCAGACCGAGCGAACTAATCAGACCTTGGAGACTTATTTGAGGTGTTTTGTGTCTGCGGATCAGGATGATTGGGTTGCCTTTTTGCCCTTGGCGGAGTTTGCCCTCAATAACCGGGCTAGTTCTGCCACCTTGGTTTCTCCTTTCTTCTGTAATTCGGGGTTTCATCCTCGTTTCTCTTCCGGTCAGGTGGAGTCTTCGGATTGTCCTGGAGTGGATGCTGTGGTGGAGAGGTTGCATCAGATTTGGGGGCATGTGGTGGACAATTTGAAGTTGTCCCAGGAGAAGACTCAGCAGTTTGCCAACCGCCGTCGTCGTGCTGATCCTCGTCTTTGTGTTGGGGACTTGGTGTGGTTGTCTTCTCGTTTTGTCCCTATGAAGGTTTCTTCTCCTAAGTTTAAGCCTCGGTTCATCGGCCCGTACAAGATATTGGAGATTCTTAACCCTGTGTCCTTTCGTTTGGACCTCCCTGCATCTTTTTCTATTCATAATGTCTTCCATCGGTCATTGTTGCGCAGGTATGAGGTACCTGTTGTGCCTTCCGTTGAGCCTCCTGCTCCGGTGTTGGTTGAGGGTGAGTTGGAGTACGTTGTCGAGAAGATCTTGGACTCCCGTGTTTCCAGACGGAGACTTCAGTATTTGGTCAAGTGGAAGGGCTACGGTCAGGAGGATAATTCTTGGGTGACAGCCTCTGATGTTCATGCCTCCGATTTGGTCCGTGCCTTTCATAGGGCTCATCCTGATCGCCCTGGTGGTTCTGGTGAGGGTTCGGTGCCCCCTCCTTGAGGGGGGGGTACTGTTGTGAATTTGGTTTCTGGGCTCCCCCGGTGGTCACTGGTGGTACTGAACTTGTGTGCTTCATCTCCTCTGTTCACCTGTTTCCATCAGGATGTGGGAGTTTCTATTTAGCCTTGCTCCTCAGTCATTTCTATGCCGGCCAACAATGTTACCAGAAGCCTTTCTGTTGCATGTTCCTGCTCCTAGACTACTATCAGCTAAGTTGGACTTGTAGTCCTAAGATTGTTTTTGCATTTTTGTTCCAGTTCTCTGTGTTTGAATATTTCTGAGGCTGGAAGCTCTTGTGAGCTGAAATTGCCACTCTGGTGTCATGAGTTGATATTAGAGTCTTAAAGTAATTTCAGGATGGTGTTTTGAAAGGGTTTTCAGCTGACTGTGAAGTTCCCTTTTCTGTCTTCCTACTATCTAGTAAGCGGACCTCAATTTGCTAAACCTATCTTCATACTTCGTATGTCAATTTTCTCTAAAATCACCGACAATATATGTGGGGGCTACTGTCTGCCTTTTGGGGAAAATTTCTCTAGAGGTAAGCCAGGTCTGTATTTTCCTCTGCTAGGGTCAGTCAGTCCTCCGGCTGGCGCTGGGCGTCTAGGGATAAAACGTAGGCACGCTACCCGGCCACTGTTAGTTGTGCGGTAGGTTTAGCTCACAGTCAGCTCGAGTTTCCATCTTCCAAGAGCTAGTCCTTTTGTATGCTTTACTACGGTCTCTTGCCATTGAGAACCATGACAAGCATGTGTTTTATGTGTCCCTCCACATGCTTGTGCAGGGCAGGGACGGCTTGCCTGCTGAAATAAAAGCTGCTGGGCACACTGTATTGTGGGACTGCCAATGCCATCAAGTTACGGAAGGTGTCAGTCTCCACCAGCCTGAATGACAGCATTTCAAGGGACAGTAGTTTTGCAATGCCAGCATTCAGAGCCTGTGCTCGTGGGTGGTTTGCCGAGAATGGCCACCTTTTCTCCCATGCCTGTGCTACCGATGGCTGTAGACTGGGCTGAGAGTGTGAGGATGACTGGGAACGTGGTGCTGTGGGTGGAATTACACTGGGTCTCTGGACAACAGTGCCAGAGGTTCTTCCATGGTGATCCTGTGAGGAAGTCGAACCAGCTGTGTGTGAGCTGGAGGAAGAGGCAACAACATGAGCTGAAGAGGTGGTAGCTGCCACTGTAGATTGGCCTAGGTCTTCAGTGTGTTTTTGTTACTCCACCGCGTGCTTGGTCTGCACGTTTCCACATAGTTGTGGTATTGAGGTTGCTGACATTTTTCCCTCTTTTGACTTTCTGATGACACACCTTGCATTTGACAAAGCAAATGTCATCTGCAACTGTGTCAAAAAAGGACCAGGCACTGCAAGTCTTGGGAGCGCCCGTTTTGGCTTTTGGAAGAGACATGCTCCTAACGGGTGCCGAAGTGGAGGCTACAGGCACCGCAGTCTTCCCCCTCCCTCTCCCTGTTTGTGTCATTCGGGGAATCTCTTCCTCAGAGCTGCTCCCACCACCTTCCTGTACCTCACACCATGATGGGTCAAGGACCTCATCATCTACACTCCTCTCTTCTACCAACTGCTTCTCCGTTGTAGTCTCGGCAGTACAGTACACACCTGAAAGTGGCACCTGAGTCTCATCATCAGATGCGTACTGAGGTGTGCTGACCGGAGGCACTGGCCCACCCATCTCTTCAGAGTCAGAGAGACAAAGCTGTTGGGCATCACTGCATACTGCCTCTTCTTCCATTTCTCCAATGCTGCTTGGCTGGCCCCCTCTTTCCAAGCCAAGAGATTCAGAGTACAGAAGTAGAGATGGCTCCTGTCCTGGGCTCTCTGACTGCCTGGGCAATTTGGCAGGTGGTGAAGAGACAGATGGGTGCTCTTCAGTGCTCTGTGCCTGAGAGGATGTGGCACTAATTGAAGTCGATGCGTTCGCTGCCATCCATCCGACAACGGCTTCAATTTGTTTGTCCCACAGCAGCGGGGCACGGCGAGCTCCTACAAAGCTGCGCATGAAGGACTGTTCCCTGCTAAAACTGGGGGATGATGATTCACCGGTGCCCGCAGCAGGCACAGAATCCCCACGTCCTCTCCCTGCTCCACGCCCAAGCCCATGTGCCTTACTCCCTGCCTTCTTCATCTTGGTAGACTGATAAAGATAGCCAGAAAAGTACTAAGGGCTTAGTGTGCTTATTCCTGAACAGCTGCTAACAGGTATAAGGAACACTAACTTTATCAAGTGTGGACTAGACTTTAATATGAGCTAATGTGGCCTACACAACTCTAAAGTGGAGTGTTTGGTGAGCTTTATAAACTTTTTGTTTTTTCCGCAGAACAGACTACAGAGCGAGCTGCACTCACACACAGACCATGCAGACAGCCGTAAACGGCGCTGAAAGGCCGAAAAAAACTCCTCTATGTAATGCTATATAGTGTTTTTCCACAATCTAGCAGGAAACGGATGGAAAGCCACTAATAGGATAAATTTGAAAAAATGTGCAGCAGGCTGCACTATTTGAAAAACGGACACTGGAACGGTATGAGGCAGTGACGCACCCTGAGCTGACTACAACCGGCTGTGGCGGCAGAACAGACTACAGAGTGAGCTGCACTCAGTCGGAGACCGTGCAGACAGCCGTAAATGGCGCTGCAAGGCCAAAAAAACTCCTCTATGTAATCCTATATAGTGTTTTTCCACAATCTAGCAGGATACGGATGGAAAGCCACTAATAGGATAAATTTGAAAAAATGTGCAGCAGGCTGCACTATTTGAAAAACGGACACTGGAATGGTATGAGGCAGTGACGCACCCTGAGCTGACTACAACCGGCTGTGGAGGCAGAACAGACTACAGAGTGAGCTGCACTCACACGGAGACCGTGCAGACAGCCGTAAACGGCACTGCAAGGCCAAAAAAAAACTCCTCTATGTAATCCTATATAGTGTTTTTCCACAATCTAGCAGGATACGGATGGAAAGCCACTAATAGGATAAATTTGAAAAAAATGTGCAGCAGGCTGCACAAATTGCAAAAAAGGACAATGGATTGAACAGTATGAGGCAGTGACGCACCCTGAGCTGACTACAACCGGCTGTGGCTGCGGACAGACTACAGAGTGAGCTGCACTCACACACACAGAGACCTTGCAGACAGCTGTAAACAGTGCTGCAAGGCAAAAGCAAGGTTCTCACACAGTGGTTGCTAAATTAGCCTGGGTAAAGCACAATGAAGCAAATTGCTATCTCTAAACTGGCCCTGAGTCAGAATACAGCGCCCTGTCCCTAACTGAATTCACAGCAGAGTGAGCCCAAAATGGCGGCGGCGACTTTTATAGTGCATCATGACATTATTCAGCAGCCAATCACAGCCATGCCAGTAGTTACATGCCTACCATGCAGAACAGGATGTGCCCACACTTCTAATTAGTCCTCATTGGCTGAATTCTGGCTCTGTGAGTTATGGGAACTTCCGATTCCGGTATCCGATATACTGAAAGTATCGGAACTCAGTATCGGAATACCGATACCGCAAATATCGGCCGATACCCGATACTTGCGGTATCGGAATGCTCAACACTAGTTCTAACCCATTATGTGAATTCTTTTCAGGGTCAAAGTTGCACATTTCAGATGCCAAATGCATTTTGCTTGATTTAACTTGACCAATTGCAACATTTTGTGTGCGCATTGTTTGCCCCTATGCATGTCAAGCATTGTATTGCGTTCAATATGAAATCTATCTATCAATCAATCAATCTCTCTTTACTGGTTGCAACCGGCGTGTGAAGATGTGGACATGTATTTGGCCTTTGTTACAGTGTTGTAAAGAGACCATCTACAAAGTTAGGCCCCTTGCTATCAGTACTTAGTGTTTAAATTTAAGTAACCCATGAGTAGTTCTGCCATACATACCACATTTGTGACAGCATGACTTCTTTTGTAAAACATTGTCTCCCTCTTATGGACCACTGACTTTTAAATTTGGTGTATATGTATTTAAAAGAAGTTTACTTAACCCCTTAACGACCGCCGATACGCCTTTTAACGGTGGCAGTTAAGGGTACTTAAACCACAGTTAGGAACCACAGTTAGGAAAAAGTGAATAGCACCCCCCAGAGTCGGATTTTCTCTGGGGTCTCGGTTGCCGAGGGTAGCCAAGACACCAGAGAACATAATTCGGGGGGGTTTACCAACCCCCGGGTTGCGATAGCCGGTAATTAATTGTTTACCGGCGGTCGCAAAGAAACCCAAAAAACGTGATTTCCCATTTAATTTCTCTGTCTTCTGATGTGATCACACATCAGAGGACAGAGAAATGGGGTCCCCGATTGCCCCCCAATACTCACCCATCTCACCCAGTGCTCCTCGTGGCTCCCGATGGGCGCTGCCATCTTGTTCCGGCAAAAAAAATGGCGGGCGCATGCGCGTTGCGCCGGCCGGCCGGCCTCCGGCAGCCAAGACCCCAAAGAACATGATAGGGGTCGGTTTTTACCAACCCCTGTTTTGCGATCGCCGGTAATTAACTGTTTACCGGCGGCCGAAAAGAAAACAAACGATGTGTCATTCTCTGTCCTCTGATGTGATCGCACATCAGATGACAGAGAAATAGGGGGATCGGGGGCCCTGTTATACTTACCAGTGTCCCTGGGTCCTCCTGCATCCCCTCCTGGCCGCTGGCCTCTTCCTCCAGTAAGAAAATGGCGGGCGCATGCGCAGTGCGCCAGCCATGATCTGCCTGCCGGCAACTAGAGGAGTTGGGCTAAAGTTAGGGTTAGGGCTAGTGTTAGGGCTAGGGTTGGGGCTAAAGTTAGGGCTAGGGTTATGGTTGGGGCTAAAGTTAGGGTTAGGGCTAGGGTTAGAGTTAGGGTTGGGGCTAAAGTTAGGGCTAGGGTTGGGGCTAAAGTTAGGATTGGAGTTGGGATTAGGGTTAGGGTTGGGATTAGGGTTAGGGTTGCTATTAGGGTTAGGGTTGGCATTAGGGTTACGTTTGGGATTAGTGTTAAGGATAGAGCTGGGATAAGGGTTAGGGGTGTATTGGGATTAGGGTTAGGTTTGAGGTTAGGGTTGAGATTAGGATTAGGGGTGTGTTGGGCTTAGGGTTTTGATTAGGGTTATGGTTAGGGTAGGGATTAGGGTTAGAGGTGTGTTGGGGTTAGGGTTGGAGTTAGAATTGGGGGGTTTCCACTGTTTAGGTACATCAGGGGGTCTCCAAATGCGACAGCCAATTTTGCGCTCAAAAAGTCAAATGGTATTCCCTCCCTTCTGAGCTCTGCCGTGCGCCCAAACAGTGGTTTACCCCCACATATGGGGCATCACCGTACTCAGGACAAATTGGACAACAACTTTACACTTGTGAAAATAAAAACTTGGGGGCTAAAAAATCTTTTTTGTGGAAAAAAATATTTTTTATTTTCACGACTCTATATTATAAACTTCTGTGAAGCACTTGGGCATTCAAAGTTCTCACCACACATCTAGATGAGTTCCTTGGGAGGTCTAGTTTCCAAAATGGGGTCACTTGTGGGGGGTTTCTACTGTTTAGGTACATCAGGGGCTCTGCAAACGCAACAAAATGACCGCAGACCGTTCTGTCAAAGTCTGCATTCCAAAACGGCGCTCCTTCCCTTCCGAGCTCTGCCATGCGCCCAAACAGTGCCCCCCCACATATGGGGTATCAGCGTACTCAGGATAAATTGCACAATAAATTTTGTGGTCCAATTTCTCCTGTTACCCTTGTGAAAGTAAAAGTTTGGGGGTGAAAAGATCATTTTTGTGGAAAATATATGATTTTTTTATATTCATGGCTCCACATTATAAACTTCTGTGAAGCACTTGGGGGCTCAAAGTGCTCACCACACATCTAGATAAGTTCCATATGGAGTCTAGTTTCCAAAATGGTGTCACTTGTGGGGGGTTTCCACTGTTTAAGCACATCTGGGGCTCTCAAAAACGCGACATGGCGTCCGATCTCAATTCCAGCCAATTCTGCATTGAAAAAGTCAAAAGGAACTCCTTCTCTTCCAAGCTCTGCCATGCACCCAAACTGTGGTTTACCCCCACATGTGGGGTATCGGCGTACTCAGCACAAATTTCACAACAACTTTCGTGGTCTATTTTCTCCTGTTACCCTTGTGAAAATAAAAATTTGGGGCCAAAATATAATTGTTGTAGAAAAAATGCGATTTTTTTATTTTCATGGCTCTACGTTATAAACTTCTGTGAAGCACTTGGGGGTTCAAAGTGCTCACCACACATCTAGATAAGTTCCTTAAGGGGTCTAGTTTCCAAAATGGTGTCATATGTGGGGGGTTTCCACTGTTTAGGCACATCAGGGGCTCTCCAAACGCAACATGGCGTCCGATCTCAATTCTAGCCAATTGTGCATTGAAAAAGTAAAACGGAACTCCTTCTCTTCCAAGCTCTGCTGTGCACCCAAACAGTAGTTTACCCCCACATATGGGGTATCGATGTACTCAGGAGAAATTGCGCAACAACTTTCTTGGTCTAATTTTTCCTGTTACCCTTGTGAAAATAAGAATTTGTGGGCGAAAAGATCATTTTTGTGTAAAAAAATGCGATTTTTTTATTTTCATGGCTCTACGTTATAAACTTCTGTGAAGCACCTGGGGGTTTAAAGTGCTCACCACACATGTAGATAAGTTCCTTACGGGGTCTAGTTTCCAAAATGGTGTCACTTGTTGTGGTTTCTACTGTTTAGGCACATCAAGGGCTCTCCAAACGCAACATGGCGTCCGATCTCAATTCCAGCCAATTCTGCATTGAAAAAGTCAAACGGTGCTCCTTCTCTTCCAAGCCCTGCTGTGCACCCAACCAGTGGTTTACCCCCACATATAGGGTATCAGCATTTTCAGGAGAAATTGCACAACAAAATTATTGGTTCATTTTCTATTTTTACTCTTGTGAAAATAAAAAAATTGGTTCTGAAGTAAAATGTTTCCAAAAAAAGTTAAATGTTCATTTTTTCCTTCCACGTTTTCTCAGTTCCTGTGAAGCACGTAAAGGGTTAATAAACTACTTGAATGTTGTCTTGAGCACCTTGAGGGGTGTAGTTTTTAGAATGGTGTCAAGTTTGGGTATTTCCTGTCATGTAACTATTTTGTGTGACATAACTCTCTGATTTAAGGGCATAAAAATACAAAGTTTGAAAATTGCAAAATTTTAAATTTTTTTGCCATATTTCCATTTTTTTTCATAAATAATCGCAAGTAATATCGAAGAAATGTTACCACTAACATGAAGTACAATATGTCACGAAAAAACTATCTCAGAATCAGAGGGATCCGTTAAAGCGTTCCAGAGTTATAACCTCATAAAGTGACAGTGGTCAGAATTGTAAAAATTGGCTTGGTCATTAAATACCAAATTGGCTCTGTCACTAAGGGGTTAAATGTTCATTTGCTTCATATTGAAACAAGCAGTATTTGGCACAAACTTTTCTGTTTTCAAAGTCCATAGCACAGCACGTTCTGATGTCCACTATTCGTTCGCCCTTAGCTATCCCATCCAGGTCTGGCCTCTCTGACCCCTAGGATGCGCTGTTCGGCTCTGCAGCTTCCATGAGTCCCATCCCAACTCCCTTATGTGATTCCATGTTCAATTTCCTATCCTAGGAAGATATTGAGACATACTTCTCAGTGCCTCAGTTGGAACATAGGCTCCAGACACCCCCATTACTATTCCCATATCCAGATTGTAAAAAATACACAGCAACAATTCCACGCCAACCGGAACACACTGAGACAGGGGCATGATTATGCTCCTGCAGTGTGTGGCGCTGACGTGAGAAATGTCACCAGAGTTCATAGCTGATAAAGCCCGGTCACCTCACTTATAGCACCGCTTGCATCTTGGGAATATTCTCACACAGCAAGTGGTGCAGTACATGAGGTGACCAGGGTTCATCAGCTATAAACTCCTGTTACCTTTCTCATGTCAGCTGCTGTACACTGCAGGAGCATAACCTCAGTGTGTTTCAGCTGACATGGAGAGGGGGCGCATCACTGATGTGACCGCTCTCCAAACCATCTGGATCATAGTGGGGCTTGACCAATAATGGATTATCGTCAGACAGGTGATAAATATGGTGCTTTATAATTTTTGTCTTTTGCAGTGGGACATGGGGATCAATTGATTATTGATAGAAAGGTGAGTATAACTTTGCTTTTTTATTTTTATTTGTTGTGAATAAATTGGTAAACTAGGGTGGGGAGTTTTATTTAAAATAATAGAATCTGTGTCTTTCCATTAAAGGACTTCTGACATTTTTTACAATGTGAATATGGGGTTAGTAATGGGGGTGTCTTATAGGTGCCTCTCCATTACTAACCTGGGCTTGATGTCAGCTCACACTACAAAGCTGACATGAACCCAACTATTACCCCACCTGCCAAGGCACCAGGGCAAGTGGGCAGACCACAGCAAAGCGCCAGAATCGGTGAATCGAACAGATGCGCCTTTTCTGGGGTGGCTGTGGACTGATTTTTTTTAATGGACCCTTCCCAGCTTGAGAATACCAGCACCCAGCTGTCTGTTGTAGAGTGGCTGGTTGTGAAAAATGTGGGAACCTCACATCGCTTTTTTAAATTATTTATTTAAATAATTAAAAAATATGGTGTGGGAACCCCTCTATTTTTAACAACCAGCCAATGTGAAGCTGACAGCTGGGGGTTGCAGCCCGCAGCTGTCAGTTTTACCTGCGCTGGTTATCAAAAATAGTGGGGAATCCACATTTTTTTATGGCACAAGCATCGGCTAATAAATATTCTCAACAAGAGCAGGTGTAGGATGATGAGAGTGATATTCTGATGAGCTGATACCTGTGACCAGTGGTAACCTTTTTATGAACTTACCGCTGATCAGAGCCACTGGTGTTTCTCACACTGTCACACAGAAGTAAGAAAATGGAGGAAAAGAGTCTTAATTTTCTCTTTTTTTATTTTTTTTATCTTGACCCAATATTTTATCTTGACCCAAGTAACACCTGTCTTGTATATTGTAATGCAGCTTAGAAGCTTTTGGGTTTATCCTACTAGCTGTGTCGAGTTAGCTGAAGGCAGGTAGTTGAGGGTCTACCTTGGCAAGCTGAAGATCTAATAGTAGGTCTCTGGACTCTGGATTAAACTCTACACATTTTTCCTCTGAATGTGAATCTGGTAAAGACCATGTAGACTTTCCCTCAGCCATTGTACTTCATAGACAGAATGGATGTGTACAGTGGTGTTAGCTGCTGAATTGTGGCATAATCTATGCTGAGGAAGGCCAGGCTGTGAAGCTTACACACACATTGTTGATTTATTTTATGCTGTGAGTAGACATTCTGATATCTTAGAGAATCTATAATCTGGTTTTACAGATGTATCTGGCAAAAGTATTTTATGACTCCATACTATTCTGACTCCATACTAGGCTGCGAGTGTAGGTAGCTTGAGACACCATTTCTAGGCTGTCTCTATCAGTACTCACACGAAGAGATATTACCAGATAGCTTGAACTTAACTGCAGAGGCACATACACTGTGTGCAGAATTATTAGGCAAGTTCTATTTTGATCACATGATACTTTTTATACATGTTGTCCTACTCCTAAGCTGTTCAGGCTTGAGAGCCAACTACCAATTAAGTAAATCAGGTGATGTGCAGCTCTGTAATGAGGAGGGGTGTTGTCTAATGACATCCAAACCCTATATAAGGTATGCTTAATTATTAGGCAACTTCCTTTCCTTAGGCAAAATGGGTCAGAAGAGAGATTTGATGGGCTCTGAAAAGTCCAAAATTGTGAGATGTCTTGTAGAGGGATGCAGCAGTCTTGAAATTGCCAAACTTTTGAAGCTTGCTCACCGAACAATCAAGCGTTTCATGGCAAATAGCCAACAGGGTCGCAAGAAGCGTGTTGGGCAAAAAAAGCGCAAAATAACTGCCCATGAATTGAGGAAAATCAAGCGTGAAGCTGCCAAGATGCCATTTGCCACCAGTTTTGCCATATTTCAGAGCTGCAACGTTACTGGAGTAACAAAAAGCACAAGGTGTGTGATACTCAGGGACATGGCCAAGGTAAGGAAGGCTGAAAAACGACCACCTTTGAAAAAGAAACATAAGATAAAACGTCAAGACTGGGCCAAGAAATATCTTAAGACTCACTTTTCAAAGGTTTTATGGACTGATGAAATGAGAGTGACTCTTGATGGGCCAGATGAAGGGGCCAGAGGCTGGATCAGTAAAGGGCAGAGAGCTCCACTCCGACTCAGATGCCAGCAAGGTGGAGGTGGGGTACTGTATGGGCTGGTATCATCAAAGATGAACTTGTGGGACCTTTTCGGGTTGAGAATGGAGTGAAGCTCAACTCCCAGACCTACTGCCAGTTTCTGGAAGACAACTTCTTCAAGCAGTGGTACAGGAAGAAGTCGGTATCGTTCAAGAAAAACATGATTTTCATGCAGGACAATGCTCCATCACATGCCTCCAACTACTCCACAGCCTGGCTGGCCAGTAAAGGTCTCAAAGAAGAAAACATAATGTCATGGCCCCCTTGTTCATCTGATCTGAACACCATAGAGAACCTGTGGTCCCTCATAAAATGTGAGATCTACAGGGAGGGAAAACAGTCCACCTCTCGGAACAGTGTCTGGGAGGCTGTGGTGGCTGCTGCACGCAATGTTGATCGTAAACAGATCAAGCAACTGTCAGAATCTATGGATGGAAGGCTGTTGAGTGTCATCATAAAGCAAGGTGGCTATATTGGTCACTAATTTTAGGGGGTTTTGTTTTTGCATGTCAGAAATGTTTATTTTTAAATTTTGTGCCGTTATATTGGTTTACCTGGTGAAACTAAACAAGTGAGATGGGAATATATTTGGTTTTTATTAAGTTTCCTAATAATTGTGCACAGTAATAGTTACCTGCACAAACAGATATCCTCCTTAGATAGCCAAATATAAAAAAAACCCACTCCAACTTCCAAAAATATTAAGCTTTGATATTTATGAGTCTTTTGGGTTGATTGAGAACATAGTTGTTGATCAATAATAAAAATAATCCTCTAAAATACAACTTGCCTAATAATTCTGCACACAGTGTATGAAAATTCCAGAAAAAGGTTTATTTTCAAGCTAAATTCTTGTAGTATGAACAATTACAGTAGCTCAAGATCTCAATTTGCGCATTCGCTGCCTCTGGCCGACATTTTCCTGATGTCCACCACAGTGAAAACGAAGAGAAGAGCGGAGACTCCGCCGACATTCCCTGAAAGCCCGGG